>NC_132788.1:44898148-45577791 GCF_048418805.1 Vulpes vulpes | reverse complement strand
TGTTCATTGCCCCATTCCTGTGGCTTTTCTGCTGAGTTGAGTTCATTGAATGTTAAGTCCAGACTGAGGCAAGAAGGGCTAGCGTGTTTCTGCGTGCGTTCTTGCTTCTACCAAGCAAGAATTCTTTCTTTTTCCCTGAATAAGTGAAAAGAAGCTCTAAAAATCTTTGAGGTCTCTGGGATAATTCTGGACTACTTACTAATAGAAAAAAACAACAACATAAAAGCCTCAGCTGAAAGGAACTTTTTGCTTCAGTTCTGAGGGGGGGGGGGAGCATAATCCTATTAAATTTAGTAATCAGGCCCCAGTTGAGATTCTGACTGGCTTGATAATCACCATGGAGCCATCGAGTACTTAGCTGGTAGATAGCTAAATTTAATTAACAGTACAGATTGCTGGATAAACGTCCCCATTCATTTTACTGATCTATGCCCATTGTCTCCCGTGCACCCTCCCACCCCCACCCCTACCGAGCTAGGGTCCTCTCTGGGTTTTCTTGTCTTCCCACCGCAAGCTCTGTGTAGCTCTGTGTAGTGGCAGAGGACACCCTACAGCAGGAGGACTTTGAGCTGCACCACATCCTGGAAGAGTGGAAGGCTCGGGCTCAGAAGAATCTGGGTGTTCACACCAACACTGTCACTGTTTGCATGCTTTCTTATTGCTCCTATCCAAAATAGGGGAGGTGTGAGGACATAGGGTAAGGACTTGGTGCTATGCTTTGTCTGGATTATGCCCCACAACCACACTGTTACTACACTGCCGTCACTTTACTGTTCCCCACCTCTTCCACAACTCTTAGAGACCTTACCTGACTAGGAGCCTATAGTTTCCACCTAGAATCTTCCACAAGGAATCAAGACCTTTGAAAAACTACTGCTTGATGATTCAACTTTTTCTCCTTGTTCTTATCACTAACAACCATCATTTTCATCAGAGGTTAAGCACTGCCTCTGTTGACCTCTATTTCTATCCCCTATTTTGTCTGGTGCCATGGTGACATCCACGTTTAATGGCTGATTAAGGTATGAAAAGAATAAATGGGGAAATCACGTGAGTGAATTTTTTTCTCTCTTTAGTTGCTTATTTATAATTTATGCCCAATCTTCTTGGCAAAAAGATGTGGAAATGCTTTGCTTTCTTTTTCTATGTATTCCCGTATGGTTATGAGTGAGGACTAGAATGGAAGCGGAAGCCCTTGGTATGACGATAGAATCAGTCTGGTGTGACCTTGGCACCTTATTTGACCTCCCTGAGCCTTAGTTTCCTCCATAAACTGGGGAAGATAATACCTTTTTAGAAGTTGTTATGAGGATGAAATGAGTCATTTTGTATGAAAGCCTAACACATTTAGCTTCATGCCTAGCACATAATATTAACAATGACAGTGCAGATGCTTTCTAGCGGAATAGTTAAATGGCATGTTAGAGAATTAAAACAGGAATCAAATGGACTTTTTGGGCTCTGCAAGCCTTCCTTATGCAATTTATATCAGGGAGAACATTCCTGAATGTGCTTTCAAAACAAACAAACAAACAAACCGAAAAACCCTGCAGTATTCTAGTGATGATATTTATTTCTAGGGAAATGAATTCCATAACAAGTGTACATAAATATGATTAATAAATTAAAGAATAAAGGAAGCAAATTTACCAATATACTGTTTTAGCCACTAAGGAGCTTATTCCCTATTTAGTAAATATTCCTGTTACAGCAAATGTTTATCCTTAGTCAAACTACAAAATGCCCAAAGCTTCCACATGGTCTAGAATTTTTTTTCCCTTTCCATAATCATTATTTAGTAAATTGCCGACAAACTTTACCTGCCACTATGTGCCTGACACTGTCAGGTGCTGTGGAAACTGCTGGAACAAAGAAGGACTCCAGTTCACAGATTCCTATAACTCGATTTCAGAGAAAGCAGTCCAAAGCCATAAGCACCAAGGGCCAGATTGCCTGGCTCATTTGCAGGCTGAGTGCAGTATGAGGTCATTTACCCAGACATTTTAATAACTGTCTTACAATAACTGGCTGCCTTAAAAAAATGCACTTTTATTCATCTCCTTCCAGTCAGAATCCTGTCTTCTTGTCTTTATTAGAATTGGATTACAAAACAGAGAGTGATCAGAAATGTTGCATTTAAGAATAAAATTGAAAAAAAGGAGTAAGTTGGGGATGATGGCCATGACAAAGACACAGCAGCTGACACTGTGGTTTCTCGGGATGTTTCTCTTGGTATGTCAGAGACCACAATATGAAATCATATAAACCATTTGGATTAGAGCTCATCAACAATGCTTTCCTAGCAACAAAGTGTAGACTGACCTTAACTTTCCTACAACATTCCTATGGGTTTCTTGGATTCGGTTAGCATGGGTGTGGCCCTTGTCTCCAATGGTGTACCCAGAACATAGGTACTAGGTACGGTTTATCTTCTTTGAAGTCCTGTGACATTGTTCCAAAATGGCATTGGTCTTACTGATTTCAGATCCTGTCAACATAACATTTTATCTTTCAAATCACAGGATTTTAGAGCATTAAAAGACTCTAAGAGAGCCTTCACTTTGCTGGCAAGGAGCCCGGGATCAGGGAGGTTAAAGTACTGTGCAAGGTCACACAGCTAACTGGTGACTTTGATGGTTTCACTGAGCATCTCTTGACTCTCCTTTGGAGCAACAGATTGTTCTGTAAAAGCCTCTGCCCTCTACAGGCTCTCTTCCCCGCCACCCCTCCCCCATTGTTAATATATACATTTCTTTCCTAAAAAAAATTTTTAAAGGAATATGTGTAAACCTCTTGGTAACAGCAATAGATAGACTGTGACCAAGCAAATAGTTTGGTTAAATGAAATTAAAAAGTATTCAGAAATGACTTCACATACTATCTAATAACCCACAGTAGGCCGATCATCAAAGCTTCCCTGAGAAAAATACACCTAAAAAGCTGAAAATCGTGTGGGCAGGTTTTTTTTTTTTTTTTTATCATAGTGACTTCACTTTACCTATTTGTATCATAACTTATTAAAATAAGTATACCTTTGAAATTGTTCACAAAGTTCCAAAGTCTTTTTGTAAACGTGAGTTTCTTAGTGTTGAAACTTCATCAGGAAACTTTCTCTGCATTCCTAACAGGTGTGAATAGAGGTGACTGTACGATCAAAGCTCAGTTCCCCTTTTCTCTTTTTCATGTTAGAAGCCACTGGGTTTTAGTTATGATCCTAGTCATTTGTGTGTGAGGAGAAGTTGTTTTATTATTCCTACTAATTTCACTACTAAGGCAGTGAAGTCATGTTGTTTTGCCAAAAGCTGCTGCTCACCCTCTCCATGGTATTAGCAATGCATTTTGTGCCTGTTTGGAAGGTTTGATGTGCTGTTTCCCATTGAAGATTGTATTTAAATGAGCATTGGGACATGTTGGGAGAATAGTCTGAGGGGTAAAATAAAAATACTCTAGGAAAAAAAATGCATAGGAGTAACACTGCTTTTTTTGGTTTGTTTTGAATTCTTGGATTTTTTTTTTAAGAATATGTAATTTATATTGGCCAAATTGAAAAATAGGTGCATTGTTTCAACTGCATGCCCTTTATTTTTGGTCTATCACAGTGGTGGTACTAAAAGCCACAGGCTTAAAAACATTTAGAGTTTTGCTTTCATGGCTATCTCAGTAAATCCTTAAGATATTTTTGAAATAAACCAGGTTCAGGGCAAAATAAAGCCCAAACAGGCATTCATTAACCATAATGAACTTTAGCCAAATATTTATTCATCAGTTAATGTGAACTTGCTAGCTGATCACATGGTACCTAATACAGTGAGAAGGTTGTTTTTCCCCAGAGGGGTTAGGAAGCTAAATTTTAAAATAACATAAATCTAGAATTAGGTTTGGGATCATCTTTTTTGCAATAGTAGTTTAAAAGATTTAAAGTGGGGGTACGTGGGTGGCTCAGTGGTTGAGCTTCTGCCTTCGGCTCAGGTTGTGATCCCGGGGTCCTGCTTTTTCCCTCTGCCTGTGTCTCGGCCATTCTCTTTCTCTCTCTCTCTCTCTCTCTCTCTCTCTCTCTCTCTCTCATAAATAAATAAATAAAATATTTAAAGAAGAAAAAAACTGATTTAAAGTAGATTCAAGGTGAAAGTAAGGTGAGACTTAAGGTCGCACATTTCCATCAGTGACTTTTATTAAACTCCTGCTAGAAATCCAGAATACCCAGGACAGGAAGTCAGGGGTGCAGAGAACCATCTTGTGGATGGGAGACTGACTGAGCCAAGCAAAAAGAATGTATTTAGAAAGGTGAAATTGAGAAATGTGTCAAAGTTTCTGATTTGAGAAATAGCTATAAACTGGGACTGTCCATAATAAGGACATCAATATACAGCATGGAAAGGGGAACACCAGGTTTCTGCTTTGTTAGAAGGAGGTTCATATACAGCAGCCAGATCACTAAATAGAGTCCTGAAGTACTAGTGCTAGATTAACCTTATGGCCACCAGCCAGCATTTGTTTAGGTACTCTGACAAGATGACTTATTTTTGGAGTCCATCTTCCCTTTCTTTTCTCCCTTCCTTTTCTCATTCCTCCCTCCATTCCTTCCCTCTTTCCTTCTTGCCACCTCCCTCTCTTCTTTCCCTCCTTCTTCCTTCCTTCCATTCTCACTTCTTCCTTGCTTCTTTCTTCTAACTAGCCATTTAATATAGTTTCAGAAGATACAGCCACTTTGGAGATTTCAAAAAATTTATAAATGTGCCTACCATCACTTCTTGTAAATATACAAAAGGATTTTTTAAAATTTTGGTTTGTAAACCTTGTGATGTTTTTCGAAGCTATCCCTGATGTTACTTTTAGACAATAAAAAGAAAGGAAATGAAATGTTTTTAAGTGATAAAAAGAAACATAAATACAAGGTGTGGAATTATTATTGACTTGCCCCAATAGACACTAAGTTCCAATATCTAGTTCCAAGTCACAATTACTAGTCACAATTACTTTAAAAAGGAAACATCAAATGCCACTTTGTAGTCCTTAGCCTAGAAATCAATGTTAGCCTGAAAATAAATATAAGCATATAAGGGATTTGTGGGTTGTGTTATCAAGGCAAAGTGTCCTACCGTTTGTCATTTTCACAGAATAGTCTGACAGTGCAAGAAGTTTCTTCATGAAGAGAACCCCAAGCAAAGAGACCCAGTCACCAGTCAGTATCCCCCCTGGGGGATCTGCCAGTAAAGTCTGGATAACCCCAAACTCTTTTTGAAACATACTTGATTCTCTAAAACTGATGAGCTTTGAAATAAACCTATTCAGTCAACTGAGATGGCCTTCATTTTCAGGGGCAGGGGTGAGAGGGCTGGAATTGAATCTTTTTCCAAAGAAACTGTTTCACAATGTACCCTGGTGTGGTGTGTATTGAAAGTTGGATGACTTCCATGGAAACAAAAGTGGACCTGAAAAGCAAGAGCTTTGAGTAATATTTAGAGGAGGCTGAGTGTGTGCGTGCGTGTATACATGCACAATAGCAAAGGACCCTCAGAAATTTTTCTCAGAATTAACTCTCTGTGTGCACTTTGATTTTTCGTGTGCGTATTCTTATGACTCATTCAACATTCATTATTCCATAAGCATTGGCTATATGCCTACTCTTTCCTGGGCAGAAGGTGGCCATTGCAGAGATTCAACATCAAATAAGGCAGAAGTCCCTGTCCTCAAAGTGTTACAATGTCAGCCAACTAGAAGTTTGTTTCCCATTCACACTGGGACAAGATGCCCTGCTCCAGACCTAGGCCTACTGATCCCTGCCACCACAACATGCAGCTTCTGAGGTTCTGAAGTCATCTGGGCATTGGTGCAACCACTTACGGATAGAGAAGGAGAAGAGGAGGTAGATCACAGGGCAGGTCCACTCACATACCTTTGCACAGAACTTCTCCCCATGGCCTACCTACAAGGGTGGCTGGCAATCATAGGCCACCCACGAGTCTGTAAAATACATACTTACTGCCCCTCCACAGTATTACTTATAAAAACCCTAATTAAAAAAAATATCATAGTAAAAATACCCTTTTATTAAAAACTGACCTGGAAAGCTAAGACTCAGGTACTATATCCAATTTATTAATATTAATGACAAATAAGGATGCCAGTCTCAGTAAAATAGATGCCCATCTGACCACGTATTTTTAATTAGCTCCCAGATTTGCCCAATCAGACTTTGCATGAATATGAGATTGATGAATATGCTTCTTGTTTCTTTTACCCACTATCCTCTCCTAAGTTGCACATAAGCTGTGGAAAGGGGAAGCGTGGAAGTTGGGGTAAATCAACTCTTAAAAAAATAATGCACAGAAGAAGAAAAAGAGAAAAAAAAAAAAAAAATAATGCACAAATCAGATCAATACTGTAATATAGTAATAATTATCCCCTAAAAAAGAAAAATCATTAAGAGTTGACAGTCCTCAGCAATTCACTCTCTATGATGGACAGATTGGAACTCTTGTCCCCCCCCCCCCCCATGCCCCTTATCACACACCCCCAGGCCAAGGTTCCTACAGAAGGGGAAGTTTAGCCACAGGCTGAAAGGACAGGAAGTGACTCATGGTTCCCCTAGGGGTCAGGTGAGTGGGTAGTGAGGAAGGCTGGGAAAGAGAATTCCAGATTAGAAAAGTAGCCCAGATGGGAGAGTGGCCAGGCTGGAATTCCAGAAATGACAATGACATCAGCAAGAGTGATACTCCCCCACTTTCCCAGACAAGGATCTCAAAGCTCTGCTGTGAATTGTCCCCCATCTATTTTCACAGCACAGTTGGGGACAAATAGTTATCGATATGAAGCCTAAGAAGAATGGTTGTAAATCCCTGAAGTGGAGTTTCAGAGAGGAAGTTTCTGGCAGAATTTATTACAATTTAGTACAAACTGGGTTTTGCTAATAGAAACCATTATGTCAAACAGAATTTCAAAACCCAGAATTCAATAAACTGAAGACTGGATTTTTTTGTTTGTTTGTTTGTTTGGGGATTATTCAAATACTCTAAGTTTGATGATACCATTATTGTGTTAGGAAATAAGTGAGGTTGCAGAATATCTAAATAATATACTCTTTAAACTATAAGTAGAAACCACACTTGACAAAGAAGACAGGAGTAAAATTTGAACAAGTTTATGCACATGGGCTCAGTAGTACCTGCGTGGTACTATGAGGTCACTCTGCACCAGGAGGGACAAAGTCCTTTAGAAACATCATCTTTGCTATTTGTAGTCAACTGCAGAATGATTCAAAACTGTATTTATCTTCTTAAATGGCACATAAGAAAAGATTTGGAAATTTCAAACCAAAAATTAACCATTGGAATCATAATGTAACTCTTGAGCTGGTTCTTTATGGGTAGAGAGTTCTCTTTGCTACTGAAAGACCCTGTTGATAATGTAAGTGGAACATCCACCTTACATTTCAGTTATATTTAGGGTTTGATACATTAGAAAATGTGTGGCTCTTTCTCTTCCAAATGGAATGCTTTCTCCCTGAGACTTTATTTTGAGGCTGTGATGCAGATCCATGGTGTTCCTTTTTAATGTGAATGAAAACAATGAGCAAAGGAAGTGTGGAGGTTTGGAATTTTCGCTGATGCTTCACAGGTCACTGGGGAGCAGTGAGGTTCTTCTCCACTCTTAGTGGCCGGAAGCATTAGAGAGGACTATTTTTTACTCCTTGCTCTAAATTTCTTTGAGCCTCTGTACTGGAAGCTTTCTCAGTTTGCCACGCGAACATAAATCAGGCCCTTTGGTTGGTGCAGGATATGCGAAGACAGTGCCAGTGGAGGCAAACAGGAGAGCAGAATAAAGCGAAGATCCCAGTGCCAGGTAAGTCCTGGGCTGGAAGGACACAAAGGGTGCAAAGGAGTGACGGGGCGAGCCTTTATTACCTGGGTGGCAGGAGCAGGTGGTCTTCCCAGGACGGACTTTGTAGAGAAGGTAAAACTAGAGCTGAGAATTACAGAAATAGGGGCCAAAAGAAGAATTAGCTAGTCAGAGGAAGTGGGAGGAAGTCATGCTGCATGCACATAGGCAAAGTACCTACGGGCAACAGCAGGCTGGAGTGGTGTGAGCTGGCAGTTCTAGGGAACCACGAATTGTTCAGTCCCTCTGGTCTCCAGGGCATTGTTGCCAGCTGAGACACAGACAGACATGTCAAGAACCCACACAGAACTCAAGAATTGTATGCTGTTCCCCAGACGTTGGGATTTTACTATAGGGCCATCTGAGAGCCGTGATGGATTTTTAGAGCGAGTGATGAAGTCTGGGTTCCATCTCTGAGGCCACCTTTGCAGGATGTTGGATGCGTTCCTGAATAAAATGCACAAATTGCCATCAGAACATAGGATCTCCTGCTATTTTATGGGTATGTATTTAAGGAGGTCTTTGTTTCTAAGCCAGCACTTTATGTCGCTGAGCAGAGACTCTGCCCCCATCCTGTGATCTTACGCCCAGCCGACAGTCCAGTTTCCATTGCCTGTGTGTCTCTCTCTCATGCATTCCAGTGAGACTCCAGGCCCCACTTTGTGTCACTGTAGCTCAAGTCCAGTTGGGATTGCCTGAACACATTTTCTAGTGTTCAGGAAGGTTGTTATTAAACAGTAATAACAAGTCACCTCTCAAAAAATGAGATTTTTCTTGTAAATGTACAGCCAAGCCTCTGTGGCCTCGCAGAATGTCCTGCAGTGGAAGAAGCCAGAGGACAGTGCCTCCCCTTGGAGCCCCAGTTTTCTTAGAATTTGGGGGAAGGTTTTATTGTTTTAAAACAAGTGTGGGCATATTATTTTCTTCCTCTCTATGAGTGGAAGTGTCAAATAAACCCCCCGGGGGTATCTATTTTCTTCTGCCATTGGAGTGCATCATTGGAAAAAAATGTGCAAAGTACTCATTTTAGTCAATAATGATAGCTCCAATTTTTAAGTGCCTGCTCCTTGTCAATTCACAGAGTTCATTTTGTTCAGCAAATGTAAACACAAAGTGAAGTCCAAAGCCCTTTGCCAGAGGCCAGGATTGCAGCAGTGAACTTTTGAAATGGCCTTGCTTGTTGTTGAGTTTCTGTTAGCATCCTTACAGTATATGTGACATTATGAACATTTTGCAGTTGGGAAACTGAGACCTTAAGATGAAACAGAGACTTCAAGGTGTAGCACAGTTTGCCCAGGGACCCCTCCAGTAAGCCCATACTCCGTGCAGGCTCTCCACTGCCACACTGCCTTTCTGAGAGTTTTTGGTCTCAGCCTGTTGTTCCTTTCCCTTATCTGTTCCTGCCTTCCCTTTATCCATTAAAGACATTCATTGCTTTCCACCGGGTCTGTCTACTTTCCTAGCTCTAGAAATGAAACAAGGCCTAGCAGTCAGCAGCAGACTTGTTTGTGTGTTAATTATTAACAGTGGCCTTAACAGCCACAACCATTACAAACCTGTATTGAGCTCCTACTGTTTACAAATTCACTCTGCTCAGACTGTACATCTATAAATAGATGGGATTCATGGTTACATATGACAGGTCAAATAACAATTCAAGATGGCCAGAAATCATGGAGTAGTGGAGACCATAAGTGTTAGAAATGTTCAGGGAAGGCTTCTTGGAAGAGGTGCCCAACAAACTATTCTTCAAGGAAGGAGAACCTCTAAGCAGAGTAAAGAGGACAGCCTTCTAGCAGACCCAACTAAATCTAGTGCCCAAAAAGAAGTCACCCCAGTATGTTACACATTTTCCCCCTTCTCCTGAAAGCCAAAGTCAGCACAGCTGAATGTGGTGATTCTTCAAGAGAGGCATTAATGTACCTAATTAAAAGCTGACCCACTTCCCCAGGGGTGCCATCAAGGGCTAGCTGGGGGGCTGTGATTGGGGTAGCCTGGGGGAGTTAGGTTTTGTCCGGGGCATATCCAGGGAGATCTTGGGTGGTCCAGACTGAATGAGGACTCAAATCTGTTTTTGAGGAGACCTAACCATTTTTACTCATCAGCAGAACTACCCTCTCCCTCCCAGAGTCTTCCAGATTCAGAGTGACTCTGGACCAAATCTGACTTCCCAACACTATTCCAAATCCACATCTGGAAGGCCTCTAAGCTGTGTGAGATTTCATGTCCTTGATTTGTTACTGATTGAGACTAGGGCTGGCACTCAGCCCACGCTCTGCCCCAGGAATAGTAGCACCAGACTTCTGAAACAGAGTGGAACAGAAAGCTATGAAAACCCAGCATGTGCCCCTCAGCCTCCTTCAGTGAAGCCAGGAAAGGGGGAAGAAAGCAGGAGAGCGTTTTCAGGGGGCAAAGGTGTCTTCACCAGAGACCTCTGCACAGCACTCATCTGGAGGTCCTGTTCTGCTTGGGGATTAATGCCGAGCAAGGACAGTGGAAGATGGCCATCCAAGAGCTACGTCCAGCTTCTCTGCAGTTCGGCAGATGCTGCGCACACGTGGGCTTCCAAGTGCTCCAAACTCTAGAGATGCCAAAAATGAACCGGGCAACCTCTGTCCTTGAAGAGCTTATGGTCTCATGGGGAGACAGATGTGTAACAAAGACATTTTAGGCTAATTTTGTAAGAATTATAAGAGATTACAAAAGTGCAGAGAAGAGCAGGCTAACCTGAGATTCAGGAGATGAGGTCTTAGCTAATCTTGCTAGAAGACAAATGAAAGTAAGTCAGGGGAACAAGAAGTAGGAGGAACATGATAGACGAAGGGAGGAAACAGCCCCAGTGCAGTGTAGGATGAGAAACAGCACCATGGGACTGGTGAGCCCCAGCTCTTCTGCACAACTGGGCCTGCTGTGGGCTGTCAGCCCTAGAAGCAGGCAGAGGCTGGGCGAGGGAGGGTGCCGAGGCCGCGAGAGTGGGCTGCTACTTCATTCTGTAGGTGACAGGGAGGCACGAAGGAGTCTTAAGGGGAATGAGCTGGCTTACGTTGTGGGGAGATACAGAAGGCAAGAACTGAAGGGGCAAGATCCTTTAGGAGGTCTGTTGCAATAGGTCCTAGGGATGTGAGGAGGCTCTCCACCAAGGCAGAGGGAATGCGGGTGGGGAGAATAGGAGTTTGAGAAATGCACTTGAGAGAGAGAGAGATTCAGCAGGTCTTGGGACTGTGTTGTGAAAATATGGGGATGCGAGGGGGAGGAGTCTAAGAAGACCTCCAGATGTCAGTCTTAGAACTGTGTTCCATTCATTCATTTATTTGACCAGATGCTTGTCAAATAATAGAGCATGGTCCAAGACAATGTTCTTTAACTAGAAGGGGATCGTGAAGTTAGTTAGTGGGTATACCCAGCGATTTTTTAAGAACTATTTTTTTAAAGATTTAGTTATTTATTCATGAAAGACACAGAGAGAGAAGCAGAGACACAGGCAGAGGGAGAAGCAGGCTCCCTGGGGGAAGCCCGATGTGGGACTGGATCCCAGGACCCTGGGATCATGTCCTGAGCCAAAGGCAGACACTCAACCACTGAGCCACCCACGTGCCCCAACCCAGTGATTTTTAATAAAAGAAAACAAATCAGAAAAGAAAATGTCAGGTGGCATGGCATATATGTATAAAGTCTAAGGATTATTTTGTGAAACTTTGTTTCAGTCCCTGTGTGTGTGAACACCTGCAAGTGTATGCATGTTAATAACTATATGATGTGTATTTCTTACTAAAGATAGTGGCCCAAACATTTGAAAGTCCTGTGATATTCATTTCCTGGTTGTGTCTGATTATTCTTAAGTATGAATAGGTCCCAGTGGTTTGATTATCTTTAAAAGGGAGGATAATTCCTTTGTGAGAAAACAGGAAAATCTTTTCTCGTTAATTTTTCAAGACCAAATCTTTCAGTCATCTGTACCCTTGGGATTCCCAAGGATTCCAGGCAGAGGGAAGGGAAAGGGGATCAGAGCCAGCAGAAATGAGTCTTCCTGTCAGGGCAGGGACAACATCAAATGTCCTGCCTGTCAGAAAGCACAGGCACTGCTGCGCAGAGGTATCTGGGGACTTGTCTCCCAGAGGTGAAATCACTAGAGGAATAGTGTTACCTTATTTTGTTTTTTATTAATTGATTATCTGTTTGAAAGTGTGTGTGTGTGTGTGTGTGCACATGCACCTGTGAGTATGCAGGGTGGGGGAGGGGCAGAAGGAGAGGGAGAGAGAGTCTCATGGAGACTCTGCACCAAGCACAGAGCCTGACCTGGGGCTCGATCTCAGGACTCTGAGATCATGACCTGAACCAAAACCAAGACTCGGATGCTTAACTGACTGAGCCACCCAGGTGCCCCTTAACTTCTTTTTCATATAGGGCTTTATAGTTTGCAAGCTACTTCCACAATATATATTTCCATGTTTACAATAGCCTGGGGAGTTTTGAGAGGCCTGAATATCTAAAAAACATTTTAGGTGTTTATTGACCCAAAAATATGTAAAGCCGTAAATATTTTTCTTTTCCTATAGTCATTCACTCTTTCAGCCAACATTCATTTGCAAGGCTCTGGGCTAAGAATTGGACATGCAAAGATGCAACCTGTTTTCCAATCTGGTGGTGTGTACCTGCAATGTCATAATTTCAGAGAATACAAAAATCTGCATATTTATTTCAGGATATTTTCAGTTTTACCCATGACATGTTAACAGAATGTATGTGCACCTGTATATATATATATATATATATATATATATATATATATATATATATATATAGTGTGTGTGTGTGTGTGTATATATGTGTTTCAGAGAGAGAGAGAGAGAGAGATCATTGATCTTTTTAAGCTCCAAAATCAAAAATTGATTGCTCACAGGAAACAAGGCAGGAAAAAGCTAGCCCTTTTATAAACCTGGTACATAAAGTTTTCTCCTTGAGCTAAATGTGAATACCTTAGTGGTAGAATAAGTGAATCGGAGAAGGTAATGAAAGCAACATAGTCTCTCCACAAATAAAGCACCTACGTAACAATATTTTCCTTCTAGGGAGTTGCCATAACTCTGACTTCTATCTAAAAACCCCAAGTTTCTTAACTTGAGTTAGTCTAGGCAAGGCAAACTTCATCTCAATTAAACACACACACACACACACACACACACACACACACACACACAGAGTTGACCCTTGAATAACACAGGCTTGAACTGTGCAGATCCACTTATATGTGGATTTTTTTTTTGATACAGTGTAGTACTGTAACTATCTTCATTATGGTTTTCTTAATAACATTTTCTTTTTCCTAGCTTATTTTGTTGTAGGATTACAACATATAATATGACATATTCAAAATGTGTGTTAATCAGCTGTTTATATTATTAGTAAAGTTTTTGAAAAGTCAAAAATTTCAACTGTGCAGGGTGTCAGTTCCTTTAATTCCCACATCAGTCCAGGGTCAACTCTGTGTGTGTGTGTGTGTGTGTGTGTGTGTGTGTGTGTGTGTGAATATGTTCTAACTGTTCCTTGTATTGGAAAAACAAAAATTCAAAGAAGACTGCTTTCTAAATTTTTTGTTAGCATTAGGTACAATTTGAGCAGTCATGAAATGTTAATTATGATCATTTAAGCATAACAGCCAAATATTTCTTTGCTTTTAAATGTAAATAACTTGAAATATTTTAATGGTATTTCTGTTATTTTCCTAATTGCCTTCTCACAAGGTAGATCCTTGAATACACACCTTTGATGTTTTTAATAGTGGGAATGACCTTGACAGGAAGCCTCTCTGGGAGACTCTTGACCTCTTGGGGTCAATGACCTGGGGATCCACTTTAACCCTCAACTTTTCCCAGTCATTACTCCACAGGAAGCCCATATCCCTTGCTAACAATTTACTTATTTGCCCACTTTTTTTCTCATAACATGGAAAAATAATCTTCTGAAGGCATTTCCTTAATGAAGCCTACACATCTGATACAGATTTATTTAACAAGGTTCTGATGTGTTTGTTATGTTTAAACACATCTTTGCCCTTGAGATCGTCCCATATCAAGCAAGTTATTGCTAATGTTTTACTTATTAACTGGTAAGCACATCATAAACTATAATTACCAGACTGTCTTTCCTAACCTGGTGTTGATATCCTAAAAGAAACAGCCTGTGGAGGCCCTTAGTTCCATTTTCAAAGTCACATTTCATTTATGACTCTCATTACATCTTGTTAAACAGCATTGTATTGTGTGAAGCATGGCTTCCTGCGATACAGCATCATTTAACAAAAAGAATATAATGCAATCTTCCACAGAGTGTAAAAAATGAAATGCCTATTAGATTCCTGTCATAAGAAGGATCTAGATGTAGAAGATGGGGCTGTGTTTGGCCCCAAAGCCCTCCTGCAGGCACAAATGAAGGAGCATAAGCTTCTATTCCAGAAAAATGCCAATTCACAGGAATCTTGGCTTCAAAAGCAGTTGGTGGGCAGAAGAGGGATTGCTATGGACAGAACCATTTAGCCGACCACCTTCTGCCTCAAATCTCATCTCACCTGCTAAATTTGTCCCAGTCAGTTTACCCGAAATGCCCCTCTTGCTCTGAGCCCTGTAGGACCTTGTCCTACTCTGGGATCCTTTTGCTTTTTTTGGGATTAGTGATTCCTGGATATGTCTTTGTCCTCCCTGCTTGGCTTAGAGACCTGCAGGGTAGGACCCTACTCCCTGCAGCTGGGCGGGCATTCCCCTACAGTGCCTAACCGCAAGCTTTTCAAATCCTGGGCACCCCGTAGATATCTACTGAATAAATCAGTAACATGAATGCCTTCTATTTCTTTTTTTTAATGTTTTTTTAAAACATTTTATTTATTTATTCATGAGACGGGGTGGGGGGCAGAGACACAGGCAGAGGGAGAAGCAGGCTCCATGCAGGGAGCCTGATGTGGGACTCGATCCCAGGACTCCAGGATCATGCCCTGGGCCAAAGGCAGGCACTAAACCGCTGAGCCACCCAGGGATCCCCAGTGCCTTCTATTTCTGAAGGTCAAATGAAAAAGCTAAGTGGAGAGCATCAGAAGCCATTGGAACCACTATTTCCTATTGTAGGACATGAAAAATAAACACCTCTACTGTGCTAGTAGCCAATGTGGCTAACAAGTCATTTCATCCTTACAACAATGATCTAAAGTAGATGCTGTTATTTATTCCCATTTTATAGATAAGGAAACTGAGGCATACTGAAGTTAACCTAAGGCCATGATGGTAATCAGAGGTAGAGCTACGATGTGAACTCAGACCTTTCTTCTAACACTTTATGTCCTTTTATAGCCCCTATAACAGTCTGCGTATGCCCTCACTGAAATAAAGGGACGTCTTCTAAACAAATCGACAAGCTCTTTTTAAAAAGTTAAATCATAAAACAGTATACGTATTCAACAAAAGAAGAACGAATTTTATTTAATAGGTATGCCATTAGTTAAGAGCAGAATGAGATTAGAATGTATATTCATTTTAAACTCCCTTTTAAAGCAATAACATTAACCCGGCACAAAAAATAAATCTGTTTTATTCTAAAGAGATGCACTCTCAGTGGATTTGCTAGTCTTCGAAATTTGGGTCACCTTTTGCTTTTATATAAAGGATTGGGGGAGTCATGCAGACTCCAAATACTCATCTAGTCATCAAAACAAGATGGGGAGTTTTTTCTCTATTTGGTCTAGTATATTTGTTTTGGTTTGTTTTGTTTTGTAAGTGTAACTGAAACTTTAGCAACACCCTTTAGAAAATAACAGTTTATGACATAAAGTTTTGAAATGCATCTTTGAAATTATCTAAATACATATGCAGGAGGTCAAAGACAAGTGGGACAGCTGTTCCATGAAATCTCCACTTTCCAAATACCAAGAATGAAGAGGTGGGAACATGGTCCAGGATCTAACCTTAACTTTGAACTTCCTGACTTGTGTTAGTTTAAGACATCCCTGTAGCATCATTTAAACATAGTTCTGGTATATGAATAAACTTCCACTTGGAATTTCCTTTTTGAAGTCTGCTGAGAATATAAATTAAAACCATATGAGATGGGTCTTAATCCAGAATGTAAAATAACATGAGAAATGTCAACCCAGAAGTACTCCCTGAAATATATTCACCAGGATGCACGTTCTGACGAAATTCTTTATTTGGAGTGAAAGCCTCCAGAGAACTGAATTTATTATTTTTAACTCCTGATTATGACATCTAAATTGATAAAAGAAGATGCTTTTTAAAGTCAGAATGTTTTTCAGCCATCTAGAATGATTGAAAAGGAAATCAGTTGGCTTGGAAAGAGATTCAAAAGGCATGGTCAGGTAGAAATGCAGATTATAATTTTATTTATTTAAAGATTATGTAAAATATGTAGTATATTTAGCCTGGATACACATACACATCTTCATAATAAAAAAAATGAGAGACTGTTTGACACCAAAATATTAATCAATATCTAGATGAGAGAATTGTGATGATATTTCTTTTCTTTCTTTTTTTTTCTTCCTTGTCTTTCATTCAGATGTTTCAAATCTTAGATTTAGATCTTGCTACTTTTCTGTTAGATTTCATTTAAGAGGGGATTTTTGGTCACTTTTGTATCTTATTCAAATCTGTTCATAAGGGAAATAACCCTTTTATACCTGAATTCAGCGAGTATTTGGGCAAGCATCTTAGTCAAGGCCATATTATTGACTGTAATTAATAAAAATTATTATATGCCCAGAGCCAGTCAGGTAATTAAATTACATTTATGTTTTATGAGGTAGAACTACCTGAACCTCCATTTAGAAGTGCTTGTGTGTTTGAATGACACATTCTTCTGTCATTTCCTACTGTGCTCTTAAAATTTGAAGTTTAAGGTTTGGGATAATAATTATTAGGCTCAGAGTTCTTTAAAATTAGAAGTTATTTACTATACATAGTAAACTATTCAAGATTTTAAAACTTTATTATGTTTTAAACTTTTAAAACTTTTTACAGTTTATATAAGTTTTTAAAAAGTCTATTTGATTGCATTTGTGGTATATTTATGGGATGCCTCAGTTGACTTTAATATATCAGTATGCTGTGTGGTTGGACAGTCATTAATGTATCACTGTGTCTGTGTACAAGTTGTTTCCCACTCCTTCAGTCTAAATCTTAATCCCTTCTTTCCCAAATCAGTAAAGCTACTTCAGTGACCTAATCTGTTTTAAATTGCTTTCCATAGGAGATTTGTAATGTCAGTGTCTACTAATGATTTGCTAAATAAAAATCCCAGTGCTTAAAGAGCAAACCTCTGAGCTCAGTGGTCACTTTGGCTTTGAAGAACATGGAGAAAAAATGAATCCATAGCCGAACACCTAATAAAAACCTAATTTCTTGAATCTGGCCCTGATTTTCTGAGACAAGTGAAGTATGTTTAGAAAATCATTCACAGAAAGAGTGCCATTGTAGGCAGGTAGAAAACATTCCAGAAAACTGGCAAAGGCACTTTGAAAAGTTCTCAGTAAGTATTTTATCCCAGTGAATATTTTCTGATAAATATCTAAAAATTAAAAGTACACACATGCATACATTATCAAGTTTTTCTATGTAATCATAATAAAATTACCCTTGAGTTGTACACATCTTTTCTTGGGATTAAGTGAAGCAAACACTAGTTTCAATTGATCCAGGTATTACAATTGCTGAGAAATTCAATGCACAAAGCCTTGAATGGGGAATCAATAGCTTTGGTACCATGCCAACCCTATGAGGAGTGAAAGACTTGAAAACGATCTGTAGGGTTCTTGGAGTTATTTTATCAGGATGGTTTCCATGCTCCTTCTGATGCCTGCATGGTAGATGTTTCCCTGGTATCATGAGAGCTTCTGGTGTAATTGGAGTATCCGGAACTATAAGAGTTGGGCTAAGAAACTAAAATAGCAGATAAGCCTTTACAAGTATAGACATTCGGATATGTCTGAAAATAGAGAAGGGTTTAAGTCCCCAAAGACATGCAAAAAAATTTTAACATTAAAAAAAAAAAAAAAACTCCTAATGCAATATAGGATAAAAGAGTACCTGTCCAAAGCCAAGGAATCTGACTTCCTAGCCGTGGTGGAACTTGTCCAAAGCAATTATTCTTCCCCAGGCAGGAAGTCGTCATCAAAGGGTGAATATTGAAGGGGTGCATCTGATACTGCCAGTTTGGCTTGACCTTGAGGAAGTTAGAGCTTCTGCTCCTGAGATCCAACATCAAGTCAGCTCCTGGGGACTCTTGTTCTTCACCTTTCCAAGAGAAGCTAAAGAAGCCAAGATAGAAAAATCATCTCCAGCATCTCATACCCTTGTCCCAAGAAAGGCTCCTCAAGACTTTATTATCTTGGTGGATCAATATGGAGATACTTTGGCAAAGGCCTGCAAATTATGACCCTCTTTCTAATTTTCTGAATTACATTCTATTCCCCGACCTGGCATTTCAGTTGCTTAACTAACTCCACCATGAAGAATCTCTTGGGATTTAGTGGTAGGCAGTGTCTCCACACTTCAAAAAGCTGGAGATGTTCATATGCTTGTGTCTGCATGCAGCCTCCCTGAGAAATACCACAAACGCCTGATGGGAACAATCTGTACAAAATGAAGGGAGAGAATAAAGAGCTACTCTGCCTCATGGAAAACTTGAGTCAAAACAATCTGGCCAGAAACTATTTGGCTGGCAGAGCATATACTTTTTCTGCTTTCTTTTTCTTTGAGATTGATCGGGGTGGGATTGTAAATTTTTTTTCTTTCCTTTTATACTATAAGGAATATGAGCATAAGGAATAGTATTTATATTCCTGAGGACTTTCCTTGTTCAGTTGCAACTGAACTTCTGATTTTCTGTAATATGTGTGTGTGTGTGAGGAAGTGTGTGTTTGTGAATGTGTGTGCACTCACACACTCACACATGTAGCTGCCTGTGACAGAGGATCATAAAAGTGTTGTTTACATTCTTTTAAATTCATAGAGGCCATGTGCTGTAGGCAGGGAAGCAGAATTCCAAGCAGAAATGATTACAGAGATTGATTATGTTCGTTTCTAGGACTTGCTAGCAGATATCCAGCAACAGCTTCAAGTTGAAATAAAGGTCCATATTCTTTCTCTCTGAATATCTGGCCCCACGTTAAATTAGTTTATTCTAGATTATGCCACTGTAACAAGTTGTCCCCCAAGTTCTAGTGTCATGAAACAACAGAAATTTATCTCGTGCTCGCATTACATGTTAACAGCTGGTCTGCTGTGGCTGTGTTCCCCACGTCATCATTCCAGGGCCTAGGCAGAAGGAACGGCCTGTGTTTGAGACATACTAGCCTCATGGTGAAAGCAAAAGAGTAGAAAACTGGAAAAACTAGATGATGGCTCTTGAAGAGTTTTGCTTGAAACTAGCATATATTGCACATTGGCCACAGTGAGTCATGTGGCAAAGCCAGATATCAATGGGATGGAATGTATATGCTTCCCAGTTGGAGGAGTGCTGTAAGTTCCATGACAACTGGAAAGAACAGGGAATCATTGAAAGAGTGTAAGGAAATGTGTGTGTGTGTGTGTGTGTGTGTGTTTTCATTATAAATTTAATTATTCAATAAATTAGTAACAAATTAATAATAAATGACATATATATGATTGCCTCAACGAAGCTAAAAAATCACTCTTGAGTGACAAGGAATAGACCTACCACTCAAGTGTTGAATTTGCTCTGTCCTCTTTCACCCTAATAGAAATTATTTTTAAGTGACTAGATTTACTATGAATATAGCCGGCAGAAAATCATTCAAGTCTTGGAGACGTAAGGCTAGTGTTAAGAATTAGTGATGGAGTAGTATGTCTCAACGTGTATGTGATCCTAGCTCTCAGGAAAATAGTACACATAAGCACAGCCATGAAACCCCATCTTAGCTGAGGACAACTCACAGGGATATAGACATCTTCCCAATTTCTTTCTTCTATAGTTCTGTAGTAGCTCACAGCAAGAAGCGTTGCTACACATTAAGGAAAGAGTTGCCTTAAAAAAAAGTTGCCTTATGTTATGCGGAGTTAAATGGGTATTTATCAGTTGGTTCACTAAGTTGAATATTCAGTGACTGATAATATTAAATTTATTCTAAATAACCTGGATTTTAACTCTACTATTAACTTAGAATATAATGGAAAGAAAAGGTTATGCTTATTAGGAAAAAAAACTGTACTTGGTAAACATTTAAGATGTTTTCAGGACTTTTACACATCACAATAACCTTATTATAATAATTCAAAGAGTGCAAAAAAGAGGTATCCTGTCACCATGAAGTGAAACGTAAATCAGTCTGTGGTTACTACAAAACTTGATGCTTCATCCTGCACCTGTGGTTGGGGTTATAAAGCATTCTTGGGAGAAGGATTGTGGTGGTAATGTATAGTTCTATATAATATTAATTATTGCATCATTTATACCTATACATTAGATGGATGCCCTGGCATTGGTTTTAACAAAACTAGCCTAGTGCATGGCCAAACAAAATACACCTTTGATAAATAGGGACTTCACTTGATAAATTCCATCGAAGACAAAAGAGTCATTCATCTAAAGTAGTACACTAATAATGAAGCTAGATCAGCCATATAAATTATCCTAAGCCAACAACCATGAGTGTGTTGAAATGGTAATACCCTTGATATACTTTAATAGTGTTAATTGCATCCACTGCAGACACCTTGAGGTGATTGAGTCACCCATAATCTTTCAGAAACAGGGTGCCCTACCATGTTAGCCAGGGTAAATGAAAAAACAAAGCACCTACTTTTCTGAATCACATGGAGACCCATGATGTGTTTTTCCCCCACTTCTTTTAAGTATTTTAATGAACATTTAAGAAAGAAGACCTACTTAAACTGGAGCCAGTGTGACCATTGAAATTCCAGGAGATTTGTAAGAACAACATAAATACATATGCCTGTATATGATTTCATAAACTTTTCACGGTAGAGCAGGTTCCTTCTGGCCAGCCAACTTTCTGATAATAATAAAATTTAATTTGGCCCTGATTTGAGTTTTTGGTCATTTAGAAAGAATAGTATTCCTTTGAGTTAGCTATGGAAAAAGTATTTGCTGTGCCGAGAATAATGGAAACCAAAAAGTGTACTTAAAATGCTTAGCTAGGAGAACACACTATTCCCAAGCTCTCAAGAAACACCAGTTTAAAAATTCAATGAGATTGTTACATGAGAGGAGGCCTGCCAGCCTGGGCAGCAAATTTGCTGCGCTCAAAATATCCCCTTACTTTAGTGGAGCCCTCCAGAACCTTATTCACCTGACTATCCAGACATCACTACATGATATTTCTTTAAAGAAACAGCATGTAAATTTCTAACTCACAAAGACTTCCAGCCTTCTCCACAACCAGTCTGTGTTGGCGAAGGCCTGCTAAACTCTTTTCTCTTGGCTACTTTGATATTATAACCTCCCAGCACTGATGAACAATTGGCAGTATTCAAAAATCAAGTATTTAAAAAATAAGCATGCTTCTCAAAACAAATTTCCCATTTTTACCAACATCATCATTATGTGAGGAAATATTCACAACGTATTATTATGTGAAAAAGTTAGTCAACCAAAGATATTGCAATGATTATCTTTTTGATAAATAATATTTACTGAATTATGTGTTGGTAATGGGAAAATAACTGACTTTTTTCTTTCATTGTGCCTTCTGTGTTTTTTATAAGTGCTCAACACTGAGCATATATAATTAAGAAATAATATAACACTCTTGAAAAACAGTGTACGGGCCATAGGTAGTTTCCATAATGACCTTGTTCCCATGCCCACTGATGTACAGCTCCTGAAGCACCCAGGAGACAGCCTCCCTCTACACATCTGTCTCTCAACAGAGGCCACAACATGTTCTAAGCATGTAGGAAAGGCAACTGAGGCAAAAAGAATGACTTTCCCTCAAGTAGAATCACAGATAGGTGGCAGAAGAGCATGCCTAGCACCAAACCGTCTTCTGGATTTATTGAATGAAAAGGTTTACTTTGTTTTTGTGCAGAACAAGCTTACCAATTGAAAAACTGGACATCTCCCTCTTCAACTAGTTGATTCCAGCCTCCAAACAACTATCGACTTAAGATCCCAAAGCTCCCTGATTCCACTGAACTAAGGGGAATCAGGCGTTCTTAAGGAGTAGGTCATGCCCATTTGGGTGGTGGTAATAGGGCCAAGAAATGTGGTCTAAGTGACCAAGAGTGTCACCCCCACCTAAACTATATAGAAGAGGCTTTTAACATAAAAGAGGTTCTATTATCTGAAGAAGAAGGGAAGGGTGTTGTGCAGGCAAAACTAGGTACCCACTATAGAGTTAAAGAGAAATGATTTTTACATATAATAGTAACAAAAAATTCTAATGAAATCCTATCATGCTATGGAGCCAAATAGATTGAATTTTCTTAGGTAATGTAATGTGGTAACCACAGTAGAGACCAGTGGGCCAGTTTGTCCAAGGGCATTCTTCTGTTCCATCCCACACTTAGGTTTTCTACAGACTTGCAGCAACTTGATGCTTTGCCTTGTGGCCCTGGAGCTGCTATAGGGGCAGGTATGTATTGTAAATAGGGAACAAATAAAACTGTAGAAATGTGATTTGAATGGCCCTTAAAGCTTTCACATGTTATGCTAGTCAGCAAAAGCACAGTTAAAAAGGAGATTTTCACTGTCCTCAAATGTCATTTAGATGGATCTTGGTGAAATGATGACACTGGCAATAATAATTCCTTTTTAATCTTGTAAGCTTTTTGGCCATGTAATGTGCTGTGGGGAAAACAGTAGCATTTGGCTGACAGGTATTAGTCAGGGCTGTGGGGACTCAGTAGAAATTATAAGGCTCTTTTTTCTCCAACTCAACTTGATGGGCAAAGTCAAATTTGATAGCAGTTAGGTATGTATGGTTATTTTGATTGCTTTGTTATTAGGTAGTAAATAAGAGTTTGTTTTCCCCTTAGACTGAGATATCAAGGTGCTAGCTAGGCTTATGAGTAGAGCACGGGGAATATTTGAGAGATTTTCAGAAATAGAATAGCAAGTTGGGTGTGTGAGAGTGATGGTAAAGAGCCATCCACCATGGCTGGGATGTGGCTTCTTCTCATTAATTAGTTACTAATTGCATTTTTTGTTGTATTTGACTCTGGACTTAAAAATTAAATGCCTACCCATTTTAAAAATCAGCTTATTTGAGAGTTTGATTTAGCTGGATTCTGGTTAAGATCTAATTATTCATGTTTATGTATGCAAGGAATTTCAGTTCATTATCTTTGTTACTTCTGTGGAAAAAATGAAAAGTTATCTAGAGAAGCTTTTATTTTTTATTTGTATTTTTTTAAAGATTTTATTTGTTTGAGAGAGAGCACATCCATGTGCATGTACAAAGCGGGGAGGGACAGAGGGAGAGAGAATTTCAAGCAGATTCCACACCGATTGCAGAGCCTAACACAGGTTCTATCCCAAGACCCTGATACCATGATCTGAGCCAAAGTCAAGAATTGGCCACTCAACCAACTCTTCCAAGTGCTCCTAGAGAAGTTTTGAATAAAATCTCCTACGCTAGCCTGAGCCCTGTTCCTCTGTCCAATAGAAGTCTTCAATTCCAAAAGGAGTTTTCTATAAGGATCCCTGCTGCCTACCTCTCCTCCCGCTCATTATCTTAACAGTGGGGGTTATACTTTTTTATAAGCTTGCTTCTCACCCTCCCTCGAGCTTTCTATGTTGTAGAACCCCTGCTTTCCAGGGCCCTTCCATTTGCTCTTCATGGTCTGTCTCTCTAGGGAGAGAAAGTAATAGAAAAAGGCATACTATTTGTGTAGTTCAAATAGAAAATACAGAACTTTGTGATTCTCTTTAAGACTTGCTGGCTCATAATTAAGTTTTGAGAATACCCAGAAGTTAGATATTTCCTCCCTACTAACCACTGCATTATATTGAAAGGGAAAGCAAATCTTGTGCTTGAAAATTTAGGAGTCAACAGTCTATGTATGACTCAGTAGAAGCTCACCACATTTTCCACATGTTAAGGTCAGAATGTGCATTTCCTACTTCCCCTGAAATATGTGTGTGATTTTCAAAGCGGAAGCCTTCGTATTAGGACTCTCAAAGGAGTACTAAATAGGACTCAAGCCATACAGTAATTGCCCTTCATACCTTGAAAGAGAAGGCCCACAATAGCCAATACAGTGCAGTTCAGCTGAATGTCTGTTTTGAACTGCACTTGTGGATGTCAGAGACACCCCTCCTAAAAGAATGCGTTCCAAAGCTTTTATTTCCAGCTTGCTGTCCTGGATATTTCTGAATGATGCCTACATGGCAGGAATGAGTACATATTAGGTCTCTGCTGGTGACAATTATATAAAAAAACCTTCATGCCGGACTAAAAAACCTCAAGATTTAGAAATTGTCAATGACTAGAATGACAGTGTATTAGAGGATGCCAGAAGGAGCAGACGCTCTAGGATGAGACCAACACAGGCTCTGCTTCCCTGAATTCAATGACAAATCCCAATCCATGTCCAACCTGATCAGTGGGACAGGGCTGAAAGTGTTTGCTTCTTCCCTTTGGGGCCTGTGTAAGATCTGGCCTTTGATCTGTTTCCCTGACATATACCTGATAGCTCTATCACATTAAACATTATGCTGCACAGACATTGTTTCCCTGAATTCAGTGCATAGATGTTGTGCTTTTGATGTAGATGTACAGGCTCAGGCTGTAACATTAGGCAGCTGATGTTAGTGCAGATCATTTTTGTAGTTGTCCCAAGAACACCCCATACTCTCCAGTTCATGATATGAACGTCAGAGTAAATGGAAATATGGTGATCTGAGCAGGCTCCATCCCAGCAGCAGAGGATGGGAACTGGGTAGAAACCTGTTATAATAAGCTGTTTAATTTTGTTTGGAGAAACTGTACTTTTGACAGATGAACTTCTTTTCCCTTGCATTCATATTTATCTAACAGAGTTGTGGTTAGGAAATGATCCAGGATTCACAGGGTCAAAAAGTGACCTGGTTCACATAATGTTGACTCCTCCCATCTCACTCCACAGCTTCTCCAGGCAGGTGGTCCCGTGTGTTGTTGGTACATCCACACTGAAATGGTCACCCAAAGGACATATCAACCTTTTGGGTTCTACCCTCAGAGATTCTAGCAGCCCCAAACTCACCTCAGTTCCGGGTAACCAGCTTTATGTTTCCATGCTGCACTCTGCAGCTTGAAATCATTCTAATGTGCTTGATGAATCAACATATTGTTAGGCATTGGGAATTAAAACCATTAGAACAATTAAAGAAATAATAATACATTGAATTTTTGTAATACCTTTCTTCATGAGAAAATACATTTTCATACACCATCCAGTTGTATTCTCTCTTTCATTATCCCAAGATGAAAGAATAAAAGAATGTTTCTTGGCTTTATCTTTGAAAGCTAAAAAAGAATTCATTACAAAAAGGATCATAAGAAGTATTTCCTCCTTCTCGATAGGCCTCTGGTTCCCTGGTATATAAATAAGACATTTTTCCCTGCCTGAAACTCAGCCTTTGTGTTTTGTAATCTGGTTTTGTTATCCAAATACTTGTGGATCAACGTTGAAGATAATCTTAAAGACAGGTAAGTACCTTTGTGATAGTGATACCTGCTCATTTTACACCCATTTCTGGTAGGTCTACTTATGCAGACCTACCTGAGAACAATTTTACTTTATAATAACTTGTACAATGCTCACCAGTTTCTCCTTGCTTAAGGTAGAGTGCTAGTGTGTGGCCATTGGACTCACGCATTTCCCTTTCTTCTATTTTTCAGAAATTGAGGCAAAGGAAGCATGTGGCTGGCTCCGTGCTGCTGGGTTCCCACAATACGCTCAGTTGTATGAGGGTAGGTTGGCTGTCCCTTCACTCTTTATGAAGAGAATTGATTCAAAATGAACCTCACATATCCTGTAGTGTGTTTTGACTTCAAGTCTTTTCTCAATTATTTTTCTTTGCAGTCTCTTTCCCTCAGCCTTTGCAATCCCAGGGCTTAGACTGATGCCAATTTAGACACGAGTATTGCTGCCCAGGCCTACCTGACTTTCTGCTCTATGTTGCTCCTCACTTTTTACTTTCTACTTCTCTCTTCACCACCAATCCCAACTCTGGCTTTTCCCTCCAGCGGTCTACCATCAACAGCTTTCATTATTGCTATTATTATGGAAGTATAACTGACATACAGTGTTATTATATCAATTTCAGGGGTACACCATGGTGATTCAACAATTCTGTACATGGTGCAGTGCTCACCACACTAAGTGTAGTCACCATTGTCACCATGCAATGTTACTATGGTACTATTCACTGTATTCCCTATGCTGTGTACTATGCTGTACCAAATTATAATCAGTTCTGACTACTACCTGGATAGTCCTCATCTATAGTGAATTCGGATCCCAGCAGTAAGCAGATGACATACTCAAGATAATCCGAGGATTTATTTCCAAAAATGTTGATTACAAAGATGTGGGCAGGATATGAGAAACCATGAGGAACAGTTCAGGTGCCCAGAGCTCATAGCAGCAGAACTGCCACTGTCATAGGCCCAAAATGATAGGCAGAGGGAGAGGGTGCCAGAACCCAGAACAAGAGAGGATCCTTAGAGCAGAGGACACAGTTGGCTATGGATGAGAACCAGCAGGGTAAATACCCTGATCTCATACTCCTTCCTCCCTCTATCTCCAGCCAAGGCTTCCCATTAGCCAAACACAAAAGGAAGCGAAAGGACATGGATCCCCCTGAATGCCATCCACAGGGGTGATCCTTGGAACACAAGGGGCAGGGTATAGAGTAGTGGAGAGTGGATCTGTAGGGCTATAAAAAGGATATCTAGCACACTAAGCAGTGTCAAGTTCTCTTCCTGATGTCATAAAGTATACATAGAATAGAAAGAATCAACAAAATTAACCTGTAGTCACTGGT
The DNA here is from genome assembly GCF_048418805.1 of Vulpes vulpes. Lineage (NCBI taxonomy): Eukaryota > Metazoa > Chordata > Mammalia > Carnivora > Canidae > Vulpes > Vulpes vulpes. The sequence goes on along the minus strand of NC_132788.1, from coordinate 45,550,902 downwards.
GAATCCCATTCGCTCACTTGGAAGCTCAGTTTTATATTTAAAAAACCAACAAACGCTAGTCTACTTCTCCAGCTTAAATTCTGTGAGGACAAAGGAGAGCATATCTCAGAATGTGCTTTGAAATCTAGAATCTCTGATACACCCTTTTATAAATTATAGCCTTGTAGGCAAGAAGGGTTTTATAATTTTGGTCTAGGCAACCCTACTCCCATGCCCCACCACCAATTTCCTGACTATGAGAGAGAGGCCCAAAGAGGTTACATGACTTTTCCAACATTAAAGGTGGAGGAATCAGAATTAAAATCACAGTCTCCTGAGCTTTAAACGTAGTGGATTTTCTCCTATAATGCGAGCTTTCTTTGTAAGCTCACAATACTATGCAATTTAATCTGAACTATCTAGAAACGGCTAAGAAGTAAAGTAAATTTCTTCTCTTTAGATAGAATCAATTGTTTGAAAAAAAAAAAAAAGAAAGAATCAATTGTTTGAATATTTTGCTGATACTCTAAAGTGACTCATAATTTTGCTACAAAAGAAAATATTTGAGGTCATTGAGCTTTGGTTATTTTGGAAATTTCCTTTCTAAAGAAAAAAAATCTGCTATAAGTAAAAGGTGCCTGCCAAACTGTGTTTAAGCCATATGCATTGAATAAATATAATAAGAAAGAGAAAATACTTCTATAGAGCATACTGTGTGCCAGGTTCTGTTGAAAGCACTTTACCTATGCTATTCATTTAATTTTCTCAACAGCATAGGATAAGTATTATAATTATCATCATCCCCATTTTACAGATTGGGAAACAAAAGACCCAGAAGAGAGTAGATAAGTTGCCTCCAGTTCTATAGCTAGAGATTATGAGTGCCAAGATTCAAAGCCAAGGCAGCTGGGCTTTGATGTCTCTGGTTTTCATTATTACACATATTCCCTCTCCAGCAGAACAAGACAGTCTTCATTCTGGCATCATCTAGAATTCACTCACATTCCTTTTATCACCCTAGAAGAGCTTGTTTCTGTTTCCAACTCACATAAACGTTTAGATACCTTTAGATTTATTATGACTGGCAAGGCAGAGGCAGTGCAAAATATAAAATGAGACAGAGAAAAGAATGGCAGGATAATGATAACAAATTGACAGGGATGCCTGGGTGGCTCAGCAGTTGAGCATCTGCCTTTGGCTCAGGGCGTGATCCCAGAGTCCTGGGATTGAGTCCCACATCGGGCTTCCCGCATGGAACCTGCTTCTCCCTCTGCCTGTGTCTCTGCCACTCTCTCTCCATGTCTCTCATGAATAAATAAATAAAATATTTTTTAAAAATGATAATGAACTGACACTGTTAGATTTGACTATGGCCTCTATTAGAATGATCTCTAAATTTTTGCCTCTGTGAATAAGGTACCTAAAATTAACATTGCATCTTGAGGATTGCCATGACCTCCAAAGTTGGCATGAATAGTCTATGGGAGAAAAGTTAAGATGTTGGAATTTATTCTCTTTGGATAGAATCAGTTGTTTGAGTATTTTGCTGATACTCTAAAGTGACTCAAGATTTTCCTACAAAAGGACACATTTGAGGCCATTGAGCTTTGGGTATTTTTGGAAATTTCCTTTCTGAAGAAACAAAAATCTGCCAAACTAAGTATTTCATTAACTGATCAAGATAAAAGTCAGTGACATTAGGTGGATGGTTAGAGTATAAAAGCTCTTCATAGGGCAGCCCGGGTGGCTTAGCGGTTTAGTGCCGCCTTCAGCCCAGGGCATAATCCTGGAGTCCCTGGATCGAGTCCCACGTAGTGCTCTCTGCATGGAGCCTGCTTCTCTCTCTCTCTTTCTCTCTCTCTCTCTCTGTCTCATGAATAAATAAATAAAATCTAAAAAAAAAAAAAAACCAAACTCTTCATATAGGTAAATGTATGCAATTATGATAAACTACAAAAATGCAAGCACTTAACATTAAGTCCTATCCAAGGGCAAGAACTTGGTTATTCTCATATTTCACAGTTCTTTTGAATCCTTAAAAGCATTTATTTGATAAAATAAAATGCCTGCTATCTTAAGCACTACTAACACACCATTGATGGGAGAATAACTGCCCAGATCAATCATGTGTACTGAAATGTGGTGGTCAAAAGATATTGGTGCCCACTCAGATAAAAACAAGATCCATAAACTTCTCTATTCCTCTGTTTCTCTTTCTCAGATTCCCAATTTCCCATCAACATTTTAGCTGTCAAGAATGATCATGATTTTCTTGAAAAGGACCTTGTAGAACCTCTTTACAGGTAAATCATGTGAAGTATTTTTGTTACTTTCAATTGTGCAGTCTCCAATAAGTATCACTGTATTGAGGAGCAAGTTCAACAACTCCATAAGTATTTATTGAGTGCCTACTATATGCCAGGCATGGGTCCAGGATCTAAGTATACAACAGTGAGCATGATTGGTCTCTAGTTTATGAACCTTATATCCTAGTTGGAGTCTTCAGAAAATAGATTGAGGAAGACATAAGAGAGAGTCAGAGAGAGAAAAAGAGAAGGAGAGGGAAAAGTTATCTTAGAGAGTGTTCAGTGCTATGAAAAAAACTAGATTAAGATGAAGCCATAGACTGTGGTGATTGGGGTCAGGGGTGGGTTAGTGGAAGGAGGAAGGAGGGAAGGCCACAGCATGAGTGGCCAGAGAAGGCCCTGAAAATCTCCATGAGTTTGTCAAACTTGGCTGTATTTTTTGCAAAGTCAAGTGATTATATCGGCACTTGAGTATTTAAGCCTTTGCTATGTGAGAGCTGCCACACGGAAACAAAGATTATACATATATGAGCAATTTCCTCCCCTCAAAGATTTATAATCTGGTTGGAGAAATCTAGTTGAAGAAATAAAGCATGAACACATGTACAAATAAGACAATTGTAGTAAGAGTGATAGGAAAAGATGCCAATGTAACCAATATCCAGGAATAATTAAAGGCTGTGTGAGAAGCTGTATGTGTCTGTAGAAATTTGAAGTTTCCTAGCTAAGCCCTGGAGAGAGGTCAGGGCTGGAGATAAATATTAGTTACAGGAGGTGAGTCATTTTTCCACGGCCACACAGCTAGTTATGGGCTGAACTGACCTTAAAACACAGTACTTTGGGGCACCTGGCTAGCTCAGTCCATGGAGCGTGCAACTCCTGATCTTGGTATTATGAGTTCAAGCTCCACATTGGGTGTAGAGATTCCTTAAAAATAAAAAATGTCTTTTAAAAAATGCACTGCTTAAAATTTGTAATCCAGTGTTCTTCCTAGCACATTCTGCATTGACATAGAAAGATGGTAGTTTAATCAGAAGGTAATGACAAGCAAAACTTTTGTCAAGATAGGAGAGACCAGTGTATGTTAGGATAGTATGCAAACAACTTTGGGCTTCCTGAATCTTCAGACATACATATTTTTGTTTCACTATGTAGTTCCTATTTGAAGAGAAAATAGATTTGCATTAAGAAGTGATCTCTGAATGTTTAAGGAAAACAGTACTGTGAGTTTGCTTAAGTGGGTAAAGGAGCAAAGAACTCTTCAAATCGCAAATTATAGGAATAGGTTATTTGGGCTATTAAACAAATAAGCACAAAAATGCCATTTGTGAATTTATGAGAGGAATGGATGGTTTGATTGTGACCCTTTAAAGGTAATGAATTGGAAAAGCAGTGTTTTCAGGATGTCTGGGGTGCACCCCAAGCAAGAGCATGTCCTTCCTTAGAAGATTTCACTCAATCCAGAACTATTCCAACAATACCTCCTTCTGAGTTTTCCCTCTTAGTTTTAACCAAGAGGATTTTTATAGCTGATTTAAAAAAATAATGAATTTTTATACCTTAATTATAATATATTGCATTATCATTTTTCCTATTGAATTCTTTTAATGTATACTTTCTTTTTTAATTTTCAAAAAAAAATTTTAAAATTTCTATTTTATTTATTTTAGAGGGAGAGAGAGAGTGCATGTGAACAGGGGAGGGGGAGAGGGAGAGGACTGGAGAGAGAGAGAGGGAATCCTCAAGCAGACTCCCTGCTGACATGGAGCCCAATGCAGGGCTCGATCCCAGGACCATGAGATCATAACCTGAGCCAAAATCAAGAGTCAAAAAAAAAAAAAAAAATCAAGAGTCAGCTGCTTAACTGATTGAGCCCCAATTTATGCATTCTTTAAATCAAAATGTAATACACACACACACACACACACACACACACACACATGTATATAAAGTAAAATTCATGGGCAGCCCGAGTGGCTCAGCAGTTTAGTGCCTGCCTTCAGCCCAGGGTGTGATCCTGGAAACCCTGGATCGAGTCCCATGTCAGGCTCCCCACATGGAGCCTGCTTCTCCCTCTGCCTGTGTCTCTGCCTCTCTCTCTCTCTCTCTCTCTCTGTCTTTCATGAGTAAATAAATAAATAAAATTTTAAAAAAAAACTTTAAAAAAATAAATAAATAAAGTAAAATTCACTATTTTGAGTGAACACTTCTTGAGCAGTTACTGCTACCACAACCAAGATGAAGAACAGCTCCATCTCCCCCAAAGTCCCTGATTCCCCTCTGACATCAACCTCTACTCTATTCTAAGCCTACTCCCAACCCACTGGCAACCACTGACGTGGTATTTGTACCTACAGTTTTTGCCTTTTCCAGAATACCATATAAATGAAATCAAACAATATGTAGCCTTTTGAGCCTGGCTCCTTTTACTTAGTATGGTGGTACACTTAAGATTCTGCTATGTTGGGATGCTCAGTGGTTGAGCCACCTGCTTTGGCTCAGGACATGATCCCAGGGTCCTGGTATCGAATCTCACATTGGGCTCCCTGCAGGGAACCTGCTTCTCCCTCTGCCTATGTCTCTGCCTCTCTCTGTGTGTCTCTCAGGAATAAATAAAATCTTTAAAAAATAATAAAAAAGATTCTGCTATGTTGTTAGTGTTTCAGTTGGCAATTACTGAGTAGCATTACATCTATAGATGTATTCCAGTTTATCCATTCACCAGCTAAAGGATATTTGAGTCGTCATCAGTTTTGGTGGTTATAAAGCAACTATAAACATTCATATTCAAGGTTTCATGTGAATGTAAGTGTTCATTTCTTTTGGGTCACATCCTAGGTAGGGGATTGTGGGGCCCACTTGATAACTATTTTAACTTTATAAGAAATCACCAATTTTTCAAAAGTGATCCTATCATTTTGTATTTTCATCAATAATGTATGAGAGTTCTGGTAGCTCCACGTCTTTGCCAGCACAAGGTGCTGTCGGTTTGTGTTTTGTTTTTTATTGAGGTATAATTGACACAACAATGTTAACATTAGTTTCAGGCATACAACATGGTGACTCAACAAGTCTGTACATTGTGCTGTGCTATCACAAGTGTAGCTCCCATATGTCATCATATAACACTACTATAATACCATTGATTATATTCCCTGCACTGTACCTTTTTTTTAAGATTTTGTTTATTTATTCATACACACACACACACACACACACACACAGAGGCAGAGACACAGGCAGAGGGAGAAGCAGGCTCCATGCAGGAAGCCCGACGTGGGACTCGATCCCGGGTCTCCAGGATCACACCCCAGGCTGCAGGCGGCGCTAAACCGCTGTGCCACCGGGGCTGCCCTACACTGTGCCTTTTATCCCCATGGCATATATTGTTTGTTTTCTTTTTAGCCACCTATTAGAAATAGGTTTCTAGAGTTATCTCATTATGAGTTAAATTTTCATTTCCTTAATGAGTAATGATGTTGCATGTCTTTTCATGTAGTTATTTGCCATACCTGTATTTTTTTTGTTCAAGTCTTTTGCTCATTTTTTAAATTTGAATGTTTTCTTATTATTAAGCTTTAAGAGTGCCTTATGTGCTCTAGCTGTAAATTCTTTGTCAGACACAGGTTTTGTAAATATTTTCTGCCAGTCTTTAGCTTGCCTTTTCGATCTCTTAACAGTGTCTTTCACAGAAGTTTTAAATTTTGCTTAAATCCAGTTTATCAACTTTTTCCATGTTTTTAGCCATATCTAGGAAATCTTTGCCTAACGTAGGTCACAACTATTTTATCCTCTGTTATCTTCTAGAAACTTCAGTCTTATGTTTTATATTTATTTGATGGTCCATTTAAAGTTAATTTTTTTAATAAGGTACAAAGTATAGGTCAAGATTCAATTTTGCACATCAATATCCCATTGGTTTGGCACCATATTGAAAAAGCTAACTTTCTTCAATGAACTGCCTTTGCATCTGTATTGTAGATCAATTGACCATGTATGTATAAGTCTATTTCTGGACTGTCTATTCTGTTCCATTTATCTGTATGTCTAATCTTTCATCAATATGATACATGATTACTTAGCTTGGAAACACTTGGACAAAAAAAGTATATATCCTCCAACTTTGTTCTTTTTTTCCAGGATTGTTTTGGCTTTTCTAGTTTCTCTGCCTTTTCATATAAATTTTACAAACAACTTGTTGATATCTTTTTAAAAAATCCTCTGGAGTACTGATTTGGATTATGTTGAATCCATAGATCAGTTTGGGGAGAACTGATGGCTTAGCAATACTGAATCTTCTGATTCATAAATATGTTTCTATTTATTTAGGTCTATTTATTTAGTGTATGTTTCTATTTATTTAGGTGTCCTTTGATTTTTTTTTCAAACCTGACTCATAGTTTCCAGCATATGGGTACTACATATCCTCAGAAGTACTTGAGAACTGCATGTTTTGTGGTACTGTTGCTAATAGTACAGATTTTTTATCATTTCAGTTTCCAGTTGCTCATAAACTGTATGTAAATTTTTTATGCATTGTCCTTGTAGCCTACAATCTGACTTCACTCATTAGTTCCTACTAGCTTCATCATAGATTTGTTAAATGTTATTTCTAAATATAAATAAAAGATGACATTGTAAACCAAGAATTAAAATTACAACACATATTTTTAAATCAGGATTACAGGGGCAAACACTGTCTCTGATTGCACAGTTATATTCACTGGTGACATGGCTGAGTGGGCCAAGCTTTGAATCTCATATATGTAGGTGGTAAATCCTTATCTCTTCACTGCTGCTTGTGATCTGAGATGCCTTGACTAAATTCTGGACTTTGCCATGAAAGTCTACACTTTTTTTTAAAGATTTTTTTTAACTTAATGGAGAGAGTACATGCATTAGCAATGAGTAGGGACAAAGGGAAAGGGAGAAGCAGACTCCCTGCTAAGCAGGGAGCCTGATGCAGGACTCGATCCCAGAACCCTGGGATCATCACCTGAGCCGAAGGTAGATGCTTAACCAACTGAGCCAGTCAGGTGCCCCCAAAGTCTGCTTTTTTTGAAAAACTGTCTTTCAGACATATTATTGAGATGACCCAGTACAATGAATGTGAAATCATTTAGAGATATTAGGTTCTGAATATTATTATTAGTGTCAGCCAGAAAAATCAGGAAGCCTTCTCTGGTAGAGCCTGTGACACTTCTCTCTGGTACAGCCCACAGCGGGATGATGCAGACATACCCCAAAGGTACTGCTACATAAATATGTAGAAGTGCAGCAATCTGACACCACGGTGTTCTTCACAGGGACCCAGCTCATGTAAAAATGGCAAGAGTGGCAGCAGGTTGTTATAATTGGAATAATTCTTATGATAGCTATGTCTCCAAAAATATTATTAAATAAAGAAAAGTGTTTGGCTGGAAGTGTGTGAGCTGGGATTCTTGGAGTGTGGGAGTAGTGGGTGGAACAGAGGCCAAAGGAGTAGTCACAGCAGGGTGGATCAAAGAAAGCAGGCACAGTAAGGAGGCAGAGGTGGAGGTAGCTTGGCAAAGGGGACCCTATGGAGTTTCTTTCCCTTCACTACAAGTTCCACCAGGATACTGACTTCCCATGTAGCAAATCACAGAAAACAAGCAGAAGGAAGACCTCCAGCCTGAAGGGAATGACAGCGCTTAGAAAACTTTGAGATCGATGAGTGGTTAATGAGACACTCGACTCATGTTATGTAATGATTGATGCCTGGAGAGCAGTAAGGGGTTGTGATTGTGTTTTCTCACTGGTACCTTGCAGACAAAGTGATAGAGTTGGTCTCCTGTTTTATTTAAGGTTTGTGGGCTACCCATTTCTCATGCATATTTGAAGTGCTGAGCTAATGCAGAATGGTAAAGAGAACCCTAGCCAGAGGGCAGGTAGTTTCTGCCAGGTAGACAAATGAAGACAAGAGGGCTGAGAGTCTCCCAGCAATTGTCACCTGCGACAAGAATTTTACTCACCTTTGGTTTTCTGGAAGTGCCTCACCTGCATAGACAGTTGATGTCCTAGGTCTTAATTACACTTAGTGAGTTGCTGGGCAGCAGTAACTTTTTGCCTGGCTGGAAAAATATATCATATGGAGGAAGTTGAAGACAAGGAAGACCCACACCTGGCCTGGAATACATGGAAGCAAAGCTCTCATTTTTAGATCTCTGACACTAGACAGGTTGCTGTTTTTGCTGAAGGTGTGAACTTGTATGATGGCAACGGTGTCTCGCCATTGCTTCTGCAGCTCTGAGTGCACCGACACATAGTAGGTGCTCTGGGCACATTTGTAACTGCAAGTCAGAGCAGTGTAGTTTCCTATTTTAACAGCTCAATTATGGTTTTGTTTGACATTCTTTGATTGAATTCTTAACTGAAAAATATTTTCCCCTGTGAGTAATGAAAAGCTGATTGCAAATCTAAGTACCTAGATGAGCTAATTGAAACAGTGAACTATCAGAATATAGGAATAGCCACACTGTCAAAATAGCTTACAAAGGTTGTCACCTTTAAGGCAAACTGCAGCAAGTCAAAGCTCCTAAATGAGATTTTTTAAGGATAAGTAATATGTTCTCTTAGCATTTTGATTTGCGATATTCCCTCAGACTTGTAATGTTGGGCCCTGATGTTTAAGGTGATCTGTGAATTTCTGATTTAATATTTGACCAGTAAACCATCCACGTAACTTATGTTGTTGATAAGTACTAGTTAATGTTATTGTGTGTGAAACAAGGACATTCCCTTGTTCAGTACCATTTCAGGGAGATGGAATTGATTAGGATTATAGAGTGCATTTATCACTGCCCTTTGTATTTAAAAGGACAATTAATGGCCATGGTTTTCATATGGGGCAGGGAAGCTGGTGCAGGAGAGTGCTAACAAAAATGATATTTATGATTTACCTCTGTGCACCAACACATCTTTGAGTATGTTAAACAACATTAATAATATTACATAATGGTAGTCTTTATGAATATTGATATATATTTTAGATATTTTCCCTTTTAGAATATTTATCACAGAAAATATACAGTATTATATATTATGTCATGTAATAATAGGTGACATTTAACTAGACTGAGACCTTGGACACATCATTGAGGGAAAGATACAGAGATATATAAGAGAAAGATCTTGGACACATCATATAGAGAAAGATATAAAATAATCATGGGGGATCCCTGCGTGGCTCAGTGATTTAGCACCTGCCTTTGGCCCAGGGCGCGATCCTGGAGTCCCAGGATTGAGTCCCGCGTCGGGCTCCCGGCATGGAGCCTGCTTCTCCCTCTGCCTGTGTCTCTGCCTCTCTCTCTCTCTCTCTCTCTCTCTATCATGAATAAATAAATAAATCTTTAAAAAAATAAAATAAAATAATCATGGTCATTTCCAACTTTAAAATTCTGAGCTATAAAAAAATACAGATCCCAGTAAGCAGTAATTTTATCTTTTAAAAAACACAAAGTGCTCATTATGTATGGAGCACCACTCATACATTTTACAAATATTTAGTTATTTACTTCTCATGACAACCCTATAAAGTAGGCTGTAACTAGCATGATTCCCATGCTAGTTACAGCCTGTCCCATTCCACAGACAAGGAAACTGAGGCACATAGGTATAAAATAATTGGTCCACTTACAGCTAGTGAATGGCATTGCTAGGAATCAAAGACAGGCTGCTTCTGGAGTTTCCAAAGAGAGCTTAGGTCTTCTTGTGAAATGCAATTTAGAGTGCTTTCCGTTTCTTTCTTTGAAGGTAATATTTCCAAAGGTGTCTATGTTGCCCTGTGGCTTCCTGAGTTTGACTTCTAAAACCCAAGAATATAAATTATGGACGCATTTCCACCTTATTCTTCATGGAACTCCATATTTTAAAAAAATAATAATTGAAATAAGAGTTGAAAGCATACAGTTCTTTTGTGGAGAGATTAGATCTGATTTACAGTCAGGAGAGTAGTAGCCCCTTCTCATTCATTGATTCTACTCCATTCATCGAGGCTGTCTCTTCAGGCCTCTCTTTACTACAAAGAATCCTCACCCTGAGGTCTCAGGCAAATGCAGTAGTCTCAACCTGGAAGGGGAGGAGCATTCTGTCCCCCTCTCAACTTCTGGGGACATATTTTTGCTCATCACAACTTGGCAATGCTCCCAGCATCTAGTGGATGGAGATCAGGGATGCTGCCAAACCTCCCGTAATGCACAGGGCATCCCCCACGACCAGGAATTGTCTGGCCCCAAATGCCAATTGTGCCAGGGTTGAGAAATGAGTAAATTATGATTTGCCTGGGCACATGATATGATCACTAGAAGTACAGATGCAAAGGAAGGGGTTTTAAAGAGGGTTTCTTGGAAAAATGAAGGCCAGTGGCGATTACCTGGACAGGAACACATGAAATTTTGATGTGCCTCTTTTGAATTTTAGCTCTTGTTTGTTTCTTTGTTTTGAACTACATTAATGTACAGGAAAGACATCTTTATCCCTACCCCCAACCCCACCATGAACCTTACCACAATACAGCCTATATAGTATAGGGCAGGCTTGGGGTACTGACAGGTACAGACATGGCAGGGTCAGAGATAGGGGATTTCATATATATATATATATATATATATATATATATACACATACACACACACACACACACATATATATACACATTTATACAAATACAAATATATACAAATGTGTATATATATATATATATATATACATTTCATTCATATATATAGTGTATGTATACATATATATAGAAAATGTTGGTCTTTGTACCTTAAAATGGTTTCTTATGTAACCTTTTCCAACCAGCTGCTCAAAATGACTTCTACGTGTTTAAACTTTCAGGAAGAATACATACACAAGACCCTACAAAATGGGACAGCAAATTGAGGGGAGAGTTTATATTTCGAATTACATATATATTAGATCTATATTAGATATTTTGTATTGCATTATTAAAAACATTATCATTTTTAAAATTGCCCTTCTTCGCCAGCTAAATAATAGATGACAATGGCAAACATTTAGTGAGTGCTTACCATTGCTTAGTAGCATACTAAGCTCTTTCCGTTGTTCTCATTTCATCTTCTCAAGGCCCTATGACTGAAAGGTGTTATTTCTGTAGTTTAGAAGTAACAGTGACCAGACTCCCCTTGGTTTGAGCATCTGGGGGGTTGGTGACGCCCCTCCCTGAGGCAGGGAGCAGCTGTGGAGGCTGGGCACGGTCTGAGCAGGGGAAGGTGTGATGAGCTGAGGTGCCTAGGGGACTGGGACCAGTATGCGGTCAGGCATGGAGGTCTGGAGCTCACCAGGGACCTCAGCTGGAGACAGAGATGCAGTCATCCACATATGCAGGTGTGAAGATCCTGAGAGTGCATGAGGCTACTTTAGGACAGTAAGGAGAGTGGAAGAGGACCATGACTGAACAATAGAGGCCCACATCCAAGAGGCAGGCAGGGAAGGAGCCAAGAGACAACCCCAGGACCCAGGGTAAGCACTCCACACCTTCCAGTTACCCTGGCCTGTTTGTGATTCGCCTTCCACCTTTTAACCTTTCCGAGAAATCTTTGGTTGTGACCCTTCCTTCAACTTGGACCAGTTCTTACTAGAGAAGTTATCTGGATTAGATGCAATTGTTGTGAACAGTTAAAGGCTAAAGACACACCATCTGATTTTTCCAGTACAGATGTATGTGAATTTAAAATTTGTCTGAAATCCTGCAAACTAAGGAAGTCCTTTTAAACAACAACAAAAAAATGTTTACTCTTGGGCCACTGCAGCCATTGAACTTTATTGATTTGCCAGTGGGTCTGACACTCATCCTTGAAACCTTGATCATTAGAACATACAGCTTATTTAAAATTATTTTTCTGGGGATGTAGTATATAATCTGGTGACTGTAGTCAACAATACTGTATAGTATATTTGAAAGTTGCTAGGAGACTAAATCTTAGAAAGTTCTCATTATAAGAAAAAAAAAGTGTGTGGCTGTGGATGTTGACTACTAGACTTCTTGTGGTGATCATCTTGCAATATACATATACATCAAATCATTAGGTTGTACACCAAAAATGAACACAATGTTATACGTCAATTATATCTCAATAAAAAAAAAATTATTTCACAAATCACACAGTTCCACACACACATCCTCTCCCCCAACAATGACATACATATGCTTCATTTTCTTCCTGTAGCTAGATCTGTCTGTGCTTAACTGTTTTCCTCCCACACTCCAGCTAATATCCAGGGACAGTTGCTTGTGGGTTTCTGGTCTGGAAGAGAGGCCAGCCTCTCTGTAGCAGCATGACCACTTGGTCGAAGAACAGCTAGAGGGAAAAGCTCAGCAGAGCAGAGGCATGGCCTTCACTGACTCAGCGGTGGCAGGCTAACAGGCACTTGTGGACCTCAAACTACACTGTTTTTCCCTCAGACACCAGAGAGCCCTCCCGCTGGCTGGCTTGTGCTTTTTGAAAGGCCCCACCCTTGCTGAGTTACATACCAGAGTTGTCTGACTGGCATAGCTATCCATCCTGCTCTGCAGAATCTGTTTTGTAAACTCCCCGGGCAGCAGGGAGACCTTTCCCAGGCCCTGCGCTCCTGCCTGCAGAGGAGGACCTCCTGCCTTTGATCCCTGGGTCAGGAGGAGCCTGGAGTCCCGGTGACTTTGTTTCTGAAGGCCTTTGAGCACCACGCCCAGAACACTCCTTAGCAGACGGGGCTGGATACCTTTAGCCGCTGACACTTGAATGGAGGGTGAGAAGTTCAGGCTGCAGGTTTTAATCAGAATCGCATGTTGGAGCTGAATTTGTACCTCTGCTTACTACTCTTCTCAGGGCTTTGGCAGGAATGTTAGAACTATCACAGGAAACTGGCCATTAAATCAGCAGGGGAGACCTCATGACCAGTCTGAGTCTCATAGCTGGACTGTAAAATAGGAATCTGAAATGTGAGGAAGGGGAGGGTTTTGTTGCTCTCCTGTAACGTCCACAGGTGGAGGGCCTTCTGTGTGTCCCAGAGGGACCTCTGTTACAGTGGAAGTGGAAGCATCTTCTCAGACACGGTCCAGGCCACCCTCCTGTCACACGGTCTGATGCTCCTGGCCATGCGCTGCTCCCAGATCCCAGCCCTCCTAGCGAGCGCGCCGCTGTGCCTTCTCCTGGTCCTTCTGCAGGACCCTAGGCCTGGGCGTTCCCTCTCGTGTTCTCCTGTGTGCTCAGAGCAGTCTGTGTTCCATCCCACTCTGGTTCCGGTTAGCTGGGGGTCCGTGCGGGGACCTTCCACCAGCTTCTAGGTGCTCCGTAGTAAGGACTGTATCTTATTCAAGGGGTTAGCGTGGGTGCTTCATGCCCTTGTGCTGAGGAGGAGTTCCCTAAATGTGCGTTAAATTGAACTGGAGCGAGGTACCTGCGTGGCTCAGTGGTTGAGCATCTGCCTTCAGCTCAGAGCATGATCTGGGGGGCCTGGGAGCCTGCCTCTCCCTCTGCCTATGTCTCTGCCTCTCTCTCTCTCTCTCTCTCTCTCTGTGTCTCTTATGAGTAAATAAATAAAATCTTAAAAATAAAAAATAAATTGAACTGGAGCCTGGAAGAAAATAACCTGTCAGTTCATAAACTATTTTATTGCTTCTATATGTGAAGAAAATATTATAAGATGACAGATTATTCATTTTCTCCACAAAATACCCCACATCTCTCTTAGCTCGGCTTCTTGAAAGAACTCTCTGTGTTTCTGGCCTGGCTTCCACTCTTTCAGGACCCGCTTGGCCCTCAGTTCTCTTCCCTCAGACTTCTCTGAAACTGCTCTGGCTAAAGGCTAAATCAAAAAGGCACATTTGAAGTTGTCTACCACTTACTTTTCCATAACTATTTGGTCTAACTAACCATCTGCTCCCTCCATGGTGCTCAGAATGAGCTCCTAGATGCTCATTCTGTGGCCTTCAGCTAGCTCTGTTGACCTCTTCTGTTTCTGACCCCATCTTCCCCGAGCCTGGCTCCTTCTCACTGGCCCATGCCTTCCACACTGCAGTTTCCACGGTTCTGAATTCCCTCAGGATGGCTGGCTTAACAACTATGTATCTTCTGTGTATGTTGTCTCTATGCCAGCCATTCCCAAGTGGGTCTGGATGTTATAAAGGCCCCTAAAATCTAACACCTCCAAATCTGAGCAGTTTATTTCCTCCCTCCCAGCTCTCTACCAGCTTCCCTAAGTGACTGTTTCCTGTGTTCAGGTGGCACAATGACGAAGCCTAACATCTGGGAGTCATCCTCTATTTCTCCACCTCCACAGCTTCCACGTGGAAGACCAAATCTTCATCAGCTCTGACTTTCTTCTCTCACCATCTCTCACCCAAACTATCTTAAGCCTGTCCTAGCTGTTCTTCAGCTCATTCGTCATCCTGCCACCACTTAGGTTTGTAACGTGCGATCTAATTACGTTCCTCTCCTGTCTAATATCCCTCAGTAGCTCCCCCTCACCCACAGTTTGCTCTTGACATATTCATTTTGGTTCTTTGTGATCTAGCCCCTGCCTTTCTTTCAGATATTTCCAATTCCTAGACTAAAGCATGTTATTTAATGTCTATTTGCTTTGCCTGTAATTCTTTTAGTCTAGGTAGCAAATTTCTCTTAGTCCCTCATAGGCTTGCTCAAATATCCTCCTCTGGGAGGTTTTGTCCTTACACATTCAGGAAGTGAGTTGCTTCTTCTTTTATTTATCATATTTATATCGCACACAAGACTGTGAGATCCATAAGGGCACGGACCACATCCTGTTCACCTCTGCATTCCCAGCACCTACCCTTGTTCCGGGTACATAGTACACCATTGGATGAACAAATCTTAACTTCTTTTCTTCTTACCGACTTTCCCATCAGAACCTCAGGTTTCAATAAATAAATAAATAAATAAATAAATAAATAAATAAATAAATATAAAAAAATAAAATAATAAAAAAAAGAACCTCAGGTTTCACTCTTAAAGTGAGAATTATATTTCCCTTTTATTAATGGATTAGTCTTTCCTAAGGATTCTTAAGACAACAGTAGAAATTAACAGGTTCTGGCAGCAATATCGTTGTGACATTTCTTCTGAAAAGATCAAACTGCTTTGCTTACGTTAACATAGAAATCCAGTTTGCTCAAAGCAGAGTGGATAGGCTTTATCACGTGTGATGAATTTTCTCTTTCCCTGGAGAAAAAGGAGAGAAGAAGGAAGCTACCAATTATTGAATAGAATGTGCTAGTGACAGAACTATCCTCTCATTTTCTAGGCCCCCTAAAATTCTTCTTAGGTAGGTAGGACCAGAGAAATCATTGGCAGGAAGAAGTCCTAGTTCCACTGCTAACTAATATGTGGCTCTTTCTGGAAAGCTGATCCTCTCAGATCCTTATTCTCTTCATCTGAAAATAAAAGGGTCAGACCAAATTGTCCTCAGAGTCTGCCAAGCTCTAGAATTTCTTTAGCAAACATTTACTGAGTGGATTCACTTTGGCCAATGCCTGTGCTAGGCATTGGGGATGTAAATGAGATGCAGTGCTTAGCCTGTCATATTCAGTGGGGGAGGATAATTCTGTTATTCTGACTATACAAGGTCTATTGCAACTATTTAAAATCAATCACTGATTGGACCTTTATAAACAAAGGTTATAGGTTAAGAAAAAAAAATCTACTGAAATTACCATGTATAAAATTTTCTGCTAGGCCTAATGTGGCTTAGAAGAATAAATTATGGTTTCTGCCTCAAAAGAGGTCTAATCCAGTGGAAGACACACTGTTCATGCAGCAAATAAAACAAATTTTATAATCGAAATTATTATTCATGCAGGAATAATTTTCAGGAAACTAGGGCTAGACCATCTCAGATTATCTGGAGGGTTTAATATTACTTAACAATAAGTTAGAGGTAAGTAAATACCTATGCTAAAGTCTTGTCCTGAATGCACATTGGCTTCATTCATAGCAGAATTTCATAGGGATTTTGAGAAAGTGCTCTGAATACTTCTATTATGTGTCATGTTCTTTTACCTGAGACAGTCAATCCTTAAAGAGGCATTTATATTTCCTCAGGATGTGTGTTTAATCCATTTTGTATTCTTGCAGAGTCTAGCCATTGTTTATCTTACCTGGTGGAAAATAAATCACGTGCTGATGCTACACCATGCTGAAACTGCCTATCTCATTTCAGACCACCATAAAGAGTATTTTCTCTCTTTTTGTCTTTTTTTTTCTTCCTTAACCCAATTAGCTGTTCTTTTCTCAACATTATTGAGGCATATTTGACAAATAAAACTGTAAGATATTTAAAGTGCACAACACGTTGATTTGATACACATTTACATTTTGAAAGGAGTTGAATGGGTGTGTGGATGATATTTGAAATTGTATCCAGAATTCTACCATGCCTTCAATGATGATAGTTTTGTAGATAGGATTGAGAATTAATGAGCAAGTGGGTGAAGAGCAAAAGAAATGCAGATCACTTTACATCAAAATTTCAAAGTTGGGTAAATAAAGTGATTTTTAATTGAATAAAACAAAGACTATGTCTTTAAAAAACAGACTTTTTAAAGAGCCATTTTAGGTTCACAGATAAATTGAGCACACGGTACAGAAAGTTCCTAGATAGCCCTGTACCTATAGATATACAGCCTCGTCCACTATCAGCATCCCACACAGAGTAGCACATTGCAGTTGACCCTATGCTAACTCATCATCATCACTCAAAGTCCATAATTTGCATTAGGTTTTACTCTTAGTCTTACAAATTCACTGGCTTAAATAAATGTGTAATGATTTGTATTCACCATTACGGAACCATACAAAATAGTTTCACAGCCTGAAAATCCTTTATGCCCTAGCTCTTCAGCCCTCCCTCCCTCCTAACTCTTGATAACCACTGATCTTTTTAATGTATCCATAATTTTCCATTTTCCAGATTGTCTTATAGTTGGAATCACACAGTATGTAGCCTTCTCAGATTGGCTTCTTTCACTCAGTAACATACCTTTTTGTGGCTTGACGGCTCAATTCTTTTTTAGCGCTGGATAATATTCCATTGTCTGAATGTATTATAGTTAAATTCTCTGTTCACCTCCTAAAGGATATCTGTTGTTTCCAAGTCTTCACACTTATGAACAAAGCTGCTATAAACATTCCTGTGCAGGTTTTTATGTGTACATAAGTTTTCAACTCATTTGGACAAATACCAAGGAGTACAATTGCTCAATCCTATGGCAAGAGTATATTTGCCAGTAAGAAACTACCAAACTATCTTCCAGAGTGCTGTACCATTTTGCATTCCCAACAGCAATGACTGAGCATTCCTGTGTTCCACATTCTCATCAGCATTTGGTGTGGTCAGTGTTTTAGAATTTTGTCATTCTAATAGGTGTATCATGTTTGTCTCATGGCTATTTTAATTTGCAATTCTGTAATGACATATGATGGTAAGCATCCTTTTATATTGCTTGCTTGTCATTTGTGTATCTTCTTTGGTGAAGTATCTGTTCAGATTGTTTGCCTATTTTTTAGTTGGGTTGTTTTTTTGTATTGCATTTTAAGAATTCTTCATATATATTAGATAATAGTCCTTTATCAGACATGCTTTTTGCAGATATTTTCTCCAAGTCTATAGCTTATCTTCTCACACACTTGACATTGTCTCTCATAGAGCAGAAGTTTTTAATTTTAATGAAGCCCAGTTTATCAATTGTTTATTTTATAGATCATGCCTTTGGTGTTGTATCTAAAAAGCTTATAATCAAATGTAAGGCCATTTAGATTTCCTTCTATGTTATCTTCTAGGAGTTTTATAATTTTGTGTTTATATCTAGGTTTGTGATTCATTTTCAGTTGATTTTTGTGAAGGATTTAAAGTCTATGTCTAGGCGCATTTTTTTTTGTGTGTGTGTGTAGAAGTTCAGTTGTTTCAACACAATTTGTTAAAAAGACTATCAGGAAAAAAAAAAAAAAGACTATCAGTTCTCTGTTGTATCACCTTTGCTCCTTTGTCACAGATCAGTTGACCATACTTCTGTGGGTCTATTTCTGGGCTATTTTATTTCATTGGTATACTTGTCTGTTCTTTTACCAATATCATAGTGTTTTGATTACTTTAGCTTTATAGTAAGTCTTGAAGTTGGGTAGTATCATTCCTCCAACTTTCTTTTTCTGCTTCAATATTGTGTTGGCTATTCTGGATCTTTTGCCTCTCCACCTAAACTTCAGAATCGGTTTGTTGTCTTGTAATTTTTCACTTAATATTGGACATTTTAAGCATTATAATGTATCTGCTCTCAAAATCAGACCTCCCCCCACCAAGATTTGTTACTGTTGCTACTGTTTAAAGACTTTCCTCAACTAGTTCTCTAAAGTCTGAATCCTTTACAATATATTACCAATGAAGTTTCTACTTGGTTAGTTTAGTGGTCAGCAAATGATTGGACAGAGATTTCCTTAAGTGCCTTGAACCTGTAGTATGTCACCCAGCCTTTGCCAAGGGCACTTTGTGTCTATTTGGCTATGGTTTCAATGCTCTAGCAGGAAGCTGATAACTCTGACTTAGCCTCCTTGTGCAGATCAGCAATGCCAGACAGAAGTGAGAAATTAGGACCTTCTTATGCCTTTTCCAGGTATGCACACAGTTGTGCATATGTGCTTGGCCTTCTAGATTCCTAAGAATATGTTAGAACTTTTCTAAAAAGAAAAAAAAAAAAACTCTTCTAAATCCCCTATGGACATCTCATTCCTACAGCTATTCTTTTTACTTCCTTTGGTTCATATCTTTTTTGGCCCAAATGTTGTTACCATTTCAGGCAGATGTGATGTTAAATAATTGCCACTGATCGTTTTTGACAAACACCCTAGGGATAAAAACTGTGTTCAGTGATGAGCTCAGAGTCAGGTTAAATGAAGATAAGTCCTGTGAATGGGGGCATTCAGGGAATTGCCAAACAGCTCAGATAATGACAGTTCTTTAATAATGGAGTTTTTGGGGAGCCAAACTCATTCTGCCCTCTCCAGTGGCTTCTAGGCTGCCAGTTTTTCACAGCAACTCTGATTGTGATCTGTGTTTTTCTAAGCTTCTACAGAACTGAGGAAAGAAACATGAAAATAGGACAAGTTCAGATGTCTCCAACTTCATTGTTCTTACATAAATTCAACCATTTTTCATAGTCCTTGAATTGTCTCGAGCCTTTATTAATTTCCAGAGTTCTTAAAAAGTTGATTTTGATAATTATTGCCAATATTATTCTTGCTTTTATAGAGGACCAGGGTGTTAGAGATTTTTATTCCACCATTCTCACTGATGTCACTCACTTACAGTATTTTTTATTTAGCTTTACTGAAGTATACTATACATTCAAAATAATTCACCAACTTAAAATATACAACTTGATGAATTTTGCCAAATATATACAGTTATGTAACTATCAATACAATCACAATATAGAACATTCCATTATCTCAAAAAGTTCTCTATTGCTAGCATTTGGCAAACACTGAACTGTCTTCTGTCACTACAGTTCTACCTTTCCTAAAATTTTGTATAAATGCAAATATATAGTATATGCCTGACTTCTTTCACTTAACATAATGCCTTTGAGACTCATCCATTCTGTTGTATGTATCAGTAGTCAGTGCCTTTGTATTGTTGAATATTTCATTATACATATATACCACAATTTTTATTTCTATTTGCCAATTAAGGGACTTTTGGGTTATTTGCACTTTTTGGTTATTTGCCAAATAAATCTGCTGTGAACATTCAAGTATAGGTCTTTGTATGAGTGTATGATTTATTTTATCTTGGATATAAATAACTAACAGCAGAATTGCTAGGTCCAGTGCTAAGAATATGTTTAATTTTATAAGAAATTGCTAAATTATTTTCCAAAGAGGCTGCATCCTTTTGGAAGCTTCAGTGGTTCTATGTCTTTGCTAAAACTTAATATTTTCAGTGGTTTTAATTTAGGCACTACAGTGTATGTAGTGGTGTCTTACTATTTTAATTTGTATTTCTTCCATGACTACTGATGCTAAACATCTTTTCATCTGCTTATTTGCCATTTGACTATCTTCTTTTAGAACTATATGTTCAAATATTTTGCACATCTTAAAAATCAGACTGTTTGACTTATTATAGAATTTATTATGGAGTTCTTAATGTATTCTGGATATAAGTCCTTTATGAGATACAGATTTTGCTAATATTTTCTCCAAGTAGAGGAGCAGTTCTTAAGGTGCCAGCGAATATCTGAGTTTAGGGGAGATAAAAAGACCTAAATCTAGGTAGTCAAATCTCATTTGAGTCTCTAGTTTTAAAAAATAATAAATGAACTTCTGTTTGTGTCAGAAAGTATAAAGCATATTCAGGTATGTGGTATATAAAGGATGAGCCCTTTGAGGCTTTTGTATATGTAGTAGATCAAAAACTTTTGCATGCAATAAAAAGGTTTGTTTGTACTTCCAAACTATAATGAAAGAACAAGGTCATTAGAAAAGCATATTTTACAAATAACAGGCAACCCTTACCTAAACAAACTTGTTACAGAGCTGCCAAATGAGCAATGTGGACTTATTAAGCTCTTATGATTTCATTATATATCCAAGTGAGAATGTATATATAAAATTTACCTCACATACTACTCTTAGCTCTTACACAACAATGTTAACATATATGGAACTGGCCAAAAAGATAGGCTGTCAGTTATAAGAGCAAAGGCCAAGCCTATGCTAAAGATAGCTTCAGACTAAATGATCAGTTTCTAATTCAGGGTTGCTTATTATATTTGACACTAATTAATGTGTAGTCAGTGGTTAAACTGGAGATGGCTGAAAATGAGGGAAGTCATCAAATATTTTTAAATAAATGAGTGACATGAGAAAAAGTTGAGAATGGAACCAGTTTCAATGTTAATAAGCATTTGAAGTGGTAGTGAAACCAATTCAAAAGCTATTGCCTGACTTTAGGTAAAAGATAAGAAAGCACCAAAGTAGAGCCCAAAGAAAGGCAAGACTTCAAAAATTTACCATGGATAGGGCAGCCTGGTTGGCTCAGTGGTTTAGCACTGCCTTCAGCCCAGGGTGTGATCCTGGAGACCCGGGATGGAGTCCCACATCGGGCTCTCTGCATGGAGCCTTCTTCTCCCTCTGCCTGTGTCTCTGCCTCTTTGTGTGTGTGTGTGTGTGTGTGTGTGTGTGTGTGTGTGTCTCATGAACAAATAAAATCTTTAAAATAAAATAAAATTTAAAAAAATACCATGGATGTATAATTGATAGGACTTGGTGATCAAATGAATACAGGTCTTAAAGAAGTGTCAGGGTGATTCCATTTTACAGTTTGGGTAGCCTACTTGGTGATGCTCTTAATCAAGATAAGACATTAAGTAGCAGAAACAGGTTTTGAAGAGAACACAATGAACTCAGTTATGGAAGTTGAGTTTGAAGGGCCAGCAGAACCCCACAAATGGGTGAGATTAATGAGTAGTTAGATATGTAACTCTGGGCCTCAAGTGAGGTAGGCTAGAGTAAGAGGATTAGGTATCATCAGAGTCTAATTTATTTTAAGATGGGATAAGATACTTCAGTATATTCATAAAGAGTAAAAAGAGCAAAGACTAAATTCTAAAAAATAGTAGTAGTTAAGGGGCAAGTACTGCTTGGTGACAAGAAAGAGACAGTGTTTAGAGACATGAGAGAATTCACAATCTTGAATGCCAAAGAGAAGAGTTTCAAGGAATGGAGAGTGGTAATTAGTACTTATTGCTACAAATAGGTTCTTTACTAAAAAGAAGATATGGAATTTGATGAACAAAAAGTCATTGGTCAAAACTGGAAGCAGCCTAAGTGTCCATCAGCAAAAGAGTATGCAAACCAATTGTATATCTTCATACCATGGAAAACTACTCAGCAATTTTTAGGAATGATTACTGCTATACTCAACAAACTAGACCAATCTCAAAAACATTGTGTTGACTGAAAAAAAAAAAGCCAGAGACACAAACATACATACCATGTGATTTCCATTTTTATGATAATCAAAATTGGCAATATCAGTCTATTGGTGATAGAAATCAGAAAGAGGATGCCCCTGGGTGTGGTGGGAAGGGATGTGGTGGTGAAGAGAATTGATGGTAAAGGAGCACAAGAGAACTTTCTGACATGAAAAAATTTCTTTACTTTGTTTGAGGGTAGTTAAAATTGCCAAAACTCATTGAGCTGAAGATTTAAAGCTGATGTATAGCTAGACTACAAAAAAAAAAAAAAAAAAAAAAAAAGATGGGAGATTGAATATCTGAATTTTCTTGCTTTCTAAATTCTCACTGATTTAGAGAGATTCCTTTACAAAAGCAAATGTCTGTACAAAGAGTCACCACAGCTACAAAGTTTTCAAAGCAGAAAAACAGAAAAAATGTAGTAGAGAACCTGGTTAGCCCAAGAAATAAAAGCTAAGTGGTCAGTGAAGTAAGTCATAAACTAACTCAATCTGTACCATAATAATACTAAAAAGCTCCAAAATGAGGAATGGCATTTAAGGTAGGCCAAAAAGGAGAAGATTGTTTGAAATTCCTTTTTAAAGTAGGTAGAGCACTCAGTTTACTCCCCCAATTTATATCTAGGTGATTTTTCTTCCCCACATCAGCATAAAACTAGAAGTTTATTCCTTGGAGAGCTTAAAACAGAAGGACACCAGACATAGCTGAAGGTGAGACACTTAATTGAAAATAGGGACTTCACTGACAGTCTACTTATGCTCCAAATATTGAGGTTCTTGGGCCTCTTTTGTAACTCAGCTCCAGAATGTCAGAAAACATACTCCAAAAGAATCTGACAATCTGAATACTGAGAAATTTGATCAGCCCATGATAATAAAATAAAATGGAACAACAGAAAAAAAAACAACAAGAATAGGTCAGATGGCTCTGAGAGAGGGGTCATCAGGAAATTAGATTAGTAGATTAAGACACTTAGGGAATTAGATAACTAAGGAAGTGTTTGAGTTCGAATTTAGGAAGAAATATATTGAAAACTAAGGAAACAAACAGGAGGCTTATCAACTCCTGGGATAATGAAAAGTTGAGAATGGAAGAAAAAGTAATCAGAGTACAAAATACATGTGACAGCGTTTACATGGTCAATAATAAATGTAATAAACACTATTGATATATTAAAAAATTATGAAATTATTGGGAAACCTGGGTGGTTCAGTTGGTTAAGCATCTGCTTTTGGCTCAGGTCATGATCTCAGGGTCCTGGAATCAAGCCCCACATCAGACTCCCTGCTCAGCAGGGAGTCTGCTTCTTCCTCTCCCTCTGCCCCTCCCTGCGGCTCATGTGTGTGCGCTCTCTCTCTCTCTCCCTCTCTCTCTCTCTCTTTCTCTCTCTCTTTCTCACACACTGTCTCTCTCTCAAATAATAAATATTTTTTAAAGTTAGGAAATTACGACATAACTATAAGACATATAGGGTATGAATGTCTGTGGGGGAGGTAAGGGATGAGAAAAAGTAAATTTCATCATTAATAGAACAGAGTCTATAAATAATTATTTGAACTGAAAAATCAAGAATTAACAGCATAAATAATGTTGTCAGAGGTAAATGCCAACAAAAGAGACAAGTGAAAGAGTTGCCTCCAAAGAGGAGTAAATGGAAAAGGACAAGAGGGCTGTAATGTTTGATCTCTAAACTGTATGCATTCAATATCTATGATTTTTAAAAAGTAATCAGGTAAAACAAAACAGTAAAGGTATTTGCAAAAAGCATTTTATGAAATCATACTATAGTGGATTGAAGAGTGAATGAATGAAAATTGAGGCCGTTCTCAGCAAATTGAGTAGTATAAGGAAGGGAATATCAGGGTAGGTAGCATAGTTGCTTGATGAAAAAATTAGGATTGAAGGGAAAATTAATAGTTTGTGTGATCATGATTATTTAGGTAGTTAACTAATTGATTAGTCAATTTGCTCAAGACAGGGATAAGCTTCAAAAGAAGAAAGCAGTTGAGAAAACCTGCTGAGGTAAGGGAATGAATGAGATACCACAGTCCCAGATGAAGTGATGGATGTTGAAATCAAAACACGGTTAAAGGGTTAGCTTTGAAAAAGAATAGGAACATCATTTTTTATGATGAAGGAAAGGATTATTAAAAGAATTGCTGTCTAATAGCTTATATTCAGCTATATTTTCTCACCGGCAGTGGTGGCTAAATCCCCGGTTGAGGGGTTGGAATATTTTTCACAATCTGAGATTGGGAGCCAACCAGAGAAAAAAATGAAAGGAATGCTGGGTAGCAATTTTGGGAGCCCAGCTGAGGCTGAAAATCAAAATGTACTTATTCGTCAGCACGGGCTGCCATAACAAAATACCACAGAGTGAGTGTCTTAAACAACAGACATTTATTTTCTCACAGTTCTGGAGGCTGGGAAGTCCAAGATCAAGGTGCCAGCAGGGCTTGGTTCCTGGTAAGCACTCTCTCTCTCTCTGACTAGCAGACAGCCACCTTCTCACTGTGTTCTCACATGGTAGATTGAGAGAGAGCCAGCTCTCTGGTGTCTCCCCTTATAAGGAACCAATTCTGTTGGATCTAGGCTCTTTGCTATGATCTCATTTAACCTGTTACTTTTTAGTCCACATACAGTCGTGCTGGGGGTTAGGGTTGCAATATATGAGTTTTGGTGGGGACACAATTTAGTCTGTAGCCCATATAATTCAGCACTGAGTTATTTTTCCCTCTGTACCCCACAGCCCAAGAGCAGGGGTGAAGGTTGAGTTGATCCAAATTTGGGGGCTAGCATGATCAAGGTGGCAAATTTGGGGGCTGAGGAAAGCAGAGCTAAAATGACTGCTCGTGGTTTCCAAGAACAGTGGAAAGGGAAGCCAGGAAAAGACTGGGTGGGGATTGACAGGCTCCACAGAGGAGTCCTCTCAATTCTGGAGGACCAACAGGAGCGCTTGGATAGCACATCTTGAGTGGGTGCAGTACTTTCTTGGGACGTAACTTCTTGTTCCTGCACTTTCAACTGTGTTGGCAATAAATGAGAGTTATCAAACTGAAAAGAAAATTTAGGTTTATTAGTGGTAGCAATCATCACCTTTTTCTTTCTTTTTAGACGACTAAATACATTGAACAAGTGTGCCTCAATGAAACTTGATGTGAACTTCCAAAGGAAAAAGGTAAGATCATGATTATATGATCTTGCTAAGATCATGATTATATTAACAAAAGAAGCTTGTGTTCATAGATTAAAAACGTGAAACCAAGCAGAATTCTGAAATACCTGAACAACTATATCTGTTCTCCAAATATCCCATCTTATAATCATCATAAATAAGTCCATTAGAAACCCAGGCCAAGGTTCATTCATTTCACCATTTCATTTTGCTGTAGTTTTCATCAGAGGGTTTGCATAAAGATATGACATGTCTTTTTATGGTCATCTTTTAGAAGTTTCTTTAGTTGTAAATACCCACTCCGTATCAGACTCAAATACTCCACAGTGATTCACAGATTAATAGAATACAGAAAAGAACCCTGGGTCCATGCCAAATGTCTTCTGCTTCCTCCTTTCCAATAGCATTTTATTTCCAAGTATGCTGGAAGATGTGCTCATCCTCAGGTAGGTTCATTTCATAATGGTTGAGGGGGTCACAGGGAGCATAGCAACAAGATGCTGAGCCTGCCTTCTCCCCACATGCACTCTTCTCTAGTCACAAGGAATTTCATTCCATTTTAAGAGTCACTAAGCTCCCTCCCTGTTCTAAGACTCACATGTTCTATTCCATCTGTATGAATGAGACTGGAGGTTTCAGTTCTAAAGTAAAGCTGGGCTTTATTGAGATCTTACAGTTTTCTAGGAGCTACGTTATATACTTACCGTACATGATTTCATTTAATCCAGTGAGGTAGGAATCCTCTGTTTCCTAGAAAAGTAAAACTTAAGCAGGTTGTCATTTGTTCATAATCTTTCAGCTAGTGGTAGAGCAGAGTTTCAAGCCCAGGCATGCCTAACTCCAAAACTGAGGCTCCTCATAGCCACTGCTATGCTGAAAGACCTCTGTCTCTGTCTCTGTCTCTCTCTCTCTCATTGAATTGATCCTTTTGGGAAATTCAGAGTAAAAATATTGTTAATAACTTTTTTTCATTTCACATCTCCAATATGTAACAAGTCAAGCCTCATTATATTTTGAAGAAGCAGAGAAAACATCTTTGAGTCAAAAGAAAGTGCTCTTTATCCTGGTCTACACAGAGAAATCATTAAATCCAATGGATTTTAAGTCACTCTTGAGTAACCTTATCTTTAAAAATAACTTTAACTTGAATTTCTGTTCTAAAAAAACACCCATCGGGGAAAAAAAAGCAAATGAATTTTGGTTGACCTCACCTTAAAAACAATTTGGGGTTTGAGTTAAAAAACAAAAAGATTTAAGCTAATGAGGTAAAACAGTGAAAAACAATATCCACAGAAATATTAAAATATGAGCAATTTGTCTAGGCCAAAGACAAATTAAAAACGTGGGAATAAACGTCCCAACAGCTGTCTGGCTGAATAGACCCCTTGAGAAGCATACATACTATTTGAAGCATGAGGGTCAGATGTTGTTTTGGTTGTAACACATGGTTCTTATTAAAGCTAACACAGCCACGCCTGTGTGTCTAAATGGTGGCTGGTCTATACAGCTTCCTATACAGATCTGTAGCTACAGTGTATTACAGAAGACAAAAACTAATGACAGGATTTGTTTTCAACCAAGTGGAGTGATTGGATTCTCACCCTATCACCAGCTTTTCAAAAACCCATATGTGAGATGGACCCAAATACCATTGTGGGGCTATTTATGTGTTACCTTCACAAAAACTCCTCTGTAAGTCGGTCACTTCAGTATTTCTGACATTCTTAATTTACTCCTGATGTTGGATATAGTGGCACACACCCTGACAGCCCCTACTTAGCTCGAGGCCTCACAAATGCATGCACTCGAATAAAATACTGCTTTTCACATTGTAAACTGAGAAGACGTGTCCTGAATTTCTGAATAAATAATTTCAACATGTGGTTTCCACCACCATCTGGGGCTGTGGTCGAAGCAATTATGCAAGAGGCCCTGTGTGGGGCATGCATTTCTGTCATCTGCCCCTTTCACAAGTCATAGGCTCCTCCTTTATTTTACTGCAAATAAATAAATAGATAAATAGATAAGTAAATAAAATACAGGCTAGGAATAGGTCAAGTGATTCAAATATAGAAAGTGAAACTTGAGGAAAGAACCATGTGACCCTGCAGTCACTCTGGAATTAGTTTCTTTGGAAGGAAAATAAGACCAGCAGCATTTCCTCTAGGTACATCCCCATTTTAGGCAATCCAAGAAATAAAAATGTAATAATCCTCATCTCTAATCTGCAGAGGCCCAGACATGCTTAATTCTGCAGAAGGTCATCCCCAAATCGCCTGTCTGGAGCCACACTTATTCTTTCTCCTTTTTGGGGCCTCTGAAGGGGCTGTGTATGCTTGCTTCCCTGTCTGTGTGGGCAGCAAACACTCCTACGGAGCTTCCTGTATGCCAGACACCATTCTTCATCACTGACTCCATGTCACAGATGCAGAAGTAATTACTTCCTCAAAGTCACACAGAAATAGGCAGAGTATGGGATGCCTGCATGGCTCAGTGGTTGAGCATCTGCCTTTGGCACAGGTCGTGATCCCAGGATCCTGGGATCGAGTCCTGCATCAGGCTCCCTGCAAGGAGCCTGCTTCTTCCTCTGCCTGTGTCTCTGCCTCTGTCTCTGAGTCTCTGATGAATAAATTAATAAAATCTTTAAAAAAAAAAAAAAAGGAAGAAGAAGAAATAGGCAGGGTTTGATCCTAGATATTCAGGCACCAAACTGCCCCTCCTTGCCTTTCAAAGAATTCAGAAATATAGTGGAGGCTGAGTGAGCTTCTGGCACTTGGTCTGAGACCCAGAAGAGTTTCCCTGCCAATGCATACAGTTATATATTTTATTGTTGTTTTTAGAAGAGGAATGTTTCTTGCCATGTACACAAAAGGCCACGATTTATTTCATGTCTTCAGGGAAATGTATCTCTGGATCTCTCACAGTGACTCTCATTTGCTCGGCTTGCCATTTTTTTCTCATCTGATTTTTTTTAATTTTGAAGAGTTTGATGGGTTCACCCAAGACAGACAAACAAGTCCACAAATAGATGAGAATGGTGAAGCCTCCTTCATACTTAGTTAGGCATGCACTTTTTCTTGTTCATCAAATGCTAGTTGTAAAGCCCCCCAAAAAATGAAATCACACCTGCCTACCCACCTCCAGATGGTACCACAGGATTTTCTCTTTGCAGAAGGGAAAAGAGATTCTTCTGAGATTCAAGGTAACCTCCCCTGTCACTGTGAGAGTCAGGTAGAGAAGAGAATTCTCAATCTCGGCCACACACCTCACTGAAAGGCTTACTGACTTCAGACTCCTCCCCCTGCAGCCCTGCAAGTGGTACATACCATCTTGTGAACAGGTGGACTCAGCCACTCAGCTCCAGTTAACTTTTTGGGAGATGCACTTCTAAATTTCTATGTAACTATGGATTAGCTGCCTTTTGCAGCTGTGGACTTGTGTGGACTCCTGTTTTTAGTGTAAAGATACAGCCAAATTCCATCGGGGTGGGGGGAAACCTTTCTTTTGCAGTGTCTGGTTGGCGTTTGTCTCTGAGGAATATATAATTTCAACCAAGAATGTTCTCATTTTTGCAGAAAAAGCCAAATATCAGCGCTCCATCTAAATTAAAAGCCCCAAGGCACAGGCGGAGCTAATTGTTCTCAGAAAAGTGTTTCTTCTCCATTATTAACTACACAATTCACACTTTCTTCACAATGACTTTAAAATCCCCCAGTTATGGTTAGCATGTATGTGGGCTGACTTCTATTCAAAGTTAAGAGTCAGAGACCGAAGGATCCAATAAGGCTGTCTGTTAAATGAGGAAAGAGAAGGACACGTACGCACACGAGACTCTTCCCTAAGATTTCCCAACAGAGAAAAAGTAGCTCCAAAAGGTTCCGGTTAAAGTTATAGTTTTAATAAAGCTCTCTGAAATCATGAGCAGAGGTGGAGAGCAACACAGAAACCATGACTGCTTGCCACCTTGCCACCTTACAGCCAGCCTCTCCTGGCCTGGATGCCATCAGCATTTCAAAGTTGCTGCCACTGCTGCCCAAGGCGGCCTGATCTCCACCCCACCCCACCCCACCCCACCCCCTCACCCTTTCACACACGACCCCGCCTACCCCTACCCAACCGTCTCTCCCATCAAATCAGACGCCTCTTTGCAGCTCCAGACAGCAGGGTGAAGTGAGAGAAAAATGACGTATTCTAGCATTCACTTGGCCTGGAAATATTAACAGTTTGAAGACCATTGCATGAATAGCCTAGAACCATAGGATCCTCAAGTTGGAAGGGATGTCCTGTCATCTTCTCTAGCCTCTTGTCCATTACAGGATTTGCTTCTAAGGGGATCACTCATAGGTCACTCAGCCTCTGCTTGTGGGCATCCAGATACGCTGAGTTTGATGCATTGCAAGGTAGTTCATTTCCAATGACTAGAAGTCTTCTGAATAATAAGCTAAAAGCTGATTTGATGTAAACTTCCTATTGGATTCTAGCTCTTTTCTCTGAAGCAGCACCAAGTATATATTTCCCTTTTTATACAGCAACCCTTCAGCCCTATCTTCTAGACAGAGGTTGGCAAACCAATTGTTGTATTACAACAAAGCCACACTCCTTCTTCTTGCAAGGACAGCAGAGTTGAGTTGGTCTGGCAGAAACTGCATGCCCCCAGGCACCTATGAGGTTTACTGTCTGACCCTTCAGAGAAAGTTTTCTGACCTCTTCTCAATCTAGAACAGAGTTTCTCAAACTGTCTATAGTGAGTGGCTTGGGTTTTGTTTGTTCTATTTTTAATTCCCAGTCTGCCACTGACCAGGATACTTTTGTAAAATTCAGTACAAACGAGTTATTAGAAATATGAAATGAAAAAGTTATAGAAAATACAAACCCCATTGTTTTATTATTAGATGCAACAAACACAGAAGTTTCATTTCAATGAATATAAACAAACCAAATGTAGTGGGAAATAGAAAAGAGTTACAAAACTGCCCACAATTTTATTGAAAGTGTATGTATAGGCAGTTAATATGAAGAATCATGATTATACTCGTATCCTTTTTGTTGTTCAACTGTCAAAACTAAACAAAAAGCTTACTTTGAAATAGCAGTTTCTCATAGTAAATGCTTATTCACACACTTCAATCAAATGCCAGGACTTCGAGTATTTCTGACAGCGAGTTTCCTGTTTGTTACCTAATTTAGGCTGGATTGCCAGTAACACTACACTCAAAGGAAAGATGTATATCTAAATGTTTCTTTGCTTTAATACTAGTCATCATAAACCAGTCTCACAGAGTATATTGACTACAACGAAAGAAGAGGTTTTAAAGTAATTTTTAAAAGCTGAAGGTATTCCTTTTTACCTTCTATTCAAAATGAAGTAAGTGAAGCTGTATTTTCAAAATTCATCTTCAGTCCTTCATCACCAGCCAATTCCTGTGATTATCATTCTGTGAAACACTGGATCCTGTACATGATCTACTTTGTGTTATGGTAGATAAACTAATCTTGAAATATCATACGTGGTAATATTTGTGTGACACCCAAACTGGTCTCTACCCTGTTCGGTAAGACAGAGCCACTCTGTTCATGAACTTGGATAACACAGCCTTATCAAATGGTGACCAACTTTTTTAATGCTTACTTCTTAGGTCTGTACTTTTACCTCATCAAAGACTGCGTAGTTTGGGGACCGGTGGCCCCTTGACCACACTTTGAAAAGCACTGCTTTACATTTCTCATTTTGAAACCAAACTGTTAGTTCTTTCAATCATCATTCACAGGAGGTTGTGGTTCCTAGATCCCTGGCCATCCTAATTACTATTCTTTAGAAATACACCCTTTTCCATGCATGTCTTAAAATGTGTTTCTGATGTATGTGACCAGTGTGCACCTCTTCAGAGTCTTGAGATTCATGCTTTTGGTTAGGCATCTTAAAGTTGGTGTCTTAGTCTGGCAACCACATCACACGGTTAACTCACATGAAGTTTAAATCCACTACAACTCTCAAAGGTATTAATAGGAACTGCAGTTAAACCAAGTCCATTCCATCCTGCACACACTATAGTTGATTTCTGAAGTTAGGGTCGTTATATTTTATTTCATGAAACTTCATCTTATTAACAGGCCATCCTTCAGTTCTGTTAAGATCTCTATACATCTCAATATCACCAGTCTCTAACAACAGTAATTAACTTTATCTTGCACTTTAAGGCTTATGTGGCATTTTCACATATAATCACTTTTGGTTCTGTTGACAAGTCATGGTAGATGTGTATTATTATCATCCCTATTTACAGCTGAGAAAATTGACTCTCAAAAAGAGCACCATGTGATCACTTAGTGAATTACCTTGTGCCATATTCATACCTAAAAAATGTGAGTTCTTCTGGCTCATTCAAGTTATTCTTAAAATGCACATAACTTTGTGGCATCCTTCACAGATTTCTCCCTTAGTTGCATTTAGCCTTTTGATCACACTCTTTGGGTGTGAGCTGCTCAACCAGTTACCAGCAAAACTGTCTGTAACATCAAACACAGTTAGCCATCTTGGCCACAAGAACCATGAGAACCTTTTGTTAGAATTCGAACACTGTGTCTGTATTTCCATGGTCTACTAAACCACTGAGATGGGAGATTAAAGTTTGTTTGGTGTATATTTTTCTCATAAGTATATCTGATTCCTAGAGATTTGCATTCCTAAGTAATCAAACTATTTGTTTTTAGCCTCAGCAAACATTATCAAACAGATTATTTTTAACACCTCCTAATCAGTACACTTGTACAATTATTACTAGAAAGTGTGTGTGGGATAGTCTGGGCCCTAATGTATTTAAAAAAAAAAAAACTTAAACTCTAGTGCAGTGTGTTTTTCATACTTTGGATCATGACACATTGGTGGGTTGTGAAATCAATTTGTAAGTGAGAATATTTTTTTTAAATGAAACAGACCAAACTAGATTATAAAATATCAGAGTACAAACAAGGAATAACGATTATAGCATCAGTTTGTTTATTGTAATATATGTGTACCTTAAGCTGTGATGGAAAATTTCTTACTGTAGGTCACTATCAGTAGCTTGAAAGATTCTGCACTGGTAGAAGAAAAAACAGAATCATGTCACTACCCTTTGGGACATACTATGATAATTATATATACAAGATGCAAAAGGAGAATGGGTGTTTTATCTTTTTTCTTTGTTTTGTTTGATTTTTTATTGCTTTGGTTTTCCTTTGTTTGTTTTGGTTCAAAAGATCTAAATACTGCAAAATTTCCCTGAACTATTGGCCTTTTTTTTCCAGGACTTTACCACTGTTTCACATGCCTTGGTTGGATTGCAAATACATTCCTGTTGCTCAAAGCTAGTATAATAAGCTCTTAGAGTCGAGAAGACAGAGGCAGGCTTTCCAGTCCAGTCCGCAGTGCCCAGCTTGGCATATTTTCTTGACCAAAATAAAGGAATCCTTATCCAACTAGTATGTGGTTTGCTAGCATCAGTAACCAAGTTTGGACTAGCGTGAGAGAGAGCTTGTTAGAACCCACACTAAATATCATAGTTTCTATTTAAAATATCTACATTTTCTTTAAAAGTTTATCTTTTTATTCGTTCTCAAAAAGAATTTGCCAAACGGGCTATTTCAGAATGATAATTTAAACTTCTTTTCACAAATGTGTGGGAAATATCAGAAAGGGAGACAGAACATAAAGACTCCTAACTCTGGGAAACGAACTAGGGAGGGGGGTGGGGATGAATGGGTGACGGGCACTGAGGGGGGCACTTGACGGGATGAGCACTGGGTGTTATTCTGTATGTTGGTAAATTGAACACCAGTAAAAAATTAATTTATTTAAAAAAATAATAATAAATAAACTTCTTTTCACTAGTTTCCTGAAATGTGATATGCAATGGTGCCTTATATATAAATGGCCCTCAAATATCATGTCTTATTGTATCAATCACAGGGAGTGAGAAATCTAAAATGCTACAAAGACAGTATAACTTTGATTCATCATCCTGGAATCTGTACTTTTTAACATTTATACAAGTACATGTTTAAAAACTTTTTTGTCAAATCTTTCTATAACTTTTTTTAAACCCAAAGCTATGTCCTACTGTGATCCCAAAGCTATGGAATTCTCCATTAGTACTTTAGTTTTTTCCTTTCTCCCATCTTCCACCATATGTGAATGTTCAAATTTGTCACTGAGTCCAACTTGTATGCATCTAGATTTTCAAAAAACAAGCAAGAATGGGGAGATACCAATACTTATTGACTGAGCATCTGTTTTCATTGAGAATAGAATGTATTAAAAAATTAAGGAAAGTTGGGATGCCTGGATGGCTCAGTGGTTGAGCGTCTGCTTTTGGCTCAGGGCTTGGTCCCAGAGTCCCAGGATCGAGTCCCACATCAGGCTTCCCTCAAGGAGCCTGCTTATCCCTCTGCCTGTGTCTCTGCCTCTCTTTCTGTGTCTCTCATGAATAAGTAAATAAAATCTTTAAAAAACAAATTAAGTTAAAGTGGACATTAGTTATGTAAAAAAATAGGTAAGCAATCTTCTTAGATAGGCAATATATAGGTAAGTATTTGAGCAAACACTAGAAAATAACAAATACTCCTAAGTGAGGCCCTCCTAAATGTATTATTTCACATAGCTCCTTCAGCAAACCTATGAGGCAGGGCCTATTTTTAGTCCCATTTCATGAGTGATAGACACTTACTTTGGAGAGAGTAAGCAATTTGCAAACAATTATCTAAGCTCCTAACTGGTGTTACCAGAATTTGGAAACAGGTCTTAGAACCAGATGCCAAAGTAAAACAAAACAAACTTAATTCAAATAACAAAAAAAATATGGAGCAGTTACTATGTGCTTGACATTAGGGAGGATATAAATAGGAATAAGACACCAGAACACAAGCTCTTCTCTTGAGCTTACCTCTCATGATTGACAGTGGATGCGAGTGGCATAAGCTTAAATTATCATTAGAATAAAGGCTATAACAAAGATCTAATCCAAATGCAATATTGCTCAGGGGAGAAGGTAGTCATTGCCTTGGAGCAGTCAGGGAAGGCTTCAAAGAGAACAGGCCAGGGAACAGAGAGCAGTGAAATTGAAAGACACAACTGAAATGAGGCAAGAACAGTACATTGCAGGCGGGTTGAAAGGGCTTTGAATGCCATGCTAAAGAATGTCATGCTAGGAAGGCCAGGGGACGCTGAAGGTTTTGAAGCTGGAAAATTAATTACATGAGCATATTTGGATTCCACTGTGGAAAGCTGTTTAGATACAGAAGACGCCAGAGACAAGGATTCTAGCCAGGCTTTTACTGTAATAAACCCCGACAGAGGTGCCAAAGGCTTACACAAAGGGAATGGGAATGAAGATATGAATGAGGGAACAGGTTTGGAAGTCATTTCAGAATTGGGTGTTGGTAATATGCCTGACAAGGAGGGGGAAGACGCTGATGAACCCATTCATCTTGGAAGGAAGTTATTATTTTTTTGCCCTAGGTCAAGATCTGTTCTGGGTCACTAAGGATTCCCAAAGACAAATGAGGAGGCCGTCTCTCGCCACAGGGAACCAAAACTGTCATCCCTCAGGGGATTCATACTCAGCACCCAGATAGGTAAAAGAAATGTGTGAGGTACAGAGTGAAAGAGAGGGCAGAGCACTGGGGGCCGCAGCAGCCCGGAGATGCGTGTCCTGACAAAAGGCGTTTAGACTCAGAGTTGATTAAAAACAAGAAGGCAGGCCAAGCAGAGCGAGCTGGATTGGACACTCCTCAAGGAGTGATGTCTAGAAGTGTTCCCAAGTTTCTTAAAATAGTGGAATTCAGTGGGTGATTTTGCTGTTAATTTATACAAGAAATACACAGTAAGAATCAGGCTTGGGAGTCTAAGGTGAGGAGTGTTAGCTTTGAGGTAGATTGATGCTGAGGTTCCGAAGAGGGAAGCTGGAAATATGGTCCTGGGGCTCAGTGAAGAGGTTTCAGGAGAGAAGTGCCCTTTCTGGCAGGATTAAGTTTCCGAAAAAGAGAACTGCAGGTGTTTTATATTTAGACGTCTAGTCAGATGGTAATTACAGCCCTTTGTAATCAGTCAAGGAAAACTTAGAGAGGAAGAAAGGATTCAGAGACTCTATGAAAATTGAAAGGAAGAAGGCTGGGCAGGTTGAGAAGAGGGAGGAGGTGGAGGAGGGTGGCCGGGACAATGAGGGGTGGCCGAGGACCGACCGGCCGCCCGAGGGCGCGAGTGGAAGGGAGGAAGGAAAGGAGGAGGGGGGGGCACCGCGCCTCGGGGCGCACCCGGTTTCCCACTGCGTCCAGGCTGCCTGGAGATGAGCATCGCCTTTAATGTTTTCCAGGGCGACGACTCGGATGAGGAAGATCTCTGCATCAGCAACAAATGGACTTTCCAAAGAACCAGCCGCCGGTGGTCTCGCGTGGACGACCTGCACACCCTGTTCCCCGGAGGAGACAGAAATGGGTCATCGGGAGACATTCGGATGAGGAACACCACCAGCAGTGAAAGTGTCCTCACGGACCTGAGTGAGCCCGAGGTGTGCTCCATTCACAGCGAGAGCAGCGGCGGCAGCGACGGCCGCAGCCAGCCGGGCAGCCAGAGCGCCGGCCGGGAGCCCTTCGACCGCCCCGACAGCCCGGCCATGCTGGACGCCACGCTCGTGGGCAGCAGCGGCTCACCGACCCCCAAGGACGCCCTCGGCTACCCTCTGCACCCAAAGAATGAGAAACCCACCAGGGCCAGAGCCAAATCGTTTTTGAAACGCATGGAAACTCTCAGAGGGAAGGGAGCGCACGGCAGGCAGAAGGGGCCAGGGCGGCCCGGGGGCTTGGTGATCAGCGGGCCGCTGCTGCAGCAGGAGCCGGACGCCCTCAAGGCCATGCAGTGCGTGCCCATACCGAACGGAGACATCCAGAGCTTGCCCTCCCCCGCCAGCACCCGAGGCCTCCTGAGCGCCGGCAAGTGGAGTGGGGAGAGCAGCCAGTCGGAAAACAGCAGTAGTGGGGTGAGCACGCCCGGCCTGAAGGAGCGAAAGTGCCAGGAGGCCAGCAAGCGCGGAGGCATGTACTTGGAAGACCTGGATGTGCTGGCCGGGCCGGCACCGCGGGCCGCAGGCGACCCGAACCACACACACGAGTTTCATTCCCAGGAGAACCTGGTGGTGCATATCCCCAAGGATCACAAACCAGGAACGTTCCCCAAGGCGCTCTCTATTGAAAGCCTGTCACCAACAGACGGTAGCAATGGGGTTAACTGGAGGACCGGTAGCATCTCCCTGGGCAGACAGCAGGGCCCCAGTGCCAGGGAGCCCAG
Organism: Vulpes vulpes; assembly: GCF_048418805.1. NCBI lineage: Eukaryota > Metazoa > Chordata > Mammalia > Carnivora > Canidae > Vulpes > Vulpes vulpes. Next base: position 45,514,111 of record NC_132788.1, on the reverse strand, counting down.
GCTCATGGCATCCTGCCACAGAGCAAGCAGAGTCAGTATCTACGACAACGTCCCGGGCTCCCACTTATACGCCAGCACAGGAGACCTCCTGGACTTGGAGAAAGATGACCTCTTCCCCCATTTAGATGACATCCTACACCATGTCAATGGGCTCCAAGAGGTAGTGGACGACTGGTCAAAAAATATCTTGCCTGAACTGCAGACACACGATGCGTTGGTTGGAGAACCTGGCTTATGCCCCTTCCCATCTCCTAACCAGATCACCTTAGATTTCGAAGGCAACTCTGTCTCGGAAGGTCGGACAACACCCAGTGATGTGGAAAGAGATGGAACATCTCTCAATGAGTCAGAGGCCACTGGGGTCAGAGAGAGGAGGGACTCTGGCGTCGGGGCCTCTCTGACCAGGCCAAACAGGTTGGTGGCATGATTTTCTGAGATAATTTTTAATCCATTTCCTAATAATTATGGTCTGTTTATTTAATGAACATTTACAGAGAGCTTACTAAATGCCTGATGCTGAAGTGATATATATATATATATATATAGTTAGTTAGTTAGTTAGTTAGTTAGTTAGTTTAGTTAGTTAGTTAGTTAGTTAGTTAGGAATTATTTGAGTAGAAGTGTATCTTTTCTACAGATATCATGGTAATCGAATCCATGTTAACTCCCATTCATTTCTCTGAGTCTTTTCTCTTTAATTCAATCTTACTTTTACTCAAAAAAAAAAAAAAAGTGTGAGTGTATATGCAGAGAGCACTATGCCAGGCACCCTCAGGAACCACTGGTGAGGGAAACCCAGCACCTGTGCTTCCCATGACCTTGTTGCAGTCATAATTAAAACATCTCTAACTCAAATTTTTAAACTTCTTTTTGATCCTGTGAGAGATTTCTGAGACCTAAGGTGTGTACTTTGCAAGTTTATGTTGGCTTTAAGATGCCAATTACAAAATACACAAAGCTATTTTACAAAGACCATTTCAGAAGCACCCTGGAAAAATGGCCCTGGAAGGGCCTAACTAGTGGAAACAGTAATACTGTACATGCTGCTGGGCTCTTGTTGAATGAGATGTCCCTTGGGGTTCGCTGAGGTATCACTTCAGGGGTACTTCTTAGTCTGTGCCTGCCACCTCCGGGTTCCATGTCCACAGAAGGAGCATTGGAATGGAGACAGGATGGCAGTGTGAAAATGTTGTACAGTTCCAGAACATTCCAGATCTCACTCTCCATCTTGAGCTCTCTCTCTCTCTCTCTGTCTCTCTGTCAACACACACCTACACATACACTGTCTCAGCTGCTTTCAACACTGTGGGAACAAATTTAGGAATAAACAAACAAATAAAATGTATTTATGTCCCTTATTAGAACCTTTCCCGGGTTTATCAGATTTGAAGTAGTTTCTTGTTTCTTCTCTGCATTGGTGTCTTCTGTTCCATTTGCTTTGTGATTTTCCTTGGCTCAGAAACTATTTTGATTAGCTACTTAAAAACTAGTAACATCTTATGTTTTCCAATATCACATCCACTTTGTGACTGGCTTCTCTGACGGTCTTTCTGGTAAAGGCGACTCCGATGGAATAGTTTCCAGCTCTCACACCAGCCTCAGTCATCCACAGCACCGCACATCAGCAACCAGACGGCCGGCCAGCTGAACCTGCTCCAGCGTTTCTCACTGCTTCGCCTCACAGCCATCATGGAGAAGTACTCCATGTCCAATAAACACGGCTGGACGTGGTGCGTAGCATGTTCACTTAGGAGGGGATCGTTTGTTCTAGAGCTAAGTATGCAGTTGCAAAAGCTTCAGTGTTTAAGTTCTGATTCCTGAAGAAGCCACTCGTTGACTTCACTGCCGATCTTCTGAAAATAAGGCAGGAGTTCTATCTTCACGTCTGCCTTCTGTGCTGCTGCAGCTTGGATGTGATGTAGCCGACAGAAAGCATTGCTTTATCTGTAGCTGTTAGTTTCCAGGGAAAGCAGTGAGGTTCCAAGAAGGAAAAGAGACAAGTAAAGGGTGATTAATTGTGAACAGAGGAATTAAAAATAAACTTGCCATAAAATAATCCTGGCAGTTTGCAAAGAAACAGCTGTCACTTGTACCTTCTGGCTCAATGCAGAGCTCAACGCTTAGAGCATTGATTTCATTCAAAGAACACTTAATTCTTCAAATACATTCCTACTTTGACTTCATTGGCAAATAAAAACAAGAATATGCAGTAAACTTTTATAGTAAGGAACTAACAAAAGCATGTGTTGGAACCTAAATATGGACCTGTTTTAGATGAGTTGGTGGATTTGAAAAACTATAAAATATGTCTTTAATTGTCTTATGTTATATACTGTGTATAGAAAGAAATCGACAGTGCCTTTATAAAAATATTTTGGGAAGTTATAAATTGCATAGTCAAATGAATATATGCTTGTATATTAAAAGTTCCTTTAAAAAGTGTAACCGGTTCTAAAAAAGTAAGGACATAGTCAAGAAGTGTTTCATCTTCTCTCCCATCCTTCCTCCCCCACCCCCAGCTAAATTTCTTCTTCTTAGAATTTAAAATTTTGTTCTTTTTTGTCTTATTTGGGACAAGTATTTATCACTTGAGAGGTGTGCCAGTCACAATTAGATTAGAAAGTTGTCCTCTTCACTTGAAAATAGAGCCATAAATTGATTCCTCTAACGTGAGTCATGCTATTTCATAGTTAGAGATCTAACATAGGCAAGGGGCACACATAGTACTTCCATGTCATGTGATTAATTAAAAGCGAGTTGTTCATTTCCCCCTGTGCCTGTTGGTTGTTCCAACAAAAGCTTGGCTTCCCTCTTGCTTGCTTTCACAGCCTCTCTCTACAGACTGCCCCAGGAGGCTTGCATGACTTGGTTTCTGTGAATTCTAGGTCAGTTCCAAAGTTCATGAAGAGGATGAAAGTTCCTGATTACAAAGACAAGACTGTCTTTGGTGTTCCTCTCATAGTTCACGTCCAGAGAACAGGACAACCCCTGCCTCAGAGTATTCAGCAAGCGCTCAGATATCTGCGTAGCAACTGCCTCGATCAGGTATGGTTGTAAATCCCAAAATAAGCCAGATGAAGTCGGATCTCTCCAGTGTCACATAAGACATGCCTCGCCAAAAGTAAAAGGCATTGTGATTATATGTCAGTATTTCATTTACCCAGGCTACATCCTGGTCAGGCTGTTTGAGGGTATTTTCTCACTGGGAATTGAATGACGTCCTGAGTGAAAATTCATGGTTTTTGGGTTTTTTTGTTTTTTGGTTTGGTTGGTTGGTTTTTGTTTTGTTTGTCTTTCTGAGTGAAAATTCATGTTAATAGTTTGTGTGTTAATAGTGTGTATCTGTGCTATCAAATTTGCCTTCCCTAGAAACTGGGAGCTACTACGCTTTACCCTGCATTTCCTTTTTAATTGTTGCCCCACTGCCATCATTGATTTCATAGCATTCTTTCATCCCTGTTCTATTATTTATGAGAAAAGAATTAAGTTTTTATATTTTCTTTTATTAATTCTTTTTTAAAAAACTTTTCTTTATTTACTTGAGAGAGAAAGCAAGGCCACAAGCTGGAGGGGCAGAGCACAAGGAAAGAGAATCTCCGGCTGACTCAGTGTTGAGCTAGGAGCCCAATATGGGGCTTGATCTCAGGACTCTGAGATCAGGATCTGAGCCAAAACAAAGAATTCTGCGCTTAACCGACTGTACCACCCAGGCACCTATTAATTCTGTTTTTTTGTTGTTTTTGTTTTTTTTTTGGAAGCAGCACCATGACCAGGAAAATTTAAATCAAAGATAAATTTATTTATGTCATTTTAAAATATACAAGTAAACTATGAAAACAATATCAGCTAAATCAAATATCCCCTCATCTTATAGAGTTGATTAAAAAGCTCAAGCCACACAAAATATTCAGAGATCATTTTCTGTCTCCATGACTATTTGGGGGACCACCATAATTGGTGGCCTGTGATTGGATCCAGAGCACCACCCATTCTGTAATGTACTAGGTTCAGCCTTCACTCCTCCAAATTAACACCTGTTCATTTCTTAGACATTTTTCTTCCCAAGAAGGCCATATTCCCACTTGATAAATTGCAACCCTCTCTTGCCTTATTAGAGAAGTATACATTTCCCCCATTTCTTTAGAAGCCATAGTGAAGGGCAGGAATGGTTGCTCTTACTGTTGTGGTGGTGAGGACTGTTTCCTTTTGAGAAATGGCCTTAGTAGCTTACCTGTTATTTCTCAGAAAGAAGGACAACAGATCACTTTTCTAAAACTATAGTGCTTAGCAGATTAAGCCAAAATTACTTGGTTTGTGAATAATATCCAAGTAGAGCAAACCAATGAATCCAGTTACTTAAGCATTGTCTTTTTTTTTTTATTTTAGAACTTTTACCAAAATTGCACATTAATCAAAGGTAGATGATCTATGAATATCCTACTGAGAAAACTTGCTGGAGAGGTGGACTTAGGTGAATATATGGAAATGCCACTCTGATCTCTTCTGCAACCCTAAAAGCAATGCAACCATGCCCTTTCACATAGGACTTTGTGTCTTCAATTGTACTTTTGTTGTTTTGTTAACACAGACCCACGATTGTGTTTTGTGGAGGGTAACCTTTTATTCAAACACATATTTATCTACGCTTCTCAATTTTCCTAAGGGTATATAAGACTCATTCCTCCTCTTGGCTAATTCTCTTAGAACCTTTGGCTCTGCCTTTTACTAAGAACAAAAAATACTTTGTTCTAAACATTATAATGTATGGCCAGTGAATGCTTATCAGCAGAAGCTCTGTTCAGAAAACAGTGTTTGTTTAGACATACCTAAAGGAAATGCAGTCCATCTCTGCCATTAGCTTAATAGTGATAACATTTCTTGAGTTCTGGGCATGTTTTAGGCATTGTTCTAAATGTTTTACATTCATTGTCTCATTTAATGCTATATCCACCTTGGGTCGTGTATCCCCCAGCTGACAATGGTATAGCCAACACTTGCTTGAAAAGCTAACTCCATAGTCCAGGTCTTTAAAAACTACACTCTGCTGCCACCTGTTAGAATTGCTTGTCCCAGTGGACTTGGAGTGATACCATCTCTAATGCTGAGAGACACTTGGAGAAATGGCCCTGAACGACTCACTGATGAATGTAGTGTCAGGATTTTGTTGATAACATTGATTATTGCATGAGATGGTGTCCTTCCTCTGATCTTAGAAGAGTTTTTCTCTGGCTCCAACACCTGAAGGCATTGTGTTTCTTTAGGACAACTAGTGTGTGTTTTATATTAAGAACAACTGAATATGTTTTCCTCTCTATATTAGCTGCTAAAAAGATTGGAGCCAAATGTGTGTTCTGCCTGCAGTAAATATATGTAAATTTTTGGCATGAATTTTGTACATCATTCCTACTTAGGGCTACTCTTTTTATCTTTATTTTCCTTTTGTTCAGATTTTCTTATCCATTATCTTTAATTGTATCTTACCCATTTTATAGATCATAATAAGTCACCTTGAATTCTTTTTTGAACAAAGTTGGATGGAAATAAATGAATTCTAATACAACTGTTCTACTCACTACATAGTCTTTAGTGTAGACTGGAAACCACTTGGGACCCCTGCAGATTCTGAATAATGGTTCCCACCAGTGAGACCACTGCTGTTGGGTCTAGTCTCCTTTCTGAAGCAAAAGTGATTCAAATTAAGGGAAGGACAATAGGCACCAAAGTCTCCTCAGTCTTGGCTCACTGGCTTTTTCTCAGTCTCCATATCAAGCCTCCAACTGTTTTTTAAATCTGGAAGAATGCCTTACTAAAAAAAAAAAAAAAAAAAAAGCATGTGCTGGAAAAGCTTTGTAGGAAACAGACTTATTTTGAGGACATAAATACAGATTCTAAATGTAACCAAAATGATTAATGCAACCCTCTTTTGTATCAGTATGAATCTGTAAGATGTCCAAGGGACTTTCACCAGACCCGATTACTACCTTATGAAGCCCTCCACATCTGTAGGGCTTCCCATCTGGTAAGTCACAGAGTGTGGAAAGCACACAGGGATCAGCCTCTGGTCCCTGCGAAGAAGGAAGGTGGTAATAAGAAGGGAACAAAGGAAAAGAGGACACACACAATGGAGAATTAAAAACCAGTATCAAAAGGAAGATTATTCTAGAGATTTAAGAGTGAGGAAGGGCAAATAAAAATGAATGAATCAGTAAAGAAAGAGGGAACAAGAATAAGAGGGAAAAAACACATATCACACTACACTGTTCTTCCTTTGCCAGTAGTACCTCCCTGGAACTAAAAAGCTTCAGGTCTGTGCAGGATCTTGAGATCTCAGGCCCTGGGTGGTGGAAACCCAGAACATCTCAGAACATCTTTTCCCTAAACCACACTGATGGGCCTTTGTGCTGCCTCTCTTTACATGGTCCTCTTGAGCCACCATTCAAGACCCTCCCATGGTTTTGCCCTGGGTCTCAGGGAAGGGGGCTTCTTCCTGCAATGAGTTGGGCCCCCTTTCCCCATACTAAGTGTCTACCTCAAACATAAGCATTCATCACTAACAGTTGAATGCAGCCCCACAGGGCCCTGAAACATTGCCAACATTTTGCCTCCCACACTCCCAAGTGCAGAACAGTTTATATATGATCAAACAAAGGGTATCCATTCTCCCCCTCACAGCTGGCCTTAGATGAAATAAGGAAGTTTAGCCTTCAATTATGAACCATTTGTATTCAGACATAGCAGTGTGTGAGAGGAGCCTTGCTTTGTTGGCAGAGATTTTATTTCTGCCCTAAATCAGTGGCGCATGGAAGCACAGGTTATGCCTGTCCTGAGGAATATGAAGTCACTGCAAGGAGAGGCCCACCCTGTAGGGTTCAGAATCAGAACCCGCCGCATGCCATACCTAGGAACCTTTCTCTTTCTGAATAAAACCAACCTTTCTTCGTTAGCTTAGCATACTTCTGAAGAATAAGAAATGGAAGTCTCAATAAACATCATTAAGTACTGAAAGGAGTAGCATAAAAGGGATGCCAAGTAGGAGAGTTTATATTATTTAGATGAAATTTGAATTCTAATGCAACACTCGTGCCCAACCACTCCTTCTAATGGAACAGTAAGTTTTAGAAGCCCAATTACGCTGGGAAGACACTTCCTACTCAATACAAGTGTCCTCTACCCGATGAGTGTTCCTCCCAGCCCTGTCACCTACCTCAGATGAGATAAGTGATGTTCTGGGGCCTTTTCAGATTATGCTTTGAGTCCTTGCTTTTTCACACCTGGACTTTTGGGTGGAAGACAAAAGAGAAGAAAGTAAAACAAGACCAAGGGAATACTTACCACTCACCCTTTTGCCTGGAAAATGGTACATGATCCTTATAAAATGAATTCTGCATTGCTGACCACCAAGCTTCCCTTTTTAGCGCTGGCATTTGAGCCATGCTTTAGAGGTACATGAGAATAGGATCTGCTATGGAGTTTGCAGGCCTCGTGCAAAATGAAAATGTGAGATTCTTTGTTCATAAATTATTAAGAATTTCAGAACGGTGACAGCAGAGAATTAAACCAAGTGTGGGGCCCTATGTGACTACCAGCTGTGACAGTCACAGAAGCAAATGGAAGACATTTTACTTTCCTTGGTTCTTCCTCATAATGAAGCTGAAGGATCTGGAATAGCCTCCCCTTCATGGTGGTGACGAGGCTGCTGCCCTCAAAAGCAACAGCTTTAAAATGGTTTCTTTAGCTCTCTATTTTTCACTTGGAAAAAAATTTTCACCAGAAGTGCAGATTTCATCACTGCTTTGAAAACTCTTCTAAGAAGAAAGGATTATTGACAATCACTCATGTCACCACCCTTGGTTGTTGGATGAAGGTAGGTAGACTTCTTCCTATTCTCCGGATCTCTATACCATTGGAAGAATCTTTAGTTACTGTGTCCGGGAAGTTTTCCACTGCAAGGAACAGAAGCTTTTCTTGAGATGGAGTAAACCATGGGAAATTCATGAGCTCACGTGACAAGAAGTCAGACGTAGGGTGGTCCAGGGTTCGTTTTACCATCAGTTCCAGGCGCTTTCAAGACTGAGGTTTCATTCTGTCGTTTCCCTACTGCCATCCTTAGTTACTACATCTGGGATCTGGTCTGAGTTCAGACCACATTTTCTTTATTAGGTTCAGGAAAGAAATTTCCTTCTGTGCTTCCAACAAAAATCCACAGATCCCACAGATATTTCCCACATCCCTGGAAGATAAGGGTGGGACGGGAAGGTTAATGTCAGAATTTGAAGCAGAACAAATAAATACCTGACAGCCCTCTGGACATCCTGTGAGATCTAAGTCAGAACAAGCAGCTCAGAGCCTGCAGCTGGAGAGCTCCAGACATGTCTAAAATAATTAAAATAACAATATTTGCTGAAACTAGAAAGACATTTGGAAACAGAACAATACAAAGAAAACACCGGCGGGATATGTTTGTACATGTACACCAATGTACACCCAACATGAAGCCAGCAAGACACAGTGGACGCTCTGCAGTTTACACACAAACACTTGTCTGCTTTATTCTGTTGATAGATTCCAATCAATATTTCTCTGCTGCTCAGAAAAGAACAGGAATTCTCAAAGGGAATAACAACACCAACTCGCGTGAGGATAAATGTTTGTGAGTCACACTTAAGAATTCACCTTCTAGGCATTTAGATTCTGAGAACTCCCATGTAGCACAGCCCTGTGGCACTGTCTCGGGCCTCCTTCCAGAACTAGAGGAGTGAAGAATGTAAACAAATTGAAGATGGAGCTCACTTTAGCAATCATTCATTCGACATCTTGAATTTTTCTTTTGACAGTACATGCTTTCTTCTCAAGCACTTTGGTGAAGTTTGGAGTAGTTGCCAGAGGATGATACATGTTCTTTAGATTCTTGAAGAGTCATCTAAGTAGGCAAAGCTTTTCATTTTCTAGACCTTCTAAACTTTAAAAATAAAAAAGAAAGCAATTAACTTTTTTATTTAAATTAAAGTAATTCACATAGAATGTATTAATGGTTTCAGAGGTAGACTTTAGCAATTCATCAGTCATATAGAACACCCAGTGCCCATCACATCATGTTCCCTCCTTAATGCCCATCACTCAATTACCCTAGACCCCCACCCCTACCCTCCAGCAACCCTCAGTTTAGTTCCTATGATTAAGAATCTCTTATGGTTTGTCTCCCTCTCTGATTTTGTCTTGTTTTATTTTTTTCCTCTCTTCCCCTAAGTGACAATAAACCTGAATATCCTGATCTGTGGAATTAGAGTTATAAGGCTTGGAGTGCAAAAAAGTATTACTAAGAATTCTATTTTTATTGCCACAAAAAGTAGCAGTGTATAATTTCCCCCACAATCCATTCAGCTGACATATACAAAACCCTGAGTATTCTCTAATTGCTTGGAATTCTTCTCCTGCTGTCACTATACTTTAAAGGAATTAGAACTGCTCTCCATTTATAGCAATAACCAAGGGAGCTCTCCTCAGACACCTGAGCTTGGGTCAAGGCTGGCCCGGCACGTGGAGCAGCCCTGACTCGGCCTAGCGCCTTTCCCCAGGCATAGAGAGGAGGAGCCATGGCTCACCGGTGTGCTGTTGCTTACCTGCCTAACCACTGGGAATATTCTTACCTTGCTTCTTGGAAGTGGGCCAACCTGAGAGCCCTTGAGGAAGGAGAAAAAGCAGAGATTGAGGGTTGAATGAAGGGCTAAGTTTGAGCAACTCAGTGCCCTACGGGCATTTAAAAATAGCAGATATGCAAATTTGCTGTGAACCAGAGCTCTGAGAGAAACTCAGTCCTTTCTTGGGTCGAGGGGAGTCCAGAGTGCAGAGCCTCTCTAGAGGGGCCTAGAATGTAAGCTGCCAACCCCCTGCTGGAATCTCCATTCTCCTAGGGCTCTGCACCACCTCACTCCTGGGTCCCTTACTGCTGCTCCATTTTGTCAAGCAGAAGAGTAGTCTCAGCCCTAGGGATGAAAAAGGTATAAGACAATATCTTGAAGTCTGAAAAAATGCCACCCAGGAATCCTCGCTGGAGACAGAGCTTATGCACATAATGACCATCCAGGTAGAATAATGAATGCTAAGCACACATGAGAAACATACACAATCCATATAAGGATTCCAAAGAAGGACAAGAAATAAGACTTTTAAATCAAAATACATGCTCATGGTATTATTTTGATTCACAAGCATATTTCTTGTAAACCTCTCCCCCAGAGGTGCACTGAATATAGTTGCTTATCTGGGATCCAGTGAACCATCCATTCACCAAACTTTCTCAAAACCCCCACTAAAGTGTAAACACTAGAGAGCAGGGAATTTGGTCTGGTCTGTTCACTCTTGACACCTAGCAACTCTAAATATGCCTAAGATAGAGTGGTATTTAATCACTGCTTGTTGGATAAATGAATGGCATGATAGCATCTAGTGTGTTAGAAGGCTACAGGTTACAAAGACAGTCATACACATATTCTCATTTAGTCTCCACAATAGCCCTGCAAAGTGGGCTATTATTCTTATCTTCATTTTACAGGAGACGGAGTTAGTGTTCTACTACTACTGCCCAGAGCAACTAAACTAGTAATGTACAATTTACTAGTTTGGATGCAGATGCTGCTCATCCAGTCCTGGTTCCATGCTTTGTCATCACTCTCAAGGTGCTTGCCTTAGGAAGAGAATGGCTGGGGTGAAGGTGGCCTCACTAACACGTCCTTGTGACTTGTTTCAGGTGGGTCTTTTTCGAAAATCGGGCGTGAAATCTCGAATCCATGCATTACGTCAGATGAATGAGAACTTCCCTGAGAATGTCAGCTATGAGGACCAGTCTGCGTATGATGTGGCAGATATGGTAAAGCAGTTCTTCCGGGACCTCCCAGAGCCTCTTTTCACCAACAAGCTCAGCGAGACCTTCCTCCACATCTATCAGTGTAAGTGGAAGTACTGCAGATCAGTGTTCCCGTGTGCACCCATCCACTTAAAGCATTCTTTAAAAAAAAAAAAAAAGATTTTATTTATTTATTCATGAGAGACACAGAGACTGAGAGAGAGGCAGAGACACAGGCAGAGGGAGAAGCAGGCTCCATGCAGGGAGCTGGACATGGGACTCAATTCCAGGTCTCCAAGATCACGCCCTGGGCTGAAGGCAGCGCTAAACCGCTGAGCCACCCGGGCTGCCCAACTTAAAGCATTCTATAGGCTGTCTGCCAGTTATGCAAGTAGTGCATGAATCCATAAAGAAATGTATAAAAGGTATCATTCTCTGTTTCTTTCCAGAAGTAAACTTTGTTCACAGTTTGATATGAAAATCTCCAGGCCATTTTTTATGCAGAAAAATACCTTTTTGACATCAAAATATTCCTCCTCAGTAGGATTTTGTGTAAGATCTGAAACACTCAATGTACTTTTAATAACTTTAAAGTGAAAAGGGGACACAATAGAATTTATATCATATATAAATGTTTTTTAAAACTTTAATTTTTAAAAAAAATAAGCATTTCCTTGAGATACATGAAATTCAAAGCCAAATATGTTAAAATGACCAGAAATAAAAAACAAATGTGTTTTAGTACAATGTATTTTAATTGATGAAAAGCAAGCAAACCAAATCAAGCTTATGCTTAATTCAACAATTTGTATTTTCACTTGGAATTTTTTAAGTGATGTTAAATTAATAATTCTCAGCAAAACCCCCGTAATTAAAATAATCCTTGAATAAAACAATGATTAAAAAGCATGTCCTTCTAAAGGTATTACAAAGGGGTATTAGAAATCAACATGTGACTCTTTCTTGATGCAATAATGTTATGATTATAAATTATTTTAGTGGTCCAAGTTCTGATTCTTTAGAAGAAATGTATTTGGCATGTGGACTTTGAGTTTTCAGGAACATATACATGAAATGAGGCTCAACATGGAATTGATCCAACTTGAAGAAGATCCCTGCTAGAGAGAATTCTGTGCTAACTGTGCTTAAGGAACCTACAATATTGCAAGTCCAAAAAGGATTATAATAAATACCACTTGTAAAAACAGGATAAAGTGATGACCCACTAAATAAATATTATTGTGTCAAAGTGAATAGGTTAAGTTAAATTAATGATACGTGTTGCATGAACCCAAACATAGTTCATGATTTTGTTACCATAGAGGTTGATCTGCATTTTTCCAGTTAAGCCTCCCCCATGGTTTGGAACTATCATATATGATTCTTTACATTTACTCAGTTCTCGGGTTAGGGTTGACATTAGTCTAAGATTAAAGCCAGATTATTTCCAAGAGATAAATCCCTTTGGTCCTTTCTGAAACTCACCAGCAAGAAACCAGATCAAAGAAGGGTTTATTTTAGCTGAGCAAACATTAACTGAGTTCCGCTTACGCACAGGGCACTGTGTTGGATGCTGCAGATGGTATGGATGGGTAAGACTTACTCTCTGCTCTTAAATACCTTACAGCTGAGGGAGATGAGACATGTACAGACATAACTGCCATATAGCAAGACTGGAGAAATTCTATAATAAGGTTACAAAGAAAACCCAAGGAAGTTGAGATGAGTACCAGGACTTGGTGTGGACAACAGATGGTGGAGAAATTGAAAGGAACACTTGTTGAGTGACACAAATAGCATGAGCATATGCCAGGAGTGGACAGGGTGTCCGTCTGGCTTGTGTGAATGGTAACTGTATGACACAATACCAGTGACTCTGAAAAACGAGACCGGGGCCATCCCAAGGAAGGGCATTGAATTTCAGGGCAAAGAGTTCATACGCGATTCATTAAGCACTGAGGAACCCTTGGGGGTTGAGGTGGTTGCCAGTTACAATGCTCTCAGCTGTAAAGACAGAACCAGAAATCCAACAAGTAAACAATAAGGAAATTTTATAATCTAACATGGTAAGAAATCTGGAATTAAGTAATTCCAGAGTCAGTTAATTTCATAGCTCCGTGATGCCAGGGCTGATGTCAGCCTCTCTTGGTTATGCTCTCAAGGTTGCAATACAATTACCATAACTTACAATTATCATGTCTTCCCAAAGTCACACTCAAAGGCAAGAAGAGAACAGAAGGGCTTCTCCTGGGACATATGTCTCTTTTTATCAGGGAGATAAATTTACAGAAGCTCCTAGCATTTATCTTGGTCACATAGGTGAGAAATGGTTTATACGTTCTCCCTTAATTCAGTCGCTGGAAAGAGGGCTGGGATTACCATTTGGGGTTTAGGCCAACATGGTTATGCCCTGGGTCTGAGGGAAGGGCTCATCTTCCCTGAGATTATTACAGCCTGCACTCGAACAGCAAGTGTGTTTCCTTATGGAGGAAGAAGGAGAGAGTAGGTGTCGAGTAGGCAGCCAGGTCTGTGCCTGTCACAAGGGCCCATGTCCATCAGAACTGCTCTAGTCACCCATGAATCTGGAAGTGGTGAACAAGAGATACTGGACTCTACAAGAACAGAGGGTTAGTGATAAGCTGACACATTAACTGAGGTGCTGGATTACCTGCAGTGACTTCCAGCAATGAGACTGGAAGTTCAGTGTTCCATGGGTAGACTCTAGAGTCAAAGGGAGGAACCGTTCTTCCTCCACTTCTCCAGAGCAGTTCTAATTTTAGCTGTGTTACTTCTCGGATATTTATCAAATGATTCATTAGAGTTTAGATGGATAATGAAAATAGCTGAAACCCACTGGTCTACAGTAGGGAGAATGGAGGGATCAGAGACTACTCTGTAGTCTTCAGATTTGGGGACTGGGAGAATATTGAAAAGAGGGGAAGGAGAGCTGGTTTGAGGGCAGGGAGAGCAGAGGTGTTCAGGACCAACTGGATGTTGAGTTTGAGGTGCTGATAGTCATCCACATGGTTGCCATCATCAACACCAAGATATGCAGATCTAGAATGGTCCCCTGAGAGCTGAGAAAGAGGCAGGAACTACAAGTGTCAGTGTAACAAAGGTCCAAGAGGATAGGATCCAAAATGAATGCTGAATTTAAGGACTAGTAGTTCACCTTCACAATCATTTTTTAGTAGAAAAATCATAGAAGATACTTCCTGACGGATAAAGGGACAAGGGAATAGAAAGTTGAGATGACATGAAGCCATGACAGATGACTCCTAAAAATTGTGTCCTGGAAGAGAAGGCCTGCCATGTTAAGTTAAACAATGTATACACTAGACACCTTAGCTAAAGCAGCATATTTAGAAGCAGTTCAATGGCTTGGCTGAATTTATAACACTTCAGTACAAGCTTGAAATCATTAGTGGTGTCTCCTTCTATTTCAACAGAAGCAAGAAAAAAGAAAAAAGTTCTGCTGGAATTTGAACAAAATGAAAAAAAAAAGAATTTGAACAAAATGGTTCTTTTCGACTAAACCCAGGTCTATCTTGTGCTGCACAGTGGACATGGTGGGGTTAAAGATGGGTTCTAGAACACTGAATATAGTCAGGCTTTTCCAGAAATGTGGATTTGCTGGCTGCCTGTGCCAGGAGCGTGCCCACCCCGGGCTGTCCGATGGAGAGAGTAGGACCCAGGCAGAAGACCACCCCACAGCCTCTCTGGAGCAGCAGGCTCCAAATTTATCATGTACCCCTATAAGTAGTGAATACCTGAGCATGTTTACTTACTTATTTTTTCATAATAGAACTATACTGTGATATACGGTGCACATTCTAAAGCATACCCAGGGATCCCTGGGTGGCGCAGCGGTTTGGCGCCTGCCTTTGGCCCAGGGCGCGATCCTGGAGACCCGGGATCGAATCCCACGTCGGGCTACCGGTGCATGGAGCCTGCTTCTCCCTCTGCCTGTGTCTCTGCCTGTCTCTCTCTCTCTCTCTGTGACTATCATAAATAAAAATAAATAAATAAATAAAAAATTAAAAAAAAAAACATTTAAAGCATACCCAATCAGTATTTTTAAAGCATGAGAGAAAACATAAACACCATTGGAAATCCTGATATTTTCTTCTCACAAGTCAAGGATTATCACAAGCACATTCCCCCATCCCTTCAAAGGACAGACACCCTACTGCAAAGACCTGCCCTAGGACATGGTATTTTAAGAAAGAGGATGTACCCAAAGTGAGCTGCTGCTGATAACTTTCAGAGTGAGAAGAATAAGGGCAGTGAGTCAGATCTCAAAGATCAGTAACAAACACATCCAGGGGGCAGCAAAATGCAGTGCCTAGCACCCATTTGCTGTGATTTTCTCCATCGGTTCACATCTGGGACCAGTGACCTTCTAACCCACTATCACCACCACTCCACAAGGGCCACCCTAAAGGAGAATGGCCTGGCACAGCCAGCCTCTCTCCATAACCTTAGTGAGCCTATTTCCTCTTCCCCAGGTACAACCTCAATTTCCATAGTCTCCAAGATTATGAAGTATGTGACATTGGGTCACCACAGGGAGCCAATAGCACATGTCCTCTGCACTGAGCCCGGGTGACTTGTAGGAAAAAGAAAGATGTGTGCAGCTGACCCTCAAGGAGCTGACCCACTAGGAGTCACTCCAGAGAGCCAGCCAGCTGGATCCCACCACTCACAGTTAACTGTGCCAAGCTGGCATCAAGGCCTGGCTGTTCCACCAGGGATGGGGAAAGGCGAGGCTGATGTCTCGTAAGACAGTGGTGTCCGAACCGGCTCTGTAGAGCCCTCGGCATCCTGAAAGGTGCTTCCCAAGCTGTCTGGACTGGGGCGGGGGGGGAGGTGGCATTAGGGAAGCCAGACCAACAGTGCCCCAGCCTATTGCCAACTTCAGCCAGAGCAGAAAACAAGATTGAAAATAGCCGAGCAGGTGGATTGCTCAGAAACCATGAAAGGCCCGGCAGGGGGCGTCCCTTGCCAAATAGCGTCTCGCTGTGAAGATGGCAGGTTTGGAGTTGGACTGCTGGGGTTCCAGTTCCATCTCTGCCTCTCTTTTACCAGCTGTGAGGCCTGAGCAATGACGTACTTTGTGGCTGTGGCCATGGTGGTTGATGATGGTCCTGTCTCTGAACGCATCTTCATCCCCGAGAAGGGGAAGCTCACTCACTGTCTCCCCGCTGGCTCTTTCTATGGCTGTTCCCCTATGACCTGGCCCCCACTTGTCCACAGATGTCCCCAAGGAGCAGCGGCTGCAGGCAGTGCAGGCTGCCATCCTGCTGCTGGCCGATGAAAGCAGGGAGGTCTTGCAGACACTGCTGTGTTTTTTGAACGACGTGGTCAACTTGGTGGAAGAGAACCAGATGACGCCCATGAATCTTGCTGTGTGTCTGGCCCCATCCCTCTTCCATCTTAATTTACTGAAGAAAGAAAGCTCCCCCAGGTAGGTTTTTCTCATCAAAAGCCATGATCCTAAACCAGGTATTTCCCCTGGTTGATTACACACACACACACACACACACACACACACACACACACACACCTTCTTGTGTTGTATTTCAGCTTGGGGATTTGCCACCATTTAGTTTATAATCAGAAAATGTTCCAAGGAGACTTAATTCCCATGCTCAGTTATGAATCCCAGTAGTATGGAAGGATGCCCATTGCAATCCAGAAAGCTTGAGGAGTAGTGTTGTGGTCTGTGTGTAGTATGTGAGTGGGAAGCAGGAAAGAGTAGAAGTCATATTTACAATCTTTAATGAAAAAAGCAGGACCTAAGGCTCCAGAACAGCTGCCTGCAGTGATGTGGTTTCAAACTTGGGGAAAAAATAATTTCTCCCCCAGCAGCTTTTCCTGCCCTTGTAGTTTTCCATGGTTTTTCATTAGGAACTGTCAGACTCTTAAACTGACTCAGAATATTTAGGCCATGTGCTCATTGTTTTTATTTGGCAATGAGAAAGCCTGGGATCTGGATTAGCATCCGGGCATGACCCAAAAACAAAAGGGATGAGCTCTGTGTTGCGAAAAGCCCTTGGGTTTGGGATCTGCTTACTGACTCTGCCCTTCAATTACAGAGTCATACAGAAGAAATATGCCACCGGGAAGCCAGATCAAAAGGACCTCAGTGAGAACCTGGCCGCAGCTCAGGGGCTTGCCCACATGATCACAGAATGCAACAGACTGTTTGAGGTGAGCAAAAGGTTCAGCAGCCTTTCTCACAGCTCTTGGAGCTACATAAGATGCTTGGAATGGTTGCTACATTTGTGGCTCATATGTGTTCATTCCTGATTTTTTAAGGACAATAGTACACTCCGTAGCTCCGGTCTTTGCCTCTAAGAAATGTGAGGAGCTAGCTGTACAATTGAGGCTCTGCCGGTTAGACACCTGGGGTTGCTGTGATGGTGGTTTTCAAGAAAACGGTTACATTACCTTCCGTTGCCAGATTCAAGGCCAGCCTGCCAATTATGTTGCATTTGTTAACTTGGACTTGACGAGGTTCAACATCTGTGTGTGTGTGATATTGAGCAATCCTTGTCAACTAAGAATCAATGACAGCTCTGCGTATAGCTGCAGATATGTTCAAGAAGTAACTGGACTAGACTTCTGGCATACTTTTTGTGGTATAACTGGCATTTGTAAATGGGGAAAGTGTGCTAAAAAGGTAAAGGTATTTCTAAGTCATATTTGAGGTTTCCTTTAGGTCTGTGTGCTTAAAGTTTCCTCAGCCCACATTTTGCCAAACTGAATAAAAATACGTTTAAAGTAAAATAAAAGGGAAATGGAAAGACTAAAAGGGAAGTCATTGAAATGTTTTGAATAATAACTGTAGTCTCAGAAACGTATTTGTTTTTCCCGACTTTAGGAAATGCTCCCACCCCAGCCTTGCCGCCAATCTTGGGCAAACATCCCTGGCCCCATGGCACTAGGCCCACTGCCCATACTGTGGTTTTTGACAAAATTACTTTGCTTTCTTTAACTATCAGCCTCAGCTTTTCCTTAGCTCAGTATGTTGCTCTTTCATGCATCTCTTGGTCCAGGTCCCTCAAGAGTTGGTGGCCCAGTCCCATAATTCCTATGTCGAGGCTGCGATCCATGCTCCAACTCTGGAAGACCTGGGGACCCAGCTGGAAGAGAGTGGGGCAACTTTCCATACGTACCTGGAGCATCTCGTCCAGGGCCTCCAGAAAGAAGCCAAGGAGAAGTTCAAAGGCTGGGTCACATGTTCCAGCACAGACAACACAGATCTTGCTTTCAAAAAGGTAATCTCAGGGTGGCTCAGTCGGTCAAGCGTCTGCCCTCATCTCAGGTCATGATTCCTGCGTCAAACTCCCTGGTGAGCATATGCTCTTAAGTAAATAAAATCTCAAAAAGGTAATCTCAGGGGTTGGAAAAAATTACCCCCAAAGAGCCATGTGTAACAAGTAGGGATTTGTTTTGCTTTAAAAATGGCCATTCCAGGGGTGCCCTGGTGGCTCACTCAATTAAGTGTCCAACTCTTGATTTCGGCTCAGGTCATGATCTCAGGGTCATGTGATCACACTTCCCGATGGGCTCCATGCTAGGTGTGGAGCCTGCTTATTAGGATTCTCTCTCTCGGTCTGCCACTCCCCCACCACCTCTAAAAAAATATAAATAAGTAAAATAAATAAATGAAAATGGCCGCTCTGTCCATGGGGTTTGGCACACACCTGAACAGGCCAAGGATCCACTCTGGAGATTGCCGAGCATTCCCTATTGCAGGGATCTGCTTACTGACTCTGCCCTTCAATTACAGAGTCATACAGAAGAAATATGCCACCGGGCATATTTCTGATAGATCATCAGAGTGTGGACTGTGAAGCTAGGCTGCTGGATGCCAGTCATATCCCCATCTCTTAGCTGTGTGATGTTGGGCCAAGTCTCATGCCTCTCTGTGCCTGTTTTCTCATTTGCATAATGAACCTAATCCTAGCACTGTCAGAGGAGGATTATTTAAAAATCAAATGGGTTAGAATCTTTCCTGGCACACAGTACATACTGTATGTGTTGGTGGTTATTATTTGTATTATCACTATTATTTTTCTTTTAAGCTTAAAGATCAACATCTTAAAACTTTAAAACCTGAAGTGTCCAGGAATCCCTGGGTGGCTCAGTGGTTGAGCATCTGCCTTTGGCCCAGGGCGTGATCCTGGAGGCCTGAGATCGAGTCCCGCATCAGGCTCTCTGCATGGAGCCTGCTTCTCTCTCTGCTTATGTCTCTGCCTCTCTCTGTGTGTGTCTCTCATGAATAAATAAATAAAATCTTAAAAAAAAAAAAAACCTGAGGTGTCCAGAATCACTTGTTCAAGTTACACAATCGAAGATGTTTTCTGAATGTCCAGTGAAGAATGGTAGGTTCTGGCTGGAACTCGTTGACCTCTTCAGCCTTTGGTGGTGTCTTTTCCTAAGGTGGGAGATGGGCATCCTCTGAAGCTGTGGAAGGCCTCCGTGGAGGTGGAAGCGCCCCCTTCCGTGGTTTTGAATCGTGTGCTGAGAGAGCGCCACCTGTGGGATGAGGATTTTGTGCAGTGGAAGGTTGTGGAAACCCTGGACAAGCACACAGAAATCTATCAGTATGTGTTGAACAGCATGGCCCCCCATCCTTCCAGAGACTTTGTGGTCCTCAGGTAAGCCTGACTGTAGGGTTTAAGATATTTTTCTTTTTCCCAAAAGCAGATTAAGATCTGCATATTTAAGCATTTCGCAGGGTTCTACCATCAAAGCTCAGCCTCCACTGGGGACGCTAAGCGAGCGCTCATTTCCCTGGTGAAAACTGACTTTGCTGTATTTATGCCTGACTTCGTGCTTCCTGCACCCACTTTACAGCTCTGCTGGGCTCTCTGATGGCTCCTTTCATTATGGAACATATGGCTTATTAGGCCACAAATATTGTTCTTTCCTCAGAAGAGTTGCTGTTTGTCCAGTTGCCCTTTCTGCCAAATTATGCAAATTGAGTCTGACTTTTCTCCTGATTTGGCCTTTCTCCCTCGGGAATGCAAGGCTTTGGTTTGTGTAGCTCTCAAGATAGAAGTGTGTGTAATTTCAGAATCCATCTGTATAACTTCAGATATTCACAACTCATTGCCATGTATGGAAAGCTTGGCCCAACTCCGAAGGTCCAATTCTGTAGAGACAGTCAGATGTTCAGCGAGATTTCAGGGCCTGACAAGGCCTGCGAGTCTGGTGTCTACTGTTGAAGTATTGCTTCTGATCGATGTATGGGTTGAGCTCTGGCTCCCTGCCCTCTGGGTTTGGAAGGGGGTGCTCAACCAATAATAGGAAGGATGCCCAGTACAGCTGTGCACATGGGCTGGTGAGTCAGCATTGAATCAGAAAGAACATGGACTGAGGATACTAAGAAACAAAATAAAATATAATTAAAACAATGTATTCTCTTTTTTTAATTGATAACTGATGGCAAACACTGTCTCTTCCCGTAGATTAACAGTGTAAAAGGAATCACTAGTGAAATTGCTGAATGTACATTTCAAATAGTTTCTTTATGAAACTCGTTTTGATGGCAAACTACAGGTCACTTTTCACATGGGCCTTTGGAGTTGGTCCTTGGGACTCTGAATTTTAAGGGTCATTTTTCCCTAAATATGTGTGTTTATCTTAGCAACCTAGGGATCCTGGAGGAGAATGTGAGCAGGCTTAAGGGTGGCTTATTACCACAGTTATGGGAACATTTGTCATCTCATGGAATTCAAATTTCACATCTTCACTCTTATAAGCAGCAGATTAAATAGTTCTTCTGGGATGGCAGCCATGGGAATGGGGCCATGCCATAGAGAGGGCTGAGGGCCAGAGCCCATGCATGGAACCTCCCTCCTTCTGTCCACCCAGCAGTCCCGCCAGCCTATTTTTTAGTACAGGGCATTATTCCAGCTGCATGGGGAGGCTGTGGTCTGTGACTACAACAGACCGCAGTCCTGCTGTCTTGGGATTTACATTTTATCAGGAAGGGAGTGTCAATCAATAATAAGTAAGGGGATAATGTTACTTATATTAAGGGAGGGGAGGATAAGTAAGATAGGACGGTGATTAAGGGGTTGAATTTTAAATACAGTGGTTAGGGCAGAGTCTCACAGCATTGATAGTTGATCTACAACTTAAAGAAGAAAGTGGGTGGATCATGAGGCTCATGGGGGAAGAACTCAACACTCAGGAAAATTAACCATGCACCAGACATGGTTCTGACAACAGGGATTCCTGTGGTTATTATGATACAAGAAGGTAGAAAGTGACAAGGTGAGTAGGTCACAGAGCTGAAATGCTTCTCTACATAGGCTAGCAGTCCAATTAGGACTGCCACTTTTACTTCTTGCTTGATCTTCTTTAAATCCTCAGGAGCTTCTGGTGATAGTTAACTGAAGCTTTTCCCATTTTATCCCCACAAATCTGTACAACTCCCAATCTTTATCACTAATCATATCATCGCACATGAGGAGAATGGTCACACCCATGGAGAAGCTACTAGGCATTTGTATAGGGCTTGCTTCTTGTTCTTGTGGGGCACGTATAATAGTTTCTCTTTCTGGTGTGGTAGGACAGGATGGACAAAGTTATAGATGACGTGGCCAAGCAAGGGATAGGATTTGTGATGTAAATAGCTGAGATTATGATAATGAAACCTATGTCCTATGATAGAAATGGTTGACACAGATGCTCTCATGGTTCCTGACTTCTATCTACCACATTTTCCTGAGTGAAAGCCCCCTCTCTGCTTGAATAGCTCCTGTCACAGGGAACTTACTGCTCCTCAGATTGCCTGTTTCATTTTTGGAGAGCACGTTTGAGTCAGATTGTCTCTATACTGAAGTGACACATGGCATCCCATCTCTGCCTGCTGGGGCCAAATCAACTGTGTTTTTTTTCATTCCACTCAGGAGCCACTCAGGTATTTGAAAACAATTAGCAGTCCACATGTGTCTAGTTTGCTTCAGGCTGGGCACCACCAGCTCATTGTTTTCCTTTAAGACTGAGTTGAGCATCACCTCCTCCAGGAAGCCTTCTCTTGTGTGCCTTCCCTTCCCTTCCCTTCCACAGGATTGCAGAGCACTGTGTGCACAGCCACAGTACTGTGCTTACCTTGGTGTTTTAGAGGTCTCTTTGTATGCCTGTTTCTCTCCCTTGGTTGTGTACCTTCGTGTGGATACTCATGTATCCGGTAGGTGTTTGCTGACTGAATTGAATGTGCAAGGCCTAGTTCTAAACCTGTAAGGCCAATCCTTCAGTAATGGCCAGGAACCTCTGAGGCCTCGGTTTGGGGTTCCAGAAGCAGATTAGAAGTGTCAAGACCAGTTCTGGCCCCTAGGTCAGAGGGCTGAGACCCTTGCTTTGAATTGCAGTGTAAAAATTTTACACACCCTTATGGAAGCCATTGGTTTCATCTAAGGTCTGGGATTTGAGCAGGAAAACACAGCTCAATGCCATGCCCAGGGTTTTCTTTCTCTCTTGGCCTTAATTTTGATGTGCCGGTTATTGTGTGACAGGACCTGGAAGACCGATTTGCCCAAAGGAATGTGTACCCTGGTGTCCCTCTCTGTGGAGCACGAGGAAGCCCAGCTCATGGGTGGCGTGCGGGCTGTGGTGATGGATTCCCAGTACTTGATAGAACCGTGTGGCTCTGGCAAGTCGAGACTGACCCACATCTGCAGGATAGACCTGAAGTAAGTGTGCCCTCCCCAGGGTGGCAGGCACGCTGTCTGAGCCTCAGCTCCAGTGGTGGGATCGCCAGGGCCCTGTTTGTCATCCCGATTTCTTATTTCGCTCTACTTTGTTTTTACAGTGCCATTAGCATGCCTTCATAGGTGATTACAGATCCTTTTCTCTGTTTTCTTTTTCCTCATCTTTCCTAAAACCCTGACCTGCTCCTGTGACCCTTGGCTTTTCTTTCTTTTCCATGCTGCTCCTGCTTACCTATATGTGCCTCCCGCACAGAGCAAACACACACACATGGTGGCTGCTCAGTAAAGGCGAGTCCCGTTCTCTTGTGCTGCTGTTATGCCAGCTCTCTCTTTGCTGTCCTCTCCTCTTACCCTGCTTTGAGAAGAAGCTAGCTTAAATCCAACCCCATCAGAATGTCTAGCTGGCTCAGTGGTTGAGTGTTCAGCCCAGGGCGTGATCCTGGAGACCCGGAATTGAGTCCCATGTTGGGCTCCCTGCCTGGAGCTTGCTTCTCTCTCTGCCTGTGTCTCTGGCTGTCTCTCTGGGTCTCTCATGAATAAATAAATAAAATCTTAAGAAAAAAAAATCCAACCCCATCAAGGCAGTCATGACGCTGAACAAGTTCCGGTCTGGGTACCATATAAACAGAATGTTCTCAGTGAATTCCAGAACTCAGTCTGAATCTTCCCTGAGGAGATGGTGTCATTGTAAAGCATCCAATGAACACTGAAAAGATGGACTGAATACTTGGCCAAAGAGACATATTCAAGGCACCTGATGACAGAATGAGGTTCTCAGATCCTCCAGGGGTCAGCCCTGAATTGTAGGCGAGTGCACTAATGGGCAGGGCACAGGACAGCATGCTCTGTCGTGATTAAGTACTGAGATTTGGAAAAAAGTTTTCCCACTTTCTTTATGATTTTTGTCTCCACAGAGGTCACTCTCCAGAGTGGTACAGTAAAGGCTTTGGACATCTGTGTGCAGCAGAAGTTGCCAGGATTAGAAACTCTTTTCAGCCCCTCATTGCTGAGGGTCCAGAGACTAAAATCTGAGTTTTCCCCAGTGTGACATCAAACTCAGGGAAGAGGAAGTGAACGGAAACACTTGTGAGAGAGAGTGTGCTCATGAGAAAGCAAGAGAGAGAGAGACTGAGTGACATGGTTAATGCTTAAAAATGGAAACACTGAGAAGTTGGAATGTTGAAGATGCAGGAATTTCTGAGAACTTTCTTAGCCTTCCTGGAGATGGCTACATCCCTACTAATATAATATTTTTTAAAATCAGAACATTTATCTATGTTACTTAAAATTAAATGGATTATTCCTTGTGCATTGCCGAATTTGCTATTTAAAGGCTTCTAAGAAGCATACTCTTAACTGTAAATAAATGTATTTATAGCCTATGTACATATGTGTGTATATCTCTATCCTTGCTGTATATATGTACAGTATCAATTTTATATATAATTGCATCTTTCAAAAAGGAATGCATCTGACTCAGTGAGTCCTTTCCTCACTTTTGTGGTTCTTTCCAAGTTGCTCTCCCATCTCCCTACGACCATCCTGTAAGCTGAGCAGAAGCTGCTGCTAACACCAAGGTGTAAAAACGTAATCTGTCAGTCTGCCCTGCTGTCTAACCAAAGATTAGCTAACCAAAGGAAAACAACAGTACAAGGTTCTTATTTGTTGTCAGTTTGTGCGTGTGACTCAAAAACTGAGCTTAGGGTGTTGGATAGAGCCAGGAAAATAATTTGTACTCCTCTTAAAAGCAAAGAAGTGGGGAAGAAGTTGTGACCAAGTGGAAGGCTAGGTTACCAGTTGCCAGTGGACCCAGCCGGTGCAGTTTCAATGAAATGTCAGATGCCCACAGGCCACTGGAGTCAGCATAAGTAACTGAAAGAAACTTTTCCCTGCTGGTTAGAGCCAAATAGGATAGCCTTTATATATTCACAGCCAAAGGGAGGCTCTGTGTCTTATCAAGTTTTCATAGATAACATTTCATCATGTTCTTAAATGTCATTCTCTGACCAGTGGCCTACTTGGTCACAGTTAATTGGTATTTTCTTACCAATATATTGCACTGAACTTAACTCTGGACACCAGACAAGGGGAGGTGATGGTCATTTGAGAGTCCTGGACCATTACAGTTTCAGGGAATTCTTATTTTGTTACATATGATGCTCTAAAGATAGAATTCATTAAAGTTTTGCGATTTGAAAGACAGGGTTTTAAACTAATGGTAAAACCAAAACTATGCTCTGCAATTAGTTTTAGAAAATATAAACAGGTTTCTTAATTTCATATTTCTTCATTAGCCAGTCAAGCTTACCTAGATGTTTGACCCAACCTTATTTATTATTGTAGAGACTAAGCAGATCGACTCTCCTTAACCAATTGCTAATGTATTTTAGTTGTGGAGTGGGTTTTATTGTAATTCAGCAATTAAAGAGAGGAAGATAAATTATTATGTTTGGCTTCAGGGAGAGATTTTCTTTGGTAATCCATGAGAGATTGGTATCATAATTTAGCAACTGGTGTGGGAGGAAAAAAAACTTAAATGAGTGTTTTCCCCTTTCTTGTATTGTATGCACTTATGTTATTATGTAATGTTTTTTCCTATAAGCAATGTGCAATTCTTTTATTGAGAGAAATAAAAATGCTATGTATGAGTTCTATATGGTGCAAAGGAAATCATACCATTTGTTTATGACCCAGGAATTTTTTATTTCCTTGCCTACACAAGAAGGTGCCAGCAAATCCATAATTTTCAATTTAGGCAGTGCTCTGTGAACAAAACAAATTCACTTATGCCATGCATCTTAGGTTTAACCATATATGCTGGATTACTTTCATATGCATAGACAAGATTAACAAAGTCTAGTTTAACACCGGTCCAGAGATAGAATCCTAGGTGTTTGGAAAATGTGATAGACACACAAAGATGAATCGTATCACCGAGTTTAGCGTGCACACAATCACCTGGAGGCCTTGTTCAAATGCAGACTCTGATTCAGGCAGTCTGGAATGAGAGTCTACATTTCTAACAAGTCTCAGGGATGCCCATGCTGCTGGCCCAAAGGCCACACTCTGGAAAGCAAGAGGATACGAAAAACTAATATGATTGTGTTTCTGACTCCTCCTCACTTCGAATTATCTGACTGACTTTTCTTTTTTTACACACATACTAATCACATCACCACCACATAACACAGTGCGTCAAAAAAAACAAAAAAACAAAAAAAAAAAGGAAAAAGGAGGGAAAAGGTGCATCAAGCTTGTTTGTCAAGTACCACAGTGTTTTACTCATGGTTATCTTGCCAATGGAAATAAAATATGATATTGCATTTAAATATTATATTTATACCTCATGTATATTTTTACCTCAATTGTTGGTATCAGTCATCAATTGTAAATAAATAATTGCCAAGACAAATACATTTATATACATTAAATATTTCCTATTTTCTATAAAATATATGTTGATTTTCATGCTTCATCCTGTAGGTTGAAAACCTGTATTCAGTATCTCTCCCAAATACAAGGAGGTTGTTAACATTCACTAACAGTCTGGGTTTCTTAAAATGTGTCAAAGGCATTAGAGTGATGGGAAGGGCTGATTCTTTACATTTCACTGTGCTTAAATCTGGAAGTCATCAAAACACATTTATGGTAATTTTTATCAAAGATTCCGTAAACTCTAGCTACATTTCATTTTAACTGAGAAGACCAGAAATTGAGATGTGATGAGGTGACTTCTGGCTGCACCAGTAGCCCACATCTGGCTCTAAGCCTCTTGGCCTCATTCTGTTTGTTCTCTGCTTTACTTCTAAAAGATAACAAAAGTAGCTCCTAATCAAGTACGCAGGAGCTCCCTAGCATTCTCAACTACAGGCTCCAAAAGCCACAGCAGCCCAAAAGACCATATGCCCCCATAAAAATGTTCCAAACTCTGCCCTCTGTGCATCTCCCTCAGGCCTTCCTCTTTCCCTTGAAAGTTTTGCCTTTCATAGGCAAAGGAGGAATTTCAGTTGCCCCTTTCTTCTACTTCAAAGAAGAGAACATAGTGGTCATTCTAGCAGCCCCTGGCTACAATGTCCTGAGACCCTTAGGCCATATGAATTCAAACTTGATTGCAAGTATACTTGAAATTCTTAGGTATGACATATTCTACTTCTGTCTTTTGATATTTAGCTGCAGAAAAAAACTGGTCATATGTCTTCTTCTTCTCAGGATGATAGGGTAGAGGGATAAAATAGACCCCAGCAAAGGGGAGTGTCACACACTGACCCAAAAGCAAAATCAGTCCAGGCTGACTGCATAAGGAATTAAGAAAGAAAGACTTGAATTTACATCACTGTCAAGCCACAGAATTTGAACAACTGGCAACATGCAATGCTAGGCATGCCTAGGCAGGCCACATGCTTGGTAGACTGAATGCTTACTTCCATTCTAGCAGTCGCACCTAACAGGCTAGCCAAATGCCTCTTAACCCACATCCTCCTTGTGCAGAGATGAGGCTCAAAATCCCAAATCATGCTGTCCCTTTGAGGCAAAACCTCCTGCATAGTTTGTTCATGCAGAGCACTCCATTGGACACTGAAGGAGAGATGGGACACTGGGCAGGCAGAGGTGTGGATAGTGATAAGCAGCAGTCCATTCTTGTCACCAGTTAGCAAGGACTGAACCACTGCTCCCAGCAGAAATATAAGGATGGGTTCCAATGAGCCTCTACTCACATTTTTGTCAACCAATCCGCATATAACCATGTTCTAGGTGCACTTCTGTTTAATAGAAATTTCTTACAACTAATTATTTACCCACAGTATTTCTTTATAGTAAAGCAACAACCGTCAAGAAAGGCTTAATATTTTCTGGAACCCAAGTAATCTGTCTATAAATTTCTTTGGCTTTCAGCCTCACAGCCTTGCTTTTTAAATTATTATTATCTTTTTTATGGGCCATCATCTTATGAATCCACAAATTTAGGGCTTTCTATCTTGTCCACAGCTTTGTCATGCATTATCAGTGTTACTTTCCAGAGTAGCCTGACTTACAGATCAGTGTATTGCCTCTTCCTTTTTCTAAATGTACCATACTGTCAATTCATTAACATTGAACTCACAGCACTAAAACTCCTGGTGCGAAGCTTATCTAACAGATATATTTCCTCTGTAAGGCAAATTCCAGCCTTCTTACATTCA
Source organism: Vulpes vulpes (assembly GCF_048418805.1). Lineage (NCBI taxonomy): Eukaryota > Metazoa > Chordata > Mammalia > Carnivora > Canidae > Vulpes > Vulpes vulpes. The sequence continues at coordinate 45,486,356 of NC_132788.1, read as the reverse complement.
AGAATTCAAGACAGCACTCAGGACTGTACCTGGGGCCATTTTTAAACTACAAAATCATAGACAAAAAGCACAAAAATGGAAAAAATTTGGTACTAAATACATCATGAAAAGGATACTTTTTTATGGTATGAGAACTTAAACAGGAAGGCAGAGGCCACATTTGCTTGATATCAGCTGGGAATGTGCATGAACATTGGTGATTCCAATTTTGTGCCATTTTGCACATATCCAAGAATGACCTCGAAAGAACAGTGAGTATTGACTTGGAGATTACAAAGAAACCTAGAAAGTAGGCAAATTGGCAAATATAGAATCTGCAGGTAATGAGGATGAATATGTATACACAATACCCCATAGTAAGTTACCGTGAAGTCCATGAAGCCCAGAGGCGGTGGTGACTCCCGGGGACTTTGGAAGAGTGACAGAGAGACAAGCACATGGAAAACCTGCGATGTAAAGGGAAAGGATGGGCTTGGGCATTAGATAGAGGTTGGGTGTGGCTAAAACAGAGGGTCAGAGGGTACAGAGGATAGCAGTGAATGGAGAAGGAGGTAAAGCTGAATGGTCACAAGCCAGGAATTTTTTTTTTTAAGATTTTATTTAAAATCTTAAAATTTTAAATTTCTCCCTGCTGGGAGCCCGATACGGGCTGGATCCTAGGACCTCAGGATCTCAAGCTGAAGGCAGATGCTCAACCACTGAGCCACCCAGGGCGTCCCATAGCCAGGAATTTTTAAGCTGCAGCAGGGACTTTGGACTCTCTATTGAACCAATCGAGAAGTGAATTCACATTTGTTTTGATGGCAGAGACTTAAAACGGGCTAAAAGAGAATTGATGTATTCCTGTATGCAGGACCAGGGGTGTGAAGACACCCCCATCTTTTCCTTTTCCTCTCTTCGGTTTCTACATAGACAGAAATAAACAAAGTGACTGATACCACTGGCCCTTCTGAACTGATACTAATCCATAATCACTTGCCTTTCCGTTCATTCTAGGATATATAGCTTTCCCCTATTTCCTATTAAATGGGGAGTACTTATATAAATTTAGTATTCATCTGAAAATCCCAGGAAAGACACTTTCAAACCAATATGCCAAGATCAGTCCAGATCAGTCTGGGTGCTCTAGGATCTGAAGATGCCAATTGCTGGTATGATGAGCTTACTGGTGAGATCTCCAAGGACAAACTCTGAATCAGCAGGAAAAGTTGGCCTGGTGGGCTGATTTCTGTCTCTCTCAATTATGATGCCCGTTGCCTATCGGGGGTCGGGGGTAGGCTGGTTCTGGTGATGAAACAGTGCTGACCCTGGAGCACTTGCTCACTGAGAGAAGACATCTCTAATCTGTAGAAGTGGCACTTAAGCTGTCATTTTGCCTCCTCCTTCAACTCCAATATGGCCAAGACGTGGACCTAAGACCCGTCCCATGAGCCAGATTGGAATCTGTTCTTTTCTGCTTAGACCAGGACCCCAAGTATGCTAAGGGGGGGCAGCTTCTGGAAGATAGCAGCCATTAGAATGACTAACAGCTGAGATGAGGACAGACTGGAGTGATGAAGGGTAGAATGATGGTGGGAAATCCAAGCAGAAGGCTGTCATCACATTCCAGGTGGGAAATATTTGCGGAGAAAGAAGTGGAGAGATTTTTAAAGATACTGCTGAGCTGGAATTAATAAGATCTATGTATCAGCTGGTTATGGCAGGGTGGGGAAACGGAAGCAGCTGAAGAGGACTCCGAGTTACGAGGTTAGAAAAACTTGCATGTGGTGAGTCCTTTAACTGACATAAGGAGAAAGAAAAGGAAGAACAGGTTTCAGATGGGAGCAAGGCAGGGAGGGAACCCTGTTGGAAAGGTTGGTCAGTCAGGCTCTGATGACAGAGTGCTTGCAATGGCTGGGAACCATCCAGACAGAGGTCCCCAGCAGCCAGTTGGACACACAGGTTTGTAACACAAGAGAGTGCCCAGTGCCCAAGCTACAGCTGCGTTCCTTAGGCCACTTTGGTTTTGTCATTCCTGCCTCTTCTGACCATGCACTTAATGGCCCAGTAATACGGAAGCACTGTTTCTCATCTCTGTGACTTTGCATTGACCTTGTCTCCGTCTTGTTGGTCATGTGATAGCCTATTTATTCCTCAAAGCCAGATTCGGGCATGGACTTTCCTGACCATCCCTCTCAAATCCACCTATTTCTTTCTATATTTCTCTTACTGCATGAATCACATTGCAGTTCATTATGTAGCAATAAATCTGACTTTTCCACTAGATGATAAGTTCTTGCAGTGCGTACCATGTCTTGCCTACCTTTGAAACTCCAGGTCTTAAACTTTCTGCCACATCATTCCATAAATACTGTTAAAATGAAGGGAGCATATAAAACCTGGACCTTAGGATGACAGAAGCCATAGACGTGGAAGCCATAACCTAGGGACACTGTGTAAAGTGTTGCAAAGCTAATGACATTTTGTGATTATTTTGTGCTTTGACTACTTCACCTCTCAGAGAGTACAAAGCACAGAGAATTCATTGGTCTCCCAAGAAGTTAAATGTGGCTGTTTCTGACATTAGCAAATGTTAACCACCTGCTTACAGCAAATAAAGCAGATTAGATGATTCATTCAGTCAATATGTATGGAGCCCTGTTACGTGTCAGACACTGTTCTAGGCTTTAAGTAAATAAAACAATAAATAAAATCAGTGAACAAAAAAGACAAAAATCTCTATCCTTGTGGAGCTTATGGTCTAGTGGGAAAAATAGTCAAGGAACAAGACAAATAATTGGCCAGGTAAGCTTTACAGAGAAAAATAAAACCAGAGGCAGTAGATAGATCAGCCCGTCAAGAAAAACCTTACTGAGGGCTGGGCGGAGCACTGCTCCAAGTGATACCCTATTTTTCTCTCTAGCTCCACTAGAGTTTCTAAAATTACAGTGGTGGGAATGACCAATTAATTAATCGATTTGCAGAGACCTGTTCCCTTTGAAGAAAAAGAAGCACAGCAACACTACACACATGAATCCCCTGAGAACTACGCTTGCTGATACATAATGGCTGCATCTTCCAAGCCAGTCAGAAAGTGGGGCGAGGGGCGCCTGGGTGGCTCAGGGGTTGAGTGTCTGCCTTCTGCTCAGGTCGTGATCCTGGGGTCCTGGGACCAAGTCCTGCATCTCTCATGGGGAGCCTGCTTCTCCCTCTGCCTGTGTCTCTGTCTCTCTCTCTGGGTCTCTCATGACTAAATAAATAAAATCTTAAAAAAAAAAAAAAGAGGTGAGCCAGGATGCACCAATGTTAGAAATCTGCATTTCCCAGACAGTAACATTTTCTTCTTATGTCTAAATGATCAGCATAAGAAGGTCTTATGAGGGTCTTAGAGAAGAGGGGGGCGGGGTCCCCCGCTGTTCTGGTTTCCAGATATTAGCATGTCTCAAAGGTACCAGGCACTCCAAGGAGTTCTGGCGACCAGGTCTCTGGTGTGCTCAGGAGTAGGCTCCCCTTCTTCAGTTTTGACGTCCTCATCACACCCCACACATCAGCCACACCTGCTGACAATGACCTCAGGAGCTTACTGTTGGGCTCCATACATTTCCTTTCTGCTGTTGTCACGCTGACCTTCAAGGGTCCTCAGAGGGTGGGAGGGAGACCCGGCTCTCCCCTTTTACCTCTGTAAGGAGCCGCCCCAGATCCCCAGATCCCCACAGCACACCTGGCTGACACCTGGTTGCACACCGCTCTGGCCACCTCCCTTGCATCTGTCATCCCACCTGCTGCAGAGCTGATTGACAGTTTACTATGAATGAGTTTCAGACAAAGCTACTCCATGATAGGTTTGCATAATTAAGCCTTTTCTCTCTTTATTGGGGATCAGAGGGCATGTGGGTTTCAGGCATCAACAGGTCCGTATGAGCTATTTTTGGAATTAGGAAGAGCCCAAAATTACACTACCATGTAAAACCCTGAATCTGAAAGGCAACCTGATTTGGTTGTTCCAGGATGACTGGGGTACACAAGAGGATAGTTCCCCTGCCTGGCCCCTACTTCTCTGGGAGGCTGGGGTGCTGCACCTTCCCAGGACTTCAGGGTATGGGGGAGCTTGTCTTGAATTCAGAAGGGCTCTTCATGGCAGCCTCCTCCTACCTGACCCTTCCCTCACCTTGTCCCTCTCCCCTTTCACCACTCAAAAGCTCTCTAAATCTATTGTTTCTCCTCTGAAAATCCCCAGTGCCTTTGGTTTCAAGCCTCTCAGGCATTTTCTGAAGAACTCTCCACGACGGTACATAGTGTCCATGTGGTCTGTAAGGCACAACTTGGTCAGGAATTTATGCCCAAAGAGAACCCAAGAGAATGCCCACGTCATGTGTTAGAGGTGGCAGACAAGGAGAAAAGCCTTTCCCAGAGCTGGTGGGGCGACAGGAGGTGGGATATATTCCCAGCAGACCAGAGTTGATGACATCACACAAGGAAGTGACACACTGGGGAGCACTGCACAAAATAATCAGATGGCTGGATTTGGGAGTATTCATTGGTTCTCCTCATGATTCTTCAGTGTCTCTGCTGTTCCTCATCTTGTGGGGGAAAATAAAAAGGAAACCGGTATTACTGTCGATTCTATTTGAGCCACAGATAGAGTATGCTGTCTACCATGGAGATGGGCAGTTCAAATTTTTTGGAAAAATCCAACTTTCCAATCATCTGAAATTAAATATGCTCTCAGAAGAGCAGCCACTGGGGATGACACCATCCATCACTGGGATCTGCTGGAGCCTCCCTCTGGACACCAAGCAAAAGGAACACATACCCAGAGCAGTGCTTCTATTCTAGGACGTGCAAGAAACAGAATGTTCAACTCAAAAGCAACTTGCAAGTGGCAGAGGAGAGTACATTTCTTCGTAGCTTTCTATCAGTTTGCAGTGGGTCCAGTACAAAGCTGATGGCATATGTACAAAGCATGAAAAATATCAGCTGGCTCAATGGGAACATCAAACCAGAGGTGCAGCATTTCATACAAATGCAACAGTTGTCTGACTACATTACTCACTTTTCAGAAGGTGGTGTGCCCTCCAGGTCTTCTCCAGAAACCCCAAAATTCCCATTTAACAGAGCCCCACTCTCCTTTGTCCTGATGAGCTTATTACCTTTCAGGGTTCAGATTATTGCACAGCAGGCATTGAGCAGGATTCTTTTGCATGAAATGAAGGAATTTTAAACAACTGTACACAGCAACAGCTGTTGCTTCATGGAACAGAATAAGGATGAGAGGGGCAGTTTTTCCCTGAGAAGACAGACAAACACTTTGTGCTCAAGGATTTGGGCATGTAAAACAAATAGCTCCTCATGTTCCCACATTCCGGTGTCAAAATGTTATGCAGAGACTGGAAATACGGTGTTCAAGGTGACATCATGAGTGGTACAAATCAAGAAGAAAGTCTCCCAGCGACAGTGAAGTCCCAGTACAGCATTAAGACCACTGTACGGTGAGGGGAATCAAGCCCATAAGAGGAATCCAAGGCTAAAGAGCACTTGTACCCTCCCTGACAAAAAGAAAATCCCACCAAGCAGCAAGCAGGCATGGCAATTCTCCAGAGCATTCTCCAGGTGGAGTTGTGAAACCTGTTGGTGGGGCACAGGTTCAGAAGTACAAACAGAAGTTCAGACACAGAAGTACAAACAGCAGGGGAACTTCTCCATCTTCCTGCCTCAGATCATTACGGATTACACAAGGAAAAAGTGAGAAGCCCACAACAGCTGTATGCATTGAGGTGTTGCTGTATGCCAACGAATCTTCATACACGTTCACATGTATTTACAGATAAATGTGGGATTTACATATCGAGCCTCCTTACAATAATCCAATAAAATAGATACTATTATTTCTACTTTTAAAAAGAGCAAGTTGAAGGACAGAGAGGACAAGTGACTTTCCTGACAATCACCCAGCCGGGACTGGGTTTCAAAATCCAGGCAATCTGATCTTTGCTCTGCTGCTTCCCCTCATGAGAAGGAGGGTTCCTCTTTAATGGAGACGATGAAGTCAGCAGTCGCTATGGAAGTCAGGAAGCTATGCTGGTGTAGCGAGCAAGATGGAGTCACTCATGTCAAGGAGTGTCCAGCAATGACGCCAGCAGCTAGGGCAGTGAGCTAAAGACCAGATTCGCCAAGATGACCACTGGTTAACGACACACTCAAATTCATAACCAGCAGAAACAGAGGAGGTGTGCAAAGGCCCGAGACTGACTTAATCTCTTTAAAATGGGAGGATTTTTGCAGCAGACTCTTGACTCCTCAGGCACTGACCCCTCAAAGTTTGACACTTCAAAAAGGCAGCAGCTGCTGAAGGCTGCTTGATTGATCTCAGAACAGAACAAAGATCCTTCACAGCTTGAACATAATAAGCAGTAAGTGCCGAGAGCTGCCCCGGACCAGATGGGGCCTTACCTCCACCAGTGTTCAGACTGACTTTGCATTTGGTTCCTTAACTACCCATTCCTTTTTCTATCTTGTCTGTCATGTGACTTGTAAGAAGCCAAGTTAAACTGGCAGTGCAATGTCATTGAGTTTGGAATCCTGCACCTGCTTTATAATTATGTTCACCTTGCTTTACGACTGAATCAAGCTAACACTGTGGAAAGAAAGACACACCTCAGCTGGCCAGGGCAGGAGAAGACTGAACAGATCTTCGGAAGAATGGCGTTTTGAATATAATTGCAAATAATCTCCATAAAGAAGAAGACATAAAGATAACAGGGCTGTGCAGCAAGCCCTCTGATTAAAAAAGCAACAGCACACGTTACGGAGGGATGATTTGCCTTCCATCTCCAACCCAGCACTGTCTGCCCAGCCCTTTGTGGCACTGGCAGGCAAAAGGCAGTTTCTGATGTGATTCATCAAGGTCAGCAGCATTGTTTGGATGTGCGTGGTCCCTGCATCGTCAGACAGTCCACAACCTGTGTACTCTCTCCTCTGAACGTGCTGCGGAGCCAGCAGGTTCAGCCTGCCACATGGATGGATGTGTCTGGACGTGTCTGGACGTGTCTGGACATGCCCGTTTAAGATTCAGATTCAGAGGCAAGTGAGAGTGCTTGCCCTTCACTATGGTTCTTGAACATTTGCACAGCCACTAATAACCATGTCTTTTGATTCCCTTCCACTGTTGTTGTTCCTGTGCACAGACAGCCTTCACAACCTGGTGGAAGGAATTGGTAAGAGATGATCAAGATTTCAGTGTTCACGGGGTCCTGGAAGTAAATAATATCTATTTCCTAGACACGAGGCAAGAGGAGATTCAAAATAGAGGCATAACCTTGAAGAGTCATGTCAGGGAGTCTGAAACCCAAAATGTACTGAGACTTTCAATATGTATAGAGGGCAGTAAAAAAATAAACAATACTAATAGAATAAAGACTTTAAAAAGGCATACGTGGTACAAGAACAGAAAGAAGGAAGGGGTTGATGTCTGCTTGATGTGGGTGGTATAATGTCAATAGAAGACAAAAGGAAAGCAAAACGATTCCTTCCTTAGGTCATCCTCATATTTCTGATCATAAACATCTTTCCTGAAAAATGGAGAACAAAATTTGGTCAAGAGAGTGGTTTTAAAATATGTCCACAATTTATTTGATGCTCTTCCCTTCAAGAGGTAGAGTTTAATAATTCTCCTCTCTGGAAATGGGAGCTATATTTAGTGACTTGCTTCTAAAACCAGACAGTGGGAGAAATAACAGAAGTGTAAGGATAGGTACTTTTATTTCTCTCGCATAGACCTCTAGAAGTGGAATTCCTGGACCATATGGTAGATTATTTATCTAACTTTTAAGGGAAATGCCAACTATTTTCCAAAGTGGCGGCATCATTTTACCCTTCCCACAACAATGCATGAGGCTTCCAGTTTCTCCACATTCTCATCGACACTTATTGTCCATCTTTTGGATGATTGTCACCTTCATGGGTATGAAGTCACTCAGCTTTAAATGTCAACTTTAAGCAAAAATAGAATTTCCAAGTGATCAGAAGAAATGATAGAATCCAGTTAACTCAAGTTCTGGTTCTTGTTTTTTATAATCACTCAGCTATCACTGATTATTTCAAATCTTCCATTTAAATAATCACAGGGATTGGAAGCATCATGGGGATGATGCTCCAAACAAGATAGAGTAATTCTAAACTCTTCCTCACCCTTGCTTTTGAAGAGGGTGAGACAGAGAGCATATTTCTGCACTTTCTCTCTAGACCCCCATCTGAAATCCCCTGAAGTTGTGCCTTCTGCTGACTTGTATTCTTTGTCTTTTTCAGATTTCACCCTAGGAGTGAGTAAGAGAAATGTGCTAAATGAACACACCTTCAAGGGCCTTCATGGCCAACAGGAGGAGAACAGGAGAAAAGGAAGTCAAATGTGTTCCTTCCCAGCTCGAGACACTGGCCAGCCCTGGGGAGGATGGGGAAGGTCTCTGTACTGAGGAACCCCTCAAACTTAGGCATGAAAGGGGGTAAACTTTTGAGAGGCACAACCAGGAGAAGGGAGGTCAAGCAGAAAAGGATAATCACCTTAAAATGGCAAATACAGCTCCCAGTTCCATACTGGTTCCATGAAACCCGAAAGAATGTTCTGCCCAGATGTGCAGTTGTCAGTAGTGGAACCACGAGAAAGAAAATCATAGAGGTGAACACTGGGAATGCCCATCGAGGCCTGCCTGGGAACAGAGATCCTGGGCAGTGGGCTTCCAGTCTGTTCTCCTGCCAGTGGCCTCTCCCTGAGAAGACAGAGGCCCTGAGCATCCCATTCCCCTAGCTCGCTGGATTCCATTCTGTGTTCAGTGAGCACCCTTCTGAGGAGGATTTTGCTCCTACACTGCAGGGGCTCATGGGGAGATAATGTGCGTGTAGGGTTTGGAAGTTGGTTTTAGTCCTCGGAGCAGAGTAGCAAATCTAGCTGTGGGGAGGAGGGATTGGGGAAAATGATGAGGGGGAAAAGCCTCACCAGGGGCTTCCAGGTCATGGAGAGCAAGGTGCCACTCCTGCTCCTCAGCACCCAGTGCCTCCCTGAGTCACCAAGCAAACACCCTCCAAGTCATCAGGCAATGCTTTAGCAGGTCACAAGTAGTTTTAAAGAATTACTATTTCCAGTCATGTGGGACATTTGCATGGTCAGACATTCTCAAAAACAAGAGTTCATCAATTCAGGTAGAGTCCTCAAGAGTAGCCATCTAAGGGCTACAAAGGACTTACTGAGACCCCTTTATAGCCACAGCCTCAAAATCCAGCTGTTTTGGGGGGCACCTGGGTGGCTCAGTGGTTGAGTGTCTGCCTTTGGCTCAGGTCGTGATCCCAGGGTCCTGGGATTGAGCCCCGCATCAGGCTCCCCACAGGGAGCCTGCTTCTCCCTCTGCTTGTGTCTCTGTCTCTCTCTCTCTCTGTGTCTTTCATGAATAAATAAGTAAAATCTTGAAAGAAAGGAAGAAAGGAAGAAAGAAAGAAAGAAAGAAAGAAAGAAAGAAAGAAAGAAAGAAAAAAAAGAAAAGAAAAGAAAAGAAAAGAAAAGAAAAGAAAAGAAAAGAAAAGAAAAGAAAAAAGAAATCTAGCAGTTTTCAAAGAACTGATGCTCAGGGTGCTCTCAGGCACATTAAGATTGTGGTAGCCATGGGATCCCTGGGTGGCGCAGTGGTTTGGCGCCTGCCTTTGGCCTGGGGCGTGATCCTGGAGACCCGGGATCGAATCCCATGTCGGGCTCCCTGCATGGAGCCTGCTTCTCCCTCTACCTGTGTCTCTGCCTCTCTGTCTCTCTATAGATGTGACTATCATGAATGAATAAATAAAATCTTTAAAAAAAAAAAAAAAAGATTGTGGTAGCCACTCTTCTGATTGGCATTTGGACATCTCTGAAACCTAGATCGAGTACGGGGGGCATGCAAAATGGCAAAATTCATGAGGGCCTCTTTTGTCATTACCATCTAATGTGGCTGTTCTCCCAAGAATGACTTTCCCGTAATTGTCTCTACCTCTACGGGAACAGAACACTTCTTAGTGGTATGTCAAGCTCAGTTTCTGAGAACTTGAAATCTCCCAAAGCCTCTTTTGTTTTGGGGGGGACAAGCTATGAAAGGTTTGTTCTCAAATATTCCAACTCAAACCTCCACCTGAGTGTGAGTACCAAAGCAATGCAATGAATTGTTTCCTGTTTCTAATACCAAAAATAGTTCCTCCCAGGAGGAATGTGAGAGGAGTTTGATATGAGAGCATTTGTAGGAGACAAGAGCACAGCACCCCCTACTCCCTACAAAGAGAAAGGAAGGAATCCCAAACCAGTATGGGCTGGATCTGTCCCATCCGCTTAGCATTGAGAATGCTGAGTTTCTGCTCAGATCTCTATCAAGAGTCATTGAAAAGGCACATTTGCTACAAAGGTTAGGTTAGTTCGGGTAACAATGAGTTTAAACTAACTATGCGATCAATCCATGGATAAGGAGAGAAGGTAGGTCTTCAAAGGGATCATACGACAAAAGTCAAGGAAACCAGGCGGATGATGGCCCTGGAGAAGCAAGAATTAAGCAATGAGAAGTAGAAAATCAGGAAGACTGAAGAAGTCAGAAACTCCCCGAAGCTATTTCCCAGATGAGTAGATGGCCTTAAAGATTTGCTCTCCTGGTTTTACAGGCATTCCCAGAGTCAAGAATTGTTAATGCAAAGCCTTTTACGGGCACAGATTCCCGCTTCTCCTCCTAACGTGCTGTAACTCCAGGACTTAAGAGAAATGTAGCTATTCAGAAGTTCCCTTGTATAGATTTCTATTTTTTGTTTAATTAAAATATGGAGCTGGTACACCAATTGGCAGGTGCATTAAACTGTCAGCATGGCAAAAACAGTTGTGCAATGTTCTGTCTTTTTATGGGGCATGAATAGCACCTGACAAATGGAGTGATAAAGAAACATGCAGGGCCTATTATTTAATAGGCCGGAAAGATGAAAAAGAACTCTCCCCAAAGAGCCAAGTACAACATAATTTCTAACAGAATAGTAGCCCCCGGAACAATAAGGTAGAAAAGTCGGGCCTTATGAAAAAGTGACTGAAAGTTTGCCTATTGGAAGCCCAGTGGTCCTTTATTTGTTTTATTCCATGAAGAGAACATAAATGGGGGTCATGCTGGCTTTTTAAATAGTTCAGATTCCTCCCTTCCTCCTCTATTCCTTGCTCTCTCCCTCCCGCTTCCCTCTCTACTCCCTCCCTAACCCACACTAAGTGTTCTATGTTAACAACTAGCCTTGTAAACAAACACACACTCACAAACATATGCTTACAAATGACATACTTTGGTCATTGTTTACTAGTATTATTCACAGAAGTGCAATGTCGTACATTTCTGCAGCTAGGTTTCCTCAGTAATACTTCGTACAAATCTGTACAGAGCCAACTGATTTTGCTTTAATTCATTCTTTTTAATGGTTGCATAGTGTTTTATGACATTTTGAAATTTTTTTATTTTAAAGGTTGACTCAACCATTCTTCTTATTTATGGGGAAATCACCTTATTTCCGAATTTTTATGTATGTATGAATAATGCTGTGATAAACATAATACATCTATCCTGATGAAATTATATTATTACAGTAAGGTATTTTTATTTCCTTGGAATCGCTTCTCAAGAATGAGACTGGTGAATCAAAGTGTATGTGAGTTTTTGTTTTTAGAAGATAGTGCTGGGGCACCTGGGTGGCTCAGTGGTTGAGCATCTGCCTTTGGCTCAGGTCGTGATCTCAGGGTCCTGCCATAGAGTCCCACATTGGGCTCCCTGTATGGAGCCTGCTTCTCCCTCTGCCTGTCTCTGTCTCTCATGAATAAATAAAATCTTAAAAACGAAAAAAAAAAAAAAAAGAAAGAAAGAAAGAAAGAAGAAAGAAAGAAAGAAAATGGAGCCATACTGCAGTTAAAAAAGGACTATGACAATTCACATTTCATTTGGAAAGCACAATAGTACCTTTTCCTCTAGATATTTACCCTTAAGGAGAAAAACAGTATTGTCATTCTCTTGTTTTTGTTAATTACATGGTGATAAAGGACTATTGCATTGTTACTTGATTTTGCATCTCTTTGATTACAGATGATTTTAAATATCCATATTTTATGGTCATTTTGCTCACTTTTGGGTAAACTATCCATTTATACCTATTTTTATTTTCTGTTGCCCATTACTGAGAACTCCTGGTATTTAAAGATACTAACTTTGTATCTGTCATCTGTGATACAAATGTATTTTTACCTCTGTAATTCCTCAGTGACCTTGTTTAAACCTATCACTGTTGGTTTTCTTGTCTTGGGTGAGAACAGTTTTCACAAATCCTAAATTGTATGTAGAGGCTCCTAGATTTTCTTCTATAATTTCGATACTTCATTTATCTACACATTGATTTATCTTTATATCTAATTCTTTATGCTGAAGTCTTCAGTTATCTGGGATTTATTTATACAAATGCTGAAAGAAAATGTACATTTCTATTTTCTTCCAGATGGATAGCCAATTGAGCCCATACCTTCCTTCTCATTCTGAATTGAAATATCAACTTCATGACATATTAACATAACGTGTATTTTGGAATCTAGATTTTCCATTCAATTCCTTTACCCCATACTTATTTATTTCAAAAACCAATGCCCTATTTATTCAATTATAGTGGCTGCATTCTGTGTTTTAATATCTGCACCACTAGTTTTTTATACATTTTTTGGGGAGGCTTTTAGTGTTTTTTCCAAATAAGCGTTAAGAACATTTTGTATTATTTTTAAGTGTTACAACTCTAATTGGAATTGTAGTATATATCACAATTAATGTATGTAAAAATATTATATATACATGTATATAGTGAATTTGGGGAGAGCTAACATTTTAATTACCTTTAGCCTATACATCTAAGAACTCAATATATATCTAAGAACGTAGTATGAGTTTCCATCTGTTTGAGTCTTGTTTTTAGGATTTTATACTTTCTTCACACAGTATTGCTTTGAATTTTCTTGCAACCACAAATTAATTTTTCCCATTTTCACATTTATGCAATTTCAGCTATTCTTTGTTATATGTATTTTTCTATCTCTCTATTTTACCAATTCAAGTGCTTTTTTCTTAAGTCTCTTGAGTTTTCTAAGAATATAATATTACCAACAAAATGAGAAAGTTTTATCCTTTCTTTTCCAATTTTTTTTAAAGATTTTATTTATTCATGAGAGACACAGAGAGAGAGAGAGAGAGAGAGAGAGAGAGAGAGAGAGGCAGAGACACAGGCAGAGGGAGAAGCAGGTTTCATGCAGGGAGCCTGATGTGGGACTTGATCCCGGGACTCCAGGATCACGCTCTGGGCCAAAGGCAGACGCTAAACCGCTGAGCCACCCAGAGATCCCCTCTTTTCCAATATTGATACATTTTAGTGTCTTTTCTTACTAGAACCTCTAAGACAATGTTGAATAATAACGAGAAGAACAAGCAGTCTTATCTAGTCCCAGATCATAATTAAAGTGATTTTAGTGTTTTGCTAGTAAGGATAATGTTTACTGATGTTTTGTAGTCTTTACCACACTTAAAGAGTTTCCTCATGTGCATATATTCTTAAAGTCATTATTAAGAATACCTGCTGAATGTTTATCAAAATGGCTTTCAGCATCTATTGGGATGTCCATTATTTTTTGGCTTTAATATGTTGATGTAATTAATTATGTTGCTTGATTTCTTGATTCCTATGCCACTTTGCATTCTCGCAATAAACTCTACTTGGCAATAGTTTCTTAGTCTGTCAAAACATTGCTGGATTATTGTAGCTAATATCACATTTAAAGTGTTTTGCATCTAATATGACATCAATCTTTTTGCAGTATCTTTATCAGGATTGCTCTCATAAAGACAATGACAATTTGTCTTCTGCTATTGTCTTAAATTACATCAGAACTGCTTGTCCTTTAAGGTTAAATAGTGTTCAGGTATGAAATTAATCATCAAATCCTGTTAACTTTTTCAATAATACATTTTTAATCACTTTTATCATCTCTTCTGTGATGCTTGGTTTATATAAGTTTTCTACTTCTTCATTCAATTTTAATAATTTATATTTTCCTAGGAGATCATTAGGCTTCTGAATTATATTTTTGAGATTAAGGTTTACTTTGTGGTCAAGTACATGGTCAACTATTTCTGTTAATATTGCTTCTGAATTATATTTTTGAGATTAAGGTTTACTTTGTGGTCAAGTACATGGTCAACTATTTCTGTTAATATTGCATGGATGTTAAAAACTGGATGCTCAGGTGCCTGGGTGGCTCAGTGGTTGAGTATCTGTGTTCGGCTCAGATCATGATCCTAGGATCCTAGGATCAAGTCCTGCATCGAGCTCCCCACAGGGAGCCTGCTTCTCCCTCTGCCTATGTCTCTGTCTCTCTCTGTGTGTCTCATGAATTAATAAATAAAATCTTTTAAAAAAAGAAAAGAAAAAAACAGTTGAAGATGGTAGAGTGCCTCGCACATAGTAGGTGGGCAGTAAGTATTTCTTAGATGAATGAATGAATGGATGAATGATCCGTTCATCAGAGGAGATATGAATTCAGGGAGTGTCACCACATGGTTGGAAACTCACACGTCACAGGACAATGAAGCAGACAGATGTGCAAGAAAAAAGTGAAGGGAAGAAATGTCCTTGCTCCCAAGAGCCCATCAGTCTATGTGTAAAGTTTGAGTCAGAGGCCCAATTGCAACCCCATTCCTCAGGTCTGTCAGATTCACTGCAGCCTGGAATTCCACTCTTTCCTGAAGCTAAAAACACCAAAGCAGATTTAGGTAGTTTTTACCGAATGTCTGTTTTCTGCCTGGGATACCACATTCTGTGTAGTCGTCTTGTCCCTCAGGCTCCTGGTGCTCTAAGTAAGTTTCTCAGACTTCCCTCGTTTTGTGTGACCTCCTGGTGCTTTTCCTGCTTTGTTTTATTCCTTCCATTTTATGCTTCCTTTGTATTTGATGTGTTTTACTTTGTTGTTTCCTTTTCCTTTTGCTGTTTTTTGCTAGTTTCAGAAGTGTCTTTTCATTGTCTATTTCACTTTGTTAATACTGTCCTACTGTAACTCCGTATTCCGGATGCGTTTGCTTCTCCTCTCTAGGGGCTCCTCACAAAACTTACAGTTCTGTCATTTTCTTTCTGTCTTTCTCTTCTTTCTTTTCTTTCTTTCTTTCTTTCTTTCTTTCTTTCTTTCTTTCTTTCTTTCTTCTTTCTTTTCTTTCTTTCTCTCTCTCTTTTTTTTTTTTTAGATTTTATTTATTTATTCATGAGAGACCTTGAGAGAGAGGCAGAGGGAGAAGCAGGCTCCTTGCAGGGACCCCAATGTGGGACTCGATCCCATGACCCTGGGATCACAACCAGAGCCAAAGGCAGACGCTCAACCACGAGTCACCCAGGCATCCCCAGTTTTGTAATTTTCTTTAAAAAAAAAAACCCACACAAGCTATAATCTATCCCTTGACCAAGAGAGACTGTTGAATATGATCAGTCTTTTTTTTTTTTTTGATCAGTCTTTTAAAATGTTTTCACTACAATTTTCAACGCTGCCCTCATCCAGACTGAGATCAAATCTTGCAAATGCTTTGCCTCTTTGCTTTTCTCTTCCTTCACCCCTAGCTCCTAGATTTCCCTTAAATAGCTCAGCACTCTTAGTTCCAGATTGTTCGTAGAATTACCCATACAAAGTTCCTTTCTATTTTAAGAGTTCTTATCTGGGGTTGCTAGTATACAATCCTGGTCTCTTGTCCACATTGGTTGCACTGGGTGTGCATTCTGACCTCTGCTTCTCCTCCTCCCCATGCTCTCGTACCTTCCATGGTGGTACGGGTATGGGTAGTGGGTGGAGGTTTGCCTGCCATATCCTCCCCTAGTAGCTTCTTCTAGAGTCCCAGCTGCACAAGTGACACACTCTCTGGATCACAGAACACCCACCTTACTGACTGACACGCTCAGTGAGGAAGGTGGCAGTTCTTTCTCACTGGGCAGAGATAGTCACCATCTTCTAGTTAAGGTGTCGCAGATGAAACATCTCATGGCACTGATTCTTTAAGCAACCAGTTATTTATGTCTAGAACTTTGTAATGGTTTCTCTTCATTCTTGGAGTTTAAGAATTTTTCGGACTAGCTTTAATGATTTTTTTTTTCTCCTCCCTTCTGCTTGGAACTCTGTGAATAATTGCAGTCTGCACAATTCAGGTCTTTCTTAATCTTGAGGACATTTTCTTCTTTCATTAGTTTAATTATTGCCTCTTCTCCATCTGTTCCTTTTATCCTTTCTAAATTTTCTTTTTCTCACATGTTAGTTCTTCCAGATACAACTGCCAAAAATCTATTTTTTTCTCTCATGATTATCTTGTCTTTGTTCTTTCCCTCCATGTTTTAAGATGTTACTTCCAGTTGAATTTCCAGGTTACTAACAGTCTCAACAGTGACCATGACTCTCCTCCAATTCATTTGCTAGCATTTTTAGTTCAAAAATCATGCAGAAAGTCTTTACATAATCGACTACTCTGACATATTTCTATATTTTGGTTCAAGGTTTAATGTTTCATTTCGTGGCTTGTCCTGAGTGTTCTGCTTGTTTTTTCTCTCTCAGGCTGCCTGGTCCTCTCTGAACACTGGAACTTAGATCCAGCTATTGATGTTCTTCAAATGATGCCATAGAACAGAGGTTCTCAAAATGTGATCCACAGAGCTCTGCAGTCCCCGAGACTCATTCAGGGGATCTACATGATCAAAATGCTTTTATAATAATCCTACCATGTTATTTACCTTTTTCCTTATGTTGCCATTTGCTCTGATGACACGAAAGCAATGACTCAAAGCAGTGTCATTAACATGCATCAGCTGTCATTGTATCCTTCACCACCATGTATTAGAAAATGAGGAATTAAAGACTTGAGTGGTTTCTAAAGGTCTCACTGCAACAAAAGGCAAAGCTAGGCCCCCATCCAGCTCTCCGGCCCGGCATCACAGACACCAGACTGCTCTGCAATCTCCCTCTCTCCTTGGAACTGGCTCTAATTGTTGGGAGAGGAAAAATAAGATGAGAATAAAAATAGACATAAAACATACAGTACTTTTTACAAGAGTAATGACTAAGGAAAGAAAACAGTCCATTCTCCTCTGGCTGTCTTTGTCTGTAATGCTGTCCAGCACCTAATGTGCTATTCTGGCAACCAGAGAAAGCATGACGGCTCCTAAGCGAGGCTTGCCCTGGCCAGACACCTAAGGCAGCACCTGACTCAAAGCTCACTTAACCCCAACCCTAAACTGACTGCTCCCTCTGCTTCAGGGCTATATTTTTCATCAGGATAAAAATGAAACTTGGACTCTTGGTTAGAGAACCTTATCGTCCTTGTTTCTTCTATAATATCATTTTCTTCTTCTGGGAGCAGGGCTGGATACTTCACTTAAAGGATCTGATACAAAATGAAAATGAGAGACCCTATTGAAAGAGCAGGAAAAAGCACTATTAACGGTGCTAAAATAGGGACGCCTGGGTGGCTCAGTGGTTGAGCATCTGCCTTAGGCTTAGGGAGTTGTCCTGTGGTTCCCGGCAGGGATCCTGTGATAAAGGCCCGCGTGAGGCTTCCTGTGGGGAGCCTGCTTCTCCTGCCTGTTTCTGTCTCTCATGAATAAACAAAGATGCTAAAATATAAAAATTTTTCCTTTCCAAAATTTGTTACTTACAGAAGAGTAATAGGAGTTGTAGCAATGCACGAGTAACAACATAAACTTGCAAATTTGCAAAATATTTTAATGTCATCATTTTCTATAATGTAATAATTACTGTACTTTATGTACTGTGTGATACCTTGATTGACCATATGATTTTCCTGGCTTTTCTGCAAATTTATTAGATCATCAAAATCTATACCTCTAGCAGCTTTATTTTTAATAGCTGTTGATTTAAGGGGATCCCTGGGTGGCTCAGCGGTTTGGCACCTGCCTTTGACCCGGGGTGTGATCCTGGGGTCCCGGGATCGAGTCCCGTGTTGGGCTCCTGGTGTGGAGCCTGCTTCTCCCTCTGCCTGTGTCTCTGCCCCTCTCTATGTCTATCAAGAATAAATAAATAAATAAATAAATAAATAAATAAATAAATAAATAAATAAAATAGCTGTTTATTTAAAGCAATATTGGTTATTCCTGCAAGATTGCAAAAAAATTTTTATTGTTTTTAATTTTGAGAAGGATCTTCCTGCACATGCAACTGCATCTGTTACTGGAGCTATTGAGAGTTTATTTTATAGGCTGTGATAGACATTGTTGGGATTATTTGGGGATATTCAATTGGGATTAATTTCTAGTAAGTGATATCAAAATACAAATATTATTACATCTGAAACTGAAAATTATCACAGAGTAATTTTTTTCTAAAAGATTTAACTCTCTGTACAAGTGAGTTTCATATGAGACTGAAGTTAATTTCACATGCAGATGTATACAATGTTATTTCAATGTTTCCTCTGACATTTTCTTGAACTTCCAGAGCTGCACCTGTCACTTCCACTGCCACTGCTGCCACCACCTATCTGGACCCTGGTACTGGCCTGGCCACTCCCTCAGGAAGCTCGACTGCCCTGAGGCATGCACGGGAGGTCTGGGCCAACCGCTGTGTGCTATGGGCTGCTTTGGACCACAGCCATCCACACGGGTGGGCTGCTGCTTAGCATATCTCCACTCACCAATGTGCAGACTGCATTGACCCATCAGCATCATCACAAAACACAAATTCAAAGATAAAAGTAGATTAAGAATCTCAAGATGATCACAAAGAACATTAAACCAAGCACAGGGTCCTTCTCAACCTGGGCCCTGTGTGACTACAGGCTCTGCCTGGGAGCCCAGGCACATAGCAACTGCAATTTCTGGTTTTCCACCCACTAGTGGTTTGGACTGGAGTGTTTAATGCACTTTTTATTGCCAATCTAGTAAGTAATTTGTCTTATAAATCTGCCATTTACAATCTCTTCTTCTGGAGGCTTTCTGAAGTTCCCTCAGCCAGCAATTGTCTCTCTTCTCCTTGTAAATCAGTTGGCTACTTTTTCCAGGAAACCAATGTGAACCTAATTTTAAATAGTCACTAATGGCTTAAATTAGTTGCTGGGTCTTTCTGAGCCTCTAATTTTCCCAGGACTGATTAGCTCAGGCATGGAGAAGTTCTGCATTCAGCCAGCCATTTAAAACATGATGGACATAAATTCAAAGTGCAAGTTCTGGAGCAGCCCCACCTGCTCAGATCCCACTCTTACCTCCACTTTCCTGCTTTGAGTCCTTAGCATGTCATTAACCTCTGCAAGCCTTGGTTTTCTCATCTGTAAAATGGGAATAGTAGCACACTTTTAAAGATGGGGCTTGATAAAGTTTATTAATATTCACTTCTAGGTAAATGGGATTCAATCTCTTAGCTTATTGCAATGATGTCCCTAAGAAAACAAAAATGCTAGCTTTGACTAACAATTGTTTTTTGTAAAATGTAGTTGTTCGTTCACTACTTACTGCTCTCTGAAGGAGTCTCTAAGGGAGCAGAAAAAAAGTCCAACGCAGTAAGACCACTCAGAAAGCACAATTGGGTGAAAGCTGCTGCAGTGCAGGATCAGCTAGGGGTATGGGAGGTTTGTTTGAGTGTGTGGGAGTGTGTGTGTGTGTGTGTGTGTGTGTGTGTGTGTGTGTGTGTGTGAAGAAAATGCTCTGGGTCTGCATATGATCAGCCTTGAACTTACTTGAAAGTAAGCCTTGATTGCCTATGTTTATAACCAACAGATACAAGTGACTTTAATTTGGTCACTAGGATTGCTTCCTCTTGTTTACATGGCCACCATCAGCAGGGCTCCAATGGGACAAAATGATTAAGTAACACAGAACAGAGCACCTCCTCTCACACAAGACAAAGAACAGGCATTTTTTGAGGTTGATTTTCTTTTAACTGGGATGAGTCTTTCCAAACTTACCATGTGTTTGGTCATGAATTTAAAGCATAAGCCAAGTACAGGGTTTGGTAAAAGGTTATTGCAAATTTAAAAAGAAATTCACGTTTAGGTTTCTTCAGCTTAACTGGTATAGACTAAAAGATTATAGTTAATCCTATACACCAATAGATAGGCATTACATGAAAGATTAATTTCTTCCCTCCAGACTTTACAAATAAAAGTGTGACTTAGGACAAGGAAACTAAAAAATGATGAAATTAGAACATTTCACAAATTCTCCCATGAGATTTGTGTCATAGAATATCTGCAAGGGGTCTGTTCTGTTAAATGAACGGCCTCTGGAAATGGCCATCAAACTTGTGTCCTTCACACTCCCCCCATCTCCACTTGCTTGGGCCTCTCCTGCTCCATAGGCAGGACTAGAGTTGGCTGCCCAAGGTTTCTCCATTCTATACTTTATTAGCTTTTTACTCTCTTTACTGTCAGCTGTCAGTCAAGTTCCAGTGAGAACCAGAAGAAAAAGAGGAACTAATTTGAGATTTCACAACAGGGAGAATGTTATGTAGAGAGTTGGTTACAGGCATGGTGGAAGAGAGCTGAGAAGCTAACTGGAGTGGAGAGGGAACTCAGGGAGGAGCAACAGCAGGAAGCCGCTACCTCACCCAAGCTACACGATAAAGGAAGAGGTGGCCTCGGACCCCAGGGCCAGGGTCACCTGGGAGAGTTGACAAGCCCATTCAGTGGGCACTGCAGCCCTGGAAGAGACACAGGGCAACATCCCAGATCAATTAAGCCAGAATCCCTGCAACTGGGCCCAGGCATCAGTGGTTTTTAAAACTCCCTAGATGATTCCAGTGTGCAACCAGGCTTGAGAACCACTGCTTAAAGCACCCAGGCACAATCTACATCCCTAGTATTGTATTTATTCCAGATGAACAGACATGGTGAGAGGAGCTACTGATGTAGCATGGTTCAAAGTCCAGAAGCAGAGACCAAAGTGACCGGTTAGATAGGCAGCAAAACTACTCTAAGCTACCTTTGAAGACCTATCAAAAAAAACTGGATTTGATTTATAGAATTCTGCTTTATAGGTAACCTTTTAATAATTGCTCTACAAAATACACTATTTTAAAGAGCCATATTTTGCTTAGTATCTACTGAAAAAAATTTGATTAAATATCGTACCATATGCCAATTAGAGTAAAGCGTTGGCTGGCACAATTGATGTACAAGGCATTTCAAATATACATAAATTGACTTGTGTAGAATATTCCTGCATAATAGCTCTATTAACTTGCATATCTTAAATGTGTGCTAATTACTTGTTGAATGAACTGATCATCAAAAAAAAATTAATGTTTGGTGTGATATTATCAAATTTTTTATTGTACTTTAATCTTTTTAAAATGGATAATCCATGATGATATATATAATGAATCTGTTAACTAGAAACAAACATCTTAATATCATCTTCTATTCAATGACTGAGAATACAGTTCAATATTTTGTACGGCCCCAGGGTAATCACTATTAACAACAATTATCATCATAAATATTGTTGACTATAAGTCTGACTGGCAAAACCCCAGGTAATAAAGGTCAACTGAGCTTCAGTAACTGGAAAAAAACCCATCCAACTCCTTTTAAAGAACCACCTGTAATAAGTTTCTATCCCTTTCCATTAGCATTTATTCATATAAGAAATGTTTATTAAGCAATTAATATTCATTCCAGAGAATAACAAGACAAATAAGGTATCTGCCTCAGAGCACTTAACAATCTAATGGCAGAGATTAGACAATCGCAATCGCACAAGTCCTGGTAGGAGGTAGGAGGTGCTGGTCGTAATGTTCAGCCTAATGCTGAGGATGACCAGGCTAGAGGACTTGCAGGGGGAGGTTTAGAGCAAATGTCAGCGGAAGGTAAAGAGCAAGGACTCACACTGCAAGCACTTGGAGAAGTGAACTAAAGCAAAATGGCATTTGATGTGCAGAAGGGACACAGCCAGAAAACTATTTAGGGAGTAAGGGAAAAGTCTAAACAAGGAGTTTAAAGGGACAACCTCAGGAAGCATCCAAACGCAGGGTGGATGCTACAAACATCAGAGCAAAATCCATAGAATTTCATGCTGAATGTTTCCCAGGGATGACTGGGGGAAAGGAAGGAAACAGAAAGAAGAGTTAGTTTGAAGGGAAAGAAAATGAATATTTCTCTTCAGAAGACATCCACCATGAATGCACTGCAAACACTCACCATTTGCCAAATTGTATTTTTTATGAGATTGTCCTTGTATATATGTAGTGCCTCCACTTTCCTCTAACAAAGTCATGGTGGTGACGACAATGTTGTCCAGGCTTTTAGGCTGACATCTGAGAATATCAGATCCAACTATTCACAAGTCCATCATATGACCAGTGATGATCCTTAGCCTTTGTATATTCGTGTCTTACTGGTCAAGGCTGGAGGGACCACTGAGATGCTAGAGACTGTGTTTTGCAATTACATCATACTTGGTTTGACAGTAACCCCCAGCTGGCTTAATGAACATGGCAGCATTTCCTTGACCCTTCCCTTTTTTTCCCTCTCTCTTTAGAGGTGATGGGTGGGAAGTCACCACTTCATTATAATAGTGAAAAGCTGAACGACTGAAAAATCAGCAACCTTTCTCAGATCTGTCAGAGAGGGGAAGACACAAGGCAAATTCCTGCCCCTAACATTAGAGAGACAGACAAATAGAGGGAGTCGTGGTGTACTCAAGCAGAGATTCACGAGTGGGAATCACCTCAGAACCAGTGCTGGGATAGAAAACCCTGAACTGTAATTCATGAATTGCCAGAGACTCAGGGTGGACAGCTCTAAGAGTTACAAACTCTAAGGAGATCCATCATGGCAGAGCTGGGGTCGAGTGCACAATTTGTGAGAATAACTCCAGGAGCTTGACCAGGTTCTCACAGTATGTTGGAGATAGTATTTTGCAATTATGTAATATCAGAGAAAAATCTTGTGTTTCTAGCAGGGGAAAGAGTAGAAGGGACCATTCTGGGATATGTCAGAGCACTCCATTGGTTTGCTTTAAATAAATTCAATATGGGGCTGGAACTCACAACCCAGAAATCAAGAGTCACATGCTCGAAGTCATTGAGCCAGCTGGGCACCCCAAAGCACTTGGTTCTTAACAAGGCCTGCCCTCAGAAGAAACTAGCTAACCAGGGCTTAGTCTACCTGGGTCTTATCAGAGCCTAACAGCCCTGGGAGAAGAAAACTACCCAACCCTAGCCCACTCTAGTCTTCCATGTGGAAAAATTCTGTCATTGTTTCACATATTTCTTTCATGGGCTCTCCCCAATCCTGCAAGCCCTTCCGGTGCTTTCTGGCTTCCCTTGTCTCCTTCCTTCCTTCCTTCCTTCCTTCCTTCCTTCCTTCCTTCCTCTCTAGGTGAACACTGCTGGGATCTTGCAGCTCTAGTATTGTCAGTCTGATGGACGAGTAACCCCCACTGTGTTTGTTTTGGTGGGTTATTAGGTCCATGACAAGCATAGATAGAATAAGGACGTTTTAGAACAGTACCAAATTGGAATAAAATCATGTTCATTTTTTTTTTAATTTTATTTATTTATGATAGTCACACAGAGAGAGAGAGAGAGAGAGAGAGAGAGAGAGAGGCAGAGACACAGAGGGAGAAGCAGGCTCCATGCACCGGGAGCCCGACGTGGGACTCAATCCCGGGTCTCCAGGATCGCGCCCTGGGCCAAAGGCAGGCGCCAAACCGCTGGGCCACCCAGGGATCCCCACGTTCATTTTTCATCTGTCATCTTTTACTAATGGAATATTTTCACCTGACCCGTCAATCTTTTTCTAATTATATCTGTTTTTGCTGCTCTGTGGCTTACCACTCCTGCCCCTGTGGATTGAAATGTTATACTTTGAAGCCTTTTGGGCTACTTACTGGAGACTTGTAATACCCATAATTTAAGGTGAAAAAAATAGTTATGAAATCTTCATGTCGTAAATGCAACAGCGTGGCCTTGAAACACTGTAGTACTTGCCGTCTGATAACCTGGAACTAAATTAGCCAAAGCTTTGATTCACATGATCAAAACTGGCTGCAAAGTCTTAGGCAGCATTTATGCTTAAGGCCATAATTAGACAGTCACCGCTACAATATTGAAAGAACACCAAATTTTACAAACTAATCGAGATTTTAAACAGAAACAAAACATTCAGCCCTATTCTAGCAATTTATTAAGGAGCAATGCTTCAATTGCCAATAATTTATTTAAGAAATAAATAAGCTCATTAGAAGTTAATTCGTTTTTACCATAAAATAAGCATATGGAAAGATTACAATCAAAATTAGAAACTCTACCAAGGAGTTTTGAATCACATAAAAATTTAGTTAATGGGTCTTCAATTATTTGCCAATTCAATAACAAATATACAAATTTCAGCATTTTGTCTGTGTCATTAGATTGTTTCAAAAGAGCAGATGGTGCAACATACTGATATAGACACATTTTCTGCCAAATTATCTTCAGGATTCTATCAATTCAACATTCGTAAAATTTGGATCCAAGAAAATAATCTGATATTATTAAGTGACTGATTTTTTTTTAGTTTGGTTTTACCAAGGGTATTCTATGACGATGCATATTCAAAGTCACAAACAAAATAATCAAAGAGCTTCTGGATGAATTGTATTGACTGTTTCAGTCTCTGGTTTTATGTTACTGAACTCTGTATATCTGGCTAACAAAAAAAATCATTTATGTATTAAGAATAGCTGGAATTAGTCCAGAAAGAAACATATCTAGGGGAGGTGCTTTGTTTATTGAATACTTAGTATGTTAAGCACTATGCTCTGATAGACATTACTCCCGTTTCAAAGATAAGGAAATTGAGGCTCAGTGATACCTTGTCCCTCTGTCTTTCTGAATCAATTAATAGGTAGATTGAAATTGTTCTCTTCTTTAAACTATTGGGTTAAAACAAAGGATGATAATTAGTCACCAAGGCTTTTTCCGACGTGTGACAATTATGTCACAAAACAGACTTCACTTTATTGTAGATGTCCTATCACTGACATTATGGCATTTCCACCCTTTACTGAAGGTTCCTTGAAGCTTTTCTTGGCCCTTTTTCCTCGATACCAAACAATGGGTACTCACCACGAAGGTATGAAACAAAAATGTCTCAGGAATTGCACCGCAACGAACAAAACTCTAATAATATTTAGTGGCTGTAAAAATGGAAAAACATAATGGATCTGAAGAAAAAGCTACATGTTCTTGGAAACTAAGTATTTCAAGATGACCTAAAAGAATTCCTTCTAGAAGATGAGTTGTCTTGTTTTTATTTGCAGAAAAGAAATTTAACTCTATGTATAACAATTCTTTCAAGTAGAAAGAATACTGATGGGTTGAGGGACAGTGTGAATAATAAAGAAAACAAGTTACAATTTTCTCACTCTGTGATTGGTCTAGGGGTGATGATTTAGGACAGCAGTGTTATTGTCTTGTTACCCAGAAAGACAAGTTATCAAAGGTGATCACATGGAAGCTCGAGTTCCTTCTTCTGAATACACGGAATTGAGCATCTAACACAGGGCAGTTTCTGATTCTTGACAGTCTTTATTAAATGAATCTTGGGACAAAGGTGCTGTCAGGGAGCTAATTCTGTTAATTCGTGTATTCCATCTTTCATCCACAATTTATTCAACGAATCAACATTTATTGGAGAATATTTTTCATAGGACATCGGGCTAAATAATGAAAATCAAAACAAAACAAAAAGACATGGCCTCTCCCTTCTTTCTAGAACCCAGGCTTTCTGTCAGGATTGGTCCGTGTCATTTAAATTAACATTCTCCTTCCCAGATGGAAATTTTTATCAGCACTGTTCAATATTAAATATATTTCTTAAAGATTTTATTTATTTATTCACAAAAGACACAGAGAGAGAGACAGGCAGAGACATAGGCAAAGGGAAAAGCAGGCTCCCTGCAGGACCCCGATGTGGGACTCGATTCCCGGACCCGGGATCACGCCCTGAGCCAAAGGCAGACGCTCAACCCCTGAGCCACCCAGGTGTCCTGCAATATTAAATATTAAATGCTATAGGACAATATATTTGCTCTATTCATTTAGGTAAAGGTAATTTGAATGAGAGAAAAAAAAATAGAATAGAGTATGTAAAAAGAGAAGCAATCCTACCACCAGAATTAAATATTCAGAACTAGTTACAGAATTGTCCCTTCCACATAGATGTGGGTTTTTTTTTTTTTAATTTAAATTCAAGTTAACTAACATATAGTATATTATTAGTTTCAGGGCAAAGCTTAGTGATCCATCACTTGCATATGAAATCCAGTGCTCATTACATCACGTCCCCGCCTTAAGGTCCATCACCTAGTTACCCCAACCCCCTACCCACTTACCCTCCAGCAACCCTCCATTTGTTCCCTAGAGTCAAGAGTTTCTTATGGTTTGCCTCTTTCTCTGTTTTTATCTTATTTTTCCTTCCTTTCTCCTATTTTCTCTGTTTTGTTTCTTAAATTCCACATATGAGTAAAATCATATGGTATTTGTCTTTCTCTGGCTGACTTATTTTCCTTAGCATAATATACTCTACTTCCATCCACGTCATTGCAAATGGCAAGATTTCATTCTTTTTGATGGCTGAGCAATATTCCATTGTTTATATACCACACCTTCTTTATCCATTGATCCATTAACGGACATCTGAGCTCTTTCCGTATTTTGACAATTGTGGACAGCGCTGCTATAAACATTGGAGCGCATGTGCCCCTTCAAATCACTATTTTTGTGTCCTTTGGATAAATACCTACTAGTACAATTGCTGGATCATAGGGGAAATTCTATTTTTAACTTTCTGAGAAACCTTCATACTGTTTTCCAGAGTGGCTGCACCCGTTTGCATTCCCACCAACAATTTAAGAGGGTTCCCCTTTCTCTGCATCCTCACCAATATCTGTTGTTTCATGCATTGTTAAGTATAGTCATTCTGACTGGTGTGAGGTGGTATCTAATTGTGGTTTTGATTTGTATTTTCCTGATGCTGAATGATGTTGAGCATTTTGTCACGTGTCTGTTAGCCTTTCGTGTGTCTTCTTTGGAGAAATGTCTTTTCATATCATCTGCCCATTTCTTGACTGGATTTTTTGGATTTTGGGTATTGAATTTGATGAGTTCTTTATGGATTTTGGATACTAGCCCTTTATCCGATACATCATTTACAAATATCTTCTCCCATTCCACAGGTTGCCTTTTAGTTTTGTTGTTTCCTTTGCTGTGCAAAAGCTTTTTATCCTGATGAAGTCCCAATAGTTCATTTTTGCTTCTGTTTCCCTCACCTCTGGAAGACATATCTAGCAAGAAGTTGCTATGTCCAGTGTCCAAGAAGTTGCTGCCTGTGTTTTCCTCTAGGATTTTGATGGGTTTCTGTCTCACATTTAGGTCTTTCATCCACTTTGATTTTATTTTTGTGTTTCCACATAGATGTTTTATTTTAATCAATAGTTTAGCTTAATTGTAAATTTGCTTGTCAATTCTCTCTATGGGCTATAAAGCTTGGAAGGTCCTTTTAAAAAGTTTATTCTCCTAACTTATTAAGTATCTTATTATGCTACTAACTGACTTAGCAAAGCAAGGCTTTCTTTATAGACCTGCACTGCCCAGTGGAGCACCCATTAAGCCCCTTGTGGCTATTGAGCACTTACA
The DNA here is from genome assembly GCF_048418805.1 of Vulpes vulpes. NCBI lineage: Eukaryota > Metazoa > Chordata > Mammalia > Carnivora > Canidae > Vulpes > Vulpes vulpes. The sequence goes on along the minus strand of NC_132788.1, from coordinate 45,458,671 downwards.
GTCTGGCTAGCCCAAATTGAGTTCAAGATGTGCCATACGTTCAAAACACGCACCAGATTTCTAATACTTAGTGTTTTTAAGAGTATATAAAAATCTTAATCATTTTTATGTTTATTACATGTTGAAGTTATGACATTTTGATTATATTGGGAAAATAATATATAGCACTAAGATTTATTTCTTCTATACTTTTTAATTTTTTTAAATGAGACTACTAGAAAATTTAAAATATGCAGCTTGTACTATCTCTCTGTTGGATAGCATTGTTATAAATCGTATAAAGGAAAAGCTTCCAAGGCATTAATGGATTCTAATTATTGTCTGTGGAAGACCGAAAGTAAAGTGAAAAATGTCCTTAATGAATCTGAAAAACCATCCTTGTAAACTCAAGCAACAAGAACTAGGCATAAGTGCAAGGGGTACACGGGAGTGCAAGGCAAGAATTGTGAAAGCAGAGCAAATACAAGTGTGGCAGCAATTAGCCAAGAGGCCTCAGGAAACCGCAGTTTACCACCTAACGCCTCTGTACGGTTGGTCCCACAACCTACTAAGACGCGTAGAAGTTCCAGGGGAACAGTCTCTATATTTCAAAAATATATGTAAAGTGGTGAAATACCCAGGATTCATCAGTAAAATAAAGACTGAAGTATAGGGAGGGCGGTGCCCTGACCCCCCCTCCTGGAGCCCCGCCTCCTGGCCCCGCCTCCCACTTACTCCCCATCCCTCCAGGCTCCTGGGGTCTGGACAGACCCAAGGGGTGACCTGGCTCCTTTCCTGCCAGTGGGAGCCACCGACTTCCTGCCAAGGTCCACGGGGGGGGGGGGGGGGGGGGGGCGGGGGACGGGACGGGGGGACTCGACGTTAGCATGCTGCTCTCACAGTACCTGAGTTGGATGGCTTTGAGATGTCATTTCTCTTGCAGCTCTTTGGCGTCTCTGTTTTTGTCTCTTTCCGGTCTTCCTCTGTTTTGCTCTCCCAGCGTCTAAAAGTCTCAGCTCCACCACAAGGATGAGCCTGGGGCACCCTGCATCGCCACCCATCTTTCCGCCTTGCTGTCAGACCCATTTCTTCACCACCCATGTTCTATGTAGTTCAGTCAACTCAAAAAAAGTTCTCTTTTGTTTTTTAAGAAATGTATCTAGTAGCCAGTTATATAATTAGGAAAGAAGCAAAGCTGCAGGCAGATTTATTACAATACTTCATCAAGGGACAGAATTACTTCTGTCTACACTCAAGGAAATGAAAATTAATGTTGTAGCAAGAAAAATTTTAAACATTATTTAACAGTAATTAACAATAAACTGGTCCAACCAACAGGAATGGTTACATGAGTTGTGATAAATTCATAAAGCAGAATCACTCTACAACTATTAGAAATCATGCTTTTGAAGACTAATGACAAAAGAAACACACACAATAGAAATTAATAAAGACACATAATTATTTGCAATATGATCTGACTCCATGCAAAATAAAATACATCGGCTATGTTAATAGTGGCCACTTTGGTAGTGAGCTTATAGGTCATTTTTTCTCTTTACATATAGTTTCTGTATTTTTCAACTTTTTACAATGAACATAAATTACTCTTAGAATCGGAAAAAAATATATACATAAAAGAAACTATTATATCTAGTTTCTAATTTTAATACCAAGTCCAATTTTTAAAAGACTACCAACAAAAGCTTATCTTTCATGGAAAAAAAATCCTACCACCTCTGAAGATGATACATAATACAGTACAGCATTCTTTTTTGCACACTATCACCCCGTGTCAGCAAGATTAGCTATGCTCGATATGATAGTGGTTTACCCTGCCTGATATGATATTGGCTTATCTAGAAAAGAAATAATATGATCATCCACAACTCCAGTGTAACAGAAAAACCCCTGTCTGAAAATCATCAAAACTTAAGGGGCTTTCAAGGATAAGACCTCATTAGCCCTTTCTAGAAATCAGTAGCCTGTTTCAGTGTGAAAGTTCAAAGCAAAACTAGTTCAAAGCTAGTTCCACAGAAGTTGCAGCAACAATGTAAAATAAACCTCAGCAATCATAGGAGCAAATCTCCCAGTGTTATCAGACCAAATGCTTTGGAGCCTACTAAGAATTTTAAAAACCTCAATTCAAAGAAATCATGACACATTCTGAAGAACAGCAAGCGGATGAGTTATTATTTCGTTCTCACTTGCTCAGGAAAGGTCACATCATTCATTGCATGGAGTGCTCTAAAATCGAAGAGTTTATAATCAAATTAATCATACCGTTGCTCATAATAAGTACTTTTTCCTCCTTTCCTACCCCTAGAGCCATGCAGTACAATGCATTTCAAGATCAGTTCATGCTTCCTGAAGAGGCCAACATCTCACGATTCATACTTATTTTTCTACAAACATTAGGAGTCCTTTTTGCGCAGGCCCTTGGTAAGGCGCCAGTAACACAAAGTCCACAAGGACCCCCGGGGCCTGGAGACCTCGAAAGTCACAAACGATGAAGTTCTATAATCTGCTCTGCTAAACATATCATTAACCAGACATGGAAACTAATATTAGCAGCATTTGCTAGAAACACTGCTTTTAAAAGGAACGTTGCTGCCCCCTTGGCCCCTTGTCACTTCTCCTATATTCTACCCCTTTGTTTTTCAAGGGAAACTTGGTTCAACAGCGAACCCTTACGCATATCATGGCCGTTTAGAGATGGTTGCTTGGGACCTTTTAACTTTTTATTCCAACATCTGCAATTATTACTTCAAGATAAACATTACATTTAAGAATGGGCACTGATTGAATGGGCACCATTCAATTTCTGTAAAAATGTTGCAGAATGACCCCCACTTCCCATACATTTGTTACAGTGTGTGTTACAGAAATGATGGCCCCTGACAGTCTTTGGTTACCCTTCAGAAAAAAAGAGCAAATCCAGGCACTATTCACATTATCCAGTATTTTACAACCAGCTATGCTCATTTACAAACGTCTGTCATATGCCACAAAAATTTTTTTTCTAGAAGCCGGAATAACGAAACCTATAGTTTCACAACACTGAGAAGTGCAAATGGTTAACAGCTGATGTATGTGCATAATTACTTCAAAATAGATGAATAGGAAAATGTTCAGGACTATTTATAACTTCTTCTGCCTTTCTTAGAGTAGTAGAAAATCAGAGAAAGAGAAATAATAAAAGCAAAAAGTAGGAAAGCTATGAAAGCCAATAAAGACTTTCGGGTGTGAAAAAAGCTGCATTCGGTGCACAGGGTGAATTCTTCTGGACAAAACCGCCCCAAAGTTCCAGGACCTGGGAAGCCATTGTTGTCAATAATTTTCCTGTAATGCTTCACGGACGATTTGGGCTCAAACTGGTTTGCAGCATAATGATAGAGGCCAAACTTCGGAGCTGTGCGATCATTAAATGAGTAGGCAAAGTATCCACAAAGATTGATACCATCCAATATGTAGGCTGGAAAAGCAAAAGGACAGAACAGTCATTAAAAATGTTTGTACGCAACGCTTCACTCTTAAACCGCATTAGTGAGTGCATCGGGGAAACTTCCAATACCATTTATTTTTATTTTTAAAAAATTTTTTCTTTCAATACCATTTAATAACTAAGTTAGGTTTAACCATAAAGGGCTTCTTTCATGCAAGGACCGATATTGAGCTACGTTTAACATAGTAGGTTTTCCGTAATCAAACCTCCTATGATGGGCTTGGCTTAAATCTTTAGGCCCCTGCAGGAGGCAAGAGAGCCGTGAACCCATCCGAGATAGGGGACAAGAGAGGCCACGGCTTTACAGCTTCAGAGGGTGCTAAGGAGGTTCCGCTCTTTCGCTAGGGCTTTCCGCCGCGAGCCGGCCTGCATCATCCCTGGGGGAAGACGCGAGCTGTCTCTCGCACTTGTTCAGGGTGGAAGGCGTGGACAGCACCTTGTTGTGAGAGGGCCAGGGGCTGTGTCTACGGGCGCCTCCTGGCTCCCACGCCCTCGGGGCACAGGCTTCTAGGGACGGCTGTTGTCCCCCCCCCCCCCCCCCCCGTACCTTTCAGAGCTTCATTCACATAGTTCTGCATGTAATACACCCTCAACGTGTCTTGGGCTGCCCGCGGATCGTCGTCTATGCCGTTGGATATGATATACATGGGGAGGTCTCCGTACTTGAACTTCAGCCAGTTGAGCACTTTGCGCAGGCCCCAGGGCACTACGGCCACCCGGCCGGGAGAGTTGAGCCAGGTGATGTCGGTCATCTCCTGCACTTCCAGGTAGTCATTGTATTTGACCGGGTCTTCTTTTTCCCAGTCCACGAGGATGGTGGTGTAGTGGCTCAAGGCCAGGAAGTCAAAGGAACCCCGGATTAGCCTTTTCTCCTCGTCAGTGAAGTAGGGCAGAAGGAAATGGTCTCTCCGGTTGAGCCAGTCCCGCATCAGCCGCGGGTAGTCCCCGGAGCCGAAGATGGGCTCGGCCAGCCAGCCGACGTCGAACTCCAGAACCCTCTCGGCCACCTCCTTGTCCTTCTGGGAGGAAGGGCAGGCGGGCTCCACCCAGTCGGCCTGCAGGGCTATGGACACCTTCCCTTTCTGGGAGCCCCGAAACTGCTCGTCGTACACGCGCCAGGCCAGCGCGTGCGCCCGCAGCAGGTTGTGCCCGGCGCGGAGCGTCAGGTTCCGCGTGGGCGGCTCGCCCAGCGTGATCCACACCTTGACGTGGCGGCCCAGGTCGCGGAAGCACAGGCGCGCGTACTCGGCGAACGCCAGGGCGGTGCGCGGGTTCTCCCAGGCGCCGCGCTGGGCCAGCGGCCCCGGCAGGCCCTGGTGCGCGGCGGCGGGGCGCCAGAGCGCCACCACCGGGGTGATGTTGGCGCGCAGGAGCTCGCTGGCCACGCAGCCGTAGTAGTGCAGGGCCGCGCGGTTCACCCGGGACTGGTTGCCCAGAGGCAGGATCAGGGCCCAGTCCAGCGAGAAGTGAAAATGCGAGACGTGCATCTCCTGCAGCAAGGCCACCTGGGGCCGGATGGCGGCAAAGTCCGCGCAGTAGGGCTTCCTCCTCTTGGCCAGCAGCCCGTCCACCTTAATCAGCCTCTTGCTGTGATGGACGTCCCACAGGTAAACGTTCGGGTCGGTAAACTGAGACAGAGCGGTGTCCACCTGCCAGGAGAGGAGGGAGCGTGAGCCTCACCTGCCGCCCTGGAAAGGCAGCTCCGCGCAGTCCCCTCCAGGACGCCAGCGAGCAGGAGGAGCAAAGAGACAAGCGTCTGTAGCAGAAAATGCAATCCGTTCCAAAAAAAAAAAAAAAAATCCCGCTTTTTGATACCTACTTCTTATACCCGTAGTTCTGACTCTTGCACTGTTACTTTATCGTTTGTTTTCTTAAGTCTGATTTTTTACGTGTCATTTCAGATGACAAACATTAATGATTCTCACACCCCTCTGGTCTGTGTGAAGCGAGCAAAGTGCTTTTGAACGTCTGTATCTTAATGAGAAAGCACTGATAATGTGAGGCTCCCAAATTAAAAAGAAAAATAGACAAAAAGATAAAGCGTAAAACCTGAGTTAGAGGCAGAAAATGCAATGATACTTAAAATCAAATCATGCTTCTTAAAATCAAGTTCTAAATTGAAGTTTGCTGTAGGCAGACAGCACGCTAGGTATGTGTAACTATTGTCTTTTGTTGGCATTAGTGTCAAAGACCGAACTTAACAGATTCAATCTGCTGATAAAAAATGTTCAAGAACGTGGAAATGAGGAACAATGTTGTCATTTACACATACAGGGCTGTTTGACCATAGTTTCAAATTTTTCCTGAGTTATTTTTCTGTGATGATCATGACACCAATGGCTTTCGATCATCTGATACACTAGCCTCCAAAATGAAAATGGGTATTTAGGAAAAGTGGACAAATTATAAAATGGAAATCACAAAATGTTCCCTCCCCATGTGAAACCATGGGGGAAAATACACACTGGAAGCTCATCCTAAGGATTCACTGACTAAACCAGTTTTCTCTTCAAAAACAGTCTGTTAGAATGAGTCCCTTGGTTTGACCCTCCATATACAAGCAGGGCTCAAACTCTAGTTTGGAATCTCTGGCAGAGGTTTCTTTGCATTCTGCCCGCCTGAGCTGCTGTTCCTTTGAAGGGGTCAGTGCTGTGTTTATAAAGGAAAGTAATAAAAACCAGCATGTCAGAGGGAAATTGCTTTCTCTGGAGAATTGTCCCTTGTAGATCACCCACACATGCATTTCCCCTAGTATTGTGGGAATGCTGTAAGAAGTATTTTTCCACTGTGATGCGCCCACAAATCTTGTTTCCTCAGCTTTGCAAGAGAAAATATTTGCATGCTCTTTTGAAGTGAAAGTGTTCATGACTTGAAGGAATTCTTTGGATTATTTTTACAGAGCTCCCAGCTGACTAAATTTGTAACGTTTCTACCACAATTTTTCCAAAATAGGAGCTTTTATTCACTCCATCTGCAAACAAATAGGAGGGACTAAGGTATAATTTCTGGGGGTGGGGGAAATCTATGTCTTAAAAATATAAGACACCTAGAAATGAGTACTCAGGCATCACTCTATCTAACCTCCATTAATTTGTTGACTTTTCTTTCTTTTTTTTTTTTTGACTTTTCTTAATTAAAAAAAAAGGAAAATAAAGTGGAGCTTTTTAGAAGAAATGGGTATAAAATATATATGTAGTATATTACAGAAGAAACTTTCTCCTAATAGTGGCCAATGTTAGAGAAGCTCTATGACCCCAGCATGTAGCAGGTTCTGTACCCCTGTTTACTATGAGCATGAATGGTTATGAGAAAACAAACCTGTTGCCTGGTTAAATTAGGTCCAGTGACCGTGACAGTCCATGTGAACAATCCAGAGGTCAGACTTCAGACAGATGGTACTCTTACTGGAATATTCTTTTTAGAGTTTTTTAGGATTAACATTAGGAATTTATTTGTATTAGGAGTTTAAAATACTAGCCAAGAGGGAAAAGGATGAATTTCAAAGGTTTAAAAATTACTTCTCAGGGCTTTAACATAATGTATTAAAAGTATAGAGAACAGCTTGTAAATTAAAACATACACACACACTCCTCAGAACTGCCCTACCAAAAAACTTGTTTTCAATCTGCCAGTTAGGAAGTTAGCTTAGGAAGGGCACTGCCAAAACAATGCAGTGCTCAAGGTGAAAAGAAAAAAGAACAAAAAAGCAGTTGCAACCTTTTCCCACTAGAGAGCTTCTGGAGATGTTCAGCCACCATGGGTTTGAGAATGAGTTAGTTTGTGTTTGGCTGGTTGTGTGTAGGAGAGACTGGGGGGCTCTGCTGTATGAAGGAATAGGGACACCCCCCCCCCCCCCGCAGCTGAAGAGGTAAAACGGCAGGGCAACCTCCCAGGAAGGGTCCAGGACTGATGCGTGGCTGGCATCAGATCAAATTCTAAAACAAGTGCCCTTAAGGAGTAGAAAAAGCAATCCTCTCCCCATCTCCCTTCCTCTTCACTGCCAGACTTATTGCATCAGACCAGAGTTTCTCTGATCTCTCAAGGAAATAGGTTGTACTCTTAAAACTTGCTCACTACTTACCAGCTCCCAAGACACAGTCCAGGGATGAGGAACAGAGCAGGAGGGAAGGGGCTCCCTGCAGTGTCTTGCAACTCCCCGAGTTCACACTGTCTGCACAGAGATGCTGTCGGAAACTTTACTGCATGTAAAACTGAACTGGGAATTACCTGCCTGGGCGTGGGCTGCTATCAGACGTCAGGGCATAGCACGAGTCATCAGGGACAAGGGGGACAGGGCCGGGCAGGGAGTGGGGCCAGGCAGAAGGTTGTGCGAGAGAACACAGACCAGGGACCAAGCTACCCTCAGCAGGGGAGGAAGGAGGGATGGGGAGCCCATCACCCTCCCTTTGTCCCCTTGTCCCCTTCCTCCTCATCAGCAGCCTATTTGAGCCCCACTGTAGATCTCACAGGAGAGAAATTAAGAAAGAGAAGTTCCAGGAACAGAGGCTGATGGGGAAGTAAAGAAGAGAAGGGAAGAAACCCCCAAACCCAACAGGGCAGAGCTGCAAGTATTGCTCCTGCACTCAGATATCCTTGCTATCTGTGTCTCGCAGTCACCTTTTAAATATAAGAAGGGATATGAATCTGAGACTGCCCTTTAAACTCACTGTGGTCTGCAAAAGACCTAAGAATTATACACCTCAGCAAAAAAATGTATTCAGGATAGTGTTGATTTATTTCCTTTGATACTTACAAGAAAACAGCAACCCATTTCAACTAAAAGATCTTTCCTCAGGTCTGAGCATCCTTCTAAATACTTCTTTGGAACTGAAGGGTAACAGAATATGCCACCCCAAAATGTGACTGTGGCAACTCAGGGCCTACCATCCCAAACTATGCCCCTCTGCTATACTGATTATTGTGAGTTGCAGGGCTCAAAAATTATAGCAAATGCAGGGAAAGGCTTTCTCTGAGCTCCCCTTACCTGCCTGAAGACAGATCCTCCCAAAGGAACTCAGTTGTCATCAGTCCCCTCCCAGGAATTTCCTCACCCAGGGAAGGTGGAGCCTCGTCACAGAAAAGGAGACCAGAGGTCACCACAACACACAGATGGACTGTGTCACAGACTATTGTGGTTTCCATCTATTCTTCTAAGGGCCCATTCATCTTTCCTGAAAATTGTTTCTTCTTCCCTAAGAGACCCATATCCCATCCCAGCTTCTGGCCTTTTCTATTAAGATGGTATGTAAGCCCGAATCCTAAATCACCTCAAGTATTTATGCATTTTTCTCTGAGTATCTCCCGTGTATATGTAAGCTACACATATTAATAAACTTCTGTTTGCTTTTCTTTTTTATTTTTAAAGGTTTTATTTATTTATTTATTTACTTACTTACTTACTTATTTATTTATTTATGAGAGATACAGAGAGAGAGAGACAGAGACAGAGACATAGGCGGAGGGAGAAGCAAGCTCCCTGAAGGGATCCTGATTCAGGACTCAATCCCAGGACCCCTAGGATCACGACTTGAGCTCTGAGCCGAAGGCAGACACTCAACCACTGAGCCACCCATGTGCTCCTGCTTTTCTCTTGTTAACCTGTCTCTAATTATAGGGGATCTCAGCTAAGAACTCAGAAGGGTAGAAGGAAAGTTATTTTTCCTCTCCTACTGAAGCAATGAATTGGCTAGAAGCACCCAACATGCTAAATACCATTGCTTGTCCATGGGTACCAAACTCTGTCTCTGTCTTGATCTCTATGTTCATATTGGTCGGCAACACCCTACCACCACCCTGCTCACTTAGCACCCTGCTCTGTGCACTCCATTATATTATTTGTGTATCCAGAATTTTCCCTCAACAGGCCTTTTTGAAAGCAGGGGTCAACCATACTCATCTCAGTGTGCACTCCCCTCGACGAAGCACTCCCGGCAGTTAACATAGGGCTTTGTATGCTAAACATCCAATAAATGCCTACTAAAATATTCCATCAAACTCTAGGAAACCCTTTAGGATTGGAAAGTTAAAAATAATATTGATTAATTAAATAGTAAGTGCTCAATAAATATTTAAATCAATTAAATAGTAAGCGCTGACCATTTGGATCATTTGGAAGAACTTCCTTACCACTTCAATGACCAACTGCAGAAATGAAATTTTGAGCAGTGAATCATTGGAGCAAGGGTTTTTATTGCCTCCGGAGGGGACAGAGATGTCCTGATGTTCCTGCCTCAAGTTCAGTGGCTCCACTGAGACCTGAGGTACTGTGTTACATCTTGTTTATGGAAGAACCCAACTGCTTTTAAAAAGCACTGTGAAAACCACTGTGTTAAAAGGGAGTATTTTATCTTTTTTATTATTTTTTCAGATCTTAAGTAGTCATATATTTTAAATTTGTTCTTCCTTTGGGGCTGATTTAAGGTGCAAGATAAAGCTAGGAAGGTTTTTGGAAAGAAGGGTGCAATATTCCAAGCTGTGCCCTTACTATGCTCATTAAGGATCCACCTTTGGCCTGAAGAATGGACAATGTGCCATGATAACCTAAGAAGGAAGCACTACTTACTAGTGATAGGGCTTGGTGAGACTGCTCATTGGTTTTGTCAGCTGACTTACTTGAATGTAGTTGTCAACAATTCCCCAAGCAAAGTCACAGGGAAATGTCCCTTCTAGGGGCTGATTTTCAGGTAAAGGAGGGAAGCCATTTTTCTCTATCAGCTTTTGGTAGAACAAGGCTGAAGACTTTGGCAACAGTTTCTTATCCTGGCTTAGAAAGTCCACGTAGAAGAGTCCACGTCTGATGCTGTAGCCTCTGTGCCACTCGAAGCCATCCATAAGGGACCACGCTGTGTATCCAATGACATCCACCCCATCCAGCCTGATGGCTGCAAAGAAAAGAAAGGACAAAAACAACATGACCCTTAGCTGGGCACTCACTATTCAAGAGCATTTGAGGGGTTTACAATATGTGGAAATAAGTTACATATAATGCTTAGTGTTTGGTAAACCTATGACCTTTTTTACTAATGAAAAGCTGCCACACCTGGATAATTCTAGAAATAAGTGTCTTCACAAACAGGATGGCCTCCAATATGTTTTTTGCTTGAAATATTTTTATTTCTGTTAGGTGGTCTTTGGGCCAGAGAAGATGTCTTACTTCATCTTCTATTCTAGCATTGTGTCTGCTGCAATAAATGAATAAAACCTTTCAAAGCACGACCACTGGAATGTTTTCTTCAGAAAGTGTTGACATTCCTTTTTCTTTAAAAATTATTTTATTCAGTGCAAATAGTAAGAACCCAAAAATATACACAGAGATCTAGATATCAGGGGATTTACTTAATCCTTAATACCATCTGAAAATCTAGAGTAGTGGGGTGCCTGGGTGTCTCAGTGGTTGAGCATCTGCCTTTGGCTTGGGTCATGATCCTGGGGCCCTGGGATTGAGTCCCATGGGGCTCCCTGCAGGGAGCCTGCTTCTCTCTCTGCCGATGTCTCTGTCTCTCTCATGAATAAATAAATAACATCTTTTTAAAAAGTAAAAAATAAAAATCTAGAGTAGTAACTGAAAATCTGGTTATTTCACACATTATAACCCAGTTTCTCATTGACAAATGAGTTTTAAAAATGCATTTAAGTTCCTCATTGACAAAATGAGTTTTAAAAATGCATTCAAGGCCCCAAATAAGAAAGATGTTACATAAGTGCATTCCTGCCATTGCCAAAATGATTTTCTTTTTTTTTTTTTTTTCCAAAATGATTTTCTGCATTATGATTAAAAACTATAAAAACCATAAATTCATGTAGTTTATTACAGATCATCTGAAGGATTGTTTTTCCTGTGGATTTTGGCAGGAAATTAGAATTTTACCCCCAGTCCTACCTTTTAAGGTTTCCATTATGAATTTTTTGAGGTAATACATATATTTGGCATCATCTCTCTTGGTGGTCCCTGAGACAAACCAGCCATTTTCCACAATAAATATTTGAGGGTGGTTATATTCAAGGTCAATCCAAGAAAGGAGTTGCCTCAGGCTGGGAGATTCTAATTGGTGGAACTTCATGTGAGGGTCCAAGAGTTGAAAACTCAAAGTTGGTCCAAAAGAAAGAGCAAAAAAGTCAGCTGTTCCCTTGATGAACTTTTTCTCAGATTCAGTAAAAACAGGCAGAAGAGATGACAGGTTATTCTTCATGCTCTCAGGATAGTCACCATCAATAAATATGGGCTTGGCAAACCAGCCTAGTACAAAGTCAAGAGATTTTTGACATTCTTTGATGCTATGGTCGGTCATTCTTCGAGGATTGATCCAGTGGGAGCTTAGGGCAATGGATACCTGGCCTCCCTGAGTTGGGCGGAAAGAAGTATTGTAGAGATGCCAGATTTTGGCATGAGCCTATAAAGAGAAAAGCCATGGTGAATTTATCTCTGATTGTGAGAAGAAATATAGTGCATTTTTGAATCCCCAACTCTATTGGTATCTGTTTCTCATCAAGCCTAACCTAATGAATAACCCCACAGTGTTTAACAGTCACCTGGAAACAATAAATTATTTTCAGAGTTAGGTCAGCCCACAGTGAGCTGCTACCATGACTGGAATTGTTTCCATTGTTTTTCGGTAGCCAGCGGAAAATGTGCATTTCTTGTCTTGAATGCAAAGTGATTATTCATACTTTGAAAAGTTAATGAAATAAGAATTTGTTATAATATCTTACTACTTAATTGACTTTGGATTTCATAATTTTTCATTAATAGGCCACATGAAACGAACCAATCCTACATTATGATCACACCAGGACTTTCTAAACAGGATTATATTTTTTTTTTTATCCTAAGAGACTGGGAGTTTTCGAGTTGGCTCAAATTGTTGGAGTCATTTTAATACTTTGTGTGCATGTCTCACAGCTAAAATTCTAACACATGTTCCCACAATCTTTGTTCTTCCCTAAGAAGAATCAGCACAATAAATTAAAGGACCAGCTCCAATATCTAACCTTGGCCCATCCTCTGGAACTCAGAGGTTTTCTCACCAGGTGCAAGGTACAAGCCAAGAGCAAGAATCACCCACGTACAGCCTCAGGGAGATCAGATGTCCATTGTTAGCACTCAGCTGGGAGTTTCCTACATCAATGAAATGGGCTTTGCTTCCTTAGGATTAACTTTATACTCCCGTAAAATCCAACTGACTTCTGGTATCTTATTTTTACTTGTTTTCCTTTTATTTACAAAGACTAGTGAGGATTGCAGGGTTTTTCCTACCTTGCTTGAATCAAGTTTCTCTTCACTTTAGAATTTGTTGATTTACTCCCCTTATTTTTCTACAAATACAAGTGTTGTTTATCAGCCTTTTACTCCCCTAATGTAACCTCCCTGAAAACCCCATTCCAATTCTCTGTTTGACTCATATACTCCAAAATGATCATGCCAATTTCATCCCACTCCCTGGGCCTAAGAAGCTCATTCACTCAGTATGTCAGATATCCTCTTCATTTCTCCTAAATATTCTTCTCATGGTTCATTTCAGTGCAGGTGTCCAAGAATGATCTCATCACCGTTCTTATGAGTTCAGCCAAATATTTCAGTGGAATAAAACAGTTTACATCTAACTTTCATTTTTAGTTTCTTAGTAAATATCTACTGTGTTTCATTCCACTGAATATATATTTTTTCATGACCTGAAGCAGCTACCCATATGCTAAAAAGGAAATAAAGAATAAAAAGTGAATCAGAAGAATAGTGGCATTTGCCCACGTGGTTCAAGAAAACTGGAGCTCAGTCAGGCTAGGTTGCTGGCTCTGTGACGTCTCCCGCCTCTATCTTCCTCACCTGTACCACCTGATCAGTCTCTTCACCATTGTTAAGAAATCTCACCAATGTCATTTAACAGTTAAGCAGAAAAGGAAGGGAGCAGCTTAGGCTAGTCCTCAGGATATTAGACCAAAGCATTTTCTTAACTAGGTCCATTGAGGCCCATAGACACTCATGTCCTAAATTTAACAGACATACCTCAATAGAACAAATACCGTGATGGAGAATCTAAGAAGCCAGGCAGGAGTGAAAGCAACCCGAGAACTTCCTAATCTGGGCCAGTTTGGCAGGTAGCTGAAGTGGGAGTCATACAACAGAATGGCCTACACTAATGGACCATTCCTCTAACCTTGGATACTTTGAAACCACGCAGAGGAGGTCTGGCGAGGAAATGAATGCCCTGGCCACATGGTAGTGTACACACAGTCTTTAATGTCAGATAAAATTCCTGCTCCGTTACTTTTTTGTGTGTGCCTTTAACCGTGTTACATAACCTGGTCAGGTGAGGCTAACTTCCTTGTGTCTCCCACAGGGATGTTATGAGGTCTAAATAATTTACATATAACACCTAACACATAGTTTGAACATGGGAAGGTCTCCATGAATGCTTATTCCTTCTCTACCTAAAGGATGAGCAGGCCAAAAAAGGAAAGCTTAGCCCATAAAGCATAGAATACCACCTGCTATGGAATTCAGCTCAAGTACAGCCAAGTGATGTAGTGATACCATCAAGGGATTGGATTAGAAGAGACTTAGGTTTGGATCAAAACTCCTGCATCCATTAGCAGTGTGAACCTCAGTTACTTCTGTACAAATAGGAATAGAAGGTGTTCTCTTGCAGGGACATGATGAAGATGAAATGATAGGATGCAAGTAAAAGTGTCTATGAAGTAGTTGAGTATTTTAGAGAAGTGTTAATTTGCAGCATTGGGAAGTTGATGATTAATTTTATGTGTCAACTTGATTGGGCTGAGGGACTCCCCAGATAGCTGGTCAAACATTTGTCAAGGGTTTAGCTAAGCTGCACCACAGTAATGCTGCCTCAGCATCCATTTTGTTGGGCCAAGGGACTTAAGGGACCTTAAACTGACACTAGGCCCTCCTACGTGTGCATGCCCTAGACAGCAGCCTGCAGGGTCACAGGCAAATTTAAGATCCTGACATGACCTCCTGAATAGCACTTGTAATCCACAAGCCCCCTCCCTCCCCTCTCCTATAGGCTCTTTCCATAGACCCTCCTGGGACTTACCAGAATCTGTTTTTTTATTTGAATTGGCCAGTCTGGCCCTAACCTAGGAACCTTAATAAAGGCCTATATTTAGATCCTGCCTCTATCTTTGTCTGTGCTCTGCCTGATCCCGCCAAGTGGCCCCTTAAGGGCCGTATACCTCCTTCAGGACCTGTGAGTCACAAATTTTTCAATATCAAATTCTCCGTTGTTGAACTGAGGCTCACCAAACAGCACTGTGCTCCACTTAACAAATGTTAATGGAGCAAACCTTAACAACAGTATTTCTGGATGTGTCTATGAGGGTCTTTCTGGAAGAGATTAGCATTTGAATTGATAGGCTGAGTAATGGTCACCCTCCTCAAGGCGGGTTGGCATCATCCAATGCTTTGAGGAGCTGATGAGAACAAAAAGGGGAAGGAAGGGTGAACTTTCTCTGGGGAACCCAAACTAATATAGAAAGTGTCTTGGATATCACTTGCCTTAAGCACTCACCCCACACCCAGGCCCCTATTTATCAGTTACTTGACTGTTCACCATAACAACTCAACTTGGTGGTTATCCCATGAGGGGCATCTGCTCCAGGAAGTTCCCCAACTCCCACCACATCCTGCCTGCCACATCCTACCCACATCAATGTGGGCTAGGGCTGTGCATCCCTCTTCTGGGTGCCCTCCGAGTCTCACCATACCTCTCTTGGATCACCTACTGTAGGTAATGATGCCTCCCTGCCCAGACTATGCTCCCTGTGTGTTCCCGCATCCCCTCCCTGGCACGTGGAAGCCTCAGTGTCTGTTGAACTGAACTGAACCCTGCTTCATTCATCTTCATTCCATTTTCAGATGGTAGATTTAAGTAATCGACTACTATAAGGTCAGGTGTAGGAGGGTCATCACTTAGAGCGTAGCAACAACAAAGGATGATTAAGGGGAAAATGGTTATATTTGTTTTTTTGCATTGCTTTCTAATTATTCCAGGTGTGTTAATCTTACATTTCAAAACTGTCATTTCAAGATTGAGATTTAATAAAGCTATTGACAAGGACTCAGGGAAGTAATTACGGGTGTGCATAAGAATGTTCACCTTCATACTATTTGTGATTGCAAAATACTAAAAATGATAGAAATGCCCAATATTCAAATATATTCACACTCATATATGCAGTTTTAACACATTATGGTATTACTAAAGATATACTACCATTCAGATATTACAAATAATGCAGAGGAACATCCATTAACATGGCAAAACTATTCCTAAAATACCGACTGAACAGAAAAGCAGGTTACAAAGCAGTACATAGAGTTTAACAGTGTTTTTTTCAATTAAAGAAAAACACGAAAAAAAAATAAAGAAAAACATGTACATAAAAATCTGGAATTATTTATAAGTTGTTAAAAGAGGTTTGTAGCAGGATTGTGGATGGTATAATTTTCTTAAATTTGCTTACCTATATTTTTTCATTCCCTACCATATACATGTATTGCTTTAGAGGTAAGAAAAAAACCTTAAAGAAAGGAAAATAGCTCATAGGAGCTGCACAGATGACCCTGCTGAACTGTCCATGATGGTTATCTGAAAGCCATGATCTAAATAATCTCTGCCTAACTGTTCTCTGTTGTTCTCTGCTTCAGATCCTGAGTCCTAGGCACATTGAACCTTCCACGAAGGTCTGAAATCCTCTAGGCTTTCATGCCTTCATAGGTGCAGCTCTCCCAAGTTTTCCTATCCCTGGCACCTCCAGCCTCACTTCACTTCAAACCTCAGCTCAAGCATCACCCTTCTGAGAAGTCCTCCCCGACTTCTTCCCTCTCTCTGCCCTTCGGTGTCCATTCCATGTGTCTCTATGGCTGGCCTCTGTCAAAGATCTTCACCAAATTGTCTTGCATTCACTTAAGTATCTATATTGTAGGTATTTTCAAGGCACTGACTGGGTCTTTTATCTAAGATTCTAAAAATGTCTGGGTGCAGAATAAGTATAATAAATATATATGGAGGAATGAAGGCTGGAAGTAAGAGCCAGATCAGAGTTTGGGACAGCAGCAAACATTTTTCTGGTCCAGAATAGAAAAACTCTTTCATAAGATATCCTGGTTGTATTTTATTTCTGAGACCTTGAAAGACAGAGAGCTTTTAGGCACACACCATTAAGAAAATAAATTAGAAGGAATTTGGCCTCTGAGAATAATACTGTATTGTCTCAAAATGTACTAGTGATCCATTTTGGGACATAAGACACTGGTGTGTGATATCCTCTTCACTTCCTTCCCAGCCTCAGTATTGAATGTGAAATCTACATTCTGAAAAAACAAGGGGAAAAAAATCAATCTCCTATTCCTTTCTGCCAATCAGCTAGTATCACTAAAGCTTAGAAGTCAGCTGAAATACTCTGAATTCCATAGCACATATAAACATTCTCTTTCAGGTTAAATAACTCCTTGTCATTTACTTATTTGTATCCTTCACAGAGCCCAATGGAAAGCTTCACACAAATTGGGCAGTTTGAAAATAGTGAGGGAAGGAAAACATAGGAAGTGGGCTTCATGTCCATTTCAGCATCCTGCCTTGGTTCAGTTTCCAGATCTGGGTGAGGAAAATGAAACCCAAGCAAGCAACACGTGGTAGCATTGCAGAGCTGAGAAGGCAAAAGGCAGCAAGACAAAAATGAAAATTTTATCAAGTGTGATTAACAATATTAATTCTATGTAAACTAGGATCTACCTAGATCACGATGAATAATCTTTAGGGAAACCACAAAAATATATTAAACATTTACCTTAAAAGCCAATAGAATAACAAAAGTGAAATACTGAAAAATACAAATATTTTTTTAAGGATGCCTAAAGAAAGAAACAAAACCAATGAGATAAACAGAAAACAAACAGCAAGATGATAAGCATAAATATCAATCCTACTAATAATTACTCAAATAAAAATATACAAAAAATGACTACTAAAAGACAGATACCGTTAAACTAGATTTTGAAAAAGTACGTTCCAACTATGTTCTGTGTAGAAGAAACACACTTCAAGCATAAAGCCTCAGATAGGTTAGACAGATTAAAAGAAAAAGGATGGGAAAAGATATATCATGGAAATGGCAAGCATAAAAAAGCTGGCATGGGTCTATCACTAATGAAATAGACTTCAAAACAAGAAGGGTTACAAAGACAAGGATGGACATTTCATAATGATTTGGTTTGCTTGGCCAACCCTTTACCAGTAAAAATTGCTCTGATTGGCCAAGACCAGGTACTGAACCAATCATTGTCAAGAAGAATATCACCATGATGAATTCAAACCAGTTAGGATCCATCCCCGGAGCTGAACTCTCACAAGCTGGCTGAGTTTTACAGGCTGCCTGGAGAAAGAAAGGATAGCTACTGCTCAGGCTAAGGGCTCAGGTGGAGAGTAGGCTTGGGCTGACGTAGAATGCAGCTATGCTCCCAGGAAAGGCTATCATTCTTATTGTTCTCCACTTTCATGATCAAAAACAATTCAGTTTGGTATGGTGATGATGTTAACTAGACTTATTGTGTTGATCATTTTGCAATACATACAAATATTGAACACCTGAAATTAATATAATGCTATATATCCATTATATCTCAACATTTTTTTCTAATAATTAAAAATTATTTAAAAACAAAAAAATGGTCATATTCATCAAGAAGATATAATTCTAAGTGCAATGATATCAGAGCTTTAAAATACACAAAACAAAAACTCAGAGAATTTTAAAAATAAATAAATCAAGAATTACTGTTGGAGATTTCAACTCTTCTCTCACTAATTGATTGAATAGCAAAAAACATCAGTAAGTACACAGACTGCCAAAAGAATACTGTAAACAAGCCCTCATTGACATTTATATCAACACTACACTAAACAATATTTTCAAGTATACATGACATGTTTATGAATATAAACCATATCCTGGACCATAAAGTAAATTTCAAGAAGTTCAATATGTTAAAATCTTAAAAAGAATGTACTGTGATCAGAATGGAAATAAATTTAAAAATAAAAAAAATATTTCTAGAAAATCCACCAAATATTTGCAAAGTAAACATAAACCTCTGAATAACCTTTGGGTCAAAGAATAGATCAAAAGGGGTATTAGAAAACATTCCAAACTGAAAGATAGTAAAACCATCAAATCGAAATTTGTAAGGTACAGCTAAAACAGAACTTAAGGGGAAATTCATTGCTTTAAATATTAATATTACAAAAAAAGAGTGATCTAAAGCTCAAGGACCAAAATTTCCACCTTTAGAAGTTAGAAAACAGAAGAGCAAATTAAAACCAGAGTAATTAGAAGCAAGAACATAATAAAGATAAAAGCTAAAATGAAATAGAAAATCAGTAGAGAAAATTAACAAAAGCAATGTTGTTTCTTTGAGATAGTAATAAAATTGTTACAAACCTGCAATGGCTTAGGAAGAAAAAAATCTAGAAAATACAAATAAAAATATAAGAAAACAGGAGTTAACACTGCAAATATTCAGATACTAGCAGGATAAAAAGAAAATATTATGAGCAACTTTATGAAAAAAATTTGACAATGTAGTCATAAAATGCACAAATTCCATGAAAAATACAACTACTCAAACCTGACATAAGAAGATAAAGAAACTCATAATTTATCTATATCAGGCAAAGAAATCAAATTCATGATCAAAAATCTTTCAATAAAGAAAATTGTAAACCCCTTATAATCTCACTAGTGAGTTCTAGCAAACATTTAAGGGGAAAAAACCCCCACCAATTCCACAAAAACTCATTTAGAAAATAGAAGACAGACTATTCTCAATTCAATCTGTGAAATCAGTATAACAGTGATACAAAAATCTGCCAAAAAATATAAGAAAAGAAAATTAGAAACCAAATATCCCTGAAATATATATGCAAAAATCCTTGAAAGAATTGGAAATCAAACACACAATATTTAATGAACCAAAAGAGAGATGGGGTAGCCATACTAATATAGTCAAACTATACTTTTAAGTCAAAAATTATTGCAAGAAGGATGCCTGGGTGGCTCAGTGGTTGAGTGTCTGCTTTGGCTCAGGTCATGATCCCAGCGTCCAGGATAGAGTCCCACATCGGGCTCCCTGCAGGGAGTCTTCTTCTGCCTTTGCCTATGTCTCTGCCTCTCTCTGTGTGTCTCTCATGAATAAATAAATAAAATCTTTTAAAAAATTGTTGCAAGAGACAGAGAAAAACATGACCTATGGGAAGAGGGTCAGTCCATCCAGAATTTATAACAGTTATAAACATATGCACACCAACAGGAGAATAAAATTAATAAAGCAAAAATTGATAGAACTGAAGGGAGAAATACATAATTCAATAATAATTGTTGCAGACTTAATACTCCACTTTCAATAGTGGCTAGAAAATCTAGACAGCAGGTCAACAAGAAAACAGAAGCCTTGGACATTACTATAAATCAGAACTAACGGACATACAGAACAGCCCACCCAACAAGAAATATAGACATTTTTCTCAAGAGTGCATGAGACATTACCCAGAATTGACCATATGTGAGGACCCAAAAGAATTCTTTTTTTTTTTTTAAGATTTTATTTATTTATTCACAAGAGACACACACAAAGGGGGGGGCGGTGCGCAGAGACACAGGCAGAGGGAGAAGCAGGCTCCATGCAGGGAGCCTGACATGGGACTCGATCCTGGGTCTCCAGGATCAGGCTCTGGGCTGAAGGCGCTAAACCGCTAAGCCACCCGGGCTGCCCCCCCAAAAGAATTCTTAATAAATTTTAAAAGCCTGAGGTCTGGCAAGAATGTGGCAAACCATATAGAAAGTAAAGGAGGCAGGCAGCTCCTAAAGAGATCCTTAATAAATTTTAGAAGCATCTTCTCTAACCACAGTGAAATGAAAAATCAGTAGCATTCACAAATATGTGGAAATTAAAGAACACATTCTTAAAAATGAGTGAGTCAAAGGAGAAATCACAGGGAACATTAGAAAATACTCAGAGAGAAATGAAAATCAAACCACAACATGCCAAGACTTTTGGGATGCAACAAAAGTAGCACTTAGAGGAAATTTTATACCTGTAAGTGACCACATTAAAAAAGAAATACCTCAAATCAAGAACTTAACCTTCCACCTTAAGAAAACAGAAAAAAAAAAAAAGAGCAAAATAAACCTACAGGTGGCAGAAAAAGGGAAATAATAAAGATTAGAGTAGATATAAACAAGGTAGACAAGATATCTAGGCAATTATCTGACAAGTTATCTAGACTAAGAAAAATAGAAGACTCAAATTACTAAAATCAGAAACAAAAGTAGGGATATTACTACTGATCTTTTCTGTATATCTATTTCCATAATAGGAGGATTATCAGAGAATACCATAAAAGTTGTATGCCAACAAATAAGATAACCTAGATGAAATGAACAAATTCCTGGAAATACACAAATTACCAAAGTGGCTGAAGAAGAAATAGAAAAAGGAGAAAGATACAGTTTTTTAATTTTCAATTCTGCCTTTTGTTGTATTATTTCTTTATTGTTTAAGCTAAGACCTCTGGTACAAGTTTGGATAGGGGAGATACCATGTTTATGGATTGGAAGATTCAACACTGGAAGTTATATATCCTCCCCAAACTGATTCCTAGATTCCCCATCATCCCAACAGAATCCCAATATAATATATATATATATAAATCCCAATAATATATATATAAAATATTTAATATATAATATATATATAATAAGGACAAGAATAGCACATTCATATTCTTACGGGGATTAAATATGTCAGTATAAAATAAATAAATAAATAAATAAATAAATAAATAAATAAATATGTCAGTATATAAAAAGCACTTATAATTGTGACTGGCCTGGCTGGGTAAGTTTATTATTCAAGTGTGGTAGCAATGTAATTTATGATTTTTAAAAGATCACTGGCTGCTATGTGGCAAACTTACTCCAGGAGGGCAAGACAGGAGCAAGGGAACCAGTTAGGCAGTTATTGTGTTGGTCCAGGCAAAAGATGATGTTGGTTTGGTCCAAAGGAGATAGTGAGAAGTGGCCAGATTTAGGCTATCATTGAAGGTGGAATCAGCTAAACTTGCTGCTGAATTATACATGACTTTCAAGGCAGGGAAAGAATCAAGGACAACAGAGAAAGCAACCAGTAAGGGATTGGTGAACGAGAGTGATCAAGTTCTGTTTGGGTTGTGGGTCTGATACCTCAGGGAAGATGCCTGATTGATGGCTGAGTGGATGAATGGAAAGTTGGAGAAGACATGGATGATATTAACCATCATTCAAATACATTTCAGAGGTTACACTGAAAAGGGTTTCTTGTGGCTATCATTCCTTAGATTTTTCTTTAAATGAAATGGAATAATTCTTAAAGGATTAATTTAATCCTACAAATAATCTTAATTAAATTGAGACCAATAATTAAAGAACGGAAAGGCAGCCCATAAGCAAAAAATTATTCAAACAGCTAATTTGTGTCTACTCCCTACCAAAAAAGAGACCTCAAGGTGTTGTCTGGTTCTAAATTGAAGATACATTCTTTTAAGAAAGGTCAAAGGACTAAACAAATTTCAAATCTCTATTACATGTCCAAGGACTTTCTTCAGTCACTGCCACCTTGAGCTGTTACACAAGTATGCCAACTACCCAATGTTCCTGTTTGTAGACCAAGTTAACCATCTTATTTCTATCAGCACAGCTCTGTAGATTATAAACTGCAGTTCTTTCAGATAGAATTTCAAGCAGCCTTTACAAACAACCATCTAAAAGAGTACAAGAATAATTTCCAAAACAAAGCCATCTATAATTTTTTATGCACAAGAATACTGTAACCAGTAGTCTCTGTGCACAGCTCTCCAAAAGTCATCCAGGACCTGTCTCCATCATCTGGGCCCCAACCTACACCCAGAGCCTCACATCCACCTCCCCTGACACCCAGTCAGACAGATGTATGGAAGCAGGCAGCAGCTGACCTTGTTTGCCTTTACTTCTTAGCAAAGTCAATATGTAGAATTTCAACTCTGAGCACCAAGCCTCATGCCTCTCGAAAGTTAAGAGGAAGAACTAGTACAGTTTCACACCCAAATGAGTTTCATATCTCATCACTTCCCAACCCAGCTCTTTTACCATAGAGGAGTCAATTTCTTGAAAGCTCTCACACAGGGCTGTCCCTTGGATGACAATCCGTCAATCCTGAAATGACGTTCTACTTTTCCTTCATTATCTTATAGCCTTCCCTGCCTTCTGTTCTAGATGTGTTTCTTCAAAAAGAGTCCATAATTAACCCTGCTTACTCTTGGTGCTATTTTCCCCAGTTACTCTGTAAGTGTCCACTCCTTCCAAATTTGGCTCCATTCTCATCTCCTCTGTGAAGATTTGTTTGGCTCCCCAGATGCATGTAGACATTCCTTTCCTACCACACCCTGAACATATGTAGTCGGATACCATACTTTGTCATGGTTCTTCATAAATTAGTCTCTCTTCACAAAGACCGTATACTCTTTACCAACAAGAGTTGAATAGAAACAGCCTGAACATCTCACAATGAGATTACTTATTTATTCTTTCAGGCAAATATTTATTGAGTAGCTACTATGTGCCAGACATAGTCCCTAGATGAGGTGAAACGCTCTAAAGGGACAACAATAAGGATTCATTGAAATAATCCATGACTAAGAGATTAAATGGAAAAGTTACTTGTTAGCTACAAATGATCATCAATAATTTTAATAAATTATAGTCAGCTACAGATAACGCATGTGCAGTACTACCTAATTTATGTATATATACAGAATAAATAGACATAGGACAAGAGTCAGTTTCAACTTTAAGATGAATAACCCAAGGCAGACCAATGAGAGATCCTCCCTGAAATTTTTCTGCTGTAGTAGAGACAAGGGTCTATCTTGCCTCTGGAATAAATCTGGACTTGTTGGCATGGGATGACCCCCTCTGTAAAAAAGACAAGAATATCCAATTGCATGCACGCACGAAGGAGGGGTGGGGATGGGGGGAGAGAGAGAGAGAGAGGTTGCCCCCTGCCCCCTGCAATCGTAATAATTACCTGCAAGTCCAATCCCTGAAGTCCCTGGAGTTGTTTTCCAATTCTTTGAATTATCCATGTCCTTCTAATACAATCTTTTTTCTCCCTTAACCTAGTTTTAGTTGGGTTTGATAATTTGCAAATATGGAATGCCTAGATGCACATATACTCAAATTTGAGATTCTGTAAGACCTCACTCAGGTAAAGGTATGCTTTTACAGTGGCAAGACAAAGGCCAAGGTTGAGTTTTTAAATCATGGTGTGATTTTGGAATGTTGTTATCTATAATCATTTTGTCTGGATTTTTCCAAAGTAGTTTCCATAAAAGGCCATATTCATTTGTTTTTAAGTGTAAACTTCCTTCAAATGAAGTAAAAAATATTTCATAACTCAGAGTAAATGTATCAATAAATCAGAGATTAAGTTTCTTGCTTCATTTATCTGTATAGAACTAATCAACCTCAGTTAATTCATTCTATTTAATACTAAATCATGCTGCCATAAAAATCTGTCCAAGTCACTGATGCTAGGTTGTTAACAAAATATCCGGCTTGTGACCAGAATCCACCTAGTTCATTAATCACCATGTTCTCAAAGACATAGAGGAGTTCCAATCCCTGAATTTTATATCTCTGTTTTTCTAACAGCAACAAAATGAGAATGGTGAGGGAACAAGTCGGGAGACATCAGGCAAAATAAGAAAAAGAGACAAGAAGATAAAGAATTCAGATAAGGAATGTTTATCATATGGTCGGCAAAAGCATCCTGTGGTTCATCCATCAGCTGGAACCCTTTCAGTAAACATCTATTACTAAAATCACCAATGTAATTCTATAATACCCTCCTGAAACAGCTGCTCTCCAGTTTCAACAAAATTGAGCAAAGCATTTTTCTCATAATAGTCAGCTTTACTTTCTAAATGTTTTACCTCTGCCTCCTCACCTAATTCTCCTGCTCAAAATTATCAACAGCACATGCCAACTGACTGACTCTCTCTGAGGCTTTAAGATCATTTATCAGTTCACAGGCTCATTTACGGCTGTTTGCTTTCGAAATAACTCAATTCCCCTTGCAGTAGAGAACCCTTCCTACCTAAAGAAAAAGTGACACGTAAGCATGCGAGGGCTTCTGCATTGTCAGACAAAGTAAAATTACAGAAATATAAAATATGTTTTGTGGAGGGGCACTTGGGTGGCTCAGTTGGTTAAGTGTCTGACTCTTAATTTCGGCTCAGGTTGTGATCTCAGGGACATGAGATCGAGCCCCGTGTCAGGGCCCAGCATAGAGCCTGCTTAAGATTCTCTCTCTCCTTCTCGGGGCGGGGGGGGGGGGGGTGGGGAAATATATATATATTTATATACATATATATATAATATATATATACATATGTATGTGTGTGTATATATGTGTATATATGTGTGTGCATGCAATTGGATGCACACATATATACACACACACACATACATATGTATATATATGCACATAAATATATTTAAAACATATATATGTATATGTTATGTTTTTATTTTTATTTTTTGTTATGTTTTTATACATACATATGTGGATATGATATTTTGGTTTTGTTTTTTTGTTGTTTTTGTTGAACATTTGGGGAACAGCTTAATAAACTGCCATGCGACACCATGGAGTGTTAACCAGGCATTACAGCAACCATGACAGCCACTTCTATGTGTTTCCAAATAATACATAAGGTGAAGACCAGGATTCAATAAAGCCTGTTCACCAGGACTTCCTTGGAACCAAATCAGCAGTTGCATTTGGTTGCTGGAAGTTGACTGTTTCAAAAATTGCCATATTTCAATATATTGTTAATATTTTTACATAGACAAGAGGAGGTGGTGGAGGGAGTTGATAAATAGGAAAGGCCAGGCAGTCCTGTCCTGGTGCCCTGTCTCAGGGAAGACATATATACATATGTATGTTTTATGGAGTAGCTAGCAGTAGAAAGTAATTGCCCACACTTTCCTTCCCTCTTTCCCATTTGCCTTATGTGCTGCCAGTTTCTACACGGTCTTAAATCACAGTTTTTCATGGCAGATTCCAGTCATGACATCAGGTTAGGAGCAGCCACAACAACTTTGAAAATCCAAGTAGGATAGAACTACCTAGAAATTATCAGAGTGTGCTGTGTATAGTAAGGATAGGTAAGCACTGCTTCATGAAACTTTCATTTCAGTTGTGAATGTGTCAACTTTCTTACTGTGGGTCAAGTTCCAACTATTTGAAAGTCACCAGTCCAAGTTAAGGGATATTTTCATTCCATAAGTATTTATGGAGCATCTGCCCACCTGGCACAGTTTTAGTACCTAGGGAGACAATAGTAAACAAATCGAACAAAAAGCTCTGCCCTCATGGAGCTTCTATTTTAGCAGAAGAGACAATAATCAGTGAAAGTAATTATAAACACTACTTACTATAAAGAATGTTAAAAGGTAATAACCGATACAGAAAATACAGAACAAAAAAAGACAGCCTGAGTGCCACGGGCAGGAGACGCATTTTCTTGGTGGTGCTCACAAGAATCTTTCATTATTCTGCCGTTAAACATGTTGTGGTGTTAATCTTCATTTTACATCTTTGTAGGGCAAAATCCATGTGTTCTCACTGAGCAAGAATCATTTCCATTAACATCTACCCTCACAGAATTTAAAATACCCTAATCCATAGTAAATAACAAATCAAGCAAAGGCATACTCCCTTCTGCACCCCCAGCAAATCAGAATCAGACAATGGGATTAACCCAAGCAGATTAGCTTCTGGCCTCAGCTCAGGAAGACACCTCATCTTTCTGCCCCATTTCTGTGTCTATGGAAATTTTTTTACAGACTCCCTTTGTGATCCTCAAAGATTATCCTTTATCTGCACACACACACCGCCATATAAAAGCTGCTCTCCTTGGGCATTGGTCAGATTCATTTATAAATGTTCTTCAAGGGATATTAATGAACACTTGGCCCTACAGTGTCAAGCAACTGCTAAATCTCTAGCTTCTGTCTGGGGATGGTGTAGGAAATCAAAGATTGTATTTTCAATAGCCACTATTATGCCAGAGGGATTTTGTTTGCTTATTGTATTTTGTTTTTTAATTGCTCTTATAAGATCTTCTCCTCTGAAGCTAAAAACCAAACCCCTAAAATCCTTCTCCACACATTTCATTTGCAGTACCTATAAATTTAGGGAGCTCTTCTTCCACTAGACCCCCCTTCAGGAAGTACTTCTGGAGTCAGGAAGTAGGTCTCTACTCCCCCAAAGGCCAGGTCTCTAGGAGAAGCAGTTTTAGATGGGGTGGTCAGGCCATGCCTCATTCAAGAAGGTGGCTTCTGAGCACAGGCTTAAAACAGGTGAGGATGCTGGTTCTATGGATTGGGGCATCAGGTGGGATGGGGAGAACATTCTAGGCAGGGAGGAGAGGCAGAAGAAAAAAGTTCCTAAGGCACAACAGCAGAACCTTCCGCACCACTGGAAGACAGTGAGGGAGGGGCAGGGGGTGAAGTTAAGGCCAAATGTGGCACACACCTGCAAGGATGTTTCCAGGAAGAGGAACTAGGGCAGTAATACCCAATTGATCTAACCACCTCCCCCCACCTCATGACGAAAGGGAAAATTTAGAGGGGATTACACATGAAAGGAAGAGAAAAGAAGCTTTTTAATCAAATTCTAAATGCCATATTTTTTACTCCCCATCTCCCTCGTTTCTCACAGATGAGCAATAAACACACAGTTTCTGCTATAACTCCTCCTGAGAGATTGTTTGCTTCCTCCCATTTTTCAGAAATTAGAATTGCAAAGGAAAATAAAATAAGAGCCCTGAACCGAAAGGCGCTTTTTCATAACTATTATTTGTGTTATCGTGTGACCGTTATTTCACTGAACAAGTATTTACACGTCGGGCAAGGGACGCAGAGCATACAGCAGGGATCAGAGCCCAGGTATGCAGAACGATCGTGACACAAGATTGAAAATGAAAGGGCCACCAGAAGGAGTTTTTTATTTTTTCTTTTTTTCTTTTTTTTTTTTTTTTTTTTTGAGAATGAGTTTTTTAAAAGAAAATACAATGGGGCTTCAGGGAAAAGAAAGACTCCTTCGTGTGGAGAGGTCTTCACGTAGGAGGTAATTTCCAGGCCATCTGTGGAAAGATGTGCAGGTCCGGAGGTGATGGAAAAAGACATCAGAGACCGAGCACTGTGAGCGGAAAGCCAGCAAAGCTGCGGCAGCCCTCGGTTTTGAAAGCTGGAACTTCCCCCAGGGTCCTCTACAACCGTGACCTTGCCACGCCTCCCCCGGAGGGGTCTGTGTTCCCTCCTCCGGACTCTGGCGGTGGTGACTGATCGGACACAAGTGAAGCTGCGTGACACCACTGCCTTCTAGTTGATTCCCTTGGAGGTGCTTGTCTGCACCGACTGCCAATCATGCCAGAGCCCAGCCCTCCCAAAGCTTAAATGACTACAAGGACATCTTCCTTGATCCTTACCCACCGTCCGTATAACATAGCAATAAGAAGTGGAACAGATAGATACGGTTTAGAGTTCTTCTTTTTAAATATGAGTCATGGTGAGTCTCTAGATGTTAATGAAGGTAGAAGCCATTGATGAGAATTTAGGGCCCACATTCTTCTCCATTTCAGAGGCTAATATGTGGACAAGGAGGGAACTTACCCTTGGTGTAGGCATTCAGTAGCACACCCGAGGATGACACTGTGCCGGGTCGGAGGCAGCGTGGAATCATGGAATGTACATTGGGAATGTTCAGGAAAGCAGATCCCAGTTCCAACCCCTGGCAGCCATAGGAAGGTCAGCTAACTCTCTGAGCCCCTCTACTAATTTACCTGCCCCCCAAAATACACAGATGCATTTCAGAATCTATAAGCATTAGTCAGTGATACAGGTTTTTTTTAAAACTTATTTTAATTACATAAATTCATTCATGTAATTTAAAGTCAAATTGTACCAAAGGCTTGCCATGAAATAGTATTTTCTCCACTCCCTCTCAGACTCCCTCTCCTGCACCCTGCAGATGACCACATTTAACTTTTAGCTGCTTTTTTTTCTAGTAATTACCATCATATTCTTAATTAATATGCTTATTTCAAAATTTAATAATGCATCATGTTAATGCAAAGATAGTTCTTTCACATTCCCCAATTTTCTTCCCTTATCCTCCCAAATGTCTGTTTGTATTTACATCAAGGTTCTTATATAAAAATTGTTCATTGCAAAGCCAAATACGACACTAATAACATCCTCTCCCCACTCCACCCTCTTTTTCAGAAAGCTCTTTACTTACCCTCAAATAAATAACCACCTCATTAAACTTGTGAAATACTCCATGTGTTTTAATGCTTTCATGATTCTCCATCTTATTCACCACCACACCACCTGTTCTATTGAGTACTTTCTTCACCTGCTCTGCTAGATCTTTCCATCTTCCTGGTTCCATCTGGATAAAATGCTGTCTAGAGCTGCTCTTGTCCTAATATTTTTCTCTGTTTTTCATGAATTGGAACCATACTCTTTTGGATCCAATTTCTTCCTATTATTTGCCCTGTAATTTTGCTGGTGCATACTTTCCATTAGCGTCTTAGGACAGATTACATTGAAGGTAAGCTTTCTAAATCCCTACATAACTGTGCATTCATTGTTCTAGGAACTCAGTAGGATCTTGAAAGCTGAAGGCTCACGTTTAGTCCTGGGGCATATTCTTATATTATTTCTTTAATAATTTCCTGCCCTCTGCTTCCATATTTTTCTTTTTGGAACTTCTCTAAGTCTAATGTTGAACTGTTGTACTTGATTTTTTCAATCTTTTTCCCCTGCCTTTAATACTTCCATTTCTTTGTCATTTTGCATTACTTTGCAGTCATTTCCCTTACTTTCCCCTTCAAACTTTTTACTAAATTACAATCATATTGTTAATGTCCAAGAATTTCTTTAATATTGTTTTTTTTCAGAGTGTGTATATTTAATTTCCTGCACAATCTGTTTTTCCTGGTTTGCTTTTCCTGTTTATTTTATTCTGTTTCACGTTGAGTGCTTTCTTCAAATATTTTTTGATGCTTGGCTGTCTATTCATATTTAAGAGAAAAATACTTAAAAACTGGTAATACTTAAAAACGTATGGGATCACCTTATAAAGAGCAAGCCATACCCAAAGCTGATTGGCCAGGAAGCCAGACATTTCATTAGGGGACCATCTGAAAAGTCAGTGAATGAGAGCTATACTTGGGGAGCCATTCAAAGTCTTTCAAAGAAGGGAGAAAAAAAGATGCTATCTGCTTACAGTGTGAAGAGGTGATGAGGAGTTTGTAGATACAATTCCACTTGAACCCCTCTGTTCATCTCTGTGACTCACCCCCTGCTCTTTGCTCGATGTAGTACCCCAAAGCTCCACCTCCCTCTCTTTCAAATTCTCCCAAAAGTAAACCTTCTGTCCCAGGCCTGGGAGTGGGGGCAGGGTGTGAACATTCTGTATGATCAAGTAGATTATCTAATGACTTGACAAAAACCTATTTATGTCATTGAATAAAATCAGTTTAAGTGGATACCCAATTATGTATTTAATATTGCAGGATGTAACACCTGGCACTCACTACCAAATCCATACATTAGGGAGCATTATGCTCAAAAATCCACTTCTCTGGGGGCATCTGGGTGGCTCAGTTGGCTAAGCATCTGCCTTCAGCTTAGGCCATGATCCTGGGATCCAGGGATTGAGCCCTGCATCAGGCTCCCTGCTCAGCGGGGTGCCTGCTTCTCCCTCTCCCTCTATTGCTCCCCCTCACTTGTGCTCGCTGTCTCTCCTGCTTGCTCTCTCTCTCAAATAAATAAATAAAATCTTAAAAAAAAAAAAAAAGAAATCTTCATCTCCAACTTCTGTAGTCACTTCATGTGGGGAAATCCCATGGTCTGTGAGCAGCACTGCAGAGAGAGGTGAAACCTGGTGAAGACTCCAGCCCTGATGGAGAACTTCAGGCAGGTCATGATGGACCAGACACGCTGGAGGCTTTGGGGTCATGACTCTCGCAAGGCTTGCAGATGACCCAGATGCTGTAGGTCAGAGGTTATGGACTCAAAATCCATAGAAAAGATTTGTTTGGTCTTTGTCATACTTAAAAAAAAAATTTGAGACAACCTTAAATATCAGGAAATTTCATGCAAAATTCTGAATTTCTAACTTCTTTTGAAATCACAGAGAATCTGGCAGGACCATGCTTCATCTCTCCTGACAGGGATTTGGCTGGGGCAAATGTTCACTAAAGGCCATGAGCTTTCCTACTCCTGGCCCACTTCACCTATTTAAAACAACCGTTTTACCCCTGTTAGACATTACACTTTGCAGCCACCCGGCAGATCATGAATTTATCAAGATACCAAACCATGTATGATTCTGAGCTTCCTCATCAGAACTGTATTTATATGGGGGCGCCTGGGTGGCTCAGTCGGTTAAGTGTCTGCCTTCCGCTCAGGTCATGTTCCCAGGGTCCTGGGATCCAGCCCCATATCAGGCTCCCTGCTCAGCATCAAGTCTGCTTCTCCCTTTCCCTCTGCCCCTCCCTCCAGCTCATTCTCTCTCTCTCAACTAAATAAAGAAAATTTTTTTAAAAAAGAAATAACTATATCTATATGTAATAAAATCCAAGATTACAAACTGCATATGTTAGTTGTGTTGTAGGTATGGGCACTCAATAAAATTTAATTGATTAAATTTACTTATATAAAGAAATATATTTCTAAAATCAGTTTATTACCCCAACATGACAAAGCTGATATGGAAATCAACACTGTATTTTGAGGTCATAGACTCTGATTATTTCAAGTTTCTGACTTCCTGAATCCACTACACCTG
This sequence comes from Vulpes vulpes, assembly GCF_048418805.1. Taxonomy (NCBI): domain Eukaryota; kingdom Metazoa; phylum Chordata; class Mammalia; order Carnivora; family Canidae; genus Vulpes; species Vulpes vulpes. The sequence goes on along the minus strand of NC_132788.1, from coordinate 45,427,232 downwards.
TTGGGTCTCCTTGATTTTACCGTCACCAGCATTTTTGAGTCTGTTACCTCTTGCCCTGTATTGTATCTATCCTCAGACTATTCTTGAACTTGGGTTTCTAATTACTGCAAGAGGAAAGCACATCAGGAGTCTGCATGCCATTCAAAATTCATCATCTCCAAGAGAGGCTGAGCAAAAGAATTTACAGTTATGATCATGAAACATCCATCAGTTACTTTGAGAGATCATGGAAAATATGATGCTTGAAGAATGAACATTTTCTTAATTTTAAAGGGGAAGAAAATGTGGATTTCAGAAATAATAGACTCAGGACTGAAGGTATATAATGGCTTAATAAAATTACATCAGCGCCGAAGAAGAGAATTTAAGGGGAAAACAACATGGGTTCATAACATAAGGCTGCCCAACTAGCCTCACATTATTTTTATTGTGTTGTGTATCTTACCTAGGAATACAATAGGAGTCTAGGAATCCCTCTGTGTAGCCATTTTGACAATTGCCAGACCTCCTTGTGATATTCTTGGGGTCAAAAAAGAAGAAAAGTAGGATATATATATATATATATACTATATGCCACATACTGTCTGCTTGCATATTTGATGCTGGCAAGCTATATTTTAAGAGTAGTCATTGATTAAACAAAAATTTACTGGTTCTTACTGTCAAACACTGACAGATGTTTGCAACATTGATTAATAGGAGATGTCCCGCTGAGAGAAGGTGACTAACAACATCCCACAGAGTTTACTCACAGTTTTATTTCTTTTCAACATTTTTATCATCAAAAGGATGAAAATTCGCAAAGGATTAATCTGAAAATTTGGGAATGCTGCAAAGCTTGCTTCAAAAAGTTCTACAGACTGAAATACTGTAAATATGTGCTGTAACTAACAAAGTTAAGTTTAAAGTGATGATAAAATATTTTTTTCTTTTTATTTTTATGCAACTTATAACAACAATCACAGTTCCCTGCCCTACTCTTTCCCCAATCTCCCCAGTCGCCCTTTGCAAAGGTATACACTGTTGACTATTACGGCTTTTGAAACTTATACATTTCCATACATCCATACTTTAGACAGTATCCATTGACTTCCTGTTATGGTAGGTGAGGACTTAGCTCTCTTATACAGCTAATTCAGCTCTACAGCAGGTTTTGGTTTGAATAATTAATCTTCCATACTGACATTGTTCTGCCAACATGACTATTACTCACAGCTGGACTTTGTAACATGGCAATTAAAACTAGGTTTTCTTTCTTATTTTTGTCTTCCTTAAAGTTAATAATTGCATTGCTTTTTGATTTCCTTGGTTTTCTTTGTGGCTTATTCTCCCCACGCTTTCCAATAGACTGTCAGCATACATTTCTACAAGCTCACATCAGCCTCCAAGATTTTTCTTGAAGACACACTTCCAGAATTTTCTCCTCTTCTGGAATGGTTGCTCTTAGTTCTTTTGCACAATTGACTTTCTAGGTTTACAATTCATCATTGCGTTCCGGGGTTAGACCTAATATTTTGTCTTCTTCCTTCTTCTTTCTTGTCTCCATTATGTTCTTCATAAAGGGTTCATGGAAGATTTATTTTTTGAGACTTTGAATATCCTGAAATCTTATTATTTTACCTTCCTCAATGGTTGGTAGTTAAATAAATATCAAATTCTGGTTGGAAATAAATATTTTTTAAAATTCTGTTTGGATGAGAGACACCTAACTCTGGGAAATGAACAAGGGGTAGCGGAAAGAGAGGGGGGGGGTTGGGGTGACTGGGTGATGGGCACTGAGGGGGGCACTTGGTGGGATTAGCACTGGGTGTTATGCTAAATGTTGGCAAATTGAACTCCAATAAAAAAATTTTTAATTAAAAAAAATTAAAAAATAAAATTCTGTTTGGAAATAATTTCCATTCCCTTCCTCTGAATGGCATTCCTTACTGGTGTTGTGGAAGCCATGAAAATGCACTCCTCAGTTCTCCTGCATAATTAGTGACACCAATTGCTATCCTTCTGGACCCTCTACTTCACTGGCCCTGAGGTCATGCTTGTCACAGACTACTCTCCCTTATGACTGACCATGGCAGGGGTACTAATGCAGACCCATTTCTGCAGGACACTGACTCCTTCAGTAAGCAATGTTGGTTCAAGGGCTTCTCATTGGCCTGGCTGGATCTTTCTTAGACCTGTACTGCCATTTGAGACTCTTCCCTGCCAAACCTGTTTCTTGCCCACTTTCTTTCACAGGTGTTAGACATGGGTCATGGTCTAAAGGCTCTGCCTTCTGTGGCTCCTTCCTCTTTATCCTTCACAGTTGTTTCCTTCGATAAATGATAAATGTTTTGCACATCTAATCCTGTCTTGACATTTGCATCTCAGAAGACCTAAACAAACACAAGTCTGGGTTTCACTTCCTGGAAGGCAAAGAAAATGCCATTCTGAGTGATATTTACGGGGTGGACAATTTCCTGGCACAAGATGGTGTCCTGACTGCCAAATATTTCACCAGCAGAACCTGGGGAAATGTCCTGGTGGAGGTGAATGACATTGCAGGTGCAATGATCCAGGCATCCCAATGCCTACAAGGAGAAGGGGACTGATTCGTTCCTGCTGTATTGTGCTGAGACATCATAGAGAGATCATGAGAAATCATAAGCCTTTAATAAGCAGTCAAAGACTCAATATGAGAGCCAGAGGGTGTCACTGGTAGCTCACAAAGAGATCATTATCTCCTGCAGTGGAAGTATATGTACAACTTAGCCTCAGATCCAGGACCTGGTAGAGATGCAGAACTCCAGAGATGTTTAAATGCTCAACTAAGGTAGATCTGTTCTACCAGGATCAGAGCCCTGGTTGGAAAACCTAAGACTCTGAAACATGGGAAGTAGTTGCTGGAATTTTCAGAGTCTTTGGAACCCATGGAGACTACAGAGGTCGCCTGAGCTGCCTTAGTTAGAGGCAGCACTTCCCTACACTGAAGAGGCCTCACTCTTCAAAGGCAGCAGTGCCTCCCTCAGGAGCCAACAGGCCACTAACTAGGGTGAAATCCTGGGGTTAAAACCTAGAGACAGCTGGGCCTGACAGAGGAAGAAAGACATTATATCCCAAAGTAGCTTCAAGATTTAGAATGTACTGGCAGGAGCCCAAGAAGTACCACTGGGAATGAAGGCCCTTGACTAAGGGACTAGAATAGAAGGCAGGGCAGGACAGAATTCATTAACAACAGGGGTACTTTCTCCAAAAATGTGTGTTAATGCTCTGGCCAAGGAGCTCAGAGATAGGGAAAACCTGCCACTAGAATGGCTCTGAGAAGCCTAGAAAAAGTTATGGCCCACATTGAGTGGACAGAAATGCTTGAGCTTCCCTGACAGCTGATAGAGGAAGAAATGCAAGAAGCTGGGAGAAGTAGGCATGCTGGAATGACTATGTTATGTAGGGCCAAATAATCCACTAGAGTTCTGTATCTCATACGAGCACTAGAAGGAGATACACCATTCACCAGTGCCATCAGGAATATGCTAGTGAGGGGGCACCAGCATGACTCAGAAATTTAGTGGGGGCACTTCTCTGTAGGCCATGGCTGACAGTGGGAGAGGCCATCACAGTGCTGGGCTTGTTACCATCCATGGAGGCCATGAGTCTAGTGAACATCTGTCACCACACAGAGTCACAGTTCTTTTTCTTCTGATGAGAACTTTTAAACTCTACTCTCTTAGCAATTTTCAAATATACAAAAGTGTTATGAACTATAGTCGCCACGCTGTACATTCCATTCCATGACTTATCTAGACAAACTAGATGTTTGTATCTTTTGACTGAGGCTTTTTGTTTGTGTGTTTGTTTTTAGCTTTTTCTCCCTGCATAGCCTCAGTTTCTTTAAGTTTCCTTCCAAAATAGTTGGTTTTGTTGTTGTTTCCTTATTTGTATGGTTCTCAATCTCTCGTGTTAGAGGCCTTTCATAGATGTCTGTTGATCTTTGATCTTCTACTCATATTTAAGAAGGAGAAATAAAGAACCTGATTGGAAGGTCTGAGCGTGTGGGTGGGGTTTGCTGACTCTGAGCATCACTGTAGAGGGATCTGTCTCCACCAGCTATTGTGGAATTGGTAGGATCGGCATCTTAGGTCCTTCCACATGAGCTCATCAGATTCCCTAGAGAAGACTCTTCTATCACTACTTGGAGTGTAAGCCACACTGCCAGCATTCTCAGAGCCTGGTGGGTGAAGAAGGTGGGCATGGGGCTGGGGACCTGGAGGTGTCTCAGCTTTCAGCTGCATATGTTTACTTATCAGTAGAGTGCTCATGCAAATGAGACTGATGTCCCTTAGCCCAGACACTTTCCATTCTATACGCTCCAAAAAAAGTAACCTCTAGTTTTCTCCTCAACGGAGAAAGAGCAGATGCCCAGCAGTGAGGAGAAGGGGGTGATCTCGAAATGTAGTTCTTTCTTAAACAGTTTTCAACCAATTCTTATGTGAGCACTTCCTTTCCCTCCAGTTCCAGAATATCTGGTCTTGCTACTCTCAGAGCTTCTTGAAAATCCTGCAATTTGTTCTTGGCTTCTCCCACTACCAACTTAACAGTCTGCCTTCTTGTGTCTGCTCAGTCAATAACACTTGTCCATCTGCTTTTCAGCTCTTAAAGCTTTGCTGCTACTTTGCTTTCTCCACTATGGGTCTTTCTCCACCTCCCTTCCTTCTTCTCTCCCACCCTTTTTTCTTCCTCCACCTTCTTTCTTTAAGTTTCTTTACCACAGTTTGACAGGGTCTCAAGAGAGAAAAGAAAACCTTAATGGGTAAATTCAATCCACTTCCTTTTCCCAGAAATACTATTATTTCTCCCTTGCAAAAGTAATACATTTTGCTTATGGAAAAATTAGAAAATCCAGACAACCAGAAAGAAAAAAAATCATCTGTAAACTCACCATCTAGAAACTTTTTTCCTTTACCAGTTTGTGTGTGTGTGTGGCGGGGGAGGGGGGGTACACTCTTTTACGCCTGAAACAAACATTCTGCATGCTCCCTCTCTCTGAGCCTTGTGAAGCTCTGGACATAAAATAAAAAGTGAGCTAAACATGGTTCCTGGCATCTCAAAGCTGAGATCTGTCAAGGGAAGACAAACATTTCAATAAAATGGGCTAAGTATCATTAAAGGAGTAGTACAGGATTTTACGGCAGGAGAAAGAAGGAGTATCAAATCTAGGTTTGGGCATGTCAGGAGGGGGCTAGAGAGAGTCCCACACTGCCCAGGAACTGTAAAGTGCTGACTACGTAGTCACACTTATTTATCAGCTGAGATGTATAAGAAGCATCACATAACTGGGATTTTTCTCTTAACAACATACCATGTGCAACTTTTTAACCACCCTACATCAACTTTTTTTTTAAGATTTTATTATTTATTCATGAGAGACACAGGGAGAGAGGAAGAGACACAGGCAGAGGGAGAACCAGGCTCCTCATGAGGAGCCCATTGCAGGATTTGATCCTAGGACCCCGGGATCATGCCCTGAGCCACCCAGGCATCCCCCTACATCAACTTTTTAATAGCTAAATACCATTCCACTGCACACGTGTACAGCTATTACTTTAATTGATCATCTTAATATATTTAATTTCCAATTTTTGAGAATTATCCACCATCTGTGGTAACCCTCTTCGTACCTTTGCACATTGAAGATGAAATTTACTGAGATTAAAAGTTCAAAAATAAGGGCACCTGGGTGGCTCAGTGGGTTAAGTGTCTGCCTTTGGCTCAAGTCATGATCCCAGACTCCTGGGATCCAGCCCCACGTTGGGCTCCCTGCTCAGCGGGGAGCCTGCTTCTCCTTCTCCCTGCTTGCTCTCTCTCTCTCTCACTCTCAAATAAATAAATAAATAAATAAATAAATAAATAAATAAATAATTCAAAGATAAACAATAAAAGGCGATTTCAAGAGAGATCTGGCTCAACAGCAACTCACATGGGGAAACGTTAAAAAGCCTGAGAAGGGGTGGCCCAGGTAGCTCAGCGGTTTAGCGCTGCCTCCAGCCCAGGGCCTGATCCTGGAGATCCGAATTCGAGTCCTACGTCGGCCTCCCTGCATGGAGGCTGCTTCTCCCTCTGCCTGTGTCTCTGCCTCTCTCTCTCTCTCTCACTCATGAATAAATAAAATCTTAAAAAAAAAAAAGACACCTTGAAAAATTCTAGGTTGTTTCCAGCTTCTCTCCCTCTCTTTCCCCTGATGCTTCAGGCATTCCAAGTCCTGACCCTGTGGGGGGAATGGTTAATGGTTACCTCTCTCATCTGTCCTCACTGCTTGCTGCTTTCCTAGAATGCCACAGCCCCACCCCACCCCCACCCCCACCCCCGCTCTGTGTTGGGTGCCTGCACTCCAGCCCACACCTATTTTTGTAAATGAAGCTATCCCGGGACCCTGCTGAGCCCATTCAGTCCCTCGTTGCTAATGGTGTGGACACACACTGCATGACCTGCAAAGCCTAAAACCTAGCCCTCTGCTGAAAAGCCTGCCAGCCCCTGATCTCATCAGTATAGTTTTCCTTGACTGCCCCCCAAAACTCTTACTCATCCCCCCTTTCCTGGCACCCCCCACTCTTCCTGGTACTTATTATAATAAGGCATTTAAGACATTTTAATATAATTATTTGACAACCATCTCTCCCCAACTCATCTGTAAGTGACATGAGGGCAGGGGTCTTACCTTATCTTTCTTTCTGTGGTGATGTGAGACCCACCAGCCTTAAACCACCAATCACTACCCCCAACCCCAGCTTCTTCTACAGCTGGGGCAAACCTGAAGACTCTGAGAGAGAAGTCTTTGGTCCTCTGTGGGTGCAGGAAGGCTTTGCATTGGAACCCTGGCCAGGAAGACTGGAAAGGGCCAGGCGGCTGGTTCACAGTAAACACAGTCCCTATTAGGTAAATATGAGGAAATGGATCTCTCACATAGGCCTAAGAGTGTGCTTTGAAAATATCCCTACTCGACTTCTGCTCGACTTCAGATCATTTCAGGGAGGATGTACCTGAGCCCTGAGCAAACACCCTGTTCCCATCTCTGCCATGCCCCAGAAGAAAGGCCTGAGACTGAGTAAAGAGATGCCAACACCAGGAAAGAACTAGGGTCACTGATGGGGAAGGGGCTAAAGGGAAAGACTAAGTGTCAAGGAATCCAGAGAGAAGGGCGAGTCATGTAGGAAGGAGGAGGGGCATCCCCAACAGGCTTGCAGGGGCCTGGAAGTACATTCTCTACCACCCCTACCTCCCCTGTGGGTTTGCAGGCATCCCCTAGACCTTACAAAAAAGAACCTGAAAATATAGCCTGGAGTCCCTATTCACTTCAGGATCCTGAGCCTGGAGACCTCGGGCAGCTTATGCTCAGTCATCTGCATCCATCTCCAAACCCCTGTTAAGGATGATGGGACAGAGAAAGGCCCGATAGGTAACCCTAGACTGCTCTGCTTCTTGGAGACCATGACCCAGCCCCTACCCCCAGGAAATAGGAAGATCAACTTTTCCATCTCCTGCTCCATCTTTTCGTCAAGTGTCAGAAGATACAGAGGCCTCTCTAGGGTCATATTTGCATTCTCAGAATTCAACAGCATGCCTGCCTGCCACATAGTAGGCTCTCAGGAAGTGGGCCTTGGCTAAATGTCCAGCTCTCTATAATTCTTCTTGGGGCAGATGTTAGCATGAAGAGAAAATACTTAGGCAGAACAAAGTGGCCTTTTCAGACATTTGAAAGGCAGTCTCATCACAAAGCAGTTAGTTTTATTCTTTGAGGTTTGGAAAGGTCAAGACCCAACCAGGGTTGAGTCCTGTGCTAAAGCCCTGACACGAAAGGTAGGCTTCCCATTCAATATCAAAGATAGAACTGAGTGTGTTACTTGGGAGGAGCAGAGTTCCTCTTGCTGCAAATAGTCAAGCAGAAGCTGGAAGATCCCATTAGGGTAACTGCAAGTGGTTTGTCCTGAGAAGAAATTTGATTGAGGATTATCCCGGGTCCCTTGTATCTCCAACATTCTAATTATCAAATACAGGTGCACTATAGGGACACCTGGGTAGCTCAGTGGTTGAGTATCTCTGCCTTTGGGTCAGACCGTGATCCTGGAGTCCTGGGATCGAGTCCTGCATCACGCTCCTTGCAGGGAGCCTGCTTCTCCCTCTGCCTATGTCTCTGCCTCTTTGTGTCTCTCATGAATAAATACATAAAAACTTTTTGTTTTAAATGTGCACTATAGACATGGAAATAGTATTTGCTTAACCATTGTATTTAAACTTACTGTATATCACTGCTTTGTTTATTTTGAGTATTTTATCAAACAACAAAGATAATGGTTCATGGATGAGGTTCTGTCATCCATACTTCAAACCATAATGTTATTAATAAAAAATCTATTCAAATTTCACTAAATATTTATCTTTAGTTTAGTCAATATATCAAATTATTGCAGTCGTAAACTTAAGTATATTTCTTTTAAACACCAAGCTCGGTTCAACAGAGTAAGTTGGTAATGTGCTTTATGAAAATAAAGTATTTCAAAAATGATTTGAATAATCTTTGGTCAAACGCTATCGAAATAATTGCAAAGATTTCATTCCATTGAGTATTGTAAGTTGGAAATGAAGAAGTGAAGCAACAATTTCTAAAATGTTTAATTCCTTTCTTCTAAATAGCTCAAGAGGACCGTTTCCCAAGTGCTTTCACTTTTTTTTAGTATTACGATAAATCCATACTTCACCTTTGTAGAGTTCTTTACATTTTTCAAGACATGTTGACATTCATGATTTTGTTTTCCTTCTCACAATTTATCGGGGAGGTAGGCAGTGCGGCAGAGATTGCTGGTTCTTCTGAATGATCTGTTCCCACCTGATTTCAACAGAATTGGATTTGCTACACTTCCAGTTGCACAGCGGGACATAATTCCCAGGTTCCTTACACCATGTGACTGAGTAGCCCGGCCAAAGGGACCTGAGTGGAAAGGACCATGCAGCCCTCCAGGTCAGGCACTCATGAGGCCACAGTCCTCCCCTTCCCTCTTTCTCTGTCACCGGATGAAATGTTGCCCAGGAAATGCACAAAGGTCATTAACTGTCTGGGCAAGACATTGTCCCCTGTTCTTCCTCACTGCTTTAAACTCTTCCCCAGATTTGTGTGAGAAAGCAGACTATAAGTATTCAACTAAGACAAAAGAAAAAAGGGGGCACCTGGGTGGCTAAGTGGGTTAAGCCTCAGACTCTTGCTTGAGAATCAGGGTCGTGAACTCAAGTCCCGCACTGAGCTCCATGCTGGGTGTGGAGCCTACTTAATAAAGAAAGAAAAAAGATATACTGAAATAGAGATTATTTTACATCTACATTAATTCCTTCATTAGAATTTATATCAATTATATTCTTCCTTATCAAGGGCTGAGAAAACCACTAAACATTAAAAAAATAATATGATATTATTGTCTATGACCTCAAGGAGTCACAAAAGAGTAAACACTGATCCATGCTGCCTGTTGTTATTACATGATGGGAATATTTGTGTCAAGCCTCTGAAGGCTAAGTAATGGTGTATAGTGATCTTTCACACTACTTTTGTATCCAGAATATATCAAGGTAGAGTATATAAAAAGGAAATTATCTGTTGAAGTATCTATTTACCTTATCAACACGTATCTTACTTATCCTATAGGTATACTTATCTGTTTATGGATTACAAGTATAATTTAGCAGTTTCCTGAGAAGATGTGGATCCTGGAGGACAGTGACTATGTATTTTTACTCACCCACTCTTATCCTCCCAATAGGCATGTATTCCATTCTCCTCCTACACCTCAACTTTCCTTCATGCCTTAAAAAGATGACATTCATTGAAAGAAAGGCACATTTTGTACAGGTTAATTATAATAAAATTCTGGCTTAGAACGATCTTACTGTTTGAAAAATTAATATAACTCAGAAGAGTTCTATAAGCCAAAGCTATGACTAACTACATAGTCAGGTACACTGTTTTGCATTCATTCATTTTGTACTTAAGAAGTACGCATTGACATTATTCGAATGCTGAGTGGTTCGTATTTTCCCTCTTTTCTATTGACATTGCCAAACATTGCTATGATTTTGAAATTATTAGTCTTTTTTTCCTATTCTTAAAATTTTTCTTGGACTTGACTGTAACCTTTAAAAAACACGATGTTCAATCAGATATTCAAAGAAGAGTGAGTCAAGCGCCCTGGAAGATATTTTAACTATTTCTGATTAAACACACTAAGGAACTCAGTACTATTCTACAAAACACATTAACTTCCAACCAAGTTGATTTTTACATCTATGTACCAAATATATTTTAATGAGAGGAAAATTGGCAAAGTGCTTCCCAAAAGCATGTGGCATATACAATTTGAGCATATATCTGGTAGATAAACTGCCTTCATTATTACTTGAGAAATGAAAAGTCATCCAGATGACAAAAGTCATGCTACTAAAGCCAGCCAGGAGACTTCCCCTACCTCCCATTCTGGAAACGTCTTCATAATATTGCACAGTGACTCTAATTTTTAATTGGTGGTTTTTACAATGGAATCATAAATCTGACGATGAACCTTAAATATTTACTGAAAATGTCAGATTCTGCTCCTTTATGCTACCTGATCTTTCTGGTTAGGATTTGGTACTTCCTGTCCCATTGGAAAGTGGCTAGAAAGATTGACAAAGAGAGTAAGAGCAAATCTTAGGAGCATCTGCTTATAAAAGCTATTAAATGGCCAGAAGCCACTTTCTGAGCACCTACCAAGGACATGGTGGCACTTTAGGATAGACGAAGTGAACATGGTTTCCTCACTGAAGGAATTGCCCAACCCAACCAGTGGAGCAGTGAAAGAAGGCAAATGGTTACATGAAGGAGGCCTGTGGTAGGAGGCATCAGAAATGAAGCACAGTGGGATTTCAGAGAAGGAAGAGATGGCATTCAGGTGTGGAGCCAAAGGGAATGCGTGAGCTGGTCATTGAAGGAAAGGTGGGATTTTTAATAAATAAAGGACTTTGTCTTGCTCACACATGATGATATAGCCTTGAGAATGCTCATCATGGCACACTGCAGGGAGCAAGAGCAGAGGCAAGGACATTAGGCAAGAGGCTATTCCAATGACCCAGGCAGAATCTGACAGGGGCTTGGATCCATGGCTGTAGATTTAAAAAAAAAAAGGGTGGTTGGATTCTGGATACATTTTGAAGGTTAGAGGTTAGATAGGGCTATAGGATTTGTTGATGGATGGAAAGTAAGATGTGAGAGAAAGGGAGGAGTTAAGGTTTCAGGCTAAGCCAACTGAAAGAGCAGAGTTGCCATAATGGAGATGAGAAGAACAGAAGTTTGCTTTTGGATGTGTTCAGTGTGGTGTGCCCATTGAGCATCTAAGTGGAGAAAGCAGTTGTCTCTCCAAGTCTAGAGCTCAGAGCACAAGTTCTGGCTAGAGACTCAAAACTTGGAATCATCAGGATCTAGAGTATTTCAAGAGTTCACTTGGAGTAAATCTAGTGAAGAGGCCCCTCAATGGAGCCCTGGGCCCTCTAACATCTACAGGCAAGGTGTGGAGAACACAGGAGTCACCAGTGAGCTGAGAGGGAAAGCAAGAAAGCCAAGTTGAGGAAATGTGTTGAGAAAAGAAAATAGTGTCTAGATATATGCTGCAGAGAAATGAACTAAGACACGAGCATTGATTTGAATGCATGGCCTGCTCAATACCAGTTGTGTCTATACCATCCATGAGTGTCCAAAGATTTCTGTTTCCATCCCACCTCCTCATGTGAAAAGCAGTGTCTTTTCCCACAGGTTCCCAGTACAAGCGTTTGCAAGACTCTCATGTGGGAGGTCCACATGTATCTTCAACTGGGTCCTGGTCCTCTCAGAAACCCATGGTCAGAACAAAAACTCAGAACAAAAACTCCGGGGCTGGAATCACAATCTCAGGCCTTCAGTGCAAGTTTTTCAGGGGACGTCAAGAATCACCTTTCTGTGAAGGGCTGTGAAGGCACAGCAGTCTCTCTTCAAGTCAAGAGAAAGGGTATGTCCTCTTTCTGGGTGATGCTCAGATGAGCAAAGCAACGTGGGCTCCTAGAGCTCTGTGGGGGAAACCCTGCTTTTAATTCTGTTTCTCCCTCTGTCTCTGTCCCTCTTTAGCTCTTTTACCCCCACACACAGACACACCTACACACACAGACTATTTTTTCAAGGTTTAGCTCAGTACCAGGACTCCAAAAGAACATGGAGGCCGCCATTTTGAGCAGAGCCCCCCATTATTCACCTTGCAGTTTGTTTGGCCTGCCTCCTGTCCTCCAGGCCATCAGACAATGATTATTGAATGGAGGCAGGGGAAGGGGGAAGTTTGGCTAGAATTCCCAGTCTCCCTAAGGGGTCTCCTTAGCCCACCTGTAAATTAGTGGCACAGAATGGGGCAGGGAAGAGGTGCTGGCCAGCTTCATCCTTCGTCATCATCAGATCCCCAAATGCAAAAGAATATGCTAGGGGTTTCGTGGCCTTGACAGCAATTTTCTAGGTCCTGGCTGAAATGTTCTATTACCAAAATCTGCAGCATATGTTTTATCTTTTCCAATAAGGTCAAAATTTCCCTACTTCCCTCTCTCTAACACATCCACTGAGAAAGAACACTGAAAATAGAAGGAAAATATCTCCTATGAAAAACTTAATATACTTGATGACAAATGATCTCTTCACAGTATACAAGACTGACTGAATTCCAAACCAAAGAAATTTGAAAGCAAAATTAATATTTTACAGCATTTTGTTTGCAGCATCGGCAAAATCAAGTGTCCACCTGTTACTAATTTCTTATGAACACAAAGTCCACTCTGCTTCTGGGAAGGATGGTTAGTGTTTGTCAAGTTTTTCTGCGTAAACATACAAAAATATAACTGAAAAGTTCATCAGAGGGCCAAAAGTGGGAATAAGAATCCAAAGCCTGTTGACTATTCCAGATACCAGAGTTCCAGAAAGCTTCTACAGTCCCAACTCCTGATTTTATAAGTGAAATTATCATGAAAGTCACTGTAATAAAAATTGATGACTTTTGTATACATACAGAGCTTATTACATGCACTCTAAAAACAGAACTTGTATGATTTAAATCTAAAGAAGTGATTTTGTAAGGACACCTGGGTGGCTGTGGTTGAGCATCTGCCTTCGGTTCAGGGTGTGGTCCCAGAGTCCCATAATGGGGTCCCACATCGGGCTCCCCTCAAGAAGCCTGCTTCTCCCTCTGCCTATGTCTCTGCCTATCTCTCTGTTTCTCTCGTGAATAAATAAATAAAATCTTTTTTTAAAAAAAAGCAGTGATTTTTCAGGGATGGTCTATTAGGTCCTCCAGCTGGTCCACAAATATCTTATTTGTTTCTGGTATGAACTAAAATTTGCCTATGTTTTCTTCAGAAGAGGGGCCAGTTCTTCCCATAACTTTTCTATCACTAACCATGAACAGGTGACGTTGAGGGTCTTCTGATTCCTCAAAAAAAAATTTTTGACAGACTGAAAAAGTTTCCTACCATAGCTTTAAAGTATCTTAATGAAAAAATATATATCAATCTGAAATAACAAGTTTTTTGGTCCAACAAATCCGACATTCTTCTATGAGCTGTGGTAGCAAACCAAAGCTGACATACAATCAAATTTAGCCATTACTGCAACACTAGCAGCAGCTCAGAGCGCTATGTCACCTCAATAACCCAGAGCTGTCCTACCTCAATTATCTATGGCTTCAATTAAAAGTGTGTAGAAGTGGTTTTCATCTTGAATTTGTTCAAAATACGTGGCTTAATTCTCAATTTCAAATAGGTCTTCAGTAGGCTCACAAGTCACCAAAATACAGTACCCGAAGTTAGACATTTAAACATTTTTATTAAAATGTTTGCACATACACATAAAAAATTCTTTCCTGATACAAAACTGTACAAAATGTACCAACAACTGACATCATTATAAAGGAACCTGCAGATCAACGGGACCTCATCTTGAACACCAAATGAAGGAGAAATAGGAGGAAGAATTATTTGAGAGACAACTTTATCATGGCTCATCAATAATGCCTGCTGTCAAAATGTATTAAGGCATCGCACAAGGGTGTCAACATCAGTTGTGTCAGGCTAATAATCTCATCTCTAAGGAATCCTTGAAGTTGGAGAAAGGATCATGGAAATACAGTTGTTGGAGGGCATAATCTAGATCATCCTGTCGTTGTAGAAACAACTGTTTTTATGGCTAGCTCTGTTTAAGATTGCATAAGGGGGTCTTCACACTCCTGATGATTAGTATGGTTGATGGGTGCAGTTCTGCGTGCCACAGGAAGAACCTTGGAAGAGTTTACGCCCGGCTCTCCAGGACATGTGATTTTGACACCTTTGAATTTGCTTCAGTTGTACATGGGCCACACACACAAAACAGATCTGATTGGATTAAACACTGAACTCATGACATCTCCACAAAGTGTAGCAGAGGGTCATGCTGTCTGCAAGGCTCCCTAACCTTGCAGTTTCTCTTGGCCACCCTCCTCAGTCTCCCCTTCCCGACTCTCAGGAAAGCGTCCCCTCCTTACCTCTAGGGCTTCCCCTACACCCAGGGAAAGGAGCTCCCCTTTCATTCCCAGCTGCCTGGCTTGCCAGGGCAGCCCCAGCTGCCCGGTTCCTCCCCCGGGAGGCCAATCCCCTGGGTGGCCTCGCCAAGGTGTTCAAACGGGGCCTCCGGCGGGGGGTCGAGGCTGGAGGCTCAGGCGCCCCGCGCCCCTGGCGTCCCCGGGGCCCCCTCCCCGCGCGGCCCCCGCCTGGCCCCTGAACTCACCAGGAGGAGGTTGTGCGCCACCAGGTACCCGAGCCGCGGGCTGCCCCGGACGCCGGGGGCCAGGCGCCCGGTGGCGTAGCCGTGCCAGGCCACCACGTAGGGGTTGTCGATGGTGATCCAGTGCTTGACCTGGCCGCCGAAGTGGCGGAAGCAGAGCTCGGCGTAGTCCCTGAAGTGGTCGGCCAGCGCGCGGTGGGCCCAGCCGCCGTAGGCGTCCTGCAGGCGCTGGGGCAGGTCCCAGTGGTACAGGGTGACCACGGGCTGCACGCCCAGCTCGCGCAGCCGCTCCAGCAGCCGCCGGTAGTAGCGCAGCCCCTCGCGGTTGGGGGCGGCCGCGCTGCCGTTGGGGAGCACCCGCGCCCACGAGATGGAGAAGCGGTAGTGGGTGACCCCGAGCTCGCGCAGCCCCTCGGTGTCGCGGAAGACGTTGTTGTAGCCGTCGCTGGCCACGTCCCCGGTGGCGGGCGGGGACGGAGAGCGGGCGCCCGACGGCAGGCCGGCCGCGGGGGGCGCGCCGGGGGGCGCGGGGGGCCGGTGGGTGAAGGTGTCCCAGATGGACGCGCCCTTGCCGTGCTGCCGCCAGCCGCCCTCCGTCTGGTAGGCGGCGCTGCCCACCGCCCAGAGGAAGCCGTCGGGGAAGGTGTCGTGGAGGAGCCCGGCGGCCTCGGGGGCCGGGGGCTGCGCGAAGCGGGCCCAGGTCTGCGCCCCGTCGCCGGGCTCGGCGTGCAGCCGGCGGCCGCCCAGGGCCAGCAGCAGCAGCAGCAGCAGCGGCGGCGGGGGCGGGGGCGGGGGCGGGGGCAGGGGCAGGGGCACGGGCAGGGGCAGGGGCACGGGCAGGGGCACCGGCAGGGGCCGCGGGCGGCGCGGCGGGGTGCGGGCGGGCATGCTGCGCGGGAGCCGGGCGCTGGGGCCGCGCCGCACCCTTTATGCCCGCGCCCCGCCGCCCCGCGCCCCGCCGCGCCGCCCGCCCCCGCCCCCGCCCCCGCCTCCCGCCGGGCCCCGCCGGCAATAATTACCTGCGAGGCGGCGCCGCCCCCCGCGTCGGCGGCGGGGGCGCAGAGGGCAGCGCGGCGGGACGTCGGAGCCCCGCGCCCGGGCCTCCCCGCTCCCCGCGGGCCGCCGAGGTGCCTGGCGACGCCACCTGCCCTTCCCGTCCGCGCACCTGCGGGAGAAGCCCGAGCCGCGTCGGTCCAGGAGGGGGGCGGGCCCGGCTGCCCCGAGGGGCGCGGGGCGCGGGTTCTCGGGCTGCGCTTCCCCCGGCCCCCACTCGGCCCCCACTCGGAGGCCCAGACAGTTCCACACGGACATTGCTGGATCCGATTAGGAACCGCGTGAGATCCTTTGAGGACGGCGAGGTGGGGAGAGCCTGGGGAGCCGGGGCTTGGGATGTTGTGAGAGGACCCAGCGGACCCAGCGGCTGGTGGCCCACTTTCCCCCCGAGGGGCCCTAGGTAAGAGGCTCTCCCGGGGAGGGGAGCCGCTGGGGCCCACTGGAGAAGGGGTGGGTGGTCCGGCCCCAGGCCCCAGGCTGGAAAGCCTTCAAGGAAGACCAAGGAGATGCTTGGGGGGCCTTGACACTGCTTTACAATCCCTCATACTGTTACCTTCTTTTTTTTTTTTTTTTTTAATTCTTATTTATTTATGATAGTCACACAGAGAGAGAGAGAGGCAGAGACACAGGCAGAGGGAGAAGCAGGCTCCATGCACCGGGAGCCCGACGTGGGACTCGATCCCGGGTCTCCAGGATCGCGCCCTGGGCCAAAGGCAGGCGCCAAACCCCTGCGCCACCCAGGGATCCCACCGCTGGGCCACCCAGGGATCCCACCGCTGGGCCACCCAGGGATCCCTTCTTACCACTTCAAACTAGTATTTGTTCTCGAGTTAGGCCTTGCAGAATTACTTGCCCATGGCCCAGAGGAAGGGGAAGGTGACGTTTCATGTCAAGATGGTTTTTGAGTTTCTTATTAAAAAAAATAATGTGTTTTTAAAAACACACACACAAAAAAAACCCAAAGTACCAAGGTTTCAACTTTGAAAAACTGTCATTCACCTTTTTTTATCCTTTTGCATCTGTTGTATGAGTAATCACGTTTTAGCCTTGAGCTCTGACTTAGCAACTAACTTATCTGTGCCACGTTGCGTTCCCAGCTGTGCCGGAGCTCAAGGTCCCCGGGTCCCACCACTGCCACCTGTGCTAAGAAGGGAAAGGGGTAGAAGAATTTAGACTAAGCAACTGCTCCCACTCACTACAACAAAAGGGATTCATGATTCAGAGAACCCTTTACACAGAAGTTGCGGAGAGACACAGTATCTGAGGGTGTGTGTAGACTATGAGTAACTGATGTACATCGGGGGCGGGGGCGGGGGGGTGGAACGGACGGCATGGGCCTCACCTTTGTCGGCTGGAGTGGAACAGTATCTTCCCCAGCCTTAGGAATCTCATCTGTAAAATGCAGGTGGCCATGTCCACCCTGCCATCTCAGAGGCCCATGAAATGCAAATGTAAAAATGTGCGCACAGATGACTCAGTCATGGAAAGCACAGACAAATGTAAGATCTTGCTAGTATCCTTCCCTCCCTCTCCGGTACCATGTGCCTCACTCTTGGCACACCTGCCCCCTTGTGCCAAGTGATGAAGATCCTCACCGAGGTACATCTGTTCTTGTCAAAGGATCATCCTTGTGTTGTTTCTTACGTAAAAGCAATAAAGGTTTAAATGTTGCAGGCACAGGTGTTTTTATTGATTTATTTTAAATGTAAGCACAACAAATGTATTTCAGTATTTTATTAAATATTCCCAACTCCAGCTAGCATATATTATCATGATTAGTCAGATTAAGCCATCAGACTGAAACAAGACATATTGCTATTCTCTTACATGTGGCATTTACATTTTTCAATAAATGTGGAATAGCAAACAGTGACACTTCAGCAATTAAAAAAATTATGCCACACAACTACACGGGCACACTTGCTTCCAGCTAAATTAAAAAGCTCCTATGTCTGCATACTGGATCACATTTCCCTTCTAGAGCTGAAGACTACAGTATTTGCTGCACTGTAGCTTATTAAGTTTCAATTAGAAATGCTTCATGGGTCTCATGGAAAATAGCTTAGACTTAAGTGTTAGTTTATTGATGTATGGTCTGTTTGCTCAGGACAGATTTTATCTATTACTATTTTTATTTAGCCAACAGTCAAAAAAAGAGGTTTTTGTTTTCGTTTTGAGTGGTGATTAAAAAGAAAGACCCAGTTGACTAAATGCTCACATTTGAAGGTCACCTTTCCTAAGCTGGACATCAGAGCTTCAGCATTTGCAGAGATATTCCCAGGTGATAGTCCATTTCACCCAATGATGAGGATTCTTGATCATTGAAGTAAGTTTATTTCTGGAACTTGCTGTTTTTTGAGGTTCTGTTTGTGGTTATTAAATTCTGGATTCCTGAAGTGTGAATAACTGCAGGTATTGTTCCTCATTTGTTCAGCTTTATTTTGGTTCTCGTCTTTCATAGCCACCCTCAGATTCTATAATGTGGGTTTCATTCAATGATTTTGTTCTCTGGGTAAATAAGAGAGTCATTACTTGCTGTGCTTTGACTAGGAAGGTGAAGTTATTGATGCATCAAGGGAAGGAAAATTTTTAAATTTATTTACTAACTTCTGTCATGGTGATGATTTTCAACAACCTGAATAAAGGTGGTCCTCAGGCTGCTCATCATCCACATTCTTTCTATAGTCCCTATTCAGCAGAGTTTCTCCTATGTGATCCCGGGACCACCAGAGCCCTCCCCGGCCAAAGCAGCAGAAGGAAGTCCACTGACCAACATGGGCCCCAACACAACACCAACCCCACAAGCTCCCAGCTCACCAGCTGGTGACATTCAGCCTCTATGGGGAGGTACTGAGAGCATCACCGACAATCTCTCTGACCAACAACCATAGGCAAAGCAACCCTGAGAAGCCTAAGACTTCGGATCATAGGTGACAGCCCCTACCTTCAAAGACAACACTGGATTGGAGAAACAGTGTAAAGGCTACTGATAAAAAAATACACTGTTGAGCGTTCACAAATGACACATGAGAGTTGTTACAGGAATTCAGAAGGAAGGGAAGTTATCTTCTTTTGACTTGGATGGAAAGGTTTCACAGAGAAATGTGACAATATCTGGGGTTGAAAGAGTAAAATTTGGTAAAGAGTAAAAAAAGATCTACAGGCAAGGATAATAGAGAAGCAAAATATGGAAGAAAAAAGCATTCTCAGTATATATGTATTAAAAACACCTATTTAGGGATCCCTGGGTGGCGCAGCGGTTTGGTGCCTGCCTTTGGTCCAGGGCGCGATCCTGGAGACCCGAGATCGGATCCCACATCGGGCTCCTGGTGCATGGAGCCTGCTTCTCCCTCTACCTGTGTTTCTGCCTCTCTCTGTGTGTGTATCTCTGATGAATAATAAATTTTTAAAAAAATCTTAAAAAAAAAAAACTTTGTTTAGAAAAAAAAAATAAAAAAATAAAAACACCTATTTACGCAGAGCAATCTCTATTGAGGCTAAAGAGGCAGTTACAGACTGGAGATTTGGGCCAGAAATTTTGATACTGGGATGGTGGATAAGATGAAGGTATTCAAAAAGAGACAACTAAAAGCCAAAGGCTGAGTGTTGGTATAGGTCTCCATCTATGGGGGTCAGGGGTGGAGTAAGAAAGGAGAAAAAGAGAAAATAGGACCGACAGCGAAGTGCAAATCCCAGGAGCATGTGTTTTTCAAGCTCAGGAAAGGACTTCAAAAAGGAGAGGTGATGAGGGCATCTGGGTGGCTCAGTGGTTGAGCATCTGTCTTCTGCTAAGGTCATGATCCCTAGAGTTCTGGGGTCGAGTCCCGCATCTGGCTCCCCACAGGGAGCCTGCTTCTCCCTCTACCTATGTCTCTGCCTCTCTCTCTAGAGGTGTCTCTCATAAATTTAAAAAAAAAAAATCTTAAAAAAGGATAGGTGATCAAACTTGTTGAGAAAAGACAACTGATCTAGAAATTAGATCACATGCTGACTTTGGAAACAAATTTTATTGAAGCTGTAGAGGGGGCTCAATCAAGCCTGTCTGCCGTGTGAGGCATCCATGAGAGTTTCTGGGAGCTGAGGAGTTAAGGCTATCAGTACAGACGCATCTGAGATGTTGGCCAGTGGAAGGAATGAGAATATGGTCACTTGAGGCATTTGCATGGCAGAGAGAAAAGTTTTCAAAGTGAGGAACTCTGCCCTTGTTTGTGCTAGAGAAGGGAAGCTCAAGGAGAAGGAGAATTGGGAGTCTGGGAGTTCACCTTTTTGATGAAGGAGAATACTGTACAGCAGAAGCTGTAATCTTAAATGGATGGCTGTAGATGTTCAAGGTCCCAGCATATTAAATAGGGAGACAGTAAAAAGACCACAAAAACAAGAGTGTGCAGCTGAAATGTTGAAAATGATGGAGAAGGCAGCATGAGCAAGTGCCTCAAAGAAGTGGACCAAAAGCTACTAAGAAGCAACAAAGGGAGTTCCATGAAGGATTCAAGATACTGGTAAGTGGGTTCCTGGGAAGCTGCAGCTCTGCTGAGCTCTACAGAGTTTTTGTTTTTGTTGTTGTGTTTAAGATTTTATTTATTTGTCAGACAGAGAGAGAGAGAGCACAAGCAGCAGGAGCTGCAGGCAGATGGAGAAGCAGACTCCCCGCTGAGCAGGGAGCCCAATGCAGGACTTGATCCCAGGATGCTAGGATCATAACCAGAGACAAAGTTAGATGCTTAACTGACTGAGCCACCCAGTAGTCTTTCTACAGAGTTAAAGTAGGTGATAGAGGCACTAGATTGGGCTCTGGCTGCTTCTGCAGTCTGTGGAAAGTGAGCATTCCTGGATGGCTCCATCTCTTCTGAGCAAAGCAGGGAACCCAAGGGCTTGGATCCTGCACCTGCTTCCCCTCCCCCATGTCCTTCTAAGTGGCACTACTGTCTCCATTGCCCAGAACTAATTTATACCCCAACCAAACATGTCCTGACATGAAGCTCATGTCTAGAAGAAGGGAACATGGTCCCAGGGGCTTAGGGCATTGAATGGCCACAGTTGAGATGTCTCTACTCCCTTTCTCAAAACTACCCTCAAAATAAGAATAAGAGACATATCTGTTTCCAATGAAATTGAGGGAGGCTAGTACGTGGGAAGGAGACGAAGATAAAGGACTGATATGTGAAGTATCTGATAGAGATGATATGTATGAAAAGCAAGATGATTTACCTGGCATCACTCCAGAAAGGCTGCGATACCTGGAAGAAACAGGCAGCTGGGACCTGAAAACAGGAATGATGAGATCCCAATTTTCTGCTCTTAGCACAGTCTGGCACTACCCATTCCCTAGCTCCATGGGGCAATGTATTCTCTCTGAAGAAATGGACCCAAAGAGGCTACAGCCTTGGGGACAGCACATATGGAGAAGAGCATGGGTGAGGTTTGAGGAAAGTAGATCAAGTTCTGTAAAGCAAGAGTGGGACCCCCTAACCTTCCCTAGGCTAGCTCCAGGACTCCATCAGAGCACCTGGCAATAAAGCTCCCTCTGTCACAAGCCCTGCCTATGCACATAATGCTTCCAGACAGCCATTTAGTGACTCATCCTCGGATATAAAAGAACAGTCAAGAAAGACCAGATATATGAAGGAAAGCTCCTCATGCAAGAGTACAAAATTCTCAGTAATATTTTCAAGTAAGAGAAGGTATTGCATCTATGGTACAAGAACAGGAGAAGAATAAAAATCGGAACAATAGAGATGCAAAAGAGAACTCGTGGAAATTAAGAATATTGTACCAAAAGAAAAAAGAAAAAGAGATTCTAAATTTGGTAAAAGTATTGGGAAATAAGAAAATACCTTAAAAACTAGTACAAAAAATAAAGCATTAGAAAATAGGAAATAAAGACTCAGGAAAATTTAGGAGATCAAACATCCAACTTAAAGGAGTTCAAAAGAGAGAACAAACAGGAAATTCAGAATTGAAGCTCATGAAGTTCCAGGGAAATGGGTCTAAGCTGCCCTATCATAATAAAAGACCCAAAGTAAGGCACATCATTGTGGAATACCAGAATACCAGAGATAAAGATAAATTCCTAAAGCTTCAGCTTTAAACAAAAACAAAACAAAAAATACAAGAACCAAAGTAGCCCTGGATTTCTCAAGAGTAACATGAAAAATCAGAGAAAAATGGTAACGGGCTTTCAGTTTTCTAAGGGAAACTTATTTTCAACCTAGAATCTTGTGTCCCACCCAAACCAGTAATCAAGTGTGAGAGTCAAGTAGGCATTTTCAGATATCAAGGATCTTTTAAAGGGTGCTTTCAAATGCATCTTTCTTCTGAAGCTATAAAAATATGTACTCCACTAATACAAGGAAGTAAACAGAAAAGGGAGAAAACATGAATTGCATGAAACAGAGAGTAGAAAGCAGATGAAACATGAAGAGAATTTGTAGCATCGTGCAAAAGGAAGCCTCAGGATATAGCCATTTAGAGCATAAGCATTCTAGACAGAAGCAGGCTTCAAGAGGATGTCCCCAGGAAATAAGCCAGCATACAAAAGGAACAGATAGATATCTAATAAACCTCATTGAGAGATATTTTACAGGGTTTTAGGAGTAAGAAAACTTAGCCAGAAATTCAAAATAATGGATTTCAGTTTTCTGATCTGACACGTAGATGGCTTAGAAGTCATCACGCCCATCCTTGCATCAAGAAAAAAACTTGAACAAACTGAAAATCAACTATTCTCCCTAGATGCATCAAAGACATGAGGTCACAGAGCAAACTGTTGCTCCTCCAAACATAATAATAATAAATCTTATTACTATTAGGTAAGATAATAGAATCACAGCTTACCAGAGGTAGATACCCACAAATAGAGCCGATACAGCAGGAAAACTTTCAGCTGTAATCAATAGAAAACTGACAGTTCAGTGTGAACAAATTTAAGAATTAACTCTGAGGGGGCCCCCACACTTCTGTGAAGTTTACCACCATGGGCCCTACCAAATTCTCACTGTTAAGATGGGAGAAAAAGCCTCTTATGCTTCTGGCAGGAAGGAGGGAAAAGTAACCATTCTGAAATAGCTCATACCTCCCAGTTCTTAACAAGGCCTGCTCTCAAGGGAAATTGCTTTACCAGAGCTAACCATCCTGGGGAGCAGGAAATACCCAACTCCAGCTCCTATTAGCCTTCAGCATGGAGGAAGAGATATATCCAAGTCAGGTCCAGTAATAGACTGAGACCCAATCATGGGGCTGCAGAATGATTCCCCTTCCCCTACACCTTACCACTACATCGAATGACTCCCGTATGATAACAGGGAATTATAACCAAAAGAACTGTGAGTCTCAGACTCTATTTAAGACGTTTATAGAGAAATCCAAAGATGATACAAAGGAGAAACAAAAAACAAGGACACTGGAAGAAATTTTAGCTTCTGGATACCACAGCTACAACAAACAGTAAACGCAGACTAATTCCTAGCCAGCTAAACGTAAAACCTCACAATAAAACCTCTCTGTTCCTTTGACCACGCCAGCTTTCAGCAAAAAATTTCATACAAAACTGCATGCTAAAAGGCAAAAACAAACACAATCTAAAAAGACAAAGCAAGCATCAGAACCAGACTCAAAGAAAGAAAAAAAATGACGTAATCCCTTCCTCAGGGGGAAAAAAAGTTATATGATAAAGAAAATGTTATGGTATACTCTTTGGCTCAGCTGTGAATGAATTTTACTCATTTATAGCTTATATGAATATAATGGAGAAGTATGATGATAACTGTGTTTGGCAATTGTATAAATATTCAAGAGCAAGTGGCTTAAGATTCTCTCCCTCTCCTTCTGCCCTTCTTCCACTTAAAAAAAATTTAATTTTTAAGAAAGAGAGCAGATGGTACATACACATTATTTTCAAATATTGAGCTGAAGTATCAAGAGAAAAAACAGCTGAAAGAGTTGCAAGGGGCAAAATCGGGGGATTGGCATTTTTCAATAAAACATTTCAACATTATCTGTCATTTTAATTTGTATGCAAATTAAAGGAAGTATCATGTCAATAAATTTTGGTCCAAAGTGAGGAAGGACTATATCTTCTTAAGAGAAGAAAAGAAAGGTGGGTGAAACTACAGAGAGATTTGGAGGCAGAGATAAAGATATAGACGTATATTTTGAGGTGAGAGGCTGATGGGGAGCAGTCAGGGGAATGACATGAAACTTCAAACTAATGGTTTCTATCTTCTAATAGAACGGAAGGCTAGTTTAAGTGCTGAGAGCGAACAAGCTGGATGAGTATGAAAAAAAGTAAAAGCCATGATAGTGAACTTCCTGAAGAATCAACAAAAGATGAGTAAAACAACTGAACAGCAGAATTAAAGCTACACGGCATGCATTTTTAAAGTAACTATCTATATAAACTGCATTTATCTCCAATACTTGATGCAGTATTTTAGATTGTCTAAATGTCTGTGTTTAAATTCACGATTCTATGACCTGTTTTTCACTGAGATGACAACATAGCTATTCTTTTCATACAATACAAAACTGAATTTGCTATTTCTTTGCATAAGGCCTTCCTCTGTTGTTGACTAGGACCAAAGGCAATGGTTCAGAGCTTGGATGGCCCAATTAGCATCCCTCTGGTCCACTCAAAAGATTTCCACTCTGCCCCTGGCCAGGAGCGCTTGAAATTGATGTCCTGGGTCATCAGGGGTATTGGTAAAGCAGAAAGTAAATTAACTAGTTGGAATTTATTACCAGCATAGAAAAATGGCACAAAATGGATCACTCTCTTAGTGTAACTAATAAAATTTGGACGTAGGCTCTGTACTCTTGACCAAGTGACAGCTGAGTTGTTTACACATCCTCAACCAACAGTCTTGATGTTGTACTCACACTATTTTGGCCATCTTTTTCTAAACAGAGAACCTGAAAGTCTTATTTTTTTAGCAAGAACTTCTCTGTACCCTGGGCACTTTCATCTTTATAATTTTTTTCTATAGAATGTATTTTGTGATCCTAGCTTGGCTCCTTCTCCCTTGTGTTTACCATCCTCATCTGCCAGTCCTTGGCTCTCCATCCATCTCTCTCTGGACACCCTTCTCCTGAGAACTCATCTGTTCCTTGGTTTCAGTTGTGAGGATGATTCACAAACCAGAATCTCTCTGACATGATCTGATTCCTGCTGTCCCACTCCATACCTACAGAGCCTGCCCTGCATTTCAACTGGGAAATTTCAAGTTCCTATATCGAAGTCACCATGCTTAAACAGCAAATCCCACAAAGAACTAACAGAACAAATCAGATAGAGCATAAACATGAAAAATATTCAATGTCCTGGAGAAATGTAAATTGTGCAGAAGTAGTCAAGAAAGTTATAAAAGGAAGAATAAGGAAGAATTTTTACTAATATAAAAAAAAGCAATGTATTACTGGAAGAGGAATAGTGAAAAAAATAGTAAAATGTACTGGAAAGAACAAAACAGCTCTGGAGGGATGGATAGATGGATAGATACAAATATTTAACATAAGCTAAAATGGACTGAGTGATTTTTTTTAAGGCTGGTAAAAATGGCCATTCACTTGAAAAAATAATAACAAAATTAGATTCCAAATTCACACCATTATAACAAAATATTCCTAATGAATTAGATTTAGATAGCAAATGTATAAAAATAGTAGAAAATGTAAGAGAATATATTTATAATCTTGTGAAGAAAGCCTTTTCCATCATGAAGCAAAACCCAGATAACATAAAGGAAAAGACTTGACAATGTTAACTGAGTAATCAAAGATACTACTTAGAATTAAAGAAAAATGACAGACCTGGAAGAAAATATTTACAGAGTTAATAGCTGTTAGCTATAGAGTTTTCATAAATAAATAAATAAATAAATAAATAAATAAAGAATGAGCTTAGTGCAAAAATCATAAAAATATGACTAGGAGGCTCAGTCAGTTAAGTGCTGAACTCTTGGTTTTGGCTCAGGTCATGATTTCAGGGTCGTGCGATAGAGCCCCACATCAGGCTCTCCTTCTCAGCAGGGAGTCTGCTTCTCTCCTCCCTCTTTATCTGCCCCTCTACACCCCTCTCTCTCTAAAATAAGTAAATAAATAAATCTTTTTAAAACTATGAATAGGCATGTCACAAAGGAAAAAATTAAAATGTCAAATAAACATAAGCAAATAAGAACTACCAAACTAATGGAGAGCAAAAGAACATTTTTAAAAGACATACCATTTTCCACTTGAAAACAGAAAAATAAAATAACATTTAGTGTTAGAGTGCAGGAAAATGCACATTCATATACCACTGATAAACATGTAAATCTTACAACTTTGGAGGAGGATAATTTGTCATTATCTTAAAAAGCTACACATTCCCACACCTTATAATTCAGAAATGCCACTTCAAGGATTCTATCCTAGAGCAATAACAGCAACAAATACATAAAGTTATATGTGAACAAATGCCACATGGTGCTGCTTGTGATAGAAGACAATAGGAAAGTCCTCAGTGCTGAGTGAAATAAGTCAGTCGGAGAAGGACAAACATTATATGGTCTCATTCATTTGGGGAATATAAAAAGATAGTGAAAGGGAATAAAGGGGAAAGGAGAGAAAATGAGTGGGAAATATCAGAGAGGGAGACAGAATATGAGAGACCACTAACTCTGCGAAACGAACAAGGGGTAGTGGAAAGGGAGATGGTGGGGGGCTGGGGTGATTGGGTGACAGGCACTGAGGGGGGCACTTGATGGGATGAGCACTGGATGATATGCTATATGTTGGCAAATTGAACTCCAATAAAACAAAAAATTAAAAAAAAAAGTCCCCAATGCCCTCAACACAGGAAATTTACATACGTTATATTACAAATTTAGATTTCTTTTTTTAATCTCCTGGTTGAAGATATGCCAAATGTGTACCTCTGAGGCATGGAATTAGAGGAGAGGGTTTTTTTTTTTCCTTTTATTTTTTACTTTATAAATACTTTTTGCCCATCTCTTAACTCTGAGGAGGGAGGAAAAAAAAAAAAGAGAGCAAACAAAAAAAAAGGTGGGTTAAATAATCCCATAAGGATTATCTCAGTTGTGTAGTACCAGTGGGCAGAGTGATGCTGTATGAATGGAATCACTAATTTCCCTACCTCTTCTTTTCAATTCTATTTATGTCCCAGAGAAGAGATAGGGAATATAAAGAGAAATTCCAAATGTGGAACTCATGTTCCAATGAAAGCAATATCAAAGAAGAAAGAAGAAAGAAAGAAAGAAAGAAAGAAAGAAAGAAAGAGAAAGAAAGAAAGAACAGAGGGTTGAGGAATGGATGCAAGCAACATAGAAAGGGAAGGGAGGGAGGGGAGAGGAGAGCCAGGTCTCAGCAATCATTTCCTACTTCTTCTTGGTGACCCAGCACCCAACACTTTTTTTTTTAAGATTTTATTTATTTATTCATGAGCGATACAGAGAGAAGCAGAGACATAGGTAGAGGGAGAAGTAGCTGGGCTCTGATGCAGAACTGGATCCCAGGACCCCAGGATCATGACTTGAGCCAAAGGCAGATAGATGCTCAACCACCGAGCCACCCAGGTGCACCCCCACCGCCATCCCCAGCACTTGGCAACAGGAGTGGGTGGGAGTGGTTTCCCTTTTCTGGAAGCTAGGCCTCCACTGGGCTTTGAAAAGTATCCCATTGTGTGAATAACTTAATGTCTTTTAATAAACAAATCCCTTCTCTGCTGAAATAAGCCAAAATGGGTTTCATTGTTTGCAGCTGACAGAGAACCAATCCTGTGGCTTTATCAGCCTGGCACCTCAACCTCATCAAAACCAGAATCTTAGACTTGGAAAGAAGCTTGAGGTCATAGGACCTCATCTCCCACCAGGTATGCGTGGAGTTTCCTCTGGCTCCCTCATGCCTCCTGCCTGAACATTTCCTATGACGGGGAAGTCACCACTTGGTGAAGACTCCACAGCATTGTTGGACACTTACAACAAAACCAAATATTGCTCATTCCTAAGAGTCTGCCTCATTGTACCTTCTACCAGAGGGTCTTGGTTCTGCCCCCAGGAACCAGGCAGAGCCTCTAGCTTAGAGCAGCATTCCCTGTGGTTTGGAGGAAGCACACACCAACCTCCCATTCTCATCTGTGCTCCTGTGACATGTGATCCACAGTGAACTTCTCAAGGGCAGAGCTTAGTGCCCTCATGCCCCATGGAACGTGCCCTAAACTCTGGTGACACAAATAAACAAATGGATGGCAGTTTACATCTCTGCTTGGGTGCTGCAGTGACTACAATGATTGAGCTTGTGACCACTCGCTCTCAAAAAACCTACTCCTCCAAATTATGGTCACTGAAGTGCCAAAACTCAGCCCGGCTTCCCGTAGAGGAGGGGGAGAGGCTGCCCAGGGGCCCTTGAAGCATGACCCATACATAGGTGGTGTTAGAGGAGACCGATGAGCACTGAGAGACAAGATTGTGGTACAGGCTACAAGATATTTAGAGCATCGAGAGGCCTAAAAAGCAGAAGTAGAGAATGAGAGGAGAGCCATTATCAGTTCATATTTTACAGGTAGCTGACTGAAGCTCCGTGGATGGAGATCTGACAAGGAATAGTTTACGGGAGCTGACCTGAGGCTGTGTCACTAGACCAAGGGAGGAGGAGGGCACTGTCACACCAATGTCCCCAAGGAATAATTAGCCACTAGAACACCAGAGGTGAGGACAGTCTGGCCTATACTAGGACTAAATGTACAGCAACCAGACTTAAACCAGAAATGTATTTAATATTACAAAGACTTTATTCACTCATTTAACAAATACTTACTGATCACTTACTGTGATAGGCAGTTATATGGCGCCCACAAAGATGTCCCACATTCTAATTCCTGGAACCTATGAATATGAAAAGGATTCATACAGCAGATATCACTAAGGATTGAGAGAGAGAGAGAGAGAGAGAGAGAGAGAGAGAGAGATTGTCTTGGATTATCTAGTTGCTGTGAACTGAATTGTGTCCCCTCAAAATTCATACAAGGAAGCCGTAACCCTTAACGTGATAGTATTTGGAGATGAGGTCTTTGGGTGATAATTAGGTTTAGAAGAGGTCATGAGAGAGGGGATCTCAGGAAGGGATTAGTGCCTTCATAAAAGACACCAGAGAGCTTTCTCTCTCTCTCTCTCTAGCTCCCCTTCTTCCTCTCTTTCTACCAGTGAGAACACAGCAAGAAGTGAGCTATCTGCAAGCCACAAAGATAGCTCTCTCCTGAACCCCATCATGCTGGCACCCTAACCTCAGATTTCTAGCCTCTGGAACTATGAGAAAGTTCAGTTCTGTTGTGTGAGCCACCTATTCTATGGTGTTTGGCTGTTGGGCAGCCCAAGTTGACTAATGCTCCAGTCGGCCCAGTATAATCCCAAGGACCCTTATAGGGGACCTAGATGGGCAGGAAAGCCAGATTCAGGGAAGGCAATGAGGTGATGCCAGCAGAGCTGGTCATGAGATAGGAACATGAGCCAGGGAATAGGCACAGCCTTTAGAGGTGAAAAAAAGCAAGGAGGTATATTATTCCCTAAAACCTGCAGAGGGAACATGACCCTGCCAACACTGTGATTTTGAACTGTAAGTTAATAAATGTGTGTTGTTTTAAGCTGCTACATTTTGACAATTTGTTACATCAGCAGTAGGAAACAAATACATTTACTATGTGCCAGGTATTGTACTATGCATTTGGCATGGAGCAGTGAAGAAAATAAACAAAACCCTTACCCTTGCACCATTTACATTCTAGTGAAGATGGAGAATAAACAATAAGCATATTAAGTAAACTGTTTAGTACATAGCACCTCAGGAGGTGACATGTGCTATAGGGAGATAAATTTGTAGTCTAGGAAGAGAAAACAGGACTGTGCAGCTGATATGGAGTGGCTGCAGTAATTAACAGGGTCAAAATGAGCTTTGCTGAAGGGTAGCATTTCAACAGAGACCCAAAGGAGGTAAGGGAGTGAGCCATGGCTATATCTAGACAAAGAATAAATGACACAGGGAACAGCCAATGCAAATGGCTGCAGCTCAGGGTGGGCCCAGCCCATTCAGGACCAGCAAGGAAGCCATCAGGGCAGGAACAGAGAACATTGGCTCTTACTCTGAGTACCACGGCAAGCTGCTGGAGGGTTCGAGCAGGAGAGTGACATGAACTCAGTGGCTTCTCAAGGATTACTTTGCCTGCTCATTTGGGAAAAGATGGTAGGTAAGGGGGCTGAGAGCAAGGTAGTAGTAGTAGAAGTGGCAAGAAATAGTCAGATTCTAGATCTATTTGGAAAGTGGAGCCAAGAATTTCCCGACAGATTAGATATGAGGTTGAGAAAGAGGAGTAAAGGTTAATCCCAGGTTAAATTGGGAGCATGGGTTCAACCAGGAAGCAAACTGCTGAACTGCTTGTTAAAATCACAATTAATTAGTTCAACATAATTCCATAACCATTAACCATGTAAATAAAAAAAGGTACAATTCTTTGTCTGCGAAAGAAACTTTAAATTAAAAAAGAATATATTCTTGGGCAAAGTGTCAACAGGCTAAGAGATAGTCTTAGATGCTGTGTATATGAGTTTGGGGCCAGCTAAGCTGGTCTAAGAAAAACAGGCCAGGAGCTTAAACAATATAGAAATTTAATTCTCCCTTACAGGACAATCCAGGGGGAGACAATCCAGGGATTGTGCTGGTTTAGCCATCACCAGCCCACGTTTCCAAGACGGCCCCTGTTGTCAGCATTTCTCGGCCATTAACAAAGGAATTGACAAGAGACTGTCCTGAGTAAGCATCTCTACAGGAAGGAAGCAGAAGTTTTACTCACCCTTTCTTACACATCCCACATGGCAAAATAAGGTTACACGGCCATACTGAGTTGCAAAGGGACATGGGACATTACTCTAAAGCTGGAAAGCTGAGTGCCCAGTTATACTTTGAGGGTATCTGTTGCTCCTAGAAAGGACCAAGAATGGGTGCCAGGGGAGGGTCTTCAGGCTCCGCCACACCATTCCTGGGATGCAGCCTCTCTGAAGACCAACTGGGAAACACAGATTGAAATCTTAAAATGTAGATCACAATTTCATCTCTAAAAATTAACCCAGGACACCTGGATGGTTCAGAGGTTGAGCATCTGCCTTTGGCTCAGGTCATGATTCCAGGTCCAGAGATGGAGTCCCACATTGGGCTCCCCTCAGGGAGCCTGCTTCTCCCTCTGCCTGTGTCTCTGCCTCTTTCTGTGTCTCTCATGAATAAATAAAATCTTTTTTAAAAAAATTAAACTAAAGAAATTATCACAATATTTTATAAAGTGTTGAAGATAGGAATTTTAAATTAAATTTGACACAATATAATGTTCTTGGAAATTAGAGAATTAGATTGTAGAGCTCGCCTTGTAAATTTAGGTCTGCTTCCCTGTTTCCCTGCCCTGAACCACATGAACCTTAAAGTTCAGGACTGGATCACATCTACTTTTGATCCCGAGGGCTTTGTGCTCAATGTGTATTTGGAGAATAAAGGAATGAAAGAAAAAAAAAAGAATCGTGACCATGAACAAATATTTAGCTCTAAGCATAGCTACGGAAAAGAATTGAATATAGCAAAAGAATTGGAACACCCTAAATATCCAACAAGATAAAGTTGGTATAATAAATTACCTGTACAGTGGACTACTATATGGTTATTCAAAATGGCATTGCAGTAGACATGCAATGGTATAGAAGGTTTCCAACAGATTAACCATTTAAAAAGCAGGTTTTGCAGGGTCCCTATGGGGCTCAGTCAGTCAAGTGTCTGACTTGGTTTCAGCTCAGGTCATGATCTCAGGGTTGTGAAACTAAGCCCCATGATGGGCTCCGTGCTAAGCAGGGAGTCTGCTTGAGATTCTCTCTCTTCCTCTGCCTCTCCCCCCACCTCTCTCTCTCAAATAAATAAATCTTAAAAAAAAAAAAAAGCAGATTGTGCAATTTCAGGTAAAATATGATTTAACATATGCTTTAAGATTCTCACAAATATATCCATACCAAAATGTATACCAAAATTTTACTTCTAATTATTTTTCCACAAAATGTCCAAGGTATACCAACATGTATACCAAAATTATATACTAAGATTTTACCTCTAATCATTTTCTTTTTATTTCCTTATATTTTATGATACAAGGACACAGTAACAGTGTGTTCCTTTAGGAAGTAAAAAAAAAAATTTTTTTTCAAAAATGAAACACCTAAGGGATGATAAAGGAAGGGATGGGTTTGTTCAGGACACTGTTCTTGTTAGAAGCCAGTCCATTGTTATGGCAGCCCTACCTAACTACTACAGGTGCAAGTCATGACATTCCTTCAAAACCAGTTTATTCTTCTGGCATCATTGTGATCTCTATTGTCATGGTTACCCAAGTTCAAACCATTGTCAAAATATCAGAGAACTGTACTGATGATACACATTAGATGAATAATGAAATAATGAAGTTAAACCAAAAGATAAAAGAAAAGGTAGTGGGTTTTTTTTTTTTTAGTTAACATATTTATTAGTGTTTATACAAACAAGCTACACCTACTAATTAAAAAATAGGAGGGTTTTTTCCTCGGTAAGAATAGAGTCTTTAACAGGACTCTATTGGAATTAAGAATTCCATACAAATAGAACATATACTTAACACAAGAAAGCAAGGACGGATTTTACATTACACAGAACAGACATTCAGTTGGTTCAATAATGGTGAATTACCCTTCTAACCGAATAGTTATATTTTATATTTATTACACATATGGCAATCAGCTCAGTATATGCCAACAATCACACTTTTAATATTTAGTAGCATGAAGTACACATTTCCCAAGGGATATGTGATGTGGTCTTCAATTCAGAATGCCAGCAGGGACTGAGCTATTATATGTTCTTTTTTTTTTTTTAAAGATTTTATTTATTTATTCATGAGAGATACACAGAGAGAGGCAGAGACACAGGCAGAAGGAGAAGCAGGCTCCCTGCCGGGATCCAGATGTGGGACTCGATCCCAGGACCCCAGGATCACTACCTGAGCTGAAGACAGATGCTCAACCACTGAGCCACCCAGGCATCCCTATTATGTGTTCTTTAATGTTCCAGCTAACCATCTCATTGCCTCATTGAAGCCAGTGACTTGGGTTGCTGAAGGTTTGCATATCTGTCACTGTGGGTCCTTCAGTGCTGGTAACTCAAGAGAATTTGCATCTCTAACGGAGTCACGGCCTGCTGCATGCCCTGCTTATTTGTAAACACCACCAAAATGGCTTTTCTCAGCTCTTCCTCCAGCATAGCCACTAACTCTGACGTGGGAATGCCAGTTTGGTTCGGTCACAACTATCTACTATAGAAACGACTGTATCCGTGTTTGAATAATGACATCTCCAGTATGGCCTGAGCCTTGTCTGTCCTCCTCAATCCCAGGCTTGGGATTTAAGGTTCTCATATATTATTGTCCCAACATTAAATCTGATGGTAGGAATAGTAGTAACCACTTCTCCAACCTGCAATCTGTACAAAATTACATTTTTCCTGCTCCATACAATCTCAAAATTAAAATCTTCATTTCTTGGGGTTCCAAACAAGACTAGAAAAAATATTTGATAAAAAGCCACCCATGATGAGCTTCCTGTCGCCTTTGTCGGTGGTCAGAGACAGACTCCGGCCTCGACTCCTGCCACCTCTGCTCACCTTGGCCTCTGGCTCCAGCTGGCTCCCTTGGAAGTCAGGTCCACCAGCAGCTTCCAGGTGGGACTCCCAGCAGGGGCGATGGGTCGCAGTGACTATGCACAGGGATCAGTGATCTCAGAAATGGTAGATTTTAAAATAGGTTTAGAAAAAGGTTGTCTAATAAGGCCAGAAATATTCCCCAGCTAGATTTATACACTGACTAGAAAGACCCAGCATCATTCACTAATTTTCCCAAGACAGTGCAATCAATACGTGATGGATCATGTTTTGAACATGAGAGCTTGTATTCTTCCCTCTTCCCAAGCACCTGTCATTGTCTGTTTGTTCTGTCTTCATTCATTGATCTCATATATTATAAAGCACTGGGGGGTACAGAGGTGTGCCTGACACATTCAATTTCATTTTATTTCCATAAATTTTATTGAGTGCTTAAAATCAGTTCTCCTTCTGTCTGGAGAAGCCCTGACTTATGGCAATGGCCCATTATCCCCAAGGGGCTGAGAAGCAGGGGTAGGTCATGGGTAGAGGAGACAGACAAACTATCCAGTGTGTGGTGTGCCCACTCAGTGGTACAAATGAGAAAGTTTGGGTGACGTGATTCCAAACGTTCTTCCCAGCAATGATTATTTTATGACTGATTATTATTTGTACCACTTATTAGCATCAGCTTTCTGTGAAATATTTATGCTATTATTAGATGTTACTTAACTTCTACATTATTATTATTATTTTTAAACTTCTGTATTATTTAATTCTTTATTAGTTCAAATCTTGTATCCCAGATTTGAAGTTTCTTGAGACAAAGTCTGTTCTTACCTTTTTTGCTTCCCTAGCAAAAGTCAGAACTCAATAACTACAGATTCATTGATTATGAACATCAATTATTTTCAGATAAACAGATATCCATGTTCTCTCTTCTTCCTATTTTACCTTTCCCATATACTAAATATTGGTGATGCAGAGTATTTATGTCTGGAGAGGTTGCTGGCAGGGATGATCTCCCTTTCTCCCCATGCTTGCTTTTTCAAAATAGGTACTTAAGAGCATGAGAAAATTACACTGTTAAGTGAAAAAGAGCAGAATACAAGATAGTATACATAGAATATATCCCAATTTTATTAGAGAAGTTGGAAGAAGAAACACGGAATTGGAACATCCAAAACGTCACCAGCCTACAAACACAAATGCTGTCACACTAGTATTTATATGCCAGAATGTCTGTTCTTGCCTCCATCTGCACATGCAGAATGTGGGACTCCCCTTTAAAAGTTCCTCCAGAAAGCACCTTCACATGGGCTCATATTTGACCCTCAAGTGCAGACACTAATTGGCACCAGCATGTTCTCCTGCCTCTATGCCCTAGACATTATCCATTGCTGGTGAAGCCACATAAAAGGCTACTAATGGCTGCCAGGAAAATATTAAGACTTGTTCCCTCTGTGTGGCAAGGATATAAGTATTAAAATTACTTAATTATTTTTCTCTGTTCTTTTTATATTTTCCAAATTTTCTAGATTATTAGTTTTATAATCAGAAAAAAATGTTGATTAAAAACATCTGCATCAAGTCTGCAAGATAGCTGGAGGGTGGTTGTTGTGAATAACCCCAGAAGAAATCAGAAAACAGCAAGAAAAAAACATGGGGTGAATGCATTGGTGTTAGAATTGCAGGGTCCATCAGCATAAAACCCTGCCAGACATCTTAGACCTGTCCTGGGAGGTACTGGCATCTGCTGGGATCCCACTGATTTAGTTCACAAAGTGTAAAGAGCATGCAGCAAAACGGACTGCTGTTTGGCATGTTTGCCTGATGAGACTCAAGGAAGTTCATTTTAGGGGAAAAAAAAAATGTGTAAGCCATTCAAGGGCACCAATAGCTTTGGACTTGGCCAGAACCTCATAGGGAAAGCTCCTAGAGTTGTCCCAGGCAGCCTAATGAAGACATCTGCTGAACAGACAGCTGGCCAGAAATTTAATAAGACACCAGACCAAGTTACGAAGAGAATATAGAGCATTGCTATGGAAAAATTAATAGTGTTGTGTGCATTAATGAGCAGGAACTAACTGAAGCATCAAAGGCATAAGGGGGCAATTTGGTTTTTAGAATAATAATAGAATTCATGAAAAAATGTTCACCCACATTCCCAGCTGAGGTCAAACAAGGCAGTCTCTGCCTTCCTGTTTCAGCTGTCATAAGTAAACAAGTATCCTTTTTGTGGACAAGTTAGTGCTACATATTTTTTGCTCTTTTCTGTTTTTTTGTTGGTGAATTTGTTGTTTAAAACAGCTCCCAAGGGGATATCTGGATGGCTCAGCTGTTTAGCGCCGCCTTTGGCCCAGGGCGTGGTCCTGGAGTCCCAGGATCGAGTCCCACATCAGGCTCCCGGCATGGAGCCTGCTTCTCCCTCTGCCTGCATCTCTGCCTCTCTCTGTGTGTGTGTGTCTCTCGTGAATAAATAAATAAAATCTTTAAAAAAAAATAAAATAAAATAAAACAGCTCCCAAGTATCATGCTCTTGCTCATCTAAGATTGGATAAACTTCCTTCAGGTATGAGTTACAGAGCTATCAGCTGTGAGTTCAATGTTAATGGGACAATATATATTAAATAAGGGTATTGTTAAACAGAAATACACAAAGTGATGTGTGAATCCAGCAAGATCACATAAAACAAGGATATGTATTGATCTAAGGGTAAAAATGTGACCAGAGGCTGCCAATACTTTATTTCCCCAGACTGATAGCTCTCACTATTGGCTAATTTAGCGTTCATGGCAACTCTGCAGAACATAACTCCTATGTATAATGAGAATTGACTATATTATCATTTCAATAAACAGTTAATATAATATGATTACTGAGATATATTGCATTATTTTTTGTACTGAGTCCAAAATGTGATATGTCTTTTGCAGCTACAGCATGTCTCCTTAAATTTGTCATGTTTAAAGGGCTTAGTGGACACATGTGGCAAGTGGCTATGTACTAGCCAGAGAGATCTAGCCTATGCCTCCACGAAGAAATTGAAACCATCAGACTTGGGGCACCTGGGTGGCTCAGTGGTTGAGCATCTTCCTTTGGCTCAGGTCATGACTCCAGGGTCCCAGGATCAAGTTCTGCATCAGGCTCCCCACAGTGAGCCTGCTTCTCCCTCTGCCTATATCTCTGCCTCTCTCTCTCTCTCTGTGTTTTCACGAATAAATAAATAAATCTTAAAAAAAAAGAAAAAGAAAAAAGAAACCATCAGACAGAGTTCCCCAAGCATTACCAAGACCCATGTCTGTCCCTCTGTGGAGCTCTGGACTGTATCCCCACTCTCTCCAGGGAAGTGGCCCTTGCATCAGGCCCTTTCCTTCCTGTGTCTTTTTTTCTCTCTCCATTGGTTATTAACCTTCAGCATATAAATGTGCTTGTCTTCCCAATTTAAAAGACAAATAATAAAATGAGGGACTGTATGTGTCCCTCCAGCTTTTGTATGTACTTCTGAGATAGCATTATTCTTCTATTGTGTTATTTGTTCATTCATCTGCCTTCTCACTGGATGAACCTCAGGGCGGTGATCATCTTCTACCACATTTTATTCAATCAATAAATATTTACTAGATCAAAGATTTTCTATGCACACAGCACTGTGATAAGACCCCAAGCATACTGTATGAGAAAAAACAGGCATGTCCCAACCCCAAAGAAATCTTACAGACTGGGGATCCCTGCGTGGCTCAGTGGTTTAGCGCCTGCCTTTGGCCCAGGATCCCTGGAGTCCCGGGATCGAGTCCCCCGGCGGTCTCCCGGCATGGAGCCTGCTTCTCCCTCTGCCTGTGTCTCTGCCTCTCTCTATCTCTCTCTCATAAATAAATAAATAAATAAATAAATAAATAAATAAATAATAGATAGATAGATAAATAAGTAAATCTTTACAAAAAAGAAAGGAAGAAAGAAATCTTACAGACTAATGGGTGAGTCAGACATTATTCAGGTAAACCCTCAAATAAATGCATAATTACAAGCTGCAATAAGTTCTAGGAAGGAAGTACTCAAGGTTTTGAGAACTTATAACAGGGAGACCTGATCTACTTTGATCAGACTTCTCTGAAGAAGGAACACTGAGCTAAGTCAGAGTTGTCCACCAGAGTCCAACTCATGAAAATGAAATCTTCAAGAGGGCGGGGCATTTATTTCATCACTATGTCTCCAGCACCCTAATTCAACACCTGGCATGAAATAGGTCCTTAATAAATATTTGTGAGTGAATGGATGAACTATGCAGAAGAGGAGAGAGAAGGGAGGAAAGAGGAGACAAAAAGCATTCTGACTCTATGAAACTAGCATGTGCAATGATCCTGTGGTAGAGGGAACATGGCACACTCAAGGGACTTAAAGGCCAGTGTGGAAGAGCAGAGAAAATGAGGAAGAGCATGGGATGAGATGAGAATAGAGACAGGAAGAAGCAAAATCATCACTGGTTACTCTGGAGATTTTATTCTTTAACTGAAGAAACACAGATTTTTAAGGGTGGAGATGGGATAGGAAATGACTTGACCAGATTTGGCTTTGGTGTAGAGTGAGGTGGAGGGCTGAGCATATGTGTTTGAGGGTAGGAGTCCTGTCAAGAAATGAGGTAGTAATAGTAGTTTGGACTGATGGTGAATGAAGATGGATAAAGGGAATGGATATGAGAAATATTTAATTATTTTTTTTTAATTTATTTATTTATGATAGTCACAGAGAGAGAGAGAGGCAGAGACACAGGCGGAGGAAGAAGCAGGCTCCATGCACCGGGAGCCCGACGTGGGATCCGATCCCGGGTCTCCAGGATCGCGCCCTGGGCCAAAGGCAGGCGCCAAACCGCTGCGCCACCCAGGGATCCCCTATGAGAAATATTTAAATGTTAAAATCAACAGGTGAGGTCACTGGATAAGACAAGGGACAGAAGGAGAGACATCAAGGACAACCACTTAGTGTCCGGCTTCTGCCAATTAAGTGGAGCCATTTTCTGAGAGGAAAAAACTGGAAGAATAATGACAGTTGCGGGGTGACTCACAGGTGTTTGGACATGCTGGGTTTGAGGTATTCTTGAGATACTCAAGCAGAAATGTAAAGGCTGTGCTGTGGGTTTGGAATTCAGAGAAGCCTGGGGTGATGATATAAATTTGAAAGTAATGGTGTAAAATGGTAATTGAAGCCCAGAACCTGGCACATGATAGGAGTTTCATAAATATTTGTTGAATTAATGAATGAATGGGGATTACTAAGGATTCATTTTAAGACATTTTGAGTTTGTAGTAACTCGAGACTTAGAAATATCTAAATATACCTCTAAGCTTCTATTTTTCATAAGACACTAATATACAAATAATTTAAATAACATTTAATCTTCTCCAAGTCCATGACATTATTTTATGTTATGGCTTATTTTTCATTTCTTGGCCTTTAATGGCTTAATGGCATCACTCAAGACAAAAGCTACATTGAAGATAGCATGTTGTTTATTGTATGCCAGTTTATCATACCATGTAAGCAAGATAAAGTATCTTAGAAGACACTTTTCTCTAGTAATAAATTTTTACTTTTTTCTCTGTTCTTGTGGCACATGCAGTTCTCTAACAAAAATTAATAAAGTCTTATTATCTTATGTACATCAATCATATTTAGGCTTAGACACCATCAGAAAGAGCAAATACAAACACAGCATCTAGAAAAAGCAAAGCTTTAATAAATGTTTGTTAAACTGAATTGAGTTGAAAAATCACAAGTATTTTCCTTTTCCTGTTCCACTTACTTGTTTATTCTCTTTTATCCTGTAGCCAATCTGTCCCTCCTCCCCTCATCAAACATTCTAATGTGTTTTACAAATATCTTAAAATGTGTATTTGTTATTTTGTAAAGATATATCTTTTCTCTTAAAAATGTTTTGAACAAATTAATGAATTTTAAAATTTGCATACTATTGACCACTGAATTATTATTACATGTTGCATTGTTTCACATAAATAAAAACATAAGTATAATCTCCCTTCCCCTTTTTAGGAAAAAGAATTGCACTCTTAGTCTAAAACTATCAGAATCACATATTTTTTCTTCTTTTTATTTATTTATAAATAAATAAGAAATTTATTTCTTATTTTTGTAATTGTGGTTAAATATACATAACATAAAACTTACCATTTCAACCACTCTTTCTATTTTAACATCTTATTTTGAAAACAATTTTAGATTTACAAAAGAGTTGCAAAGTGTTTTAACATTTCATTTTGAAATAATTTTAGAGATACAGAAGAGTTGCAAAGAAAGTAACAGAAAGTTCCAGTCTAGCCTCATTCAGCTTCTCCTAATGTTAAGTTTCCATAACTCTGGTTCAATGATCAAAACTCAGAAATTAACACTGGTACAATGTACTATTATTTTGTTATGAAGATTTTTTAAATTTTTATTCATTTTTAAATTTTATTTAAATTCAATTAATTAACATATAATGTATTATGGGTTTCAGAGGTAGTAGTCAGTTGTTCAGCAGTCTTACATAATACCCAGTGCTCATTACATCACGTGCCCTCCTTTATGTCCATCACTTTTAAGTGTACAGTTAAGGGTTGTAAGTACAATCACATTGACCTGTGGTTGTGACCACCATCCATTTCTAGAACCTTTTCATCTCAAACTGAAACTCTGTCCCCATTAGACACTGTCTCCCTCCAAACCCTGGCAACCACCATTCTATTTTCTTCCTCTATGAACAAAAATTCTTAATTTAGGTGAAGACCAATTTATTTTTTTATTTCATTACCTGTGCTTTTGATGTCATACCCCAGAAGTTATTTCCAAAGCTAATGTCATGATGCTTTTTCCCTATGTTTTTTCCCTTAGGCTTTCTTCTAAGAATTTGGTAGTTTTTTGTTTTGTTTTGTTTTGTTTTGTTTTTTAAAGATTGTATTTATTTATTCATAGAGACACAGGCAGAGGGAGAAGCAGGGTCCATGCAGGGAGCCTGACGTGGGACTCGATCCAGAGTCTCCAGGATCAGGCCCCAGGCTGCAGGTGGCACTAAACTGCTACGCCACCAGGGCTGCCCGAATTTGGTAGTTTTAAGGTATATTTTAATTTGTATAAATAGAATTATGTTATATATCCCATTCTATTTCTTACTTTTCTCTCAGTGTTTTATTTTTAAGGTTTATCCATGCTCCTACATGAAAATTGAATCTGTTGCTTCTAACTGTGGCACAATCCTCCAAGAGTGTTTACCCTTGCCTTTTACTGTCCACTCTCTGTGAAGGACATCAGATGCCCCTACAACCAGCCACCAATACCCTTAGATGTGTCCCTAAAGGGCCTGTAATGAGGATTTCCTGGGGCAATGCAAAGGGGAATGGCTGGACTCTAGAGCATACACACACTTCGATGCACTGAATAGTGTACCACTTGCTGTATGGCTGCCCCAGTCTGTTCTTCCAACCAGCAGGGCAGAGGGGCACCTAACCTCACACTCTTGCCAACCGTGGGCATCATGCAGCTCCTGATTAATTCCTGGTTAATGGGCACAAAGTGATGTTGCATTATCTATTTGCATTTCTCTTATTAATAATATTTGAACATCTCTCCATGTGTTTATTAGCTCAAAGAGTTTCCTCTTCTGTAGACTGCCCCTTCAGTATGTTGCCCATTTTTTTCTACTGAAGTATTTTGTAGTTGTTGATATGCACAAGTTTTTTTTTATATTCTCAATATTAGTCCCTTGTCAGATTTAAACATTACAGATATCTCACCTTCTTGTGTCACCCTGATCCAGGGCATCAACAAATGTTTTATTTTCACCTTATTATATTTAGTAATTCCAAATTTTAAAAGTGAAATACTTTGCCAACAATAAAAATTATATGTTCTGTGTTGCTTTTTCTGTCTCTTTAGTTAAATTAATTCCTATAAGTAACATATTTAGAACAATCTGGCATATGTTCAGCATTCAATGAGTGCTATTGTTATCATCACTGTATTTAATTCAAATTTATGTTTCTCAAATGAAATCATCTCATATGACCTACCTAGCATAACTGCTTTAGGATACATTCAAATGTATTGAAAATTGAAATTTGAGGTCACTGTGAATTCTTTATCAGGAAAGATGATTCCATTATTTAGTAAAATTATCAGAAGACAAGAAAAAATAAGAGAGATGCACACACAGTCCATTTTTTTTTTAACTCATTTATGGTCTTTGAAGATGTGAGGGTTAGATATGGCACAGAAATCATAGCATCTTTAACCTTCTGAGAAAGAATATATACCCTGTGCATAATTTCAGCCTTTCTGTCCCACTGCATTACTCTTTCTGATTCTCTATTTTCAGGTCACCTATGACCCCTTACTTCCTTATTTCAGGTATTAGGAGTCATTTTCATGTTTAAAAAAAAAAAAAAGCTCACAAGTAATAGAACTCTTTATTCATTTTAAATTCTCCTGATAAAGATCACATTTCAATTCCTAGAAACACGGCTTACCCTCCTGGTCGTGACTCTGACCTGTCTCAGCACCCTTGCCCCTCACACTCCCCATCATGATCAGAACACCTGCTATCATGGCTGCGTGTTGACAGTGAACGGAGAGAATCACAAACACATCCATGTACATCTGTGTAACACGGCAGGGTTCTGAGTTTCTGCTCAGAGGATCCTACTGCAGACTTGGATGGTTTTGAGCACGGAATAAAGTGGTTTTCTAAATATTTCTTTTCAAAAATGTACTTCAATCAATTTAAATATAATTAGGCAAATGAACTGATTGTGATGCCAGGAAAGGTATTTTCTACCTAGATTTTTTTTTTTACAATTTCCTGAGAGATATTCTGATTAACTATGAGAGTAATAATTTATAATTATACTTATATAGTCAGAAGACATTTGAGTATATCCATGAGGTCATATTGAAGTGAGAGATTTTCTTGCATAAGTAGTTAAATAGTTTTCATGTAAATAATACTTATTTCTTAATTCTTTTCCATATTTTTCAGCAATATCATATTGCCTAGCAAAGTTTTAGCCACAAAAGGAGGAAGATGATTGCGTTTCCATCACAGTCAATGCAGTGGGGTGCCACTCTAATCAGCAGTGTTCTCCTTAAGGTTGCCACATGTAACCATCCCCTCAGAAGTTTTCTACTTTGTACCTTTTAATCCAAAAAAAAGAAATTGCTTGGAACAGCTAAATGGGGTGTTGTTGCTTTTTAAATGATGTCCAGTGTTTTCTTTTTCCAGATTAGAGCACTGTTACCTTATGAATCAAAACATGAAAGAGATGGTTCAGCGTTAGCAGTGAACTTTGTTTTAATACATTGGGTATGTTTTCTTAGTGGTTTTGTAAACTTTGGCCATCTGTTGCTGA
Organism: Vulpes vulpes; assembly: GCF_048418805.1. Lineage (NCBI taxonomy): Eukaryota > Metazoa > Chordata > Mammalia > Carnivora > Canidae > Vulpes > Vulpes vulpes. Next base: position 45,384,292 of record NC_132788.1, on the reverse strand, counting down.
GCTGTGAGGACCACATATTTCCTTTGCAAGTGAGGAAGGATGCAATACATTTAACCACCATATGTGTAAGACCAACTATCTACAAAACCAGAACGACGGATCAGAGTCAAGCTGGAGTCAAAAAGCTAACATTTCAGCAATTTTCTTAACAGTATTTCTGCAAACATCTTCAGTCTGTTATCGGTACCATGCCACTATGGATCAAATGTGTGTGACACCCTAAAATTTACATGTTGAAGCTCTAACTCCCAATGTGATGGTATTTGAGCATGGAGCTTTTGGGTGGTAATTAGATGAGGTCATGAGGGTTGGGCCCCATGATGGGATGAGTGCCCTTAGAAGAAGGGGAAGAGATACCAGAGCTCTCTCTCCCTCTGCCACTGAGGACCCAGCAAGAGGTCTGCCACTTGCAAGCCAGGAAACAGGCTCTCACCAGGAACAGAATCTGTAGGCACCTTGATTTGGAGCTTTCCAGCCTCCAGAACTGTGGGAAATACATGTCTGTTGTTTTATCCACCCTGTATATTGTATCCTGTTTTCGCAGACCCATGTGATTGGTAATAGCCATGGGGACTGAACAGATAGATACATTCAGCACTTCTTAAATGTAAGGTTTTGTTCAAGATTTCCTGGACTACTTTCCCTCTGCTCTGCATATGGAGTCCTGCACTGAGGAGAAAACAAAGCCAAAAGATTCTGCCCAAATGATTGGAGCCTCTGGAATATTGCACTGACCTTAGGAAATACTATTCTGAAGAACAGGAAATGTATCTCCATCATTTCCAACCTCCTCCTTCCATGGAAAATGATCTCAACTATTAATTCGTAAGACAGTGTTGGCAATCTAAGTGTATGAACCACCCTCTTACAACTTCAACAAGAGCGTCCGCTTTTTCCAATAAGATGCTTTTACCTGGAAGAATGAATGGATGATAGAATTCAGAATACTGGGACATCTTTGCAGGTGATCAGTATCTCCTTAATTTTTCCTTCTCTTGTGCCCACTGACTGCTTGCTTTGTTTGCAGTTAAATGCCTGGAGCCTCAGGATTGGGTTCACTGTTGGTTCACTGTTCACTGTTGCTCAAATGCCTCTACCATCTCTGCCAACAGGCCCATGCCTGTTCCATCCAGTCTTATCACCCATGGCTATTCCAGAAAGTTCTTTCCATGGTTTACGAATTTTCTCATCACATCCAGTGAGTAAGATCATGTTGAAATCTCTATAAAAAGACTACTTTCCAGAAGAATAAGCTAGTGGGCAGTTCTGGGTGGGGCTTTCTTCAGAAAAGTGGATGACCCAGCAGAGCAGGACTAGGGTGAGGTGGAGCAGGCACCTAGGGTGCAAAAAGCAAGGAGGCACCTGCTGTGCCCTCTGCTGACTCTGCACTCGTAGGATGTTTCTCATCCTAGGCACCTTATCCAGGTGACCCTAGCTCTTTTAGCCTCGGGTAACACCAGTTCTTCTCCTTGGCCCTTTCAACTGTTCTATTCTCTTATAATTAGGTTTCCAGATGATTTAGTTGCAGACCTACTGGGTAATTTTGATATAAATCATTTTAAAACACTCTATGTCTGCACCGATAGGTTCCTTTGCCAATGTAACAATAAACCAAGGTTTATTGTTTGAACTGGAAGGCTTGGAATTTTACATATATACGTTCTTTCTAAAAACTTTAGAAAAATTTGGTTGATTTTTATCCATTTTTGAATGGAAATCATTTCAGTCTTATTCCCACATAGCTCTATATGGCTCCACTTTGAAGTAAAATGACAGATTAAAAGATTCCAAGTGGCCACATCCTCTGTGATGGTCACAAGAGGTACCACTCAGCTCTCCAGGCTGTTGGGAGCTGGTGGGAGCCAGCCTAGGTTATGCAGAGGAGATAGAGAACAGTGCCTCTGCTGCCCAGAGCAGCCCACAGGGACAGAAGGGAGGCCACAACCACCCTGAGCAAGGGTGGTGGACATCTGTCCACTCTCTTTGGGGTTAGTGATGCTTGGAGGTGGCAGTGGAGCCAAAGTCAGGTCCAATCTCAGTGGGCAGTGCAGTGTGTGTTCCTGGCTCTGTATGCATGCAGTCATCAAAGCTGGAATGTCCACTGGAGGTGAAGGTGACTGTTCTGCAGTCCTTAGCAACACCTTTTGGATTTTTTCAAGGTATGCTAGCTATTCTGTTTGCTTCCCCAGATCCATGGTTTCTACTCTGCTGTATGCCCCCAGGAGGCTGACCTCTCTGGATTGCATCTCCCAGCTCTTGGCCCTTGACATCTGCATGGGTTTGACAAGAGGCACTGAGAGATCAGAGGGGTAGATGAGAGAAAGATCAGGGTACTTCTCCCACTGTTCCTTCCTCCAGTCATAGTCTGACTGTGGCTCCCTCCTTCTTTTATTACAGCCCCTGCCAGTTACCCTTCCAGGACTCCTGGGCTCTGGAAAACAATTTCTCCTCCTTGCACCTTCAGGCTCTTGGGTGGTAACCACTTCCTGCCAACACTAGTTCTCTGAGGGGCTCACCATGCCCCTTTAGTTTCCTTAACTCTGGCTACAGATCAGTAAATAGGCACTTTTTGGTTAAATACTTTTGAGTGGAATTCTATTTCTTGGTAGAACCCTGACTGGCATATTCCTGTCTCTTTATGTCTACATACTCTTACATCTATCTTTTATAGTTTGATAGAATAAATTATCTTAATTTCCCCCTAAAAGAAAAAAAGCATAAAACACTAGTATGAGTTCATCTTATGAAATGTAGGAATTCAGGGAGAAAGGAAATGTAAACATAATAAAGAATCTATTAATTCTCTATAAAGGCAGAACCAATAGGGAATAAGTATATGGACAAGAGAGAAATAAAAAGAAAGAAACAAAGGAAATAGAAATTTATTGTAAGGCATTGGATCATACAATTATGGAGGCTGGCAAGTTCAATATCTGCAGTGTGGGCCCACAGATTGAAGACCCAAGATAGCTAATGGTGCAAATAAAGTTGAAAGGCAGTCTGCTGGAGAATTCCCCCTTGCTCAGGAAATTAGCCTTTTTGTTCTACTCAGGCCTTCAACTGATTGGATGAGGCCCACCCACAAATTGGAGGACGATCTGCTGCACTCAAAGTTCACCGATTTAAATGTAAATCTAATCCCCAAACACTCTCCAAGTAAAACATTAAAATAACTATTGCAGGAACCTAGAAAATTGAAAAACTATATAGGGATCCTCAATGATCAAGAAGTAATTAGATTAATTAAAAACTATTCTTAGTGTTATGCCTATGTACAGCATCCTAAATTTAACTAGCAGCTTCCTCTGCTTTTAAACTATTTTTTTATATTATTTATTTATTATAGTCATACAGAGAGAGAGAGGCAGAGACAAGGCAGAGACATAGGCAGAGGGAGAAGCAGGCTCCATGCACCGGGAGCCCGACGTGGGACTCGATCCCGGGTCTCCAGGATCGCGCCCTGGGCCAAAGGCAGGCGCCAAACCGCTGCGCCACCCAGGGATCCCCTTCCTCTGCTTTTAAACACATGTGGGGCACGTTTTTTCTTGATCATTTTGTTTACTCAGACATGTGGAAATGTTGCATTTTCTTATTCAACCGAATACAATGAGACATAAATATAAACACTTACAAAGAACACAACTAATGTTTTTTATTTGTGCCGCTTAAATAGCTCAAGCCTAGTGCCTCTTGAACATTCCCTGGGCCCTGGTTCCAGTCATGTGTCATTACCCTCCCACACACCCGAGACAGCTCATGGATAAAGCATGGCGGCATTGGGACCCAGCACATGGAAGGCTCTATCCCATGAGGTTTGGGGACAGTGAAATGTGCTCTTGCAAGCTTGCCACACATCTGGACAAACATACATTTAATTCTCTAAATTCATTGTTGAGATAAGGCCCAATCTTTTTAATCGTTGCAATTAAAGGGCAAGAATGTATTTTTAATCTTCTGTATCAAATTTTCTTTTGTTTCATAGGCACAAAATGACAATTCCCAAAAAATTTATACAAAGAAATGAATCACTCATGCAGAAAAGCTATTTTATGAGACTCCGGTGTGTGTTGGGGGGGAAGGATTGGGGAGTGAGAATCTTCATTTAAAAGAAAAAAATGGTTCAATATTAAAAGGGCCTAAATATGAACAGAAATCTCTTCCTCAATGCTTTTTTCACAGCATTAGATCTCATTCAGACAAATGAAATGGTAGCATCATCTTTTTTTTAATAGGACTCAGAATGCAGCTCAATTCCTTGTGTCATTTTTCACACACAAAGCACTGCTCCACTGAGTAGCAAAGCATTTCTTCCATTAATAAGGAACTTAATGTTGTCATAATATTTTTTATCAAGAAAATATGTTAATTTTGTGTCCTGATAGCTCTTTTAAACCAGAACCCACAAGAGAGTGGGCAAGAAATTTTGCCTTAAGTCCCTTAAGTCCTACAGCCTGAGAGTTTTAACAGCACAGAGCACAAGAAATGCCATGATATTCCCCTTTCTCTCCAGTATGGAATCCATTCAGGAAAACACACCGACTAACACCAACAGTAAAGATATAGATCCTTTGGTATCAATATGGCCCCGGGGCTCCTTGCACCATTAGTCCACCTCTTTCCCCTTGCCCTGAACACGGGTGGAAGAGATACTGCTATGTTCAACAAAAAAGTCCAGGAACTCCTTCTCCCCAGAGCAGAGGACTTGCTTGCCTCACATTTTTATCAAAAAGAGGTTGTGTCAAGAAAGATGTACTCCAGGGCACCTGGGCAGCTTAGATGGTTGAGTGTCTGTCTTTGGCTCAGGTCATGATCCTGGGATCCTGGAGTTGAACCCTGCATCAGGCTCCCTACTCAACAAAGGAGCCTGCTTCTCCCTCTCTCTCTCTCTGCCTCTCCCTCAGCTCATGTACTCTCTCTCTCAAATAAATTTTTAAAAATCTAAGAAAAAAGAAAAGAAAAAAAATGTATTCCAAATGTAAAACAGTACAGCCACTGCGAAAAACAGTATGGAGGTTCCTCAAAAAAATAAAATTACAACTACCCTCTGACCCATTAATTCCACTTCTGAGTATATATCGATAATAATTGAAAGCAGGGACTGGAAGAGATATTTGTACACCTGTGTTCACAGCAGCATGATTCTCGATAGATAAAAGGTAGAATCAACACAAATGTCCATTGACAGATGAATGGTTTACTGAAGTAGTCTATCCATACTGTGGATTATTATTCAACCTTAAGAAGGAAGAAAATTCCAACACAGGGTACAACATGGATGAACCTTGAGGACATTATGTTGAGTAAAATAAGCCAGGCACAGGACTAATACTGCATGATTCTACACACATGAACTACATAGGGTGGCCAAGTTCATAGGGACAGAAAGTAAAAGGTTGGTTGCCGGGGCTTGGGGTGGGGGTGGGGATTGAGATTCAGTGTTTAACTGATCAAATGTGAGTTATCTGTAAAGTAAACTTGAGTCATCTGTAAATTATGTAGAGTTTTTGTTCTAATCTATAGTACGATTTTAGTCATCCTTAGCTGGTTCTACTGATATTCTCAGAAAATTGTAAGTGAAGAGCTTCCCGGTTTCATAAGGAGAAAAGATTGGGACAAGGTCATGGCTATTTCACTCAAGATTCTGTGCCCAGGGTTGGCAGTCCAGAGTTGTACCCTTACACAAAGATGCCCTAGATCCATTTCCTCCTGTCTGTGAGTACTACGCATTTCAACAATGATTAGGAGAGGGGAAAAAAAAAAAAAAGAGGACCAACTGGGTGGCTCAGTGGTTGAGCATCTGCCTTTGACTGGGGTCGTGATCCCATAGTCCCAGGATTGAGTCCTGCATTGTGCTCCCCAAGGAGAGCCTCCTTCTCCCTCTGTCTGTGTCTCTGCCTCCCTCTGTGTGTCTCTCATGAATAAATAATTTTTTTTAAAAAAAAGGAAACTGCTGGAGATTGAACAAAAAAAAGTTCAAACAATATAATAGCAAACTACCTCATATAGTATAATTTTGTAGGTAGTTCCATTAAGGATATTGGCAATATTTAGAAATAACATTTTTGTGTTCCAGTTCACTGGCACCAAACATCATAGCCATATGCATATATGCACTGTTAAATAGATGCAAGGAAAAAATTTGGTCGTTTCATTTCTCTGTGGCCTGTTTAAGCAACTATGCAAGCACCAAAATCCAAGAAGTAATTGTCCCTCTGCTCCAAATATTATCTTAATGAGCCATAGCAAATTTGAGAACCAAATCTTCCATTTGTGTCCAATTCAGCTGCCTGTTTACAGACACACACTGTTAGTTCCCTAAAACAAACTTTTCTGCTATATGAAGTCTCTATCTTTAACACAGGAAGCAACTATTGGTTAGTTATAGTTTGGAACCCTTTATTAATAACAGAATATCATGGAAAATGTTTTCTAGTCGGTGGGAAGGAAATTCATCCAAAAACAAAATACTTGTCAGCCCTTACCAATAGTTTGTCAATGTGATCCAGTAATTCATTGGCAGACACAATTCTGAGAGTTTATTTTCCATTTATATCTTTAAAAAAATTATTTTGACATATCTGGATTTCTTTTCGGCTTAATCAAATTTCTTTCTCCTTCCTAGAATGTATGTCTTGGGTAAGCCACTGAATCAAATTCTTTGCCCTTCATGCGTATTTTGATCTGATTTAAAGCCAAATGCCAAAAAAAAAAAAAAAAAAAAAAAAAAAAAAAGCCAAATGCCATTGATTAATGCAGACTACATAGTGATTCAAGTTAGTCAGTAAACCAAACCTGCTGAGTTTACCTATGGGGCTATATATATCCAGGGGTTACTCAAATGGCTTGGGTATGGTTGTTTAACTTGCTGCTGCTAAAACTAGAAAATTAGGAGCACCTGGGCGGGAAAGCATTTAAGCGTCTGCCTTTGGCTCAGAGTGTGATCCCAGGATCCTGGGATCAAGTCCCACATCAGACTCTCCGCAGGGATCCTGCTTCTCCCTCTGCCTATGTCTTTGCCTCTCTCGTGTGTCTCTCATGAATAAGTAAATAAATAAAATCTTTAAAAAAAACCCCAAAAACTAGAAATTTATTTTTGGTAAGCTGAAGTTAGGGTTTGCTTTGTTATAACATCAAACAAAGCCTTTATAGGCTGGTCATCTGCCCTAACTCCTACAGGCCAATGACTCAGGGCCCCAGAGGGGTCCTCCTGGGCAGCCTGTCCCCTAACAGCCATTCATATTTCCTTGAATAAAATTGGTGGAGTAAAATATTCCGAGGATTTCATGGCAGCAGAATGTATAGAATGACTATGAGAGACAATGGGAGGGAGGGAGGGAGGGAGGAAGGAAGGAAACCACAAAGTGGCAGAAGCCAAAAGGGAAACCTGAGAAAGGTTGGGGATACCACAAGGTCAAAAAGCATGACTGCAGAAGAGCCGCTGGATTACTGCTGCCAGAAGATGGTAAAAGCTTCATCCTCAGGGTGCCTGTGTGGCTCTGTTGACTGGTTAAGCGTTTGCCTTCAGCTCGGGTCATGATGTCACAGTCCTGGGATTGAGCCCCACCTCTGGCTCCTTGCTCAGCGGGGAGTCTGCTCTGCTTCTCCCTCTCCCTCTACCCCTCCACCTTGCTCATGCTCTCTCTTTCTGTCTCAAATAAAATCTTAAAAAAAAAAAAAAAAAGCTTCATCCCTCACATCTCATCTACTGAAGCCCACCACCATAGTCTCATTTCTCAGCCTCTTCCCAGTGGGCATTAAGCCAGCCAGGCCTCACATATCTGTGAAAGACCTTCTACACCCCCAGACTTGCAGCATATGCCATCAATAACCCGAATATTCCTCACAACAGCCCCAGGCAATAGACAAGAACTAGAAAGCCCTGTGCTCACCACAAAGGAAATACTCAACAGGTGTTTGTTGAATCAGTAGTTTCAATAAAATGTCACCCGGGCTATGATGGAGCACAGGACACCACCAAGACAGATTCCAGAGATCACAGTGTCCTTGAGGCCATCATCCTCTCTCTTTCCTTTTTCTCTGTCTAGCACAGATGGCAGCTGCCAGTGATTGCTGAATGAATTGACCAATATCTGAATAAATTAAAACAAACAAAAAAGCTCCCCGTAGACAAGTCAGACTCTGTTTCAAAGCTTTATTTAGGAGTTTCTAATTACAAAATTCAAAACTCTTTCCTTAAGGCAGGCTTCTACTCTGATGATGCTGCCATTGCTAAACCTGAATAAAACATTGCAAGCTCTTTCTTTTTAAAAGCAAATTTGAATTTAATCTGTTAAACAGAACCAGCTTTTGGGAGATTTTTCTCATCTCCTCCCCTGCTGCTATATATCCTGTGTCCACAAACAGAGGATGAAAGGGGGGAAAATTCATTTGAAAGTATATTCTTTGCATGAAAGAAAAAAAAATAAAGATGTCTTAATGTTTTTGCCCAACCTGTTTTTGGGAGAGTTGATGGAATTGATTTTGTTTAATTTTCTACAAACAGTCTTATGTTTCTCTATAGTTTTATCCCCCTGCAATCAGGAGTATCACTAAGTTCTTTACCAATTACACAGCAAAGAAATTATATCAGTATATAATGCCACAGATTGTGACAATTCAAAGTTAAATAGCAGCTTACCATCCTGAAAAATATAACAGGAAGGAAAAGCACTGACAAGTGAGCTCATCTGGCTTATTATAGACACCGGGGCTGCAAAGTTCCCATTCTATAGCAACAGCAGGAGCCACCATCAGCTAAGATAATAGGATGCACACATAGCAAACAAGAACCTTAAAATCTCCAGTGCTTGTGGGCAAATTGAAGTTTCATTTCTTTGTAGCTGACTCAGTTCAGCATGGACTCGGCTTTCCACCCAAATGTCCTCTGAGGTCATCATACCCTGTTAATTTTCTTCTAATATTACCTTAATGAATCAGAGTCCGGCAAGTAGTCAAATTTCTAAAACTCATTAGAAAACCGTTTGCTGCCAACAGTAATGGTGCAGGTTGTGCTCACTTCTGACATGGTTTCTGGCATTTGAAAGCAGGGAAATGTGTTCATCAGAGTGGAATTTTTTATTTCCATACATGCCGATTGGTGCGGTGGGAGTGGAAATCCATTCTATTCCTGGCTTATATTCTTCAAAATATGCCTAATGTACTTCACAGACTCTGCACACTTTACAGTGTGATGCTCCCTAATAGGTTAACTCATCTCTGTCAACTTCTAGCACATTCTGGAGAATTGGTCTCTTCTTTGGCACTGGATTCACATGGTTGGATAGAATAGTTGAATAGATAATACCTGGAGGAAAGGGAGCCAACTCTTCTAAGCACTGCAATATGCCAGGTTCGTGGCCAGGTATTCTCCATACACAAACCAAGAAGCAGGTGTCACTGTTCCCCTGTATAGGGAAAGGCCTGACGCTTTAAGGAACTGAGTCAACATTCCACAAAGTATGACCCATGGGATTCATAGATCAGAATCCCCCTGAAACTTCTACAGTGCAGATCCCTGGATCCCCCCCCCCCCAAAAAAAAACTACTCAATCAAAATATCTACCAAGGAGCCTTGGAGTCTGAACTTTAACTAGCCCAGGTTATTCTCACATACTGAGGTTTTATTGGGTGAGTCACTTGCCCAAGGTCATTGCTGGGAGGGAGACAGCAGAGGCAGGATTCCCACTCATGTGTATAGAGACTACAGTCTGTATCTTTGCTGTGCCTGAGCCCTCTTCTAGCTCCAACATTCTGACATTTTATTAATATAACCAACTTTTGACATGAGAGTAATAATAATGATAGTTAGCTTTTTGTTGAGTGTTTACTATATCCTAGGACTGAGTTAAATATTTAAAATGTATTATCTCAGTAATCCTCACAACATTCTGTTGGGGTCAGTGTTATAATTAACATTATTTCCATATCTATGTATGTGTAAATTGAAAATTGGAGAAATTATTTTAACCCACATTTATCTGAGGCAGGGGTGCTATTAAGAATCGGGTTGAGGGATGCCTGGGTGGCTCAGTCGTTGAGCATCTGCCTTTGGCTCAGGTCATGATCCGGGGTCCTGGGATCAAGTCCTCCATAGGGCTCCCCATAGGGAGCCTGCTTCTCCCTCTTCCTATGTCTCTGCCTCTCTCTGTGTCTTTCATGAATAAATAAAGTCTTAAAAAAAAAAAAAAGAATTGAGTTGAAAACTCAATCGAGTCACAACAAGGTACAAATGTAACTTTAGGCCATATCTCCTTGTCCTCTCTCCCAACCAGCCACCCCTAAACCCATCCAGTATGGAAGTTCTGGAGACTTCACTGGCCTGACTGGAAAGCTTATGCCCTTAATCATTATGTTGTACTGCTACAGACCTTGGCTAACCATTTCTTTTTTTAGCATAATTCAGTTCAATTTATTTCATTTCAATTCATTTCCACCAAATGCTGTGGTGCACCCAACATGTAATAGGCATGTGCTGAGTCCTGTAGAAGATGAGACGGTAAATTAGAATTTTGTGTCCTGAGCCTCACTACCTAATGAAATAGGAAGGTACAGTTAAAAAGCATTGTAAATAAGATTACAAAACAAAAGGAAAGAACAAAGAGGGAATGGCTAATTAAGCAGTAGCTTAAGGGCCAGCATCTATCTTTCTCTCTATCATTCCCCCTTGCTCTAAGCCATCTGGAAGAATGGACCAAAGACCAGCTATAATAAAAGGCAAGTGATGGTGCTAAATACAGTGCAAAAAAGATCAGACCCCCCAAGGAAGGCACTGAAAAGGGTCTAGGGTAGAAATTTCTCCATGGGGCTCTTCCCAACTTTGTAGAGCAAATGCTCTGATCCCTTTTCCAGATGATTCTGCCTCCCATTTGAGCAAAACTGCTCTGTGTGATAACATTTCTCCATTTTCATTGACTCATAGGTATTACATAACTCAAAGCTTAAATTATTGCTCATGTGCCAAAATATGTCAAAAGTCTGTACATTGTCCATATTTGCAACATGTAGACAAATATCATATGTTTCCATTTTAAAAGTATAATGCCTTACTTTGAGCACCAGTAGTTATTATCCGAAGTTTACTATATCAGAGAAGTATCTTTTAAGTGTTCTAATATGACTCATTCTGCTACAATAAAGAAAAAAAGCTGGTAAAGTCCTTCACAGTCCAGAAGGAAAAAATGCTTCTCTCACTAGTCCTATCTTACTGTGAACAGGCCATCTGGTAAATGACTAGGTTTTATTGTCAGCATTTCTTAAGACTTTGCTTTCTCTTCCTTCCACTTTTCCTTTCTTTCTGTTGTGCCTGCCCCCTATGGCTTCCGGCAGGGAATACCACCCAAGTAAGTGGACAGAACATCCACAGTCCCCTCCCAGAGCATAATGATTTCTATATGGCCCACTATCTCAAAGTTGTTACGTTAAGTATTTCTTTGTTATTTGTGCTGGCTGAAGACCAAGTACTATTAATTGACATTTTTCTGGGTGTTACAAAGTAATGAAGAGAATTCTGCAGTTCCAATCTCTAGTATGACAGGTAAAAGACCTGCAAGTCATCGTTGTATGCTAACAAGTAAAAAGCTGAACAAACTGACAATCAGTAACTCTTCTTAGATCTATGGGACAAACTATTATCCCCCAATTTAGAAAGAGACAGGTAGATACAGAGAGTCTGTTGGAGCAGAGACCTACTAGTAGAAATCCCCATGGGAACCAGTAGCAGCATAGGAAAGATTGAATTATCATTGACAAATTGCTGGCGGCACATAGTGGACAAATCTGAAGATAAAAACTTCAGGGAGGGCTCACTTTTAGGGGATGGTGCCCATATTTCTGTGGGTTTTGCCTTCAGGAGTTCTACTAGGTTCTCACAGTGAATATTGGAGAAAAATCCCTTCCAGCTTCCCATTAGACAGGAAAAAGATAACCATTTTGAAATACACCAGAGTATTCTCTACTTAACAAGCCCTACCTTCAGAAGAAACTATTTTACCAGAGTCCAACTTACTGGGTTTTTATCAAAATATAACTGACTTCGGGGGATAGGAGATACCCAACTCTTGCACCCTCTAGCCCTCCTGTCCCTTTAAGATGGAGCAGAGGTGGGGATAAGAGATCAGGTACTGAAAGGTACTTCTTAAGTTTACAGTCCAGTGGCAGAGTCTCACTAAAAGGCTAAGATCCAAGCATATGACTACAGAATGTTTCCCTTCCCCCATACTTCACCACTGCATTACTAAGAGCCTATTTACAGAAGTCTCTTGTACCCAACACATCATGTCTGTTTTTCAACAACAACAAAAAATTACAGGGCATACTAAACAGCAGGCAACAGCTTGAAGGGACAAGGCAAGCATCAGAACCAGACTCAGATATGGTAGAAATACTGGAATAATCAGATGAGGAATTTAAAACAACTATGATTAATATACTAAGGACTGTAATGGAAAAGGTAGATAATGTGCAAGAACAGATGGGTAATGTAAGCATAGAGATGGAAATTCTAGGAAAGACTAAAAAAGAAATGCTAGAGATCAAAAACACTGTAACAGAAATGAAGAATGCCTTTGAGGGGTTCATTAATAGGCTGGATGTGGCTGAGGAACAAATCCCTGAGGCTGAAGGTGTATTTGTAAAAATTTCCAAAATAGCAAAGCAAAAAAGAGGAAAAGACTAGAAAGAGAAAAAAAGAGTAAAAATAAAGGAACAGGATATCCAAAGACTATGGGAAAACTATAACATACATATAATGGGAATACCAGAAGGAAAAGAAATAAAGAAAGGAGAAGAAGGGATATTTGAAACAATGATGGTTCAGAATTTCTCCAAACTAATGTCAGACACCAAACCACAGATCCAGGAAGCTCAGAGAACAACACAAGCAGAATAAATGCCCCAAAACTACACCTAAGCTTATCAGATTCATATGCATATAATAAGCATATCATATTCAAACTGCAAAAATCAAAGATAAAGAAAATATCTTTAAAGAAGCCAGAGGGGAAAACACTACCTATAGAGAGCAAAGGTTAGAATTACATCTGATTTCTTCTAGAAACCATGCAAGAAAATAGAGAATAGAATAAATATTTTAAAGTGTTGAAAGGGGAAAAACTCATCAACCTAGAATTCTATACCTTGTGAAATTATCCTTTGAAAATGATGCAGAAACAAAATATTGACAAACAAAATTGAGAGAATTTGATACCAATAGACCTGCCTTACAAGAGATATTCAAAGTTCTTCAGCAAGAAGGAAAATGATATAGGTCAGAAACTCAGATCTACATAAAGAAAGGAAGAATTTTAGAGAAGAAATAAGTAAAAGGTAAAATAAACTTTTATTTTTTTATCCTTAATTTACCCAACAAGTAACCATTTGTTCAAAATAATAATAGCCACAATATATCTGATTATTATAACATATATAAGTGAAATGAATGTCAGCAATGATACATGGGACTAAAGGGAAGAATTAGGAATACCTTTTTATTGTAAAGTACTTGCACTACCTTAGAAGCAGTATAGTATTATTTAAAAGTGTACTCAGATTAGTTGCAAATGTATATTGCAAACTCTAGGGAAACCACCATAAAAGTACAAAAAGAGGCATAATTGATGTGCTAAGAATATGAAATCATATAAAATAATTAAAACCACAAAAGATATACAAAGAGTGGGAAAAAAGATTAGTAACAAGGGACAAGGACAACAAATAGAAAATGGTAGATATTGATCCAACAATGTCAGTAATCATTTAAACATGGGTGATCTAAATACACAAAACAGAGATTGTCAGAATGGGCCAAAAAATAAGACCCAACTGTATGTTGTCTACATGAAATTAACTTTAAATATTGAAAACACATACAAATTAAAAGTAAATATTGGAGAGAAACAGCATGCTAATACTAAGCAAAATAAACCTGGTGCTGCCATATTAATCTTAGACAAAGCAGACTTCAGAGGAAGGAAAGTGATGAGGATTAATGAGGGACTTTACTGAATGCTAAAAGGGTCAACACTCCAAGAAATGCAGCAATCCTTAGTGTGTATGTTCCTAATAACAGTGTCAAACTACATGAGGTAAAAACTGATAGAACTGCAAGAAGAAATAGATGAATACACTTTCATAGTTGGAGACTTCAACACCTCTCTCAGAAATGCACAGATCCAGAGGGCAGAAAATCAGTAAGGACATAGTTGAACTCAACAACACCACCAACCAACTGGATATAATTGACATCTATACACTACTTCATGCAACAACAGAATATACAATCTTCTCAAGCTCAAAGAACATTCACCAAGACAGACCACATTCTGGACCATAAGACTCACTTGAACAAATTTAAAAAATAGAAAACATACAATGTCTGCCCTCAGACCATAAGACAATTAAACTAAAAATCAAAAATAGAAAGATAACTGGAAAATTCCGAAATATTTGAAGCTACAGACTAGGAGCAAATATTTGTACAAGATATATCTGATAACAGACTGTTATGCAAAATATTTTTTAAAAAACACTTAAAATTCAATAATAGGAACATAAAAAACCTAATTAAAAAATAGACAAAAGATCTGAACAGACATCTCACCAAAGAAGATGTACAGGTAGCAAGGACATTCAATATAATATGCTATTAGAAAGTTGCAAATTAAAACAACAATACAATACCACTACACACCTATTAGAGCAGCAAAAATCTAAAACACTGACAACCACAAATACTGGTGAGGATGTAGAGCAACAGGAACTTTTATTCATTGCTGGGAGGAATGCAAAATGTCACTTTGGAAGACAGTTCAGCAGTTTCCTATAAAATAAACCACACTCTAACTGTGTGATAAAGCAGTCATGCTCCTTGGTATTTACTCAAAATAATGAAAACATGCACATACAAAAACCTGTACACATGCACATATGATCCAACAATTCCACTTCTGGGTATGCATCCCCCAAAATCGAAAGTACAATCTTGAAGACATATATATGTGCCCAGGTTCATAGCAGCATTATTCACAAGAGTTAAAATGTGGAATAAATCCAAGTATCCGTCAGTGGATCAATGGATTAACAAAATGTGGTATATATCTGTATCTTCCATATCCATTCATCTATCAATAGGCTCTTAGGTTGCTTCCACATCTTGGCTATTGTAAATAAATGGAAGCAACCCAAGTATCCATTGATAGATGAATATCCAAGATGTGGCACATATACTCAGCCATAAAAAGAATGAAATATTGCTATTTACAACAATATGGTTGGACTTAGAGGATATAATGTTAAGTGAAATAAGTTAGTCCTGTGGAAGGAGCCTCAGTGTCCATCAAAAGATGAATGGATAAAAAAGATAAGGTTTATGTATACAATGGAATATTACTCAGCCATTAGAAACGACAAATACCCACCATTTGCTTCGACGTGGATGGAACTGGAGGGTATTATGCTGAGTGGAATAAGTCAATCGGAGAAGGACAAACATTATATGGTCTCATTCATTTGGGGAATATAAAAAATAGTGAAAGGGAATAAAGGGGAAAGGAGAAAAAATGAGTGGGAAATATCAGAAAGGGAGACAGAACATGAGAGACTCCTAACTCTGGGAAACGAACTAGGGGTGAGGGAAGGGGAGGTGGGCAGGGGTGGGGTCCACTGGGTGACAGGCACTGAGGATGGGATGAGCAATGGGTGTTTTTCTATATGTTGGCAAATTGAACACCAATAAAAAATAAATTTACAAATAAAATAAAATAAAATTTTACTAAAAAAATAAGTTAGAGAAAGACAAAATACTGCATGATTTCATTCATATGTGGAATTTAAGATACAAAGCAAAAAAAGAAAGGAAGAAAAAGAGACAAAAAACCAAATTCTTAAATACAGAGAAAACGGAATGGTGGCTAGTAGAGGGGAGGTGAGTGAGGGGTATGGATGAAATAGATAAAAGGAATTAAGAGTACACTTATCTTGATAAGCACTGAGAAATGTGTATATAGAATTGTTGAATCATTATACTGTACACCTGAAATCAATATAATACTGTATGTTAATTATACCTGAATTTTAAAAATGTAGTATATGCATATAGTATATGCATACAATGGAACTTTATTTAGCCTTAAAAGGGAAGGAAATTCTGACATATGCTACTACATGTAAGGACATATGCTAAGGAAAATATGCCAGACACAAAGAAACAAATACTGTACGATTCCACTTATAAGAGTTACTTAGACTAGACAAACTTGTAGAGATAGAAAGTAGACTGGCCTTATCAGGATCTTGGGGAAGAGGAATGGGATTTATTATTTGATGGGTATAGCGTTTCAGCTTTTCAAGGTGAAAATAGCTTTAAAGATGGATGGTGGTGGCATCCATAATATTGTGGTGCACAGCATTATGCATGTACTTAATACCACTGAACTGTGCATTTAAGAATGGTTAAGATGGTAAATTTTATGTTATGTGGATTTTGCCACAATATAAGTAAATAAATATATAAGTCTTGTACATACATAAATAAATAAAACTTGTATATATACATATATATACACAAATAAATCTTGTACACACACATTTATATCAGTTGTATTCAAAATTACCAAAACGTGTAAACAACAAAGATTTCTTTCAGTAGGTAAATGGATAAACTGTGGCACATCCAGACAATGGAATATTATTTAGCATTAAAAAGAAATGAGCCATCAAGCCATGAAAAGACATGGAAGAAACTTCAATGAATAATAAGTGAAAAAGCCAATTTGAAAAGGCTGTGTAGTCTGTGATTCCAGGTATATGACATTCTGAAAAAATCTATAGACGATGGGGGCAATAAAAAAACAAAAAAGAAAGAAAGAAAAAATCAGTGGTTGCTAAGGATAAGGGACAAATGAGCAAATGAAAAGGTGAGACACAGGATTTTTAGAACAATATGACTACTCTGTGTCATACTATAGTGGTGAATACATGTCATTTTACATTTGTTAAAAACTTACAGAATATACAACACCAAGAGTGAATCATATTTAAACTATGAACTTTGGGTGATAATGATGTGTCAATGTGGCTTCATCGATTGTAACAAATATGCCAGTTTGGTGGGGGATGTTAATAGTGGGGCTGCCCTGCATGTTGAGGAGAGGGAGTGCATGGGAAATCTCTGTACTTTGTGCTCAATTTTGCTGTGAACCTAACAATGCTCTAAAAAATAAAGTTGATTTTTAACAATAATGATATAAAGCAAATGCTCCGTAAGATACCATCCTGGTCCTCTGGCTCATGCTGTTCAGGCACCTTCTCTGCCTTTGTTCACCGATGCTTCTGCCTTCTTTTGCAGCCTGGTTGTAGACATGGCCCTGAAATGCTCTCCTTAGCCACTCTTCTCTCTGAAATTCCTCCTCAGGGAGCACACTGACTAGATTTCCAGTTACAGTGACCTGCATGCCTTCACTTTAAGAATCTGTGCACTTGTATAGATTTCCTCACTATCCTTTCACTAGCTTGTTTGCTTGTTGAAAATACAATTACCATTTTATTTTTAAAATGTATATAGTTAAATGTCAAAAAAAAAAAGTGTTAAAATGGCATTAGTGGCTCTTTGTGAAAGGCAGACTTACCAGTGACATTTTTCTTCTTTATATTTTTATTTTAAACTTTCCCTACTCATATAAGTGGGGCCCCATCAGATTTATAAAATGATAAAAATCCAAAGGACAGGATTGGAAAGCATAAAGTTCATATGGCTGCCAAGGACAAGCTCAGTTTTAACGATCTCTCCCTGAGTTCTGATGTAGCCTGATTCTTGAATGCTTGTTCTTTGAGGACAGATTGAGGTGGAAAGTGTCATCCTCATCTCACTGCACATTCCAGTTACCAATCTCCTGTCCTTCTTGGATTGTGAGGCCGTGTTGGGTTCAGACATCATGTTTCATCTGCAATCTGCATGGCTGCTGAAACCTCTGCCCCTCCTCTCGGGTGGGCTGCAATGTGAGCCATCCCTACAATCAAGAGGATTTGCCTTATCTCTTTTGGGTGACAAAGTCCCTACCAGAATTCCCAAATACTTTGCTGGGCTTCAGTTAGTTTGCTAGCAATATCCGATTTCACACATTTCAATCGGAGGCATCTGGAAACCTGGAAAACTACTGGAGTGCTTCTCTCCAAGAGGAAAGAGAAGTATGCAAAAGCTCACCTGGCGCTCAGAGTTCCAGCAGTGGCACCAGTGAGATAGGGAGCACAGGGCTTGGCGTTGCGGATGTGATCAGCGATCCCAGCTAAACCTTCCTGGCCCAGCATGATGCTTCAACTCACTACAGCAGTTTCCCAGCCCTGGGCACCCACAGTGCAATTATTCATTAAAAGCATTTCTGTTACTTCCCTCCCATAACTGCTTAGCATCTACCCAGTCCCACAGGACTCTATTAGTTGTACTTTTCTCTGAGTCCCTGTAAATTCATCCCTAAATATGATTTTTTTTTTGTATCCAGATACAGGAACGGCATACCTAAGCTCCACCAGAAGGCAACTTCTCGTAAAGGCATAGCTGTAGCTCATTGACCCACGGACTTGCCTTTCTGCCATATGATTTTCCTGTATCCTATTCAACCCTGTCTTTTTCCTGTGAGCTCACGGGCCTCTGCTGCACAGTTGCATCAGGTTGCCCAGCTTCCTCCTCCAAGCCTCTAGCTTTCGGATAGGTTGTGCTTGTGCCTGATGGGGCACAGGGAGCAGGTGGCCGTGAACCAGCCACTGCGGCCACGGTCCCACTTTCTAGCCTGTGTTAGGTTCCCAGCTAAACCCTGGTCTGATCTTCTCAGTGCCCCTTGGGCTAAGAGCACTGCAGGAGGGTCCCCTCTCAGGTCATAGTCACCATCCTCCTACCTGCTTAATGTACACACATACACACCACACACACACCACACACACCATACACACATCACACACATACACACACACACCACACACACACCATACACACCACATATACACCCACACATACCACACACACACACACACCATACACAGACCACACACACACTTCTTGGTGTTATTCCATGGGAGATATGTAAAATCAAGCTGTTAGAAGGACTGCAAGAGGTTTTCTGGATCATTCGCCAGCCTTTGTTGATTCCCTCATTCATTCATTCATTCATTCATTCATTCCCTCACTCATTTATTCAGCCACTTGTTTATTCATTCCTTCACTCACTTGTTCATTTAGTCATTGAGTAAACAGTATTTAGTCAACATGGGTTTAGGCCCTGAGGATTCAAAAACAGTGAAACCAAGACCTTTAATGTGGTAGAAGCCCATTGTCTGGCTTTGTGTTTTGTTTATTTGGATCAGACAACAGTACGTACTCCCCCTTTTGCTGACAATAGCTCCTACCTTTCCTTTTGGTGAGCCACTGGCCCCTCATTTACTGTCTACAGTGTTTCATGGGGGGCTGATGACAGCCCCAACTCCAGCCCATTGGTGGGACAGGCCCATGACCCAGTAGCCCTGGCCAATCAGAGACACTTCAATTGATTCAGAGCAGTGCTACTCAAACATTTTGGTCTCAGGCAGCCCTGATGGCTTAGCAGTTTAGTGCCACCTTCAGCCCAGGGCATGATCCTGGATACCTGGGATCGAGTCCCACATCGGGCTTCCTTCATGGGAGCCTGCTTCTCCCTCTGCCTATGTCTCTGCCTCTCTTTCTCTGTCTCATGAATAAATAAATAAAATCTTTAAAAAAGCAAACAAACAAACAAAAACCCAAACATTTTGTTCTCAAGACCACTTAAACTCTTAAAAATTATGGAAGACCCCAAGAGCTTTGGAGTATTTGAGCTGTATTTGTAAATATTTACCACATTTGACATTTAAATTAGGGGAATTTTTAAATATTTGTTTTTATTGTACTGCCCCAATAGTCACATGCACAAAGTAGCCATAGGGCAGGGATAGAGGTCACGCATGGGCCCAACAGTATGGCCTCTTTCTGGTCAAGGCTGATCTAGCTACTGCCACTGCTGAGCAAAACCCTAGAAAAAAACAAAACAATGCTGGACCCCAAGATGGCACCTTCCCTCAAGGAGACCAATCAGCCAGCCTCTTGGTAGAAAAATGACTCTATGGTACCTCTTCTATCCTAGAAAGAGTGTGACTCCTCTTGATAGAATTGACAATATTCTGATACGGGATTGCCTTTCTCACAGTGGCTCCACCAGCACTGCTACCTGAAGGCTCTAGAGTATCTGATCCACACTCTTACAACCCACATGACATTGTAGCCCACGTAACATCAAGAGCCCACTTTACAGCACAAGATATGTCAGTGCCCACATGACCATGGGACCCACTGCTCTCTCACATAACACATCACAGGGAAGCTGCTGGTCTAAAGGAAAGACAATTATCTGCTGAAGGTACAACAGAGGAGCCTGTTAGGACATAATACCCTGCACAGATGGGGTACATCCTACTGAACACAGTAAATACACTAAACCACTGACCAGTATAGTTCTTTGTCCCAAGTAGGAAAAATACACAGGCCCTGAAACAAGAGGGGCCCCACTTATCACCAGGTAGGAAAGTTTGCCTTCTCATCCCTGCGTCTCTGAGCTCTGTAAGTGAACAGGTTCTGGCTCTCAAAATGGGATACACCTACCAGTGGATACACCAAGAATCCCACAGAACTTTCAGATACCTTTGCCACTAGGGCACTTCGGACACGTATGCCAAGGCAAGCAGGAGGAGGATCCCTATTGCATCCTCAGTGCAGTAGGGGCTTTGGAGGACTTTAGAATGTAGAGAGTGATTGAAGCCATGAGCTTGGATGAGAAAACCCAAGAAAACTATAAGCAAGGTCCATTTGTCCTCAAAGTCCTTTGCAAAAGGGATGGTATCACATTCTTCCTGGCAGTAATCCCCTTCTTTAGCGCCTAAATCCTGCATGATATCAGATAATGATTTCTTCTCTGGTTCTAACTTATATAAGGCACTTTGCATTCTTGACGATATTAACTCCTCCTCAATCTTTTAGGATAAACTAATCTCCAGTCCCTTTATTTTTAGCTCAGTAAGATTAAAATGTTATTTTAAGAAACATACCTAGATAAGTTAAAAATTAATTCCAGGAGGGCCACTGAAGCCTTCCAGGAATCAGTGAGGCTCAACAGGCCACTTGTACTGCCTGGGTGACCTTTTTTTTTTTTTTCCCCCCAGTCAATGTTCTGATCAACATGCAGCACAGAGGGTAAGCTTTTCCCAGGGCCACCCTTTGCAGACTGTGTGAGTGATTTTATTATTTCAAACTTGGAAAAGAGTAAGCACTATGTGTCCCATTAAAAAACAAACCAAACATCTTAAGTAGGATATTCACCCTCCCATCTTTGTAAGGACCATGTGCTGTGAATTCATTTGAATGTGTTTGAAGCAACACAAGGATAGCAATCAGTGGACCAAATGCTGAGCAAGAGCAAATTCCAGCACACCCCCTAAGCATGTGACCTGGTCACTAAGCTTTCTCTGTGTTGGTTGCTCTTTGAAAAGTGAAAAGATTCAGCTTAAATGACTGTAGTGGTCTCCTGAAGTCAAGAAATTATATGCAATGGCGTGTTGCCTTATGACTTCATGTTTCCATTCAGGCTCCCCACCCAACAGTCCTCAGAGCAGACACAAAATGCTGATCCTCTTGTTCCTACTCCCACGGCACAGCATACACAGTGGTCCTCAAATCGTACTGGGCTTAACAATCACCTGTAAAGCTTTCTGGTGGCCTAGAGTTTTGTTGATGCTTCAGTCTTTTGTCCAAACCTCTGGATTTGAGCTGAGATGAGCCCTCAAAATTTGCATCTGTGACAAGTTTCCCAATGCAGGCGGCCTATCTGCCGTATCCAAGATCTGCTCTTGTATGCAAAGCCTAGAAAGCAGGTATGATTGAGTGACTGGTGATTCTGGTGTCTATCATCTTTTCCAGTGTAGGCCACAGCTTATTTTGTGGAGGTGCTTTTTCCTATTAATACATTTTGGAAATTTAGAAAGCATCTCCTTATGATGAATATGTGGTGAGGATTATTATTATTGCGATTGGGAGACAATTCTGATTTGCTGTTCTGAATTTTGATATTATCAAGTACTAGAAAAAGAAAATGAATGTTCACTAGCTAATAATGTCATTTTATTTCATCTTTCATTCCCCAAAACACCAACAAATCCAAGAAGCATATTTTAAGGAACAGCTAATATCTGGTATTTTATTTTTATTTCAAGTGACATTTCAGCAAATAATTCAATAATACAAAATCATTTTTGAGGCACCTGGGTCATTCAGGGCCTCATCTGTCTTGGCTCAGAGCATGATCCCAGAGTCCTGGGATCAAGTCCCACATCAGGCTTCCCATGGGGAACCTGCTTCTCCCTCTGCTATGTCTCTGCCTCTCTCTGTGTGTCTCTCATAAATAAATAAAATCTTAAAAAATAAATAAAATAAAAATAAAATCATTTTTTAATCTGGTGTTTTCATAATTAAGTCACAAAAATCATTCTCTCCTTCCCCCTACCAAAAAAAAAAAAAAAAAATTCCCTTTGCCTTTAGGTGACTTTTTGTTTGGGTTTTTCTTTTTTAAACTCAAACTTGGAAGTACCGCTTCAAATGTAAGATTTTCTAGTGTCCCATTTGACTACTTTAAAAAGTATAGCTTATACAGCAGTGTTTAGATTTCCATATCATTTGAATATTCTGCATGAAAATACAATGAAGTCAGAACAGGAGACAGAAAGGAGGTTGAAAGCCTGCCTGAATAGGCTCTACCCCTCATGCTTGGGCAGGGCCTCTTGCCATCAGTCCCCTCCCTCGTTCACCCAGTACCCAGGAGCCAGAGAAGCCTCTCCAAACATAAGTCTGCTTACACCTCTGTTCTAGGCTGAATTGTGTCCACCTACCCCAAACTCCTGTGTTGAAGTCCTAATCCCCAGGACCTCAGAATGTGACCATTTATGGAAATAGTGTCTTTAAAAAGGTGATTCTCTTTAAAAAGAGAGGGTTTGTGGGGGTGGGGGACGGGACTCTGATCCCGAATAGCTGGTGTCCTCATGAGAAGAAGACATGAGAGGGCAGCCCGGTGGCTCAGCGGTTTAGCGCTGCCTTCAGCCCAGGGCCTGATCCTGGAGTCCCGGGATCGAGTTCTACATGGGGCTCACTTCATGGAGCCTGCTTCTCCTTCTGCCTGTGTCTCTGCCTCTCTCTCTCTGTGGGTCTCTCATTAATAAATACATAAAACCTGCAAAAGAAGAAGAAAGAAGAAGAAGAAGAAGAAGAAGAAGAAGAAGAAGAAGAAGAAGCAGGAGGAGGAGGAGGAGAAGAAGAAGAAATGAGGACAGAGACATACACAGAGGAAAGGCCAGGTGAGGACCTAAGAAGCCAGCCATCTTCAAGTGAAGGAGAGAGGCCACAGCTGAAACCAATCCTGCTGACACCTTAATTTCCTGTAGCCTCCATAACTGTAAGAAAATAAATTTCTGTTGTTTAAGCACCTCACTCTGTGGTATTTTATTATGGCAGCCTGAGCAAACTAACATGGCTTCTCTCTCTCCTCTCCCTACTCCTCCTCTATCTCTCCCTCTCCCTCCCTCCCTCTGCCTTCCATCCCTCATCCCCTTCTTTCTCTCTCTCATCACGGACACTGTCACTACAGCAGACCCAGCTACAAACTCTCATGGATCCTAGACATTTTCTTCATGGCATGTACAGAGGTTTTTAAATTATATATGCATTTACTTGATCATTTCTTATTTTTTAAAAATATGTATTTATTCACGAGAGACACAGAAAGGCAGACACACAAGCAGAGGAAGAAGCAAGCTCCCTGTGGGGAGCCTGATGCAGGACACTCCCACATGAGCCCTGTGGGATCACGACCTGAGCCAAAGGCAGATGTTCAACTGCTGAGCCACCTGGGCATCCCTACTTGATTATTTCATTCGTGTCCGTCTCCCCAACTTCATCATGAGCTCTAAGAGGGCAGCGACATGTTTGTTTTGCTCTCTGTTGTATTCCCAGGGCCTCACATAGTAGGTACTCAATGAAAGACCACAGTTTCCACAGTTTCCACTCACTGCTCGTCTCAGAGAAATGGCCAGGTCAGGGGGGATGAATTAAGATTTCTAGGTATAGGAGCTCAGTCAAAGGCATGAAAGCTGACCCTAGAAACAACTCACCTCTTTGCAAGAAGATATTCAATTACCAGAACTAGCAACTACTGACTCTGTTTCCTGTCCTGAGAGACACTGTCCACCCCACCCCCCCCACCCCCCACAAAAGGCCTTCAGCTGGGCAATGGAAGGCCCTGCATTCACCCTGCAAGGCACAATCCCTGGCCTTGACTTTGACATCATTTCCTATGACCTCTTCCCTGCTCAAAAATCAAGGTTCCCAGTATTCCACATCCTTTGGCCACTTCCTTGCCTTCTGGACATTTGTTCCCCAGCCTTACCCCTTTCAACTATCCTCTCAGGAAGCAGCTTTTCTCTTGAACTTGTCATTATTCTCAAACATGATGGAACATCACGATCACATGTACCCTTTTTAAGAACAACATTCCTGGGCCTCATGCCCAAAGACTCTGAAGTTCACCTGGAAAGAAAGCCGAGTCTATTGCCATCTCTTCCTAAGTGATGAGCCACCCTACCTTGGATTATCTCTGTATCACAGTAAATTTATTTGAGTGGTTAAACTAGTTTAAATGTTTTCCAAGAAGTACCCTGGGGATGATAGCAAATTTGATAAACACAACGTCAGGTTCTAACTGTGTGGTAACTAACACTGGTGATGTGCATCCCAGCTGACAGATGACTTCCCAGCCCACCTCTCATTTGATTCCCCCGACTCTGCAGAGGCAGGAGAGAGGGCATAGCCACCATCTCCCATATGGGCAAGGACACTGTGGTGAGTTTCCTGCTTGGGGTGCACACTACAAATGGTAATTGTGACACAGCTCAAACAAATAAGCCCCTGGAGTGCAGGTGCGTCATTACCTAGCCTCCACAGCCCTCCTCTCTGCCATTGAAACAACTACTTTACACTTTCTGAATTCCAAATTGAAGCTGACAGGAAATCAACGTGGACTAATAGAAATGCATTTATTAATTATTTCTTGAATGTCTCCCGTGTGCTGAGCACTCTTCTTGGAGTTGGGTGACCACAGCAGTGGCCAGAGCAAACCAGGCCCCCAAACACACTGTTTTCTGTAGGTGGAGCCCCTGCTGCCTGCCCTTTCAGAGCCAACTCACAGGAGGCCCAAATTCACAGCAGTCACAAAATGGATACTATGAACATCTCTTTCTGAAAAACATGTCTTTAAAAAGATTATCCTTAGGCTAATACACAAAATACACATTTCCATTAAAACCAAATGGCCAGAAACATTTTAAAAGCATGGTTTTACTACAGCCTTGTAACTCTAGAGGAAAAGAAATATAAAATAGAAAGACCCAATGGGATTTTTTTTAAAAAATTTCTAGATCACCTGTCACCTGCATGCCCTATGCAAGCCCCTTCACCTCTTCCTGCCTCAGCCTTCTTCTCTGCACATATCCCGTCGTGTTATTGGAATGAACAAATGAGCTACACTTCCACAGCACCCAGGACAGTGTCTGGCACACAATAAGCCAATCTCCGAAACCCTTACTTCCACACAAGTCTTTTCGAAGCCATTTCTTCTCACCCGTTAATAATGAATTTTATTTTATCTTCTCGCGTACTCTTAGGTTGCCTTCCTGCCTTCCCTGAGATTCCCAATCATTCCCAATTTAATATCCACCATGAATTTAATTAAAATTCTGTTAGCGTCTACCTCTTCTAGACCATTAATGAGGCTGTTAGATAAAATGTAATAAAGATCCCTTGAGCAGCTCAGGAGACATTGCTATTAATCATTGTTTACTTCTCCACAGCCTGTGTTCATACTTCATGGACATGTCCCAACCCATTTGTATAAACCCACCTAATATGACTTTGTTTTCCTAAATGGTGTTAAGCACCTTTCAAAAGCCACTGTACATGGTGCTGCCTGCTGCCGCGGTGGGACCCTGCCCTCTCCCGTACCTGGGCTGGCACTCCTAGGGATGGGCCTGAGCATCTGGGGGCAGCGCTGTTCACGTCTGATATTCTCACCCATCCCTAACCCGCTTCCACACACACAGATGAAAATCTCTCATATTCTACTCTTAGAAATTCTGTCCTTGAAGCTGAACAATCTCCTTTTAAATATCCCCCCAGCTACCCTGGAAAGGGTGAGACAGTAAGTGCATATTGCCTCTCTTTTTTCAAGATTTTATTTATTTATTCATGAGAGACACAGAGAGAGAGGCAGAGACATAGGCAGAGGGAGAAGCGGGCTCCTCACAGGGAGCCCCTATGCAGGACTCGATCCCAGGACCCTGGGATCACGACCTGAGCTGAAGACAGATGCTCAATCACTAAGCCACCCAGGCAACCCAGTAAATGTATATTATTATTGATGTCTTCAATTTACTTCTGGAATAAAGAAATTAACAAATAAAATATACCTCATTTTGAATGAATTCCAATCCTTTCCTTCTGGGCCCACTAGGCCAGACCACCGTAGCCAAGCTGAGAGCAGCATGCCCGTGTGTGTGGACTGTGTATGGAGAGGAAGTAAGGCAAGAAAAAGGAGGCACCAGGAGGAGAGCATCACACTGAATGCAATCTCACCTCCTCGGCTTTTTCTGCAGAGTTGACTGATGGAACTATGCTTTCTCTGAAGCTCCTCTAACCTTGCCCCCAGCCCAAAATATCTGTCCCAGTCTTAGGAGTCTCATGATCAGTTCTGAGTTTATAAACACCTGCTACTCATCGCTTCCTTTGGGGTCTGTGAAATGTTTCTGTGTGGTTTGGAGGCACAATTCATGACTTGAAGGCAAATGATCCGGGTTCTAGCCCTGACTTCAACACTCACCACCGATTTCCACACTGTGAACGCAAAAATAACAATCAGTACCTCAAAGAGCTCTGTGAAAGATTCACAGAGATTCCATACCAAGATGTCAGGTTTTGCTTCAAATCTCACTGCTGCTGGGATAAAACATAGGTTATATTGTCAAGCAGTTTTTCAGACAACAAAAAGAACAAAATTTGATGAATCTATCAATTATTTTTATCTTTGATAGCTTGTGTTTAAACCACACTCTGGTCCCAGAGAAGAGCTACAGGACCTGTGAGGTCTTCTTCCCAATTTCATCCTCCAATTAGGAAATCCCAACAGCCTTCCTACCCAAAGTATGGTTCTTGGTCCAACAGCGTCAATATCACCTAGGAGCTTGTTAGAAATGCAGAGTTTTAGGCCCCACCCTCCATCTATACCCATCCCATCCAAGAATCTGAATCTTGACAAGATGATTTATATCCATATTAAAGTTTAAGAGTCACTGCCTTATATAATACCCTTCATAGGTGGACTAAGAATCAATAACTGAACAAAGCCACAGTGTATATGCATGCATGCGTGTGTAGGGGATGATGCCCAGGTCTTAGAGCATCCAAATGTCATAAAACTCCTTTCCAAAAGTAAAAGTAATGAACTTTTGGGGGGCTATTTTAAAAATGAAGATATAGCTTGTACATTTGTGAATTCTCTCCTTACTCACTTTGACCTAGAACCAAATCTCTTGATTCTTTTTCCTCCCTTCTTCCTGTTCTCTGGGTCACTTGATCTCCCATTTGTTTCCTGCTTCCTACTTAGGAA
Source organism: Vulpes vulpes (assembly GCF_048418805.1). Lineage (NCBI taxonomy): Eukaryota > Metazoa > Chordata > Mammalia > Carnivora > Canidae > Vulpes > Vulpes vulpes. The sequence continues at coordinate 45,356,540 of NC_132788.1, read as the reverse complement.
TTGGGCACCACAATGCCAGGAAGGATTTATACACGTACACATATGTGTATATACTTTTCAACCCAGTGCCTGAAGAGGTGATTATTCAGCAGCCAGGACTTATATGTAGAGGTGGGTATGGACAAGTCTGAAATTCAACCAAAACCAGGGAGCTGAGTACAGTCTAGGTTTATCTTTGCTTCCAGTTGTCATACTACTTTCTGAAAATTAAAGATTGGCCTGCAGATGCCACTGTTCTTTGGTGGAACTTCTTTCAGTAGAAGATTTAGGAGACATGAAACTCTCCTCCTCAATCTTTTGATCTAGGCTCATCCCCTATGAGATGCCCAACCATAGACTCCCATGTTACCGAATCCCTCTAAATTACATATTGTCTTAGTGTTCTTAAAAAAAAAATAGTACTTCAAAATCATCACAAGTTACTCAACTAGATTAGAACTTTCCTAATCGGCAGAGATCAGGTCTCACACAACTTTGGGGAGGCACCAGAGCAACACTTAGAGCCACTAAGCAACTATATGACTTGGAGACACAGACTTCCTAAGCCTGTTTTCTCAACTATAAAATGGAAATAATCATAGGGTTATCATGAAAACTAAAAAGTAAAAAAGGACTAACACATAGAAAGTGCACGAGAAAGACTACTGATCACTTGGCCGTGGAAATGAGATGAGACCTGAGCACCAGCATATCCATTTCTCTCCTTTTACTGGGGGAGCAAGAAGGTAGTAGAATGGCTGCTCGCACAGTAAAACATGTCTCCCGGTTTCCCCAGCATCCGTCAGTGAATTGTTCTTTGTACATCTAACAATTTGTATGTCAGCAAGAAGCCTTGAAAATGACCACGGAGAGCAGGCTTAATGTATCCACAGCAACAGATTCTCATCTTCCTGTTCTTGAAATGCATGAAAATTTCCTGCAACGGGTAGGTCCTCTGCTATGTGAGAAAAGCATCTGAACATCGGGGATGGGGGAGTGCCGACATGGGGTACCTGATGCACACAGCGAAGCGAAGGAGAGCAAAGATAATTAGATGCTCCTGAAATACCTACATGTCTTCTAAAAACCAGGAGAAAACATGGATGGCCTGCAGCTGACAGATTACATCTCGTTGCCTAGCACTGGCCTGAAGTGACTGGGAGCTGCTAGGCAACCCAGCCTCCTGGGCTTGGTGATCCAGCAAACACCAGGCAGATGCTGCTCCTCCGCTGCCATGCCGCCCCTCACAATTTTCTCATCTGTAAGAGTCACACCTGATTAATGTTTCCTCTGGACTTGTTTCTGCTTGGACAGGGCCACAGCGACGTGCAGGATTGCCCGCGCTCAAGTGAGCCTGGTCACCAAGCTAAAGAGTGCCCCGGGGCAAAGAACAAATGACCCTGTCAAAACAAAACTGTGTGGAGATTGAAGCCTGAACCCTGGACTGTAGGATGAGAATCAGGGCGATCTCTTGTAGAAACTATCAAATGACCATCTGCATCCAAGGCACATTGGTCTGGTACTGATTAAAATGCCCTGAGCCAAATTACAAAGACACCCGAGTTTATTCTCGTCACTGAATTATTTGGGGCAAGAGGGGGCGATTTTTCCTAGCAGGGAGCTTCTTCGAACTGCTCACAGTGTTTACACTTTTTGGCAAATCTCCTCCAGTCCTATGACAGAGCCGAGTATAAATATAAATGATTGATAAACTGCTTACTCCCTACTCTCCCCAGGAGTATTTACATTATTCGGATGCAGGGTAGAATTTCACAAAGGAAATAGGAAAAGCAATCTTTTGTCCTCCTTTCTTCCCTCCCTTCCCTTCTGTTTAACAAAAAACAGTAACAGAGAAGTAGTGACTTATTTGGCAGGGCTCTATACTAGCTCCTGCTCTCCGGAGACTCCTTATGATAAGATATGAACATTTTCAAGCTAACATTGTTAATCATACACCAGTGAAGAGTTACTCACTCTAGTTTTTCCTGGTCTCAGGTTTATTAGAGCTTTCTAGAATGATGAGATGGTGGTTTTCTTTCCAAGCGGGGCATTCCTATTTCCTCCTTTCCATTTCTTCAGTGTTTTTAACTTTTCAAAGCATATCCATTTTTTTTAAATTGCACTGTTTTATAAACTCCTATGCTCTGGTGCATGTAAGTTAATTATGATGCTTTTCATTTAGGAGAGAAAGAGTCTGAAGAAAACTGTAGAGCATAGTGGAAATAAATTTCAGTCCACAAATTCAGGTGTAAAGGAAATACCAGTCTATTTAGGTCAACTGAAGTCTGAATCAAGGTCTATCCCAATGGACTGGAAGATATTCAATATTCAAATTATTTTTTTTAAAGATTTTATTTATTTATTCATGAGAAGACAGGCAGAGAGACAAGGGCAGAGGGAGAAGAAGGCTCCCCGTGGGAAGCTTGATGTGGGACTTGATCCCAGGATCCCAGGATTATGACCTGAGCCGAAGGCAGCTGCTCAACCACTGAACCACCCAGGTGTCCCATCAATATCAGAATTATTGCTGTAGAATCCAGGAAGCTTAAAAACCGCCTGGAAAATGGAGTGAAGGCCCTTACCTCCAGTCTATGGTAGTTGCTATGGTACTCTCAGACCCAAGTTCACGTGGTCCCTTAAAGTTCTTGCCTTCCATTCCCAAAATCTTTGTCAAGTCCTGGAGCCCAGAGGCAAGGAGCCTGCACCAGCCCTTGCCTCTGAGGGGAGCCACTGCTGGTCTCTGTCCATCCCTTCTGATCCAAAGAGAACCATCTCTCCTTTTCTACCCCCAGGACTGCTATTCTTCCTGACTGCCCTCCCTGTGCCTCACCCCCACCAATCTTGAGCTATCTCTTTGATGGCTGAGGTTTCCCCAGTCTGCAGAAGCAACTATTCTCATAGAACCAGGATAAGGCGGGAAGCCTGGGTGGCTCAGTGGTTGAGCCTCTGCCTTGGGCTCAGGGCGTGATGCCGGGGTTCTGGGATTGAGTTCCAAATTGGGCTCTCTGTGAGGAGACAGCTTCTCCTTCTGCCCCACTCTCTCTGTCTCTCATGAATAAATAAATAATCTTAAAAAAAAAAAAAAAAAGAACTAGGACAAGGGACTTTCTTTTCACCATGCCAAAGTTATGCTTTTGTCACATCACTAGCACAACTCTTATGGAGGCCACTTACTACCTTCATGTTACCCAAAGCATTGGTTAATTCTCTGCACATTTTTACATTTTCTCTCAGCAGCATCAAGGCTGACCACTCCCTGCCTGAACACTGCCTTGTCTCTGCTCCCAGGACACATCCCCCTGGTTCTCTCCCCATTCGTGGCTCACCCTTGTCCATCTCCCTTTCTTGGCCTCCTACACCAAACCTCTAATGTCAGAGTGAACCCAGGTCTGTGGTCTTTTTCTGGGTCTACACTCTCCCCCGCACTATCTAATCCAGTTCCCCAGCCAGGAAGACCATCTATAGTATTCACTCTCACATGTGTGTTTCCAGCCCAGAACTCTTCCATCAGATGCAGATATACTTCCAACTGCCTATTAACCTCGTGACTTGTATGTCCTGTAGGCATCTCAAAATTAACATGACCAAACCTGCCATCTCACCCCCTTGAGCCTTCTGTCGATTTGATCAGCCCAAAACTTGAATCCTGGGGATCCCTGGGTGGCGCAGTGGTTTGGCGCTTGCCTTTGGCCCAGGGCGCGATCCTGGAGACCCGGGATCGAATCCCACATCAGGCTCCCGGTGCATGGAGGCTGTTTCTCCCTCTGCCTCTCTCTCTGTCTCTCTGTGACTATCATAAATAAATAAAAGTTAAAAAAAAAAAAAAAAAAACTTGAATCCTCACTTTTCCTCATACCCATTATCTAATCCGTTAGTAAGTTCTTCAGTTGTACCTGTAAAATCAATCCCAAATCCCATCACTTCTCCACATCTCCACTGGCACAATCCTAACCCAACCCCCATTACTTCTCACCTAGATTTCCACAACAGTGCCCCGTCGCCATGGGCCCTGAGTCTGTCCTTCACACAGTAGCCGTATGCTCTTTATAAACAAGATCATGTCACTCCTCTGCTGAAAACCTTCTAGGGGTTTCCCATGATGGTTATCATAAAACTCAAACCCTCTGACCGTGAGCTGCATGCCTGCCTCAGTAATTTCACCTTCCCCTACTCTCCCACCAACCTGTCACACTCCAGCCACCTGGACTGCTTTCAGCCCCTGCACCTGCCAGGCTCACCCTTCCCCAAGACCTTAGCATTTCCTATCTCTGGCTGGAACCAGAGTCACCCCCTTCTCCTCATATGGCTGCTCTTTTCACCATTCAGGTTTCTCCTCACTCAGGACATTTTCCCAGATTCCAGCTGAAGCATCCTCCTGAGTCACTCTATTTCACATGACCTTGTTTTATCCATAGCACTTTTCAGCATCTGAAATTTACCTACTGAAGGTCTATCCTTACCTACTGACCTCACTTACCTACTGAACTAGACTATCATTACCTGACTAGAATGCAAGTTCATGAGATGGGCATTGTTTTACTGGACTTCCCCCTCTGCATCTCCCAGAGCAATGCCAGGTCTGCCTGACTTCCACCTCAGGCCAATGGTCCCCAAACCTTGCTGCTCATCAGAATCACCAGAGGTGCTGCTTGAAGTACACTGGCCATGTGAATCACACATCAACAGGATTGTTCTTATTTTTTAATTTTATTTATTCATTCATGAGAGACACAGAGAGAGGCAGAGACATAGGCAGATGGAGAAGCAGGCTCCATGCAGGAAGCCTGATGTGGGACTCGATCCTGGGACCAGGATCACACCCTGAGCCAAAGGCAGACTCTCAACCACTGAGCCACCCAGGAGTCCCACAAGATTGTTTTTAAAGTATACATCTCTGTCCTGGACCCAGTGAATCAGGATTAAAGGTGAAGTCTCTGATTTTAACAAGTCCTACGCAGTCACGACTATGGTGTGTGACCACCATCGCATTGGGTGCAATCGAAGGATCTTCAGAAGATAAAAATAAAGGGGGAGGTTGCATCCTGCTCAGGGAGGGGAGGAGGCTCCAAGTTCAGAGTCACAGAACAGGGTGAAGACAACACAGACACCATTGTTCTACCAAAAGAGCATGGATTAAAAACAATGAGAATAATTTTCATTTCTGCTAAATTGAGAGTGTTTTTTTCTTTCAAAGGGAAAATAGGTGTTTTTTCAAGACTGACTCTTTCAGCTGCCTCAAGGCCCAGGAGTCAAAGCTGAGCCTTCACTCAGAAAGAGGTCACGAATTCTGGGTGACTCTCGTGGAGAGTGGGACATGTCCGCATCCTACATAGGGCATCCCCTCAGCAGGTGGATCTTCCTGGCCCACAGGCCTCAGCAAGAAACCACCACCCCACCTGAAGCTCTTGTTCTGGGAGATGCCTAGACAAATACTGTTACCCTGCATGCCCGACACACGGCCCTGCACAGCCTCGATGCTAGGGGCTTGTGCTCCAACTAACACACGATGTGGAGCAGCGGTCTCCCTCCTTCCACAGCAGAATTTCAAAACCCAAACACACAGTACGGAACTCTGTCCCTTCTCAGACTGTAATTCTTAGGAATTCCAGTGTCCCGGGTTCTCTTGAACCATAGGCTTAGCAACTTCCTGTATCTCTGTGTAGATGCAGGAGACACTGAGGGCAGACAGAGAAGTGGGCTGTGTTTTAAGCACACCACAGGCCCCTGATCTTGCGCTCTTGAAAATGCCTCCATCCTCTCTCCCCATTCAGTAAGACAGAATCCATCTTATCCCTACTAATCTAGCAACTCACTGACCATTTTATTTATTTTGCTTTATTGTGGTAAATGCGTGTAATGTAAATTTACCATTTTAACCATTTTTAGGCGTGCAGTTCAATAGCACTACATACATTCATACTGTTGTGCAACCATCAATACCTTCCATCCCCAGAACTTTTCCATCATCCCAAACTGAACCTATTAAACAATAACTCCCCATTGCCCCCTTTTCCAGACCCTGGTAACATCTATTCCACTTTCTATCTTTGTGAATTTGACTACTCTAAGTGCCTCCTGGAGTGGAATCATACAATATTTATCCTTCTGTGTCTGGCTTATTTCACTTAGCATAATGTTTTCAAGATTTATTTGTGCTGTAGCACACATCATATTTACTTTCCTTTCTAAGGCTGAAAAATAGTCCATTGCATGTATGTGCCACATTTTGTTTATCCATTCCTCAGCTGATGGACATTTGAGTTGTTTCCACCTTTTGTCTGTGTGAATAACGCTGCACTGAACATTCGTATACAAATATGTTCAAGTCCCCGGTTTCAATTCGTTTGAGTATATACCCAGAAGTGAAATTGCTGGATCATATGATAATTCTACTTTAATTTTCAGCAATACCCATGCTATTTTCCTTAGCAGCAGCACCATTTTAAAGTCTCACCAACAGGGCACAAGGGTCCTGGTTTCTTCACATCCTTGTTAAAACTTGTTATTTTCTGGTTTTTTGATAATAGCCAACCTAATACTGTGAAGTAGTATCTCATTGTGGTTTTGATGTGCATTTCCCTAATGATTAGTGATGTTGAGCATCTTCTCATGCAATTGTTGGCTATTTGTATGTCTTCTTTGGACATCTGTCTATTCAAGTTCTTTGCCCATTTTCGCATTGGATTGTCTGTATTTTAGTTGTTGAGTTCTAGGAGTTTCTTATATATCCTACATCAAATTTCTTTTTCCATTTTGTGGATCATCTTTTTCACTTTATTTACAGTGTCCTTTGATACACAAAATTTTAATTTTGATAAAATCTGATTTATCCATTTTATTTTGGCTATCTTTGGTATCATTAACAAGAAGTTATCACCAAATCCAATGTCATGAAACTTTTCCCCTATGTTTTCTTCAAAGAGTTTTATAGCTTTAGCTCTACATTTGGGTCTCCGATCCATCAGAGTTAAATTTGTATATAGCATAAAGGGTCCAGCTTCATCTTTCTGCATATGGACATGCATTTTCGCAACACCTTTTGTTCATAAGACCGTCCTTTCCCTCAGTGAGTGGTGTTGGCACCCCTGTTGAAAATCAATTGATTATATGGGTCATTGGCCATTTTTAACCCTGAAAATAATAGCATATCAATCCTACAATGTGTGTAGTAGCACTTGCTGCATGTCCAGAAGTTTGCTAAATAAAAATGAATAAAATCCAGTTGCAGGGAGTTCAGGAGTACACATAAGAGGCCAGACAGAAACCCAAACAACTACAATGAAGTAGCATATGACATGTGCTCAAAAAGAGGCACAAACAAAACCCTGAGGGGTCCAGAGGAAAGCACAATTAATTCTGGCAGTGGAGACTGCGCAAGTTTTCATAGTGTGGACAGTGTGAGAGCTCCACCTTAGCATATGGATAGGATCTCGTCATGCAGAAGCTGGGTGGGGGAAGCAATTTCAGATGAAAGGTGCATCATAGGGGAATGCCCAGAGGTGAGAAATTACAGAGGCTTCACTTTGGCTGGAACACAGGTTGAATGTGGAGAGAGATTGCATGGGAAGAATGTAAGTTACTGTCTTTTCCATCAGCACCTCAAACAACTGCCCAAATTGGCAGAGCCCCAGGGGTCAGGGATGGAAAGTGGGGCTTAGAATATGGAAAGAGGAAAGAGATAAGGAACTGGGTTTCTATACACCATCCCAAGAGTGGTTTTATAGGGCGTTCCTTCCAACAGTTTCCAGAGTGATGTCTCAGGCTCAGAACTGAATTCCTGTCATTAAATGTGCTCCTTCAGCAGCACTCCAAGAAGCAGATGATGCTAGATCTGGTTCAAAACTCCAGGCTGCTAACTGATTAAGGCCCCTTGAGCCACAAATGCTGACTCTGGTCCATGTCCCACTGGGGCGAGCACAGAGAGCAGGACCCAGGAGTCAAATTGCCCCTGGCTGGGATCTGTGTGGTCTTTCCGGCAGTCAGCCCACAAGAGGACAGTCCACTCATGCGGCTCAAAGTATTAGCATGAAGTATAAGAAATAGTTGAATGAAGAGAGCACAAAGTGCTGTTTCCTCCAAGTCAGAAACAGCTCATAGGCTGGATTGGTGAGCATAGGGCTTGGGGACTGGAGAGAGAAATAATGGGAGCAGGGATAACAGGGCTCGAGGAACCAGCTTCGCTTCCTGTGAATGCAGTGCAGGTGCATAGTACCCCCAAGGAACAACTGGCCTTTGGCCAGGCTAGTGCTTTCAAACATTGATGACCACAACCCATCATGGCCCTGTAGATATACACACACACACACACACACACACACACACATATATATATATAAATAATTGAATCATAAAATATATAATTGTATAAAGCAATACCTCCTGGAACATAAACAATAAAATGTACAAAGGATGGACTCCTCCAGGGTTGCTTAATTCAACATTTTAACAGCATGAACTCCGGGCCTCGGCTTTTCTCCATCTTCCCATTCTGCCATTGCCAGCACGTTCGCTACTTCCTTGGCATTCACGGGATGCCAGCAGCAGGTTTAGGTGACACACTTCACACAGCAGCTTCGGGTGACCCACTTTTGGAGACATGAAAGGACCCATTATCTTCTCAGGTCTCTTTCTAAAAGTAAAGAAGCTTAACATAGAAGCCCCTTGGCTTACAACTCAAAAGGTGGTCTCATATGGACAGCGTGTGGGACCCACAGGCCCCACCCCAGGCTGCCAGAATCAGAATCTGCAGAATCCCAGATCATGCACGTGCACAAACAAGCTGGGGAAACACCTCCACAGCTGACTCCACTGGCCAGCATTGCATCTCACACTCCAGCTGAAACCAGTTACTAGCAGGCAGACTAGAATTGCCATTGTTGGCATAAGGCAACCAAAATTCACCCCTAGGGGTAGAGAAAGAAGTCCAATCTTCTTTGAGGCTGGATACCTGAAAAATATCAAGTTTCTATCAGTAAGAAGAGGTGGAGAAAGGTTTTTGGTAGGCAACTAATGATGGGTGCCCCAGGGAGCAGACAGATAAGCAGGTAAATTATAAAATGGTGTGATAAGTACTATGAGATATTAAATCTGCTGTTGGAGCCCAGGAAAAGAACTGAGTAACTGCCTTGGAATGTTGATGAAAGCTTTATAGAAGAGGTGATACTGGGGGAGGGTTTTGAAGGATGAATAGGAGCTTTCCTACAGATACTGAGGTGAAGGATAATCTAAGCCAAAGAAATAGCATATGCAGATACAAGATCTGTTTGGGGGCTCCTGAGTGACTCAGTTGGTTAAGTGTCTGCCTTCAGCTCAGGTCATGATTCCAGGGTCCTTGGATAAAGCCTCACATAGGGCTCCCTGCTCATCAGAGAGTCTGCCTCTCCTTCTCCCTCCCCCGCTGCCTGCCGCTCCTCCTTTTTATGCTAACTCTGGCAAATATATAAATAAAATCTTTTTAAAAATGTGCTTGGAATATATTTCTGTTTTGCAGCTCTGTGGATTCCCCTCAAGGTCATAGTATCATCATTAACAGCTCAACATGGCTGGAGCACAGGATGTTTGGGAGAGAGAGGATATGCCAGGAAATGTGGCCAGAAAGGAGAATACAGCAGGGAGTTATGCTGCAACATTCTTCAGAGGAACCAGGCTTTCTTTAGTCCCACAGGACCCTCTCACACTGTCTTACTTAATTAGTCTTTCCCAGGTATGTTAACTCACAGATCAAGCCACTGAAGCCCTCTGTCCTTGGTGTTTTAATCAAGAGAGATGACATAAGGAGAGGAGGAGACATAAAATCACTTCCATCCACTGACCAAGTCTGAAGTTGACTCTTGGATGCTGAACCAGGATAGAAAGTGGAAAATACTCTCCATCAAAGACAATGCTTGAGTCTCAGCTTCTTCTCTTTGGTCCCTGGTAGGAACAGGCAGTTGGAGGGTTCATAAGATAAGGAGCCTTGATACGGAATTAATTATTTCCCTCTTCAAAAATGATGTTGAGGGACGCCTGGGTAGCTCAGTGGTGGAGCCTCTGCCTTCGGTTCAGGTTGTGATCCCGGGGTCCTGGGACTGAGTCCCACATCAGGCTCCCCATGGAGAGCCTGCCTCTGCCTATGTCCCTGCTTCTCTCTGTGTGTCTCTCATCAATCTATAAATTTTTTAAATCTTTTTAAAAGATGTTTTACTTATTTATTCATAGAGACATACAGAGAGAAGAGGCAGAGACACAGGCAGAGGGAGAAGGAGGCTCCACACAGGGAGCCCGATGCGGGACTTGATCCCAGGTCTCCAGGATCACACCCCGGGCTGCCTTTAAATCTTTTTTAAAAATGGTGTTGATTTGGGTGGGACGGTAAGAGGAATGAAGCCTTTTATATCTTTTAATAATGCCCTGAGTGCTTAAACTAAGTCTTCTGTTATTCCAGAAATTAGCTATTCCCCAAAATGACCCACCTCTCTCAGGGCTGTGTCTTATTAGAAAGATACCAGTTTAAGGAATTCTTTAAATGATTTAGAACGGATTTTCACTGAAATGGGTTAATCAAATTCTGCCGCCAAGGAATATAGGTATCCTACCACGTCCCTCATTCAACAGCCAGCTCTTACTGATCCATAGGGACTCATGGAGAGAATACTTAGCTTTTTCCAAAAATTATTTTTAAAACCACTTCTCATAGGTTATTCTTTTTTTTTCTCAAGATTTTATTTATTTATTCATGAGAGACACAGACAGAGAGGCAGAGACACAGACAGACAGGCAGAGGGAGAAGCAGGCTCCCTATGGGGAGCCTGATGAGGGACTTAATCCCAGGACCCTGGGATCACACCCTGAGCCTTCATGGGTTACTCTTTACCTACAATGATTCCACGGCAAAATGCATATTCGGTATATTTTTTTTAATTTAACACTTCAAATGTTCATGGTATACTGCAAATAGCTTCCTGATTCCCAGATGCTGCATCACCAGAATACATCTGGGAATCATGCATGACCATCAGCCAACAAAAGCATCCTCCCAAGAGAATTATCTACACATGATCTCCTGGCAATGTGTGAATATATCACAATGTATATGAATGTGTATAAAGCTGTAAACATAATTATTTTTCACACTAGCAGAATTTTTATTGTTTAGGTGGTTGTATTCCAGGTTCCTAAATTTTTCTTCCAACAAATGTAGCAACTAAATTCCAAGTCAGTGTAAGAAGCATATTATAGGTGGAGATGGGGAATTAATACGGAATAAGAGGTCTCTGATTAAACCAGTAGTACTGAACATCTAATTATATAGTCTTCAAAACAACATATGAAGCCTATCTTATTTTTTCTCATAAAGAAAAGTTTCAGGGAGGGAGTCATACTCAAAACTATATGGCCCAGTGAGTGGTGAACCAAGATTTGAACCAAAGTCTTTGACTTCACGGTGCCTATTAATGTATACTATCTCATTATTATGAAGTCTGTTCAAAAAAGTTATTAGTGCAACTTCAGCACATTGAGCTAAAATAGCAATTTGAAAGACTGCTAGATGATGGGATGCAAAGACAAGACACAGACCTCTCAGGCCTAGAGGAGCCTATAGTCTGAGGCAGGACAGCAGAAAGCCATAAGGCAGAGTACGACAAATGCTATTTAGAAGCACATGGTGTTCTTTGCACCAGCAATAGTCTCCCACGTTCACACCCTGGTGAGCTCCCAGGGCTGCCTCCTCTAAAAAGCTGCCCAGAAATCCCTCTCTGACACTTTCTCCTTGGTTTCTATAGCACTTTCCACAAACCCCTCATCATACAGTATTAACAATATGCATTACATGTCTGACTTCTCCTAGACTTTAAGAAATAAGGGTTATCTGTTTATAACATCAGTCACTTTCTGGGAGACCAGAGTTAGTCAGCTAATCTGGATCACGTGATCTTACCCAACTATAAGGTTCATTAAAGAGAGACATTCCTCCCACAGGAATAAAGAGGGTTCCTAGATCAAGGGCACACTCAAACCTTATCTGGCCTAGAATCTCTAAGCAAGATCTCAGAATCTATTTATAGAAACATGTAAAGCTAGCATCTCAATTAGATTGTCTCTTTTTTATCTCTAAATATACTGTATACTGAGCACATTGTTTGGCACATAGCAGAGGTAGTCAATACTATTTATTGAGTACATAACATATGAACAAATGAATGAAAAAACAACATAATCTCCCATTATATCATATTTTGTTTGGATTTTATGGGATTGTAGAGGCTTTTCTCATTTGAAAACATGTTAATTTGGTTTTTGAAGCTATTATTCAAGCTGAAATTAAGATTAAAAATGAGAATGCATAACATTGGAACTTGGAAACTGGATCTGATATGCTATAAGGACAATTTCCTCTTTGTTCCAATGCCTTGTCTCTGGATTTTATTGTTTCCTATATTTCTGGCATTCCACAGGGGTGTTCACAGGATTCCAGAGGGTTCCCAGCAAGGAATGCAGAATCCATGAGGTCCTTTGGTCCAACTCAGGACTCCATTCTCAGCACCCTCCAGATGGTACACACTGTTCTTACTACCTTGTATTACACTTGTTCATCTTCTGTAGTGTTTAAAAGACCACAGAGCTTGTCTTCCTAGCAATGTGAAAAGCTCCTTAGAAGCAAATGTCTTCTGCTTATTTTGAGTTCACTATGCAAATGTATGCTAACATCAGCCGAAGCAAATAGTAGATATTCAATAAACCTTTGTTGAATGGCTAGTAGTGTCTCACATATGTACAGCACATTTTTACTTATCAAAAAACATTAATGTACTTGATGTCATCTGAGCTTTAGATTAATGAGATACACAAGGTTGGTATTCTACTTTATAGATGAAGAAACAGAAATACAGAGAAATGATTTTTCCAGAAAAATGAAAACAGGACAACTAATAAATCTGAATTTCAGATGAACAAAATAATTTTCAGTATAAATTTGGGACTCTGCCCCATTGCCAAAATGCAAAGACTTAATAATACTAAAAGATTATTCATTATATTTACTAGAAATTCAAATTTGACTAAGCATCTTGTGTTTTCTCTGGCAACACTAGCCCAATATGGTGTGTTAGTGGCAAGGCAAGAGCCGATGATCTCATCATGATTGAATTGAATTGTTGAAATGCCAACATTAGTCTATATTTAAACCAAACACAAAATGATAGAAATCAGGAGATGCCTAAGTTGAAATGGTAACAATAAGGGCAATGAAATTTCGTCACAATTTCCAACCTCTTTAGGAATAAAGCAACTTAGCCTAAAGTAACTATGATATTTCATGAGGCATCTTAAATGTAATGAGAGTTTTAACTCGTCCCGAAGATATGATGTAGGCAACTGGCAAGCTTGTGCGGCCAGCCCCAGAAGAATTTTATTTAGTGGAAAAACTTAAGAACCCCAGGCAGAGAGATGACGAGTTTTTAGCGTGTGCCTACTCTGATGATGCAGAGATGAACCATAGAGTATGGATCTACTTTCCCAGAGCAGAAAGCCTAACCCTGTAGAAAGTTTCCCTTAGGGGCAAAGAAGCCAGAAACATCCCACTTGCCATGTGTCAAACCATAGAAGCAGAAGAGAGCAGCTACTTAGGCTACAGCATTACTTATCCTACAGATGACCCTATGTCTGTCTTCCAAGGTCACATTCCAGAGAGACAGGGGCTGCAGGAAACATGAAAGAGCAGTTTCCCTACAGCCTCTATAAAACAGGAGAGAGCACAAGTGGTCCTGCATTCCACCAGACTTATAGAGTGTAATGTGGACTGGAAGGGAACATTCCCCCCCTCAACACATATGCATCTACATGAGCCTTTGACATAGAGAAGGCAGATGTGGCCAATTTACGAGAAGGTTCATTCAGGAATGTGTATAAGAAACCCCCAGAAACATTCAAACACACCTTGGGAAGACTTTGCAAGGGTGGGAGGAACTCTGTCAGCACATGAGGGCAAGAGACAATAAAATGTTGGTGTGACCCTCATAGTGCCACTGGCTGAGCAGTCTTGGGTTACACAAGGTAGCTAATTACACTCAGTTGTCAACCACTGGATTCTGGGAAATCACCATGTCCAGTTTCAACTATGACAATACTATGTGGCAGCATACCTCAGCTTCTTTAATTAATGTTATCTTCTTGAATTTACCTCCGATGGTAAATGATTTAAATACTTTAAAGTTTATGGTTATGTTTTAAAACATTTTTTATCATCTCAATATATGTAATTTTTATTCGTCTTTTAAATATATTGGCAGGCTCATTAAAGGACCGGATGAAATATTAAAATTTCCCGAGGTAAGACAACCTCCCAGTTCATGAGAACTATATTGCAACAAGCCCTTTAAAGAGAAATATAATGAGAGGGCCTTGGGAATTAAATGTAACTGATCCTATCCTAGAGTTTGTCTAATGAGACGCTTAGGACTTCATATTTTCTTTTGCCACTGGCACCTCTGCTGGTGATTAAAATGCTTTTTTGAATACAAGAACAAGTGCAATATAGTTAAGACTTTTCTCAAGAACAAACATTAAAAAAAATAAGCATAGCAGAATTGACTTGCTAGTGTTTGTAAAAATTTTATATAACAAGGCAAGATTTTGTTAATTCATCCCAAATTTCCATATTATGCAAAAACAAAAAGTTGCTTTTCTCATCTGCAAAGTGAGGCTAATACCTAGATTTGCCAGTCATGGCAATGTGACATCCAGTCTTTTTTTTTTTTTTTCTTATTTATTTCATTTTATTCTATTCCTTTCCATAAATGTCTCAAAACATTTCCATGGATAGATTTTCCCTAGCTCAGCTTACACTCAGGTGTACAATAGTCAAAGTCCCAGGAAAATATACTTTTCCATACTAACACAACTTTTTCTTAATTTTATCTACGACTAAAAAGTGCCTCAATTGAGTTTCCAAATTTTACTCACCCATTCTCCAATTTTCATTGTCATTTGAAAGCCACAGCTCACATACATTTGTACTTCAGATTTGTCCTACCTTCGGGAACAACATTCCTCTTTCTTGTTCTCCAACAACCACAACATCTCGGAAGCTCCTCTACCTTTTGTAATCTACCCATATGATGTCATACCTCTGCCCCTCCCCATCATTCCAATTACCTTCTCAGATTTTCTACCTCCTCAGACTTTCCTATGGCAAATGACTCACTAAGTTGACTTTAGCAGAGGTCAACCATTCTCTTCTGCAACCAACATATATATAAAAAATCAATAGCATTGCACCAAATAAAAACCAAAAGTAGTATTGAAATACAAATGTGGATCCATATACGGATGCAAGGTTCCTATAGTAACTTGAAGTAAATTGTGATAAGTAAAAGATGAATGCTGTAATCCCTGGAGCGAGCACCAAAATTAATGAAAAGAAATACCTAAAAAGCCAAAGGCACTAAAACATTTCATTGACAGAAAAGAAAACAGAAAAGGAAGAACGGAGGAACCAAAAAAAAAAGGCAAGTTAAAATTAAATAACGGAATGAAAGACCTAAATCCAATTGTATAATTAATTACTTTGAATGTAATTGACTTATCACTGATCAAAAGGTAGAGCTTTTGAGATTACCTAAAAAGCAACACCTAGCAATATGCTATCATATAAGCATTCAAAATACAAAGACAAAATAGGTTGAAAATAAAACAATGGAAAAGACATCACGTGCAGTAAGCATAAGAAAGATGGAGAGACACCATTAATAT
This sequence comes from Vulpes vulpes, assembly GCF_048418805.1. Lineage (NCBI taxonomy): Eukaryota > Metazoa > Chordata > Mammalia > Carnivora > Canidae > Vulpes > Vulpes vulpes. The sequence continues at coordinate 45,340,832 of NC_132788.1, read as the reverse complement.
GAGACAAGATAGACTTTAAGACAAGGAAACTTCCAGAGACAGGAAAAAGTTAAGATAGAACAGTCATAAATGTATAGCACCTAATAAAAGGGCTCCATAATACATAAAGCAAAAACTCTAGACTGAAATAGATAACAATTAGAACCAAGGCTTTCATATTTCTCAACAAATTGATAGAACAGGTAGACAGAAAGTCAGTAACAATATAGAAAACTTGAACAAAATCACCAACCACCTTGATCAAATTGAGATTTACTGATGCTCCACCCAAAAATAGCAGGACTTTCAAGGGCACATGGGACATTCACTTGTATAGACCTTATATGACAGGTTAAAAAATATTCTCAATAAATGTAAAAGGATTGAACTCATACAGCATGTGTTTTCTGACCCGTAGCAGAGTAGAATTACAGCTCAGTAACAAAAATATATCTGGAATATACCCAAATACATGTAAATCTATACCTCCATGGACACACTGACTCCTCTTCTGTGTACCTTTTCCTTTTCTGACTATGTGAAATCTCTATCTATCTCTCACATGTAAGGACCTTTATGATTGCATTTACAGATATTTAAAAGAAAAGAAAAATACGGGCCCAAGGTAGAATGACTTGCTTCCAGGATAGCAAACGAAGTCTTAATTGCAGTTTCAACCTCTCCCAGGATGGAATTTTAAACCAATCAGTCTGGAATTTTCTGGTCAGCACTAGTGAGGTAATCTGCTTGATAAAACCCCCTGCCTTCCCCTAAGGGAGGGTAACCTAGCCTGAAATAATCCTGTCTTTTCTTTTGCTAATAACTTTCTAGTCTTTGACTAATCCCCCAACCCGACCCTGGCCCCATCTATTTTATACCATTCTTCCAGCTCTTGTCTATTTACCAGAAGAGATGCTGCTCTGATTTGTGAGTCTTTGAATAAGCCAATTAGATCTTCAGATTTATTCAGCTGAATTTTTGTTCTTTAACACAAACAATTTTGATAATCCAAGATTCTTTCCCCATGTCAAGAAACTTAATCATTTTGACAAAATTCTTTTTCTATATAAAGTGACATTCAGAGATTCTGGGGATTAGGACATGGATGTATTTTGGGGAGCATTGTTTAGCTTATTTTTCCACCACACCACATTTTCCACATGTTTTTATTAGCCTGAATTACTGATACCAAAAACATTTGAAAATATCAAAAGAAAACAATATCACTTCACCATGAACACAGATACAAAAGATATATATGCTTAAAATATATTCGCAAATCTAATTCTGCAATATATACAAAGAATAATACATTAAATTCAGGAATGTGAGATTTGTTTAAAACAAAATTATTTAAAAATAATTCACTATATTAATACAGTAAAGTGGGAAACTCCTATGATCATCTCCATAGACACAGAAAGTGTATTTGACAAAATTAAACACCCATTCATGACAAAAAACTCTGGGCACACCAGAAATTGAAAGAAATTTTCATAACCTGATAAAAAGAACTTATGAAACTGCTACATCTGAAATCATTCTTATAGGTGAAAGACCGAAAGACCAGTCACAAAGCAGAGATGTCTGCCCTCCACCCTACCCCCCAACCTCCCCACCACTACTCTCACCCACACACTACAGTAGGTGGCTGATGTTAGCCTCCTGTGACCCTCTCAAATGACCTCAAGGAGAAACCAAAAAAACGAACCAGAAAACCAGTTGAGTGGAGGCATGCAGGAAATATTTTTAAATAATCAGATATGATAGAAACAATGTATTTAGGTGACCTAACGGTATTTCACATGTCTACATGGAAATCAGTAAGCCTTAATTTTTACAACCAAATAAATTATACCTTGTGATGTGCAATGACATCCTGGAGAATTGCTTGCAAGCACGTACACTCCTTTCCCTTTTTTCATATAATCACTGGTAAACTGATAAGCTTTGGAAGCAGTTCTATCAGAGCCATCTGATATATTGTCTCCTCAGTAGGACAGCAAATAAAGCAATTGTCTGCCTATTTCGAGATAGGCCTTAGTCTTAGTCAACACCTTAGTCAGGACCTCTACTTCTATTCTATCATTTACTAGAGATCCTAATGCAATAGGCAAGAAAAGTAAGCAAAGACATGCAGTTTGGAAAGGAGGAAATCAACCATCTATATTTTTGAATAACCAAACCATGAATCTTTAATACCTCAAAGAATCCACATAAATGCTCCTAGAACTAGTAGACGAATTTAGTAAGGCCGCAGGCATCAAGGTGAGCATACAAAAATCAATTCCATCGCTATATACTAACAACAAAATTTCATTTCAGGGAATGAAATTGAGAAAAAAAAAACAGTTCTGTTTATAACATTAAAAATAAAAACATTTAGGAATAAATTTGATTAAATGTATGCAATATCTTTATATTGGAGACTACAAAACATTACAGAGAGAAATTAAAGAAGACCTAAATAAATGGGTAAATACACCATGTTTGTGCATCAGAAGATTCAATCTTGTTGAAGATGCTGTATCTCCTCAAGTTATTCTACAGATTCATTGCAATCCCAATCAAAATCCCAGCAGACTTCTTATAGAAATTTCCAAGCTGATTGGCAAACATATTTGGAGGTGCAAAGGACCTAGAATAACCAAAATATTTTGAAAAAGAAAAATTAGAAGACTTAACACTATCTGATTTCAAACTTACTGTAAAGCTGTATTACCCAATACAACATGGTATTGGCATTGGATACGTATAAGGATCAATAGAAGTGGATAGAGAATCCAGAAATAGACCCATACTTATATGGTCCATTGGGGTTTTTTGTTTGTTTTTTTTTACACAGATGTCACGATAACTGAATACGGAAGGGATCATTTATTTATTTATTTATTTATTTATTTATTTATAGATTTTATTTATTTATTCATGAGAGACACAGAAAGAGGCAAAGACATAAGCAAAGAGAGAAGCAAGCTCCATCAGGGAGCCCGATGTGGGACTTGATCCCAGGTCTCCAAGGATCACAACCTGAGCCAAAGGCAGATGCTCAGCTGCTGAACCACCCAGGTGTCCCAATTTATTTATTTATTTTAAAGATTTTATTTATTTATTCATGAGACACACACAGAGAGAGAGACAGAGACACAGGTAGAGAGAGAAGCAGGCTGCCTGCGGGGACTCTGATGTGAGACTGGATCCCAGGACCTGCAGATCATGTCCTGAGCTGAAGGCAGCCGCTCAACCACTGAGCCACCCAGGTGCCCCAGCGTCATCTTTATAACATATGGTACTGGAGCAGTTTGATATCCCTATGGAGAAAAAGACCCTTTACTTCACATCATACATAAAAATTAATTTGAACTGTATCATAAACCTAAATGTGAAAACTAAAATAGGAGAGGATCCTTTGTTAGCTTGAGATAAGCCAAGAGTACTTAGATAGGACATACACACAAAAATACAAACCATAAAAGAAAAATTTGATACGGTGAACTTCGTCAAAAACTTAGGCTTCTGGAAAGATACCCTTAAGAAAATGAATATGCAAGTCACAAAATGGGAGATAACTTTTGTAAAACATATATCTGACCAAGGACCTGAACCCAGAATATCTCAAGAACTCTACAGCATGATAATAAGACAAACCAGTTAGTTTTAAAATAGACAAAAGATTGGACACTTCACAAAAGGAAATATACTAATGACCAATGAGTATACGAGAAGATGCTTGGTACATGAGTTATCAAAGAAATGAAAAATTAAAACCACAATGAGATGTCCCCATCCACACACTAAAACAGCTAAAATGAAAAGAAATGACAATACCAGGTACTGGTGAGGAGTAAAAGCAACTATAAATCTCATGCATTATTAGTGGAAATACAAAATGGTATAGCCATTTTGGAAGATGGTACTTTCTTATCAAATTAAATATGCCATTATCACCTATCGATTCCAGTCCTAAATATTTACCCAAGAGAAATTAAACCATATGTATACACATCGGATATGAATGTTCATAGCAGCATTCTACAAATGGAAACGAACAAGGGGTGGTGGAAAGGGAGGTGGTCGGGGGGTGGGGGTGACTGGATGACCGGGCACTGAGGGAGGCACTTGATGGGATGAGCACTGGGTGTTATGCTGTATGTTGGCAAATTGCACTCCAATTAAAAAAAAAAAAAAAAAAAAAGGAAACACTCCAAATGTCCATCAGTTAGTACATGGAATTCTATTCAGCAAAAGAAAAAAAACTAATATACACACAAAATGGATAAATCTCAAAAACATTATGCAAAGAGAAATAAGCAAGGCACAAAAGATTATAGTACATGATTCTATTTTTATGTAATTCTAGAAAAGGCAAAAATGTTAATGATAGGAAGTAAATCAGTGATAGCCTGAGTCCAGCAATGGAGGAGTCAGGGACTGACTCCAAAGAAGCACAAAGAAAGTTTGGCGAATGGCAATAGAAATGTTCTAGATCTTCTTGATTGTGGTGATGATTACATGAACATACAGTTGCCAGGACTCCCCAAACCATACACTTAAAATGAATGAATTTTATTGTATGTAAATTAAGCCTCAATAAACCTACTTTTTATATATATAATACACATATATACACATTATATATATGTGTGTGTGTGTATATACATGTATGAACATAAAGACAAACCCAGTTTACTAATAATAGTGGTTATCATTCATTAAATGTATGTTCTGTGATAGATACATTATATGTGTTATCTGTAACCTTAGAACCTTCCAATGCAGATATTAAACCTACTGTCCTTGTTCAGGCTGCCCTATCAAAACACCATTGATTGGATGGCTTAAACAACAAACATTTATTTCTCATAGTTCTGGAGGCTGAGAGGTCCAAAATCAAGGCACAGCAGATGTGGTACCCGTTGAAGATCAGCTTCCCAGTCCACAGATAGCAGCCTTCCCACCATGTCCTCAGATTGGGGAGGGGAGGGGGGATGGTAGTTCTCTGTAGTCTTTTTTATAAAGGCAGAAATACCATTCATGAGGGACTATGTTTTAAGTGCCCCATCTCCAAATATTATCCCATTGAGGAGTAAAGTTGCAACATACAAATTTGATGGGGGGTGGGAGGGTGGTGGTGGAGTAAAACATTCAATCCATAGCATCTACTTTCCAGTAGATGGAAAAATAAACTGAGCAGGAGACAAGTTCAGTGACTTCTACATGGTCACATAGTGGCTGAGCCAGTATTCACATGCAGATTGTTCTGTCTGATTCTAAAGCCCCTGTTCCACTAGTCAGACCACTATCTGCCCTTATTTAGGGAAGCCGGAGGTGGCAACGGGGCGGTCACTGGGTAGCTGCAGGCCAGTGGCCCAAAGACATACTTTGAATGCAGTCAGAACGTGAAGAGTCTTTATCTGCCAGCCCAGCTCATTGAAACCCAGTCATAGTGACTGAGACTCCAGAGAATATTGCTTTTCCTTTGGGCAGTGCATAGGGAACATATGTGCTTAATCCTTCCTTACTTTACTGTCCACATTCTGCAGCCGATGTATCACCTGTCGTGGAGAAGTTGACAAGAGGAGAATTATAATGCCGGCCTCCTGAAACATCCCCGAACTCTTGATGGGAGAGAGTAGACTACAGCTTTGACACAGGAGCCAGGACTAGAGCTTCGGCATCGGACACAGAAAGAACATCTTCCCTGCAAGCCGGGGCTCTATGGCTCTCACTGTGATTCCTGACCTAGTATATAATCTTTTGTGTGTGCTGGCAAGAGGGATTCACGTTCTGGAACTGAAGTTAGGGAATAGAAAATGCCCATAATCATAGCGACCACTTACGGAGGAGTGTTTGCTGTGTGGGTCACACTTCACGTCCATTATCCCATTTGTTCATCACAAACAGTCTTCGAAATTTTATGGATGAACAGAGGCTCAAAAGAATACATTTCCTCAGGTTCCCAGGCTCTTCCACATGGCCAAATGCTTTATGGGAAATCGGCTCCAGGCATAGCCCTACAGAGTGTCATCGTGATTAGTGTAAGGCAATGCTGGCAGCTCTTTTCCTCTCCCAATAAGTGGCTTGGGCAGGGGCAGTTCTGTCAATGGGACATGAGAGGAAGTCAGCTGAAGGTCTTCTAGAAAAAGGTCTTCTTGCTGACACAATCAGAATTTTTCTTTATATATATATATCTTCTTTAAAATTTAAACTTTAGTTAGTAAACATACAATATTAGTAAATATTAGTTATTAGTATTAATTAGTAAATATTAGTAAATATTAGTAAACATACAATATTGATTTCTGGAATAGAATTCAGTGATTCATCACTTACATACAACATCCAGTGCTCATCACAGTAAGTGCCCTCCTTAAAACCCATCATCCATCTAGCCTATCCCCCACCCACCTCCCTCTATGAATCCTCAGGTTTTCTATTTTTAATAGTCTCTTAGGGTTTTTTTTTCCCTTTTGCCCCTTCCCATATGTTCATGTTTTCTTTCTTAAATTCCATATATGAGTGAGATATATTTGTCTTTCTCTGACTGACTTATTTCATTTAGCATTATACCCTCTAGCTCTATCCATGTCACTGCAAATGGCAAGATTTTTTTTTTTTTTTTGAGAGAGAGAGAGAGTGCATGCTTGTGTGACCTGGGAGGAGGAGGGGCAAAGGGAGAAAGAGAAAGAGAATCTTAAGCAGGCTCCATGCCCAGTGTGGAGCCCACAACCCTGAGATCATGGTCTGAGCCAAAATCAAGAGTAGTATACTTTATTGACTGAACCACCCAGGTACCCTAAGATTTCTCTCCTTTTTGATGGCTAAGTAATATTCCATTGTACATAAATGCCACATATTCTTTATCCATTCGTCAGTCAATGGATATTTGGACTTTCTCCATAGTTTGGCTATTGTTGATAATGCTGCTATAAACATCAGGGTGCATGTAGTCCTTTGAATCTGTATTTTTGTATCCTTTGGTAAATACCTTGTAGTGCAGTTGCTGGATTATAGGGTAGTTCTACTTTTTTTTTTTTTTTTAGAGAGAGAGTGTGTGTGAGTAGGAGTAGTGGGATATAGGAGAGGGGCAGAAGGAGAGGGAGAGAGAAAATCTTAATTAAGCAGGATCCACGCCCAGGGCTGAATCTGACATGGGGCTCCATTTCATAACTTTTTTTTTTTTTAAGAGAGGGTAGTTCTATTTTTACCTTTTTGAGAAACCTCCATACTGTTTTCTAGAGTGGCTGCACCAGTCCATTTTGCATTCCTACCAAGTGTACAAGAGGGTTCCCCTTTCTCCACATCCCCACCAACACCTGTTGTTTTCTGTGTTGCTAATTTTAGCCATTCTGACAGATGTGAGGTGGTATCTCATCGTGGTTTTGATTTGCATTTCCCTGATGACGCATGATATTGACCATCCTTTCATGTGTCTGTTAGCCATCTGGATGTCCTCAGAAAAGTGATGCAATCAGAACTTGAAACATTTTTTCTTCCACCAGATATTGTCGTGTCTCCATTCCACATCTGGATCCATGGCAGCCATCTTGGCAAACTGAGGATGGCAGAGCAGTACAGAAGGATGGGATGAGAATAGTGGGATCCTGAAGATGCTTTTGAGTATCTGAATAATAAGCCTAAAACTAGTCATAATTTAAGAGCAGTGAATCTACATTTTTCTGTTACTTGCAGCCAGAAGCACTGTATCTGTTTCTGTCCTTTATTTCTGTATTTTGAGAAGCACCTAATAAAAATATGCTTCAGACAGTCTGGCCTGGCTCTGTTCTGTTGAACCCACTTGGACTGCACAGGATTCTGGACTAATGGTTTGTAGTATAACTGACCCAGTTGGTACTTTTCCTGGTCTCTCTAACATTCTGGAGTTTTGCCAAACTGCTTAGGGAAAGGAATCCAACACTATGAGCCAAGGCAGCTTTTTGCTAGTAATTTTCTTCCTTCTCTGCACTTCAAGTTTTGGGGTGCTCTCTCCACATGCCCATCTCCACACACCCCAGTCCACTGTCCTATTGCTCTCAACAATTATCAACTAATCACTGTTTGAGTGTTAACTGATGAGTAATATCAGATGTTAGATATCCCAGAGATTTTTTTAAAATGTTATTTTAAAAGTAATATCCAGGGTCTCCTGGCTGGCTCAGTAGGAAGAGCACACTATTCTTTATCTTGGGGTTGTTAGTTCAAGCCCCACATTGGGTGTAGAGATTACTTAAAAATAAAATCTTTTTAAAAAGTAATATTCAACACTGGGGGTCGGGGGGAGATGTCTGAATCCAAAAGAATCAAGCCATTCTAATTGGGGGAGTGCCCTCAGGCTCTCTAAGGTACAACCAAGGAAAACTTCCACACAGGTCCAACTCCCTATGCCTCCCCCTCATCTTCCACTTCTAAAGGCCTCTGGATAACCCCATTCTGTTATTCCACCTTATTTTGCTTTCTTCTTACTCAGCTACTTTCTTGGTGCTGACAGCCCTGCCCCCTGAAAGTAGCATCTTTTTCAGTTTTGCATCACACTAAACCTTGACTTCCACTTTCATCCAGACTCCCACCTTACTTTACTTCTGCCAGCACCCACTATCTCCTGCCTTTCACAGTCCTGATAAAAAATAATAGACCTTTGAAGGTAGCCTCTAGGGTAACGTCCTAATAATATTGGCTCAAATCTCCTAAGACCTCCTTCTCTAATTCAAGCAAAACTGGTACTGTAGCTGCAAGCTGCCTCTAGACAACCAGGCTCTATTAGCCTCAAAGAAAAAGATCTCGGCTGGTGCAATTTGCCTCATTTGGATTTTGTTCCCACGGCACAGCCCCAAAGGCACCAGGAATTCTAGTTTAGCTAAATGTAGCTGATGGAATTTTTCAATGCTGCTTTGCCTACTGTTGAAGAGACCAATTTAGGTGCACACAGAACCCTAGAAGTGGGGATGCCTAGGTGGCTCATTGGTTGAGTGTCTGCCTTTGGCTTGGGGCGTGATCCTGGGGTCTTGGCATCAAGTCCCACATCGGGCTACACACAAGGAGCCTGCTTCTCCCTCTGCCTGTGTCTCTGCCTCTCTCTGTGTGTCTCTCATGAATAAATAAATAAAATCTTAAAAAAAAACAAAACAAAACCCACCACCTAGAAGTGGCCCTGCCCCTCGTCACTCTCTACCATGCCTCTGCTTAATTTCCTTTAACTGCAGGTCACTGTGGCAGAGACTTCTCTCATACTTCCTAAGCAACAGAAATCTGATCTGATTTGACAAGTCAAGATTCCCAGCTAAAAGACTACATTGCTGGGGTGCCCTAGCTAATACGTTTGTGTCACCCTGTTCTGCCCTATTATTGCCTGGGTTCCCAAGAAAGCAGAGCCTGAGATAAAGTGGATGTGTCGCTAATTTTTTAGGAAATGCACTCCTAGGGAAGGAGAGGTAAGGGACATGAGGTAGGGAAGGAGAGAGAGCCGATAGGAAGATGTGTTATGAAGCTGGGCATTGCTGGGCATCAAACACTACTGATCGCTCAATTTCATGAGGCCTATTCCTTTGCCCCAGGTCAGATGGAACCCCACTCCTAGGTGGAGATGGGGAAGCCTTGCAAGGAAAGCTACAGAGCGTAGGCAGGCAGCAAGGTCACACTGTGACAAGTCTATGCAGAGTTGATACAGTAGCTGAGGACCATGGAGACAGGTGAGAACAGGAGTCTCCTGGAATGTGGTCAGTTCTGGGTGTTAACTTCTGGAAAAGTTTCTTGAAAGATACCCAGACCCTCTTCTTCCCGCCTCTTCCCTGGAATGGAGACACAATGGCTATTGAAGCTCCTTCCACCTTGCACCATGAGGCAAGGTTGAGGATGAAAGCCACATACCAAATGTGAAAGAGCACAAAGTCACAAAGATCCTGGGTTCTTGATGATTCACAGAGCTGCTGTGCATGTGTCAATGTTCATCCTCCTCCTACGACAGAGGAAAATAACCCAATCTGCTTAAGTTGCTACTGTCAGGTCTCTGTGACTGCCAGCCAAATGCAATTCCGAAATGATACAATCACTGTCTGAAAGCATCCTTTTTTTTCCCTGTGGACAAATAAAATGATACAAGTCCTCTAATAAAGGCAAATGTGAAATCAGAAACACGAGCTTCTATTTAAGAGGAGAGCTTTAATTAAAGGGAACCTATGAAGCAAATCACTAGGGCTTAAAGGGCTTTTGTTTATTCTGGACGCTGCGCTATAAAATGCCTTGCTCTGTGCTGATAAGGAAGCTGAATTTATGGCCTAGTGAACTAAACAATTAAAAAAAAACTGCTAACTAATCAGATTGAGGCAAAGGTCTGAAGGAATATAAATTGGTCTCATCCCTGTTTTCCTTCACAAGTCACAGATTTCTTCTGTACTAGCTAACGCAAAGAGATAACGGCCCTCTTATAAAATTATTCTACTATAAAGCCTATCTTTATCCAATTAAAATGTATACTTTCTGTGTTTATGAAGGATTAGGTTTGTGAAATATGTTTAATAGTGGAAGTCATGAAGCATGGCTAACGTAGGTTTGGGGATAATGTATGAACTTAACGTAATGTTGATTATTTCCAATAGAACCAGCTTAAAATGAACTCACCAATTTTCTTTTCCATTTCTTGCTTTAAATTGAGTCACTTGTTTTCCACTCAAGACACAAATTCTAGTTGAACTTTTGGTGTTTGGAGGTGACTACTACTATGTGCCGAATGCCTGCTGCAGTTACTTTAACAAGCTTGAATCAAATAGAATAGCTCTCGACAGGTATGAAACCTAAGCTGATGTGATATTTGATCCTTCCATGCTGCTTGAGCTTCCCCCTACAAGAGCCCTCAGCCCTCAACACTCTCCATGCCTTTAGCAGCTGTCTCCAGCTGCCACCAGGGGTTTTTCTCTCCACTGCTCCACAGCTCTCATTGCTCAGGGCAATCTCCACCAAGCAATTGACATTTCCATGAAGAATGACACCTACTTGCCATCCCTGACATATGTGTGTGTGTGTGTGTGTTTCCAAGTCATTAAACTATAAATTTAAAGAGGATGAGAATACATCTGTCTCATATCAATAAGAATTGTTTCCTGACCTATGAAAAGAGAGCCCTGCTAACCCCATAGTCCTCAGGAACAGGTTTATGGAAATACATTCAGTATATATTCAGAGTTTTCAATCTCCAGTGGCTTCTACTGAGCTCTGCAACCCAGTCCATAGACGGTTCTCATTTTAGGGAGAGTTTCCTTCTCTCCTGGAAAAGGCCAGTCTTACCCTTGTGTTGGGCCAATTCCCAGCCCATTCCTGTCCACTGACTCTCAGTCAGAGTCCAAAACTGCCACAATTTACACAATTCCTAACATATTTGTTAACAAGATCATTCAAAGTATAATGTGCTTATGCATATAATAGCCATGTCCAAGCATCTTACTTGCCATGTAAAATATTAACCTGAGAAGCTCAGAATCGAAGTTTATCAATAAGGAAACCATTGTAATTTTGGATGCAATATCCAAGAAGCTGAGAGGCCCATAATTTTGTCAAAGCAAAGAATTGTCGTTTAAAATATGGGGACAGATTTCATTTGGGGTCTGGCTTTCTGGGATCATGCCCATAGAGTGTAAAATGTCAATAAATGACCAATGTTGTGAGGCCATCAATCATAGAAGTCCCTAAACATCCTGAAGATATGAAATGTTTCTATTGGGCTTCATTGAGCTTCACTCCCTTGTTGTTGCATTTTTAAGTATTCAACATTTGTCAGGGGAGGGGTGGTCTAACTCATGTGTCCTGGGATCTCTTATAAAGATGGACTCTACTAACCTACAGGCATCTAGCCCTGGATTGGATATAGGGTGTTGGGGAGTTTCTTGGAGTTAATTAGCATATGACTGTCCCCAGCCCCCAACCTACTTCGTGGCAAGATACATCTTTTTTCAAGATATTTTTCACGTTTTAAAATGAAATATAGGGACACCTGGGTGGTTCAGTGATTGAGCATCTGCCTTTGGCTCAGGTTGTGATCCTGGGGTCCTGGGATTGAGTTCCGTACCAGGTTTCCTGTAGGGAGCCTGCTTCTCCCTCTGCCTGTGTCTCTGCCTCTCTGTGTGTGTCCCTCATGACTAAATAAATAAAATCTTTTAAAAATAATAATAAGATGAAATATAAATTGAATACAAATCTCAGGTGACCTATTCCAGTTTTAAGTTCTTGTGTGCTGCTCTAACCTGGAAAGAACTGCTTGTCTTTGAAAGCTTGCACTGAGGGGATGATTACCATGTTGACCAGGATAAATGTGGATAGGGAAGGAGTTTCCCAAGATACGTTATTCTGTTGAGATTATGAGAGTGCACACACATACACACACACACACACTACATATGTGTTTATCTATACCAACACACTCATACACATATTATAAACAGTTATAACACTATGTATGCATATTTTACATAAGGGACTCTGTGTGAATATTTGAGATTTTTAGAAATGTCTGAATACAGCCTTTTGGCATTATTTTTAACATTGGAAAGAGGCATTTGACCCAACTTGAGGGTCCGGTTGGCCCTTCAAGGAGAGAAGGAAAGCCTCTCCCTGAATAAGAACCACTCCCAAATCTGCAGATGCTGACCATCTAGTTTTCCTGTGGTGGGACCATCCCTCTCTCTCTCCCAGCAAAGCCCACAGGATGAGCCATTGATTCTTCCTTCCTAGCTGCCTGCAGAGACTTCACCCTGCATGGCCATCAGGACACTTGGAAGTGCAAAGGGGACCTCACAACACCTAACAGGGGGATGGGAAAGAGTCCACTATCCACATCCTTAAAGCTGACAGGGACAAGAGTGTTCCCCTACCACCCTGCCATTCCCCACCCCCACAACTAGAAAGACAAAAAGCTTCACTAAAACCCATAATGCTAGGTAGTGTGCACTAGGTTCTTATGAAAGCCCAGGAGATGAGTTGGGGTATCCAGGTCCTCGCTGTGAGGCCTGAAGCCAACCATGTTCTGAAAAAGAATTCTTACTCCCATTAGTCCTTATATTAACCTTAGACCGGACTGCTGGGAAGCTATGTGTTTCTATGCCAAGCTAATTGGCATTTGGCATGTCCTCACTCTTCTGGCCATGGGATGACTCAGCTAATTATTTCTGATCTGGAAGGTACCCGTTGTCGGGGAGGCCAGGGATCCACAGCCCATACCACTTACCCTGGCTTGACTGGAGGAGAGTGAAGGACCTCCTATCTGGTGTTGCTGAGATGCTGAGAAATGACGCAGGAGTCACCCCTTCCTTCCCCCAGCAGGAGACAGAGAGAGGTAAACATCACAGTGACCTTTGACTCGCTGGGTACCCCTCAGAAGGAAACAGTGCTGCAACATTTATAAATTCTCTTCCTTTTGCAGGAACTGCCTTCGAGTACTCATAATTTATGCATTGTTGTCTTTGCAGACACTTACTTAAATACACTGAGACTGGGAATTAGAGCAGGAGAGGCCACCTCACCTCACCCCACTCCCTTGTCGGGCTGAAACCCTGGCTTCCTGCCTTATTTGTTCTTCTCCGTAAGAAATTGCTCAAGAGGAAGAGTGAATATAAAAACTCCCCCCTTGGGGTGGTTTTAGTACTTTTCAAACTTGACAAATAAAATTGTTAGCAATCCAGGGGAGAGCTTAGCAGTTTTCATGCAACACACTTCACTGATTCATAACGACATTTAGGCTTTACACAGTCCCTGGGACTCAGGAACTGTTTTTAAGCTCTGGGTTGTTGTCATCCCTCAAGGGTCACCTTGCTTTATAAACCAGCAAGTGCCACTGTAGACAGGAAGTGAGTAACAGAAAGAGCTAGTGAGTCAGAAACAAAATTGGGAATGGGGATTTAAAACTCTTGGGCCAGCCCCAGCACAGATTGAGAAGGAAGCGAGTCAGAGTGGTAACTGGGCAGGGGTCTATGTGCATGTGGCTCTTCAGTATTCCTATCACCACTGAGTCCCCAGCAAAACTGTAGTTTTGCTTCTCATATTTCCCCCTGGGAATCAATAAACGCATCCCTTCATTCAACCAACACAAGCTGGGTGCCTCCTCTGCTCCCACTGCTGTGTTAGGGTTGAGGATGTAAGTCTAATGGAAGAGACAGACGGGAGACACGTGAGGACAAAGCCACAGTGATTCTCAGGTAAGCTCTGTACCTGTAGTGTGTTCACAGCTATGAAAACACAGACTGGAGGAGACTCAGTTCTTCCTTGGGGATTAGGAGGGAAAGGCCAGTGAAGATCCTCCAAAGAAGTGACAACTGAACTAATCATGAAAGGTAAGTTAATTGGGTAGAAAAGTGAGGGAAAGGCATGCCTTTGCACACTAAGCAAAGGCAATGTGAGCATTTGAGGCAGGCATGTTGTGCAGGGAGAGCCACTCAGATGCCAGGAGGGGCTCTGGGGACACAAGACAGTCTCCTAGCATGTGAGTGACAGACAAAGGAGTGAGAATGAAAGAGAAAGAGGGAGGATAATCATAATGCAGAAGGCTGGGAAAAGATCTAGAAGTGAGAAAAAGACATCAAATATAGACTACTCTCTCAAGAAGTTTGACTGGGAAATGGGGTTGGAGATCTTACTAACACACACGTAGCTCAATCCTGATAACTTAACAAAGTAAAACATCCTTTATCATCTCTTACTATTGAAGTAGAATTATCATCTCTTACTATTGAAGTAGAATTTAATTTTAGAAGTGCAATTCGTGGAGTAAATTACCAATTTCCGTTTTGCAAGAAAATCCATTTCAGAGGATGACCTTGACTCTTACTCTAGGAGGTAAGCCAAGTATGTCCCACAGCTCATTGTTGTCAAAGGAATCTGGGCAAATGATGCATCTGGAAGAGAGAAGAACTGGGCCAGCGTGCCATATTCTCATCAGAATATACTTCACAGACTGGTGTCTTGAGGAGAAAAAAAAATGGTGAATGATGATGTCAGCAGCTAAATTTTCCCATAATTTACAGGAGCTCTCCACAGACCATTGGACTAAATCAGCTGCTGGAACATACTGGAAATTTCTCCCTGAGGGAGAGACAGAGTAGCTAGCTCAAAACCAGTATGATGTCATAACAATTGCCACCCATCACCCCAGGTGCATAGGGCCTCTAATATACCCAGAGCAGGGGCAAATGAGTAGAAAGTCTTCCATTCTTACCTGAAGCTTTTCTTCTGTGTTCTCTGGCTCATCTTTGGTCCAGACCTTCCAGCCCCCACCCTCAATTTTTTTCGTATATTTATGTATATACACACATCCTATTTATTTATTTTCCTTTCTCAATTACTTGAAATGGCAACTGCAAAGAGCAAAAATAATCCTACCACTTAAAACACAACTATACAGAACAAAAAGTGAAAACTCCCCTTACAACTCCACCAAGATAATTTATTAAATGATTTATTATTTATTTATTATTTATCTATCTTTTTATTTTTTAATTATTCATGAGAGACACACACACACACAGAGGCAGAGACATAGGCAGAGGGAGAAGCAGGCTCCATGCAAGAAGGCTGATGTGGGACTCAATCCCAGGGCTCCAGGATCATGCCCTGAGCCAAAGGCAGACACTGTACCACTGAGCCACCCAGGCATCCCTTATTTATCCTAATTTTTCCTTCACAGATATATATCTTTTCTAACAGACAAAAAAAAGAATCATAGTATAAATTGGACTCCAATTTACTTTCTCATTTAATATATCTGGACAATATTTTAGAAAATGTTGTATATCTTCCTCTTATTCTGGATGACTGCATAGTATTCCATAGAACAGCTATATTAAGGTATTCAACCATTAAGTTAACCATGCCTATTTATTCAGTTTGTTTCAATGTTTTGTGGTTACCTACAATTGCAGCAAATGAGTCTCTATCACACCAATAATAATAAAGTGAAAGGGGAAGAGCATCTGCATTCAGATTCCATCCTGATTACTTTGACCATCATCAGCATTAGGTGTAGGCAGACATCTGCCTTCTTAAGACATTCTTCTCTTGGCTTCTGTGATGACACACTCCTCCTTATTTTCCTCCTACCCAGCCACTACTTCTCAATTTCTTTTTCATCAATTATTCATTCACAAATATTTGTCACGTGCCTCCCACCAAGCTAGGCACTCTTCAGGGCACTAAGCATATAGTGGTGAATAAACATAGAGTCCCCACTTTCTCAGAGTTTACTATCATAGGGAAGAGATGGCCGTTGAACATGTCATACAATGTAGAACAATAGAAAGTAATAAGGACTATGAAGAGAACTGAAGCAGATCTTGGGAAAGAGAATTGGGGGTGCTCTTTGGATCGAATGATCAAGAAAGGTCCTTGCAAGGAGGTAGCATTTGAGTAGAGTAGGAATCTGAACAAAGCAGTAGATGGAGTTCTGGGATTATCTAGGAAAGAGTATTTGCGGATAAAGGGAATAGCAAGTACAGTAGCCCAGAGAGGAGCATGCCCGCACATTCAGAGCAAGAAGCTGATGTGGCAGGAGTTTAGTGAGGAAGGTGGGGTGACTAGGGTGGTCTGTCGGATGGGACTCTAGGTTGTAGGAGTGAGCCATGTTGATAGCTTGTTCTAAGGCAGTGGAGGCTGGGCAGTGGTAAGGAGTGGTAGAAATCCACAGGTCCTGCTGATGGTTGGGATGTGGAGTGTGAGAGAAAGGAAAGAGTCGCTTGGGTCCTTTGCCAACCCTCCCCCTTCCACTCTCAGGATGTGGAAGGGGCCATGGACCTCTCCTCTTCTCTACCTATATATTTTCTAGAGGTAATTTCATCTTATCTTGGGCTTTACCTACCACCTATAGGCTGATGATGCCAAGATGATATTCACATGCCTTCTTGATAGTTCCATTGGGATACCCAATAATCTACTTCAGATATAGTACACTCAAACAGAACTCTTGATAACACCAGCCCTTATCCCTGAAAGCTCCTCTCCCAGCCTTCTCCATCTTAGTTTGAGAGACTCCAAATGTATAGTAAGAGCACAGGACTCTGGAGCCAGCCTGTCTGGGTGGGTCCTGACTTGGCCACCTGCTGGTTATCTGATCTTAGACAAGTTGCTTAGTGTCTCTGTGATTTAACTATAGAATGGAGAGACGATAATGGAACCTACATCTGGGGGTTGTTATGGATTCAATTATTTATTACCTACAAAGTACTTAGCACAGTGTCTGGCACAGGGTAAAGCCTGGTGTAATTGTTTTATATTTATGCCACTGCTCCCAGTTGCCCACCCTCTGAAATCATACTGACACATCACTTACTCGAAAAAGAACAGGAACTGGTCTAGGGTCTAGGAGACAGTAGTATCCCAAGACAGTTGCATCAGACATTTAATTATTATTTAGTTAGGTGAGACAGGGCAATGGAAAAAGCATGTTATTCAGAATCAGATAAGAATTGATTCCAAATCTTCTACCACTTCCAAGCTGGGGATACTTGAAAAGTTACTTAACATTTCTAAGTCTCCATATCCTCATATTTAAAATAGGAATAATATTACATGTCCCTCAGGGTACTTGTAAACTTTAAATAGAATAATGCATATAAAGTGTCGGCTCAGTGCCAGATAATAGCTATTATTATTAAGGGATTTGGCTTTCTCAGCCCCGAAGTCATCATGTGGCATCAAAGGAACGAAGCAATTGATAATAAATTCCCCTCTAGCAGATCCATAGGTCATTTGGGAAAACAAAAATGTTAAAGGCTTTTGTGAGACTTCATGCTGCTGGGGAGAGGGTGCAGCCCCAGATTGTGGATCAGGATCACGGAGCGGAGAGGAGTATCCTCTGATTACAGGCACCATCTCTCAAGGGTCACCTTTGCAATCAACCCAGACCCCAGGGGTAAAGCATGTTGTGAGCCCATTTCCAACTCTGTCTCCAGTTCTCAAGAGCAGAATAAATCCATTAATGTTTAATATTTAAACAAAAACTTTCCATTATTAATCACTTTAAGCCCCAGTGATGATTATTAAAACATAATGGATAAGGTCTAATATTTAAAGCTTGATTTTTAATCGACTGAGATAGAAATCAGAACTAAAAACAACATTGAACCGCCTTGTTTTCTAGAGCTTGTTCTTCCTGCAGGCCAGAGCCCTGGGGAGATGGCCTAGCTCCTCTGAAAAGCTAGGGCTGCCATCCTTCTCAGTAAATTTCCAGTGGCATGCCCTGGATAAGAGAGTACCCTCAGGGAGACCCAGGCTCTGGGTCACAAGGCCATAGCTAGGATAAGAGATCAGTGATGCTACCACTCCTGGCCCTAATGCCTGACCCCTCAGCTACAAGGCATCTGGCCCAGCCTGAGGAACCCCAGGTACTGGGCATGTAGAAATAAGCTCATATTTTCACTGCTGGCCACTTGTGGGGAATTTCACCACGTGGATTGATTCTCCCTTATTTACTATGACAACTGGGTCCACAGGCATATCCTGGGGCCAAGGAGGAAGGGCCCAGAAGGTGAAGGAGAGAAGGCAAGGGACCTGGCCCAGTCTGCACTCTGCTGCTCCTTGTAGGTTGTAGGAGCTTCCAGATAATTGTGCATTAGGAGCTAAGTGGATTAGTCTACTTGGTAAAATGGGCTAGATAGCTATAAGGGGAAATATCCCTTTAATAATGGCAATCAAAAAAGTATAAAATTCCTAGGAATAAATTTAACAAGAGATGTTCAGGGCCTTTGTGAAGAAAACAATAAAATTCTACTGAAGAACACGTGATATTTGAATAAATGGAACAATAAATTTGATTTTTGAACACATCCTCTATATTGTAAGAAAGTAACTCTCCTGAAATCAAACTGCAGATTCAATGTAAATTCCAAGCAAAAAAAAAAAAAAAAAAAAAATTTACAGGGTTTTTTTCCTTTAATACAGAAAAAAATTGATAACAAAATTCTTCTGAAAGAATAAACATGAATAAATAGCCAAGCAGAATAATGAGTGAATATTTGTCCTACTAGACATTAAAAAATATGATACAAGTATGGAAACTAAGGTATTATACAATTAATACAAAGCTTAGTAGTACAAAATGCAGAAACAGACTCATAAATGAATGAGAATTTGATACAGGGTAAAAGTGAGTGGGGAAAACTGACCTAGTCATTTGGAAAAATAGGCATCGCTACCACCAAAATAATTTCCAGCTGGAGCAAATATCTAAATGTAAAAAATATATATTTTAGTCAAAATACTGAGACAAAACATAGGTAATCAATTGGTAATCTTAGTATGCAACTTTCTAGGTGGTCACGGCATAATAGGTTTTGATCTAGCATTTCCAATCATGAGAATTTTTGCCAAGGATCTAATGGGTCAAATTCACAGAGAAGTATGTATAAGGTTCTTCATTTACACACTGTTGATAACTGTGAAAATTTGGAAACAACTAATATTGGTTACATAAATTATATCCTACACAGCCAGTTAAAATAATGACACACAACCATGCTGTTACTGTATTTGCTGACCTTCCCAGGGATTTGTGCTTGCTGACAGCCCCAGCAGTGGTTAAGTGTGTGCCTGTTGCTCCATCCTCACCAACACCAGGGGGTGTCATCTACATGCTTACTCTTTAGAGCTGTTTTTTATCTGCTGAATAGGCACATGCCACTGGCCTCAGCTATGCATGGTTTGCCCTTCAGAGTCCTCTAAATATCCCGCAGAAACAACTGATAGTCTAAAGGAGGGAACCTGAGCATCTGATCTGCAGAGCAGAGATACTTCAGGAGGTCCCCGCATCCCCCAGAATTGCAGCCTTAGTGTTGGTATTGCTGTGAATCATTGACCAATGACAGGATATTGCATCCATTGCAGAAGTTGGTGGTATTTCCATCTTCACCTCCAGAGTGAGCTGTGGAAATTGGTTGAATGCAGGCTGGGGAAACTGAAGCGGCTACATAAATGCTGCAATCATTAAGCTTTGGAGACTGTAACATTCTGCTTGTGGCCTTGGGGCTGGAAGGCCTGCTGTTGCACCTGGTAAGGACTTCACTGTCACCCAACTACAGTAACTCAAGATTAAGCACGTGTTTGGTTTTGATCTTGTTCATATTGAGATTCAGCTGAGGCCGATTACCCCTAAAATTCCCCGGAGAGAACTGGGAAGTAAGAAGGATCTTCAACACCCTCACGGAGTGCTAGAGACAAGACCCTACAAGGGGAACCGCCACGGGGCAACTCAGGATTCATAAGCACTGTTGCCATTGGTTGATAGGTGAAGAGGACAGGTGTTTGTGTACTCTGAACAGATTGGGGAAGAGACTTAGGTAGCTTCACTTCTCAAAAAGATGACTCGGCTTGGAATATAATTAAGAGTGATCATCTCTGAGAGATTTTTCTTGCTTTTTTTATTTTCTTCTTTAACCTGAGTTGCCCTGGCTCACAAAATAAAGATGGCGCTTCCATAATAAGCGTGGTTTAAGTTACTATTCCAAATCTTTGAAGATTAGTTTTCAAACTGTTCAAAATTGTAAATCTACCAGGGACGTTTCTATAGAATCTTGAGGTTATGGCAGTGTGTAAGGAAGTGATTATTGGTTACAATGGAAGGAGAGAATGTAAACTACCTATGTTTTAGTCAGGCCATACTAGTCCTGCAAAAATAAAACTCAGGAGTAAATTACTGGTGAATAAAAACACAATTATGATCTCTGTGGCACCTTCCCCCATGCTTTATTTTACATTTTTTTCCCATGTGCACGCAGATAAAACAGTCATGGCATGATGGAAAGACAAACTAAAGCTACCTCTTCAGTTAGGTCCAACAACCTCTTCAGTATTCCAGAAATTCTAACAGAAACCCAACAGTAACTACTAAGACAGGAACTCCTGGGAAAGAGTATTGGCTTTAGATTCAGGATCTAGATAAAGAGAAAGTTAAAGACTGATGAGAAAGGTACAAAATCGAGCTATGAGTATCATTTCTAAAACTCAACTTTAAAAGAATCAATTATTCTTTAAGATTCAATTCCTTTAATACAGACTATCATTTTTTTATTACTTAAAGAAAATTTGAGATTATGACTCTAAGAGACTTGAACAAAAGGACCCACTTGGCTCTCAATTAAAGCCATATGTCCATCACTTAGTGACAGACTGCCTGAATTGCAGGGCTAAGGAATGGAAAACCCTCTTTAAATCTTCAACCATAAAATTAAAGTTGTCTCACAACAGAAAGCATCTCATATGTATGCTCAAATGTGCATGTATAATCTGGAATGTGTATATAATTTCCTGATAAAATCTTGTTTCCCCTCATCTCTTTGGCAATGAAATATTTTCTGCTTTTCCATTTTTTATAGTATTCTCTAAATGCCAAACTTTAATAAAATTGTAGGCATCCATTATTTTTCTTTCACTAATACATCCCCTTAAGTCTGTATCCCCAGAAACAAATAACTAGAGACAATTATTTTCTGACACATAGAATTCCATAATTGAATACAAGAATAAAGATTCTGAAGGAAGCCTTCATCTTTAGCTCTTAAATTATCTTCCTCCTACCTCTCAGCCCTGCCCCCATCCCCATTCTTCTGACCCCACTTCTTCTGTGATAGATTGTCAGAATAATGGCTCCCAATGAATCACATCTGCTGGGATCTATGTCCCTTTGGTCATCCCATTAAAAGGTGGACTCTATTTCTCCACCCCTCCAATTTGAATGTCCTTGGGACCTACTTGGACCAGTAGAATGTGGCAGAAGTAGCACTGTACAAGTTCTAGACCTTAGGCTTTAAGACCGTGAGACCACCCTACTGTGAAAAAGCTCACTCTAGTGTATTGGAGGATAAGAGGTCATGTGAAAGAGAATAGACGTGCCCCAGCCAACAGCCAGCATTGACCGCTGACAATGAGTGAGGCCGTCTTATACACTCTACCCCCAAATTCTTGCAACTCTCATTGCAAGACAGGCAACAGAGCTGTGCAGATTTCCAACCCTAACAATCACAGGAGAAAATAAATCATTGCTGCTTTAATAAAGTCACTGAGTTTTGGGGTCATTCATTATACAGCAATTGATAGCTGATAGTGTCAAGAAACCATGTCTTATGGGAATATTTCCACAGAAGGAAGATAAATATTTTCCTTCCTTCCTTTGATAGAGTCCCACTATTGGCTTACACTGTCCCACTCTCTACATTCTGGAAACAAGCCATTAAACATTCACTCTTAATTGGGGCCTTTGCTCTGGCTTACCTCTTAAATTATCAAAGGATTCTCCTTATGTTCATTCTTCTGCCCATTAACAAATGTGGGAGGGAGGGAGGAAGATGGCTTAACTTGAGCTCTTGGAGGCCAAGGGAGTATATTCAGACACCATTTTGCATATGCCCAAGGTGAAGTCCTAGGTGGTGGGCACTGAATAAACATTTACTTAAAGATGCCAATAAGCAAGAAAGACATTGAGTCCCATATAATTTAGGACTTCACAGGGCAGACTAAAAATCCCTAAAATACTGGGACAGCCAGAGGCAGAAACATGATTGAGCTATAATACTTGAAAGCTACAACAAGGAGTACATTCAAAAGATTCTTCTATTTTTTTCCTATAAATTCCTTTCACAAATATGTGGCATATTAGTAATCTGCCATAAGGGAAAAAACAAATCATAACAGCATCTTGATGTGGGAGGAAAGTACACATATGGGGAAAGTGCTGGATGTTTCATTCCATGAGGAATGATGTGCAGGGCTCCAGTAATTCCCAGAGTTTGGAGTGTGTGCTGAAAAAGCACTGCTAGGAAGTCAAACTCTCCTGACTTCCTTTAAAAAAATCACAAAACAAAATGAACTTGAGTTCTGGAAGGATTCTTCTGAGAAAAATCCAGATTATCACAGTACAAAAGTCAAAGATGCACAATTCCTGCTTAAACTAACAAAATTCTACAGCAGTACCTGGTAAATCATTAAAAAGTAAAAAAGGCAGGTAGTTTTTGTTAAAATTATGGCCTTCGTTCCTTATCAGCTTGCTCAACTTGCAATGTTAAATGAACAGTGAAGCCACAGAAACGTAGAAAGCAATATTCAGATCTGGATCAGACCACTGTTGAAATTGGCTTCATCCAATTGAAACTAGCTCCTACTGAGAAATGACCTGAACTAGGAAGTTAGTGTGGATCTCATTTCTTAGCAGGGCCCCATCTCCCGAGTAAGATTTGCTGTTATTATGTTACGGCTGCTGTTACTGGTTGTTTGGTTTGGTTTGATTTGGTTGTTTTTCTTTTAGTTGTTTTTAATGTTCAGAATTTCTTATGTGCTGCTGCCAGATGTTAAACATAGTTGGCTCCCCTACAGCCTATATTCTGAAAACAAATAAAATGAAGATTACCAGAGCTATAAAATAAATAAAATCCACAAAGCCAAGTTTGTTGACTTGCCAGCCAAGGAAACACACACACACACACAGACAGACACACACACACACACACACACACACACACACACGAGTGAAGAAATTTACTGACTAGTTAGTTGAAGGCTGGCCATGGTGGTGGTGAGGAGGCGGGGGATCAGATTGTTTAATCCAGAAAGAGGGGTTAAAGTTTGAAAAACAGCACTCTGGAAATTAATCTACAGATCTACACCTGGTTGGTTGAAACAGATCTAATTGTTCATTGTTCAAGAAAGAGTCTTTAGTTGAGTCCAGTAGAGGGTTGGTTTGAGATTCACTTCAGCTGAGTAGAATCAGTTATGATAAAACACATTTAATCTTGATAACTCCTAAGGTATGTGTTGCCAGAAGGGGAAATGTTTTCTTTTAAAATTCCCACCTGCTTCTCCTGTAAGGAAGCTCCATATAGGACACATTCATGCATAAGGTGATTTGTCTCCACTTATAGTCCTTAGCATCATGCTTTAAAATTTCGGTCTTCAATAAAGTTTTGTAAAATGTGTATATAAATGAGTAACATTCACACGCCCAGGTAATCTTCACTGCTCTGCCCCAGTTTTACCCCAGATTCACCCTTCTTCCCAAATTCCACTTTTGTCTAGCATTTTGTTTCCAGAGCTCTAAATCATGCTACAGAATACTCTAAGGAAAATATAGCAAGACTATAACTGTAAAATTCTCTGTGAACAGCAAATAGTAGCTGGTAAAATACTTGTACATGATTATATCAGATAATCATGACCCCCAGAGTTCTTAATAGATTTTAGGGACATCTCTACACAAAATTCAAAGCCTTTCAGGATGTAACAGCAAATGGAGAGGGTAAGCAAGGAAGATATTAGAAGGTGGAAGAAAACAAGGGGGAGAAAAAAGGAAGGCTTTGGTACATCACTGTGGTGAAGAGCAAGGAGGAATTACAGAAAAATCATCTGGGGGGAAAATATTAGAGCTGAAGAAACCTGACTGAGCTGGGGGCATATGTAAGCAGAAGGCCACAGAGAAACAGTGGCAGCTGGAGGAGCCTGCAAAGCTAAGCAAGTCCATTTTTGCAGAGTCTGGGCAGGAAAATGCTGTTGGCTAAAGCAGAAAATAAAGTGATTTTTTTCCCCAGCTGATACTTCTCTGGAATCCTGCCAAGGCTCTATTCTGCAGAACCAGAAACTGAATAAATAGACTAATTTATTCAGAAGATGTGCCCCTTAGCTGTCTCCCCAGAATGGTGTCAAACCTGCCCAGGATACCAAAAATTTCTGTGAATTTGGATGACAAGGCATTAGCCAGCATGTTTCTCTTCATCCCACACCTGCTCCTGAAAAGGAAGCATTTGCTCCTTGCATGCAAATCATTTTTTATAAACAAGGCATTTAATGAGCATTTGATGAAAGTCCCTTAGAGCAGGTAAGACTTACGTTAGACACAAACTCAGAAATGAAGAAGAAACTATTTACAAGCCCAAAGTTAACCATTTGCTATAGAACAACTATTCTGTCTTTTCTTGGGGTGTAATTAGTAATTCTCCAAAATCCACTGTGAATATTTGCCCAGCTGTGGTGCCCAGAGACTTGACTGCATGTTCAGAGTCTATGTTCGAGCTGTGACAACCTTAGAGATCAGGTAGTTAAATGCCTTCTCTTGGGATAAGAAATTGCAGCCCGGAGAGGTGAGTGACTTACTCAAGTTTACACAGCTAATTAGGAAAAGGTCTTCAATTTTCAATGTTCTTCTCACAGCACTATGGCCCACACCTTCCTCATTTGTCACCTACAATCCTCTCCTCCACCCTAACCGTATCCCTTGCCACTCAATGATGCATTGGGCTCCTATAATAGAAAACCTGACTAACAGTGGTTTGAACTATAAAGATGATCACTGTTTTTCTCAGTGAGAGGCCAGAGGTAGGCAGTCTCAGCATTTGTTCTGAAGCTTAACGATGCAGTAAAAAAACAAAAAACAAACAAACAACAACAACAAAAAAAAAACAGGGTTTTCTCATTCTGTTTGGACTTCTGTAGTATGTGGACCTCTGATCCTCAAACAGGTGGCCTCATGGTGACAAGATGGCTTCCACCGTTCCAGGCATCACAGAGTCAGACCAGGGCTCAAAGAGGAATAAAAGGGATGCACAGAAAAGGACTTTGTTTTGATCAAGAGGAAAATCTTTCCCAGAAGTAAAATATCCCTTTAGGTCTCTTTGGCCAGAACTAGGTCACATGGTCACCAGAAGCTGCAAAGAAGTCTGAGAAGGAGAGTATCTAGCAAACAGTAACAGAAGGGACAGGGTTTGCTTATGTCAATCATGGTACATTGTCATCATTAACAAAATCAGGATTCTACAACAAGGCAGAAGGGGATTGTGGCTGGTAGGTAGTTATACCAGTTAACTATTAATGTGTAACAAATCTCTAAAACTCAGTGGCTTAAAACAGCAATCTCTCATTATTTCTCATGAGTGTTTGGAAGTCAGTTGACCCAGCCGGGCTCAGCTGAGTGGTTCTGATGATCTCAGCTGAATTTGCTCACATAACTTTGGATCACTGGGATGTCAGGACTGATTTAGGCCGTGCTCCATATGCCTCTCCTCCTTAGGACCAGCAGATCATTGAGGAATGTTCCTCTCATGACAAAGGCTGAGGCACAAGAATACTAGCAGAGTCATGCAGAGCCTCCAAAGGTCTAGGTTTGGGACAGGAACACTGTTACTTCTGTCCCATTCTATTATACAAAGGTAGTCATACAGCCAAATCAGAGATGATGAAATACACTAGTGGGAGTAGCTACAAAGTCACCTGGCACAGAGTGAGGGTCCAAAGGAGAGCAAAGAATGGGCCAATTATGCAACCCAACTCATCAAACAACCCACACTGTGTGCCAAACCCCTTCTCATTCGCTCTCCTCCCCAAAACCCGCTCACTTCCCTTACACTTCCCTCTGTACCCTCTTCTGCAGTAGATTCAATGTCTGTCCCCTCTCAAGTTCCTATGTTGAAACCCAACCCCCAGTGTGATAGTATTTGGAGGTGGGGCCTTTGGGAAGTCATGAGGGTGAAGCCCTCAGAAATAGGATTAGGGCCTTTATAAAAAGACCCCAGAGTTCTCTCACCCCTTTCACCATGGGAGGACAGAGCCAGAAGACAGACACAGGAAGTGAGCTCTTTCATCAGGCACTGAATCTGCCATCTCTGTGAATTTGGACTTCCCAGCCTCCAGAACAGTGAGAAGTAAATGTTGTGCATAGGCCTCCCAGTCTGTGAAAGCACCTTGGTGGGTGTGGGACATAATCGGTAGTAAGCAGGGCGTCATATCAGACTCACATCAGAGGCCCCAGCAGCCAGGAGCTTTACTATGGCCCAGCAGTGGGGCTCAGCCACCTCAGACGTGCAGGGAAACGTGAGGATGACAAGGGTCACCTCAATGCTCAGTTCACTCCAGGTTTGGAATCTGCCACAGTTTTTCTGGTGTCCACACAATAGAACCTGCCAGAGGCCTCAGGAATTTTGTGTGACTGTACCTGACTGCAAAGGGCCTCAGGAGGCTTTTCCAAACTGGGTCCTTGTTTGTCTTAAGGCACTCAGGCTGCTGTCCCAAGGCTGAGAGGTCTTCCCATAGCTTTGGATTAAATTCACACTTCATTCCTTGCTCACTGTGCATTTCAGCTGAGAAGAACGCTTGGTTTGTAGGTTTTACTCTCCTGAAAACAAACCAATACAGAATGCAACCTACTCTCCATTTGCCTACTTGCAAATTTTAAAAAGCTTATTCTCTAATGAATACGTGAGTTGTGTGTGTCTGTGTTTTCAACAGAGCTGGTGAAAATTCACTGAGGCAGACCCTGAGAGAGGGCCTCATGGGTCACTTGGCATCTCAAGTTGAAAGCTCCTGAATTCCTGGGGGGCCCAACCAATCAGCTGGATAGATGATTCCTGTTCCATTCAGTCCTTTCCTCTTCATTATGTTCTGGTTTTCTTCCCAGAACCTCATGTTCACAGCTACCCAAAGGAATAAGATCCTCTGGGCTCTGATCACAAGCCCAAAACTCAGGCCTGCCTCCACCCAGCAGTAATTCAACAATGAGTGGACATATACCCCAGGGATCCATCTGGAACTTTTTTTCTGTACCACTTCCTTTTGGTGGCAAGGGGTGGCCTCTGATGCCAGTTGCCTAGAACTATATCTGAGTGAAGGCTGGCTGGCTATCTGACAGCTATTTGACCAAAAGAAGAGGTAATGAAACCTGAAGAAACTCTCCATTCAGGATAAGACCTGGATTCTAAACCCAGCTCCTTCTGTAACACCCTGTGAGACCTTGAGTGAGTTTGTCACTTACCCTTTCTGAGCCTCTGCTTTTTCATCATCATGTGAATTTGCAACCAAGGAAAAATCCTCAACACTTATTTCTCATGTGGTCAGCCAGGTGAGCAGAGTGTCAACCATGCCAATGACTTCACTGTATGACATTTGACACAGCTCTGAAAAGCAATGCTGCACCTGAGTGCTTCTAGCACCAGGAGTGCGCAATACTTAATTATACTTATTATAATTCCTTTTACTCTTTTGTGGAGAAAGCAAGACAAAGTGTAAAGTAGTCAGGTGATTCTGAGATAATCTTGTTGGAAAATACATCAGTAAAATCTGTCACTAGCTTCTAAGGGCTGGCACTATTCTGGGACATCTCATGGAGGCTCAAAGAGGAGACTCAAAGACTGATGAGGTCCTCCTGGTGAGGTCTGTGTTCTTTAGATGGGCTCGTGCATGAACAGCAAAACACTAGACGCTAATTTTAGCTGGTAACATTCTATGTTCTCTGAAGACTAGTATAGTGCTATGATCTGAACTGAGTACCCCCCCCCCCCAATTTTTATTTTGAAGCCCTAACCCCCAGTGGATGGTATCTGGAAGCGGGGACTTTGAAAAAGTATAGGTTTAAATGAGGTCATGAGGGTGGAACCCTCATGAGGGGGATAGTGCTCTTATAGGAAGAGACCCTAGAGTGCTTGCTTTACTTTGCCTCCTTCCCCACCCAACCACCTCCACCACCACCTCACTCCTGCTCCAGGCCAGGTGAGGATACAGTGAGGTCTACAAGCCAGGAAAGAGTCTTCACTGGGGAACCGAATTGGCCGGCACTTTGATCTTGGGCTTCCAGCTCCAGAACCGTGACAAATAAATCCTGCTGTTTAAGTCACCCAGTCTGTAGTAATTTTGTTATGGTCACCCAAGCTGACTAACACCAGCAGGATTATATGATAGTAGGGTCTATGGGGGCAGGAAAAGCTTCACTGAGGAAGGAATTTTGAGCTGGTCCTTGGAAGATGAGATAGAGCTAGTCATGCAGAGTCTGAAAGAAGACATTCCAAGAAGAGAAGTGAAAAGTGCCAAGATCCTGGGGCTTCAGGAATGATCTAGATGTTTTGGAAAAACAAAAAGCAGGCAGAGTGGCTAGAGCAGAAAGCAAGGAAAGACTATTACAAAAAGTAAACAGGAGCTAGATTCTATAGGCCTATAGGCCGAACATTTCTGGAAAGATACACAAGAAACGATTAATAGTAGTTCTGGAGGGTAGTACTGGGTGGATCAGGACACATACAAACACACACACTCTCTTATTTTTTTTACCATCTACTCTCCTAACCATTTGGATTTTTATTTTGACTATATATAAAATCTTTAATAAAGAAATGTCTGGGACACCTGGGTGGCTCAGTGGTTGAGCGTCTGCCTTCTCTCAGGGAGTGATCCTGGGGTGCTGGGATTGAGTCCCACATAAGGCTCCCCACGGGGAGCTTGCCTCTCGCTCTGCCTGTGTCTCTGCCTCTCTCTCTGTCTCTCATGAATGAATAAATAAAATCTTAAAAAAAAAGAAATGTTTATCATATACTCCCAAATATAAGGTGACCACAATATTAGAGGATCCTATTTTCCAACAAAAATATCTTTAAAAAGTGTTCAGGCCAATTCAAACACATAACCCTTAAGGAGATAGCAGAAATAGTCAAATGGCTGTTTAAAACATTTAATGCATTACTTAAATACATACTTTAAAAAAAACTGCTCTTTCTAATCTCTTATTTATAGAACAACTTTATCCAAACTTTTTCATGTTTTGATCATCAGGGTTAGAGTCTACCAGATTCCTTTTGAGTCATGTAAGGGAACTTTCCAAGTAGATAATATTTACTGCTGATGTGTGTTGCTTGCATACGACACTTTACCGTATTTCACAGGAAATGTATCCCAGGCTTTAACCAGCATTCACACGATGTCAGGAGACTGGTGGGTTTTGTTTTCTCTTTTGTCTCATAGGTGCATTATAGTAGGCAAAATAATGCATGCCCCCCAAAATGTCCACATCTTATCCCAGAACTTGCGAATATGTGGCTTACATGGCAAAGGGGAAATGCTAATGGGCTGACCTTGAAAATAAGATTGTGTAATCTGTTCTCAGAGAATCTGCAGTCGCAGGAGGAAGGCAAGATTGCCTCTGTATGGCCATATAGGATGCTGATATATTGAAATACCTTCATATAGATGGGAAATTGCTCTGTCCTAAGACCCCCAAAATCCCTTCCTTTCTGCCTTAGCTGCCTAGCTTCTCCTTCAGGACGCCGTACACGTGCCCACATACACACACACATGTGCACACATACATACACACACTTCCCTATGATCTCAAGGACCTAATGGATTCACCTTATGGCATAGAAGGGCATCTCTAGAATCATGTTCACTCATTCTGATTGATCTGTGTTGATGACTTTGTTAAATATTTTTTAAAATCACCCTCGGAGACACAAAAATAATTTGATATCCTGAGTATAGAGTTCAAAGGGGGAATATGAAGAATTAGTGACTCATCTGCAAATCTGGGCAAAGCCAGCTTCCCCCAACTAGTTAGTCTTCTGGTAACTTACATTAGTAGCAATGCCTGAATAAGATAAGTTCCCCTTCTTAGAGTGGAACAGCTCCTCAACTGCACAAGTCTTCTGGGCACACATGCACGTAACATCACACACACACACACACACACACACACACACACTTCCAGTGTGTTGTACTCCCTTCCCATCAAGTAGAATTGATTTCTCCCCACCACTCCCCATTTGGACTCCTTGTCCAAATGTATGCCATGGTACACTAACATTCACTCTAGACTCTAGTGTGTGCAATGAAGTCAGGGATTGGATCTTATTCATCTCTGAATTTCCAGCACAAACAGTGCCCAGCACCAAGTAGGGTGGGTAAGATGGTTCTGGATTTGGGAAAAGGGGGAAGGATAGCAGGACAGAGGTAAAAGAAGGAAGAGCTAAAATAATAATCCTCTACATCACCAACAATTACAGGATGGAAAGAAGAGGGTCAGCCAAGCGGATCAAGATGAAACGGGGGAAGAACAGGAGAATTAGGAGGTGGGACTGAGAGACACACCCAGGGAGCCAAGACCTTTGGAGAAACAAGCTGCAAGGAGGGGACAGTGTCCCATGTGGAACACAGCAGGAATGTCCTTCAGGTGGAGGGCTGAAAATTGGACAGGGATCAGGCATTCAGGATGTCACAACTGACCTTAGGAGAACAGTTTAGTGATTATTTGGGGAGGAGAGCGAGGATCCAGACTGCAGTGAGATGAAGAGAAAATGCAGGCCCGGAAAGTGTAGACAGTGGAAGCAGTGCCAACCTTTCTAAAAGTCTGGTGATAGAGGAAGGAAATCAGTCAACAGAAAGGAAGGAAAGGTTAAGGGACACAGTTTCTTCAGGGTACAAGAGACATGGATGTGTGCTGTGCTGCTTATACACACCACCCTGGACAATGGCTTCCATATGATAGTGAGGACTGGGGTAGAGTCTGCCCATGGGAACTACACAAGCCTGGCCCATGTTTTGGGGTTCAGAGTCACAGACTCCGTCCTGTTGGTCCCCAGCTCAAATGAGCATATTTCTGAGCCCTGCCCCCCCCCCCGCCCCGTCCCAAGACCCTGGTGTAAAAAAAGCAGAAGAAGATGACATTACAGAGGGTCTCCTGCAGCCACACTGCTCCATGTCTGGTCAGGTGTTCCCTTCAACTAGGATAGTCGTGGTATTTCCATATTCCCGCTCTGCTTGTGTTTCTGCACCAATAGAACTAGAGCAATGCAGCCTTACTTCTGTCTCATGCTTCATTTATGGCTGTAATAAATGCAATTTTTCAATTCACTAGAGCAAAATACTCCTTTTTAAAAATCTCCCCTTCTGGATCCTTTGGCTTTTGGGGACTTTAAAAAGTTCCTGGTGAGTGTGTGTTCCATCTGGAGGCACTAAAGGCAGTGATAAACTTGTGAAGGAGAACTGCTGTGAGTGAGGTATATATCATGTGCTCTGTCTCCTGTTCCTTGGCTGATGAACCTCCTGCCTTTGAGGAATTACTTCAGTCAGTTTTCTCCAAACAGCCTAGAATTAGTCATTTCTTACCATTTAGGATGATATACTATTAAAGCAATCTCCTACGTGATTACAGAAATTATTCAGATGGAACCACTGTGATAACACATTATAGGCATGTTACTTAGCAACTGAAGGATATACACATTCTTAAAAATTAAGATGGAAAAAGTAAGGATACATATTTCATTCAAAACTGGTTTTACAATGATCCATAAAACCAACCAGAAAAATCACTATAATGAATAATGAAATGGCAAAAAGATCAACTTTAGTTGATCTAAGTCCCTGTCTCATGGGCAAGAGACTAGGAATGTCATAAATGCATGTGTATATATGTTTGCCTTTGTGTGGATATAATGGATTAAAAACATACCCTGTACAGGGACGTCAGGGTGGCTCAGTGGTTGAGTGTCTGCCTTTGGCTCAGATCATGATCCCGGAGTCCTGGGATCAAGTCCCACATCAGGCTCTCTGCAGGGAGCCTGCCTCTCCTTCTGCCTATGTCTCTGCCTCTCTCTGTGTGTCTCTCATGAATAAATAAATAAAATCTTTTAAAAGAAACCTACATTGTACTAGATTAATTTTTTCTCTGATCATCTCAACAGCCTACTAAAAGAAGCAGTTTTTACAACTATATTTTAATATTTTTGTTTTGAAAAAGGTTTTTTGTTGTTGTTGTTTTGAAATAATTGTAGATTCATAGGAGTTACAGGGAAATATACAGGGAAGTTCCAAACAGCCCCCCCCACCCCGCCCCGCACCTTTGCCCGTTGTTAACATCTTATACAACTTCAGCACAATAACAAAGTCAAGACACTGGTACTGGTACAATCCATAAGCCTCATTCAGATTTCCCAGTCATGCATCCACTGACTGCACAGAACCCAAAATTCCACTGTGGGCCACCAGTTAGAGTAAGGTCTTATGGAGGTCAGAGTTAGAAGGGGTTGTGTCTACCCAATAGTAGGGCCAATAGAACTGTAGGCCCATTTGGTAGCTCCGTCCCTAGTTCCAGATGTACTGTATAGTGGAAATAGGCACACAGAGCAACTAGCAAAAGTTGTCCACCATCTTCCTAATCAGTGAAGTGAAGACTGTTTTGGTAGGAAGAGCCAAGTGGAAACCCCAGGAACTGTCCTCTCCTCCCCAAAACTCACTCTTAGTCAAGAGAGTAAAGCAGATGCAAAACATCTCCAGAGGACAGTAAAGACCTAGTGCTACCAGCAAAGATATGAGAGACAAAGGAGTGGTGATTCCTGTTACATCCCTAAGTACTCACACTTCTGGCTACAGTGAAGGTCAGATGGGTCATGAAGAATTACTATACAATATGGCAAACTTAATCAGATGAGGTAAAGACAAGCACAGCTATAGTTCTATTTTATAACTTTGTTGGCAGGGCCAATACTTACCTTTACCCCACCCCTTATTACCAGGACTCTATCTATATATCATCTATCTATTTATTATCTATCTATCTATCTATCTATCTATCTATCATCTATCTATCATCTATCTATCGTGTGTGTGTGTGTAGTTTAGAGAGGTTATGATCATCTCAGTAACTCATAAAACATCATACTGGTCCTTTACACTGATGAAAATTTATGAATTGGTCTTGTGAGCAGGTCATATCAAGCACCTTCCATGTCTAAGTAAGATATCCACATGTCAGGGGTTGGAGACAGTCCTCATGTAAGATTATGCAGGCCTGCATTATTGAAGTTTCCAGCAGTTCAATGGAGTAGAATGGAGTGTGTGTGGATTTCCCTCTTAAGTAATAACCAAGTCACTGCCCCTTGCACCATGTACCACAGAGAAAGAAACAAAATTTGGTGGCCCTCTTGGTTTGGAAGCAATAGATACCATTATACGGTATGTGCTGCTGTAGTTCATTTACCAAGGAACCCAGAGGCTGCAAGTTTTGAGTTAGGCAGAAAACAAAACAGAGTCCTTCAGCATGTTCAGACTGCTGTGCAAGCTGCTCTGCCACTTAACTCTCATTATCCCCAGACCCAAAGGTATGAAACTGTTAGTGGGGCCTGTCAGCATGACTGGCAAACTCCAAAGCCCTCCTCTGCTGACAACTATTCTCCATTCTTAAAAGTTGGTTCATGGCCCCTGGTAGAGACTTTATACCTCACCAAGGGATACCAAGTTGACTGTGCAACACAACTGTCCATCATGTAGTGAATATCCATCATGAATTAAATCTACCAAACTACCATATTGGACATGCACACCAACATCCTATTATAAATTGGAAGCAGTATATATGAGGGCAAGACCAAGCAGGTCTGGAAAGTTCAGGCAAACTGTACCAATAGCTGGCTCTGGTTCCCACGGCTCCTGTTCCTATTGCTTTACCACCTCCCCCTTAACCTAGTCCCATGGCCTCTGAGTTTTTTATGTCAAGTTATTGGAAGAAGACAAGGTAAATACAGACCTTGTCTGCAGATGAATCAGCATGATAAGGCTGGAACCAGGCAGAAGTGGATACATACACTCAGGGATGATCCTGAAAGGTTGGGATTATCCTGGGGGGCAGAACTTCAAGTGGTACATCTGGTCATCCACTTCCCACAAAAGGAGAAATGGCCTGGGAAACAAATCTATAATGATTCATAAGCAATGGCTAATGGTTTGGCTGCTTGCTCAGAGACCTGAAAAATTGGTGACAAGTCTGGGGTAGAGATGTGTGGGTGGATCTTTCTGAGCTATTATAAAGCATAAAGATGTTTATGGCCCATGCACATCATCGGCCAGGGACATCCATGGCAGAGGAGGTTCTCATTAATCAGGTGGAAAGGATAGCCCATTCTCTGCATGTCAGTCAGCAGCCCAGGGCTTGCTACATAGAGGCTACATACTACAGTGTCCCTTTCAACAAGTCTTACCTGGCTACCACAACCCCCAAGTGCCCAACCTGCCCAAAACAGAGGCCAACACTGAGCCACCAATATGGCATCATTGCTGGAGTAACCAGTCAGTGCCATGGAGGGATAACATGTGTCCTCACATGAAAAGACAAAGATTTTTTTCTAAAAGATTTTATTTATTTATTCATGAGACACACACAAACACACACACACACAGGCAGAGACACAGGCAGAGGGAGAAGCAGGTTCCATGCAGGGAGCCTGATGTTGGACTGGAGCCCAGGTCTCCAGGATCAGGCCCTGGGCTGAAAGACGCGCTAAACCGCTGAGCCACCCCGGCTGCCGGAAGAGACAGAGATTAAGGGCCTGGATTTGCCTCCCCTTGCTCAGCAGTTCTGCTAAGCACCCCAGTTTTAGACATGCGAGCACTTCATTCATTCTCCAATGTTCTTTATCTTGAAATGTGTAAATATTATAGCCCAAATATATTTTTAAAGATTTTATTTATTTATTCATGAGACACACAGAAAGAGAGAGGCAGAGACATGGGCAGAGGCAGAGGGAGAC
Source organism: Vulpes vulpes (assembly GCF_048418805.1). NCBI lineage: Eukaryota > Metazoa > Chordata > Mammalia > Carnivora > Canidae > Vulpes > Vulpes vulpes. The sequence continues at coordinate 45,305,568 of NC_132788.1, read as the reverse complement.
ACAAGCAGGCTCCATGCAGGGAGCCGGATGCGGGACCCAATCCCGGCACTGCAGGACCACGCCCTGAGCCGTAGGCAGGCGCCAAACCGCTGGGCCACCCAGGCGTCCCTAGCCCAAATATTTTTTAAAAGATTGCCTTTTATGCAACTGATGAATCATTAAATTCTACCCCTGAAACTAGTAATACACCATATATTAACTAACCTGAATTTAAAATCTAAAAAAAATTAAAAATAAAAATGAAAGAATTGGCTTTTACCTCTATTTTTAAATAAATATTTCTATAAAACAAAACTCACTAAATGCATTGTCTCTATTATTGTTTTCAAGGCTTCACCAAATGAAGGTGCTGCGACATCAGAGACCTTCTGAATTTATTTCATTCCAATACAGAATAGAAGTTTTTAATTAAAGTTCCATCAAGAAATTCTTCCCACAATTTAATGTATTCCAAGGTGCAATTATAATAATTCAAAATTAAAATTTAAATATAGTTTGTTCTAATATTGTTTAATTTGTTCTGCTTTTCTCTTGCTTTTTATAGAGATAATTTTTAATGCCTTGATCTTCACAAGCTCTTTTCTCAATCATTAAAATTCACCAAAAGCTTCAAATCTGAAGTTTTGGGGGTTTCATCCTTTCAATATACTAATTTTAAAAAGCCCAACTGATTTTGAACAAAATATAACCAAAATCCATCAGAATATTTATAGAAAGTTCAATGCCATACATCGATTTACAAAATCATTCCTCAAAGGCATGTGCATACCTAAACTATAAGTTGGCAGCAAAAAGAGGAAGCATGCTCTACCACCTACAATATTTTTTGTATTCATCAAATTCATTATGTTTTGATAAATAAATACTTCATCACAAAAATTTTGTCACTCAATTATAACAACTATGATAATATGCAAATATTTGTAAATATTGACAATTACAGCTTCTGTTTTGATTAGTAAACTATTGCAGCTTGGTTGGATGGAATTATAAATTACATGTGCATCACAATCAATCACAAGTATATCTGTGTTCTTTAGGTTTCTTTATTTTGTAAAAACATGGTTTTTAAAATACTTGGCCCCATCAAAATTTATAATTGTCATTATCATCATAAAAATAATTGTATCTCTCTAATGCTAGCCTTATATTTGAATTTATAATAGCATTTACAATAATGTTCCCTTCAACAGAATGAACTTCTTAAAAGCTTCATTTTTATTCTATGAAGCAGATGGTAAGACAAACATTATTGGAATTAACTTCTATTTGAAGGCTCTTACAATATTATTATGAATCAGTCTTTACTATTTATATATGAATAAATACCATAAATACCATTCTTCTGGTAATGGCATGAAGACCTTAGTAGCTATTACTTCACTTTCCATAGATAAACAAAAAATTGGGGATTGAAAAATGAGCAAAATTAACCTAGAACAATCATGTTTTGATCTAAACAAAAAGCCATGATTGACTGAGTGATGTGTAGGAGTGACTTCTGCTGCTGCACATATTAAATCACCTCCCTGAGGCCTGGGCTTCTTAAAATAACTACTAATTTGTGAAGCAGATGTTGATGTTTCTTCATGAGGTTTGTATCTTCTGGTTCTCATGTAGCCAGTAATATCACTATGGGCCCTGGAGTGGGGTATGAATACTGACAAATGTGTTAGGGCAAGTTATACATTCACCATCAACTTACTTAAGAAGCAGAATTTTATTGCTTAATTTTCCATTAAACACAGACTGCCACCTTTTTTAGATTTTTGCTAGCAGGAATGTTTATCAAAAACAAATAAGTAGTTGTAGCCACATAACCATAGAGTAAATGATGATACAAGAGCATTCAGCCTACTTCCTGAGTGCCCCCTCGAAGGAGACCTCAACCTCTTCTTCCCACCTACATTTTTGTATACCTATCCCATAATTTCCTATGTTTCCCAATGACCACACTGACTGACAGTCTGGTGGCTTCATGCATCTTGCAGGCCATCAAACCGTAAAATGTCCAGTATACCAAGTGCCCCTTGAGGGCAGGAACAGTGAATAAATGTCCCACCTCCAATGTCCTTTTCTGTACCTGGAAGCACAGACATCTCCTCTGTCTTCAGGCTTCTTTCTTCTAAAAGGACAGAGTTAGCTGTCCCTGGCCAATTGTATCTGAGCAAACTTTGTTTGATCAACACCCTGTGTGCTGTCCTTGAAAGAGAGCTGCTAGTTAGATTGCATCAGGAAATGGTTATTGCTAGTCACCTCTCGGACTGACCACTTGTTAAAGTGAAAATTGTGTTCACTGCATGCACATATCATGAACTTCTAAATAAAGTATGGCAGGAGCTAGAACTACAAAGTAGAGGTCTACCAAATCCATCTTGGCTTATTTGAATAGAAGTATTGACAACAAGAGCTTGTTTAAAAATGAAAAATCAAGAACAAATAATAAACTGGTCAGGACACCAGCAGAACAGTCATTATCTGGGACTAATCCAGGAAAACTGCTATCATCATCCTATCAATGGGGAACTTTATATTGAAAGGACTGGTTATCACCATCTGAGCCTGTGTACCAACATTAGGAACCCAAAAAGTGAGGCAGGCAGCTGTGTCTGTGTGCTACCATATGAAGTACACCATCCCACCTATGAAGTATTGTTGCCAAAAATAAAAAACCTGAGTCTAATCAAACTAACTGGAAGTTCCAGGAAATGTGATGAATGAGCTAAATGACACCACAAGAAGGAAAACAGACAAATCTAGAATCTGGGCATTCCACAGGACAACTAACCTGGTTTCCTCAACAAGCAATTAGACCAAAAAAGAGGATAGGTGTAGCAGGGGGAGCTGCTCTTGAGTAAAAAAGACATAAGAGACATAATAGCCAAATGCAATGTTAGGGCCTTATTTAGATCCCCATTTGAAAAAACCAGCAATAAATAACCACATTGAGACAATCGAGATATTAGAAGGTACCAAGGAATAATGGTTGTTACCTTCGCTGTGATAACTTTATTATGTTATGCAAGAAAATGTTCAATCCTTAGAAATTCCCACTGAATTTACATAAGGATAAAGTAATGTGCTTTCTGAAATTTGCTGTAAAATACTTCAGCAGAGAAAATTAAAGGTAGATGAAGCCAGTGGAGCACAGTCATGCTAAGTCTAGAATCTGGGTGTTGGATAAATGGAGGCTTGTTATACTATTATTTCCTATTTTATATATATTTTACATTCTATATTTAAATTTTAAATTTAAAATGTTCAACAAGGCAGGGCCAAGAATGGGGCCATGAGGAGAGGGATATGTTTTAAGCCCCTTCCCCCTTTTTAAAAGATTGCATTTATTTATTCATGAGAGACACAGAGAGAGTCAGAGATGTAGGCAGAGGCAGGCTCCCTGCAAGGAGCCTGATGTGGGACTCGATCCCGGGACCCCGGGATCACAACCTGAGCTGAAGGAAGATGTTCAACCACTGACCCACCCAGGTGCCCCTGTTTTAAGCCCTTGGTCTACTTTTCAATCTGTTAATCCATGCTGCCTGAATGTGGTTAACCAAGGAGGTAGAATTCCACCTAACTGATCAATGTTGCTTCTATTTTATCACCTATGGAGAGCTGTTGAGACCATGGGTCCTTCATTTTGTTCTTACTACAATTATAGTTAAAATATATGTTTTGCTATACATTTCCACTGAGATTGTTCTGGGCTTTAGCTTTTTTGATTATTCATATTAGTTTATATCACCCACCTTGTCCATTATAAAACCTCACCGAGATCATTGGAGATAAACTGATCTCCCTCTATGACTCCGCAGCTTCTCTACCTGCCTACCAAACTGTTCTTCACAGATTGGCAGAGTCGAATTTCCTAAGTTTTTTGGAGAAGTCCCTACATCTTCAGTTCTTTCCCTTGTCGTCTCTAGGCCATGAGATCCCATTATGTGTTCCGTGATTTTTTTTCCAGGTGTGTAAAAGATGGTTTCCTGATGGCAAACTACCATAACTGCAATGACCAGCATGGTCACCTCTCTTGGTATTCTGATAATATGACTTGCCTCCTACCAGATCTGTTTCTTTGGAACCCACGATTCTACTTGCCAAGTCCTAATAGCCCACCCCATTGTGGTTACATAGAAAGGACTATAGTTTTCTAGTTATTTCCAAATCTTAAAAGTTTTATTATTTTTCATATTCTGTACATTGGTATCTAATCAGGTGAGGCCAGAAATGTTTCCTAATTATTTGGCTCTTTTTTTTTTTCTATATCTGGAAGTGCAGACATCTCTGTCTTCAAGGATTCTTTCTTCTAAAGCACCCAGCAGCCTCCTAGAACATAGTAATACTGCATGAATATTTTTACAGCAAATGAACAAATGAAAATGTCATATATGCCTTTCATTCTGCAACATCCAGGATTAGAAATAGTTGCCATGCATTTCTCCACAGTAAATCTTAATGTATAATTATTAGAATCCAGTTGGCAAATCTCCCTCCAAATAGAGTCTTCCCAATCTGTTGAAATGTACTTTATCCTTTAGCAGGATCCTTCTCACACCCTACGCCACACCCAGTATGAAAAGCCAAAGTTCTGAAAACAACTACTAGATGTGTGATCTTGGTCAAGTTACTTAACTTCTCTTTGCCTCAGTTGAGGAACTATAAAATAATACCTACCTCAAAGAAAACCGAATGAATCAACATGTATAAAGCATTTAGAACAGTGCCTGACAAACACTAAGTCTTCTTCTTCCAAAAAAAAAAAAAAATTATTTATTTATTCATGAGTGACATAGAGAGAGGGGCAGAGACACAGGCAGAGGGAGAAGCAGCCTTCCTCTGAGGAGCCTGATGTGGGACTCAATCCTGGGACTCCGGGATCACACCCTGAGCCAAAGGCAGACGCTCAACCACTGATTCACCACTGCATCTCAAAACTAAGTCTTCAATAGATGTTGGCACATATTACAGGCATACCTTGTTTTTTTTTAATATATTTTTTAAAGATTTTATTTATTTATTCATGAGAGACACACACAGAGAGAGAGAGAAGCAGAGACACAGGCAGAGGGAGAAGCAGGCTCCATGCAGGGAGCCTGACCTGGGACTCGATCCTGGGTCTCCAGGATCAGGCCCTGGGCTGAAGGCGGCGCTAAACCGCTGAGCCACCAGGGCTGCCCGCATACCTTGTTTTTATATGCCTCAGATAAAAGTTATTTACAAATCAAAGGTTTGTGACAACCTTGCCTTGAGAAAGTCTACCGATGTCATTTTTCCAACAGCATTTGCTCACTTAATGTTTCTGTGTCTCGTTTTGGTAATTCTTGCAATATTTCAAACTGGTTCGTGATTATTACATTTGTTATGGTGACCTGTGATCAATGACCTTCAGTGTTACTACTGTAATTGTTTCGGCGTGCCATGACCTAAGGCCATCTAAGAGGGCAAACTTACTTGGCAAATGTTGTGTATATGCTGACTGCTCCACCAAAAGCCATCCTCCCTCTTCCTCTCTTGAAGCCTCCTTATCCCCTAAACACAATATTGAAACAAGGCCAATTATTAACCCTACAATGGCCTCTAAGTGTTCAGGTGAAAGGAAGGGTTGATTGATGGGGCAAGCTTCAGTACTGTCTTGTTTTTAAAAAACTGCCAGGGCCACCCCAGCCTTCAGCAACCCTGATCAATAAGCAGATCAACGTCGAGGCAAGACCCTTCCCCAGCAAAAAGATTGACTCATTGAGATCTCAGGTGATGGATGGCATTTACCTTAGCAATAAAGTATGTTTTGATTAAGGTATGTATAAGGGTTTTTTGGGGGTTTTTTTTTGTTTGTTTGTTTTTTAAGATTTTATGTATTTAGGGCAGCCCGGGTGGCTCAGCGGTTTAGTGCCGCCTTCAGCTCAGGGCCTGATCCTGAGGACCCGGGATCGAGTCCCACGTCAGGCTCCCTGCATGGAACCTGCTTCTCCCTCTGCCTGTGTCTCTGCCTCTCTTTCTCCCTCTGTGCCTCTCATTAATAAATACATAAAATCTTTAAAAAAAATAAAAAGATTTTATGTATTTATTTGAGAGAATGAGAGAGAGAACAGGAGCAGGGGGGAAGGGTAGAGGGAAAGGGAGAAGCAGATCCCCTCAGAGCAGGGAGCCTAATGTGGGACTCGACCCCAGGACCTAGGATCATGACCTGAGCCGAAGGTAGATGCTTCACTGCCTAAGCTACCCAAGCGCCCTGCATATTGGGTTTTTTTAGGCATAATACTATTGCACACATAAGAGACTACAGCATAGTGTAAACATAACCTTTATATGCACTGGGAAACTAAAAAATTCATTTGACTCCCTTTATTGTGATATTTATGGCAATGCAGTAGTCTGAAATAAAACCTGCAGCATTTCCGACGCATGCCTATATTGTTACTCAGGTCACTAATCTCTTACTGTTTTGACATCTAGTTGTTTTTGTCTTTCACTGACATTGATTCTTTTTTTAATAGCAAAGAGGTGTTGAGGTAATAGGGGACAAAAGACCCAAATCCAGAATATGAATGCAACATTAGTGAATTCCAGGACATGTGCCAACAGACCAGCAGGCAGCACTAGCATTTCATCCCTATTAAAAGACCTGCTAATCTACAAAGTGATTGCTGTGAGCAGTCTCTGGAAGCAGTCATAGGTTGGTCCTCTACATTTAAAGGTTATTTGACTACCAGACACCCTGCCCACTCAGTAGTTGGGAGTCATATAAAGAGAAAATAATTTGGAAGACTAGAAGAAAGCATTTTTTAACTTGTCTAAAGTAAAAAATAAATTAAATTGTCCCTTTTCCTGAATGTTATTTTCCAAGATAAGAAGGCTTGTCTGAAGATGCTGTTATGCCAAAAAACACAGTGCCAAGAACGAAAAGTTTTGTTACACATGTAAGAAAAATGTGTATAAAGGTTAGCCTTCCAGAAGTGTGGCTAAAAATACTCAAAATCATGGACTAAGACCTGAGACAGACCATGGAGGTTCTCTCGTTCATTCCCTTCACTGCACAGATGAGGAAACAGTCCCAGAGAGGTCAGCAGTTACCCAGTTTTACCAGATGTACCAGACAGACCCAGGCCATCCCTCTTTCCATGTAGGTCAGCCAGTGATGATATGGTTAGACCAACGCACGTATTCAAGCCACTCAAGAGCTTCTCAATAGGAGAGTCAGATACCCTCTTAAACCCTAATGGGCAATACACATCTTTCAGAGTTTTCAGGAATAGAATATAAAGATATGAATCAACTATCGAAACATAATGAAAACATGGAAGTTTCACCTTGAACATTACCCAATATGAATGCCACGTAACAAAGTAACTCTGAGAATTTTTCATACATATCGCAAATCACATAATTTCCATTTGGTCCCTATCTTGATTTCTCCAGAATAAACTCAGTGGACTCCAAATTACTGTCATCATTTCCAGGGTTCATTATTGCTTTCAGAATCCTAGACAGAGATTCTATTCACTGTGGGTGTCCTCTATCGAGTCTGACTGCCAAGAAGGGGCTTGGGAAAAGGGACAAAGTAGATTGAACAGATTTCTTAAAAACATAATCATTATATATAAGCTGTTTATTCCAAAAGAGACTTAAATCTTTGATGGATGGGTGAGTGGTTGTGTCGGTGTGTGTTGGGGGGAGTGTGGAGGGCTGGGAGGGTATAGGGGTTGCGGGGTGTGGGGGGTGTGTTTAAATTTGCTAAACAGCGCTGTGGTATCCTGCCTAAGAGCTCAGTCTCTGGAGTCAGAGTGTCTGAGTTTAAATCCTGGCCCCACAACCTGCTAGCTGTGTGATCCTTGGCCGGGTACTTAAAGCCTATTTTGTGCCTCAGTTTCCTCATCTATTTTATAGGCATAATATGAAAACTTAGCTCAAATAGTCTCTGTGAGGATTAAATGAGTTAATGTACATACAGCCTGTAGAACATTCTCTGGCATACAGCAAACATGTAATTAAACATTAACTGTTACTATCCAGAGGTCACTCATCTGACAACCACAGTTATTTGGAAAAACACCCAAGTAAGCCTTCTACAAAACCTGGGCACTACAGCCCGGCCACTTAAGTCATAGACAAGTCTCTGCTGATTTTACACTAAATCCTAACAAATATATCTTCTTCCTTGTACAGGAAGTCGCAAATCACAGGTACGTGTCTTCCTCTCGATGCCAGCTGCCAGCCCTTGAAGCAGCTCCACAGTCACTGGTGCAAACAATTTTTATGGAGCACCTACTGTCTCCATAGCATAATGGGAAGGCCAGGTAGCTACCCACACCAGGAAGTCATCATATGGTAGGGAAAACGAGCCATACACAAACACTTCAGTGGTAAACCCAAGAGTTTGAGAAGTGTGTGCAAGAGAAGCACCAGGCTGGGTGAGATCCAATTTAACCAGCTCCTTCTAGTGTGGAGGAGATCCAGGAGAACACTACAGACAGGAAGGTACAGACGGCTGTTCACATATGGATAGGAGGGACCTTACCCACACCACGATTCATTATCCCTAGACTGCCAAAAAATAAAAACAATGATTTTTAAAGGCAGGCTTAAAAACACAAATCCCCATGTAAAACCCAAATCGTTACATAAACCCACAGACCATAATACCCAGTATCACAGACAAGGCTACATTGATTCACCACTGGGTTCCTTTACGGCTGCTTCTATAAGGGGCCACACTGGGCCTCCACGAGCACTGGGATTGCTTCCCACTCTTGGAGCTGCAAGGCCATAGCTCAGTGACTCACCAAGTCACTCTGCCCTGCCCTGCCTCTTCCAGAGCCCGCCAACGCCTGCCGTGAATGCACATTTGCTAAACTGTCAACTCGTTCCTTTAATAACTCTTAATGTCAATTTATCCAGCACGGTCTGTGCAGCAATTTATGACTGAGTAGGAGGCAGAGCAAAGTTGAGCAAAGCAGGATGAGTCAGCTTTCCCAAGACTCCCTTCTATTAGCTAGGTCTGGATTGGGAGAGGGACTCCAGGAAGGCTTTCAAACTCTCATCAAAAGTGAAGACTTTCACCTAGTTGTCCTCATGTGGTCTAGCCACTTCCTAGTGAGCAGCACATTTCCCCTGGTGTGGTCACTTTCCCCTGGGGTGGTTGGTGAGAGCTATCCAGAGCCAGTCTCCGGGGGGGGCGGGGTGCCCTCCGAGGAGTGGCCCTGCCATCCTCACACTCTCACCCATCTTTCTAAGGGGCACTGGGCAACAGTCCCACACTTGCAGACAGAAAGGCCATTTGTTATTAGCCTAGGCCCAGAGGCTAACCTGAAACTGAGCTTAAAAACTAACTATGAGCTGGGATGAGTGTGATGAAAAAGGTCCCAACCCCGTGGCTCTGCTCAATAAGCATTCATTACTCATGTATATCCAGGAAAGGCCACAGGACTTCCCACTGTCACCACTAAAGGAGAGACGAGACGTTCCATTCTCGGGCTGCTTGCAGATACCACTGATGCCTTGAAACTTGGTCTGAAGATCTCTGAAAATATGGCAGGAACAAAGAAAGTCCAGGTGGGGTAGGGCAGGTGCTGTAGAAGAAGTGCTGTCATTTCAAAGGAATTTGGGGTACAACAAGAGGAAGACTTGAATATACCTTCAGAAGAAACTTTGTTCCAGGGGAGCCACTCTAGGGGCCATTTGAGGATGGAAATAGGAAGCTGAGTCCATAATTAGAGAAGAAAGAGGCTTTTGAGGCAGTGCTGTGGGTCTTGGGGCTGAAATACTCTGTGTGATCATGAAAAATATTGTCCATAGGTAAAGTACACTTCTACTCTCTGTATTTAGTTGTCTTTGAAGAGATTTTATTTCATTTCACCTTTTAAGAATGGATGGAGGCTTCTTGGTGCAAGAAAACTGCTGTTTATTCTTGGGAGGTGGTGGATGCTTTCATTGGCTTAGGGCTATTGGGGAATTTGGGCACAAGGGGCAGAAGATGGAGGAGAACCTCTCAAGAGAGAGGAAGATGAAAACCCAGGTACCAACAACGTAGTCCCAGAGACCTAGAAGAGGCTCCGTGCTCAGTATTTCGGGGTGACCATTCCTGTGTCCTGGGCATGGCAGCTCTGAGAGCCTCAGAGATAGCCCCTAGGGGAGGACATGGATATTCTCACTGGGGACATCATCACAATGGCTGGCCGAGAGTCATGGAAGATTCCTGGGCTGTACTCATCAACCAGGGAAGCCAGAGCACTGGGAGACAAGCCCCTAGGCAAAGATGATGGCATTCTCATCAGGAACTCACTGGCCATTTCCAGGGCTGTGGACATTGACCTCAGGGAGCCCAAGAGGGAGAAAAAGAACCCAAGAGATGATTTCTGAGTGAGTTCTGGAATGCCAGCTTGAAGCACTCAGAAATAATTGGCACACTCTCGAAGGGATGTTAAGTTCCTGCTTGGCAAGATCTAGGCCTAAGATTAACATATGTGCTCCCAGGCTGGTGAGACTTACACCAACCCTCTTGTCTGTGATAAGACACAATTTATTTAGCAAATCATTCTATTCCCAGTTCTACTACTGATACCACACGGCTTTGGTTAAGCGGCCTTAGTTCCTTGAGGCTTATTCTCTTAGTTAACCCCAGATGATGTTTGCCCATTTGCCCTGAAGCCTGAAGGTGACACGGACTGCACTGACTTCCATGAAGGAGGAACTGCAGATGGGCTGCCCCTAGAAACATCTTCCAAATGGAGAGTGAGAAGTCTAAGTAAGAGAACCATGCGAAAGAAAAATAAAGGTAGAAACGGTAAATGAAGCCACCTTAGCTTGAATTCTCCCAGAAACAGAACCTGCCACAGGACTTGAGTAGAAGTAGTTTATGTAGAAGTCACAAGCAGCAGTCACAGAGAGGTAGGGGAATGAGACAGAGAAAGCAGCTAATGAAGTGTGCACGTTAAACCACCTCAAACAGTGGGCAGCCAGTCAATCCAGCATGAAAATGCTAAGAAACTGTGCAAGATACACATGTCCAAACTGTTCTACCCACCAGATGAGGGAGCTGGAGTATTTGTAGACCAATGTCTGTCTGTCATTGCTGAGGGTAACTCCCCAGGGGGCTGTTAATTCTCCAGGTCTCTTCTGGTTTTCAAGGCAAGCAGGCAGCCTGCATTTGAAAAAGAAAAAAAAGGAAGGAAGGAAGGAGAAGGAAGGAAGGAGGGAAGGAAGGAAGGAAGGAAGGAAAAGAAAAAGAAAGAAAGAAGAAAGAAAGAAAAGAAAGAAAGAAAGAAAGAAAGAAAGAAAGAAAGAAAGAAAGAAGAAAGAGAAAGAAAAAGAAAGAAAAAGAAAGAAAGAAAGAAAGAAAGAAAGAAAGAAAGAAAGAAAGAAAGAAAGAAAAAGAAGAAAGAAAGAGAATTCCCTAGTGCAGAGCAGAGACACTGAGAGCTCAAACTCACCCAGAACACACTGAAATGATAGGGTCCCAGGTACACAAAATCTGCTGTGTCACTTGGCCTTGCACCACTGAGATCCACTTGTACTGTGTTTTAAGTTCACTCTGGTCACCATTTCTTCAAGGTGGTAACTGGTCACAGCTTCCTAAGGAAACAGCGTACAGTAGGAAGCAACAGCCCCTTCTGCTACAGTTGGTTCCAAGGCTACAACTGATACTTATCATCTCTGTGTCTAGAATCCATTCTAGATTCTCCTCACCTTCAGGCAAAGCACTGATCTAAGTTGCTTGCCCAGCCAGTGTGCCCAGTTACATTGTTTCCCTAACAAGGTAAAACTCAGACCTTCTTCTCTAGTGTGTCTAAGTCCCTGGCCATCATGCTCTTGTCAGACTATGGCTTTTTCAATTGTCCATTTAAAGTTATTTTTTTTGGTGATGAAAGTGCCAAGGAACATTCCGGTAAATTCCAGACATATCTTTCTTGCCTCTGTTATGGATATGCAGCAGCAACTGTCCTCAAGATAACCCGGGTCAATTACCCCTGTTGGTATGGGAATTTCCTTCTTTGCCTACTGGTCTGCTTACATGAGGAACCCAAAGTGAACATGTAGCAGCCATAACCTTAGATTTAGTAGAGCTCTTACTGCATCCCCTGACAGAACGTCCCTCCCCTTGGACCAGGAACTCAAATCCAGCTGAGCCTACAGTTACAGGGGCTAGAAGCACAAATTCCTCCAAGTAGGTTACTGAAAAAAATGGTAAAAAGAGCCATTTCTACTACAACCACATCGTTCCTAGACCCATGTTATCTACTTCTGAGCAAAATGTCACTGTGTAATAGTCACTGGCTTAATGTTTTTACTCTACCTTGAAGGACAGTGTATCAACCTCTTTGTGTCATCTCTAAGCTAGCAATTGCCCTGCACCTTTTAAGAGACCAACCCAGTGTTCTATTAGGCCAGTCACTTCTGAATGATGCACAGCACATATAGAACCAGTGGATCCTGAGGTCTTATACTCATTTTCATTTTCCTTCCCTGTAAAGTGGGCCTGTTGGTCCAAAGTGATGTAACAAATATCCCACAACGATAACCAGAGAGTGGTGCTGGCAAAAGCACTAAAGGCAGGAAAGGAAAACACATACCTGGAATAAGTAATAATTCCAGCAGGTATGACTCAGTATTCCTTCCAGGATGTTGGCTGGTTGGTCTCCTTGTAGGTGATTCCGTATCAGTCTCAGCTGCCTTACAGTTCTCACATTCAGCAGTAACAGCAGGTAGATCAACCTTGTGATGATGTCCATGCCCTTGGGCCTATGCACAGCCTCAGTCTCCACCTCCATGACTACCTTGTTCATAGCCTCATCATGTGAGAACAAGGGTGACCAAGGAGAGGGGCTGGATCATTTCCACTGGATGAATCACTCTATGCACCTGGTTGTTCTGGGCAGCCAGTGTGGAGGATGCCTCTTGAACTGGTCATTGAGGTAAACACAAAGATCCTCATATTCCCCTAGATGTACCCATAATTCTTTAGACCTCATAGTCTCCGAGCTTCCAATCTTTCTCCTCCTAAGCCACTGACCAAATAGCTAAGTCATTCACCACTGCCCATTAATCCAAGTATGTCCTTGCCTCAGACTACTTCACCTCCCTACACAAAGTTGAATGCCAGGTGTGCTGTTCTAAGCTCTGCTCATGGGGAAGATGTCCCCCATTCCCCTAAGACTGTCTTTCAGAGGCATCTCTGAGTAGAGCTGTAATGCAGCAGCATATCAAATGTATCAACATCTCGAGCTGACCCATTTATGAAAAGACTCAAGTTTTTTCTCTGTTGATCAGCTGGTCATAGGAAAGCATCAATGAGGCCATAGGGGAGGCACTGGTATAAGAGAGATAAGTGCACAAGATTTCAGACCATCTATTCTTATAACTTATTTGTGTTTTCCAGATGTACTCATGCCCTAAATGTAATATTCCTGTGGTATGATGGATTGCTGCCACATCTGCGTGATTTGGCGAGTCTGAAAATACCCAGGACATGATGGAAATCTCCAATCACTTGCTGTCTCATGTCAAATGCTCGGTGTCTACCAAGGCTCAGTAGTATATCAAGGGCTGCTTCTCGAATAGTGAATAGCTCTCTGCTGCAGATGGCATGGCCTCACTTTAGAACCTGAGGATTCTGTTCTTCAATTCTCCTATCAGAGCTTGCCAGAAATACTGTAGAATATTCTGGTCTACCATAGCAACACTATAAAGCATCTTCTATATCTCCAGACAACTGGAGTTCACAAGTTTTACCAGTGTTCCAGGATCTTGGATTTTTTGAGGTTTATTTCCCATCTTCTGATGCATTTATGTCCTAACAGAGCATCTAAAGTATTTGCCATCTGCCCTTCCAGATCTAAATCAACAAAGTATTGACAACACAGTATGGACTGACATGGTAGACAGATCTGATGTTCTAAAGAATGTTTAGGTAATCAAGGCACCTTTGGATTATGTTATAATAAAGAATATAAGAGACAACACAGGTCTGAGGCATGACTGTAAATTCCAGGTAAATGCAAACTGCTTCAGCATCTCCTTTTCTTTTAAAGATTTACTTATTTATTTGAGAGAGAGAGAGAGCACATAGATGAGCAAGGAGAAGGGCTAAGGAGAAGGAGAGAGGAAATCTTCATGCAAACTTCCCACTCAGCATGGAGCCCAATGCAGGCTCCATCCCAGGACCCTTAGATCATGACCTGAGCTGAAATCAAGAGTCAGCCGCTTAACCAGCTGAGCCACTCAGGCACCTCTTTTCTTGAAATGAATTGAAAAACATGCATTTTCCATATCACTAGCCACATACAAAGTGTCAGAGGCTGCACTGGTGTTTTCAAGTAGAGATACAACCTATACACAACAGCTATAATTGGAGTTACCACTTGATTAAATTTACTGCAGTCCTGTGTCAGAGAGAAAGAAATTACATAAAGAAATGGTCTGGACAACCATCCCTGCACATCTCTGAGGATGGCACTAATTTCTGCCAAGCCATCAGGATGAGATTTTGCTTTTGAGTGATTATCTGGGCTGGAGATGGGGGAATTGGGAAGGAGTGGCAATCTCAGAGGCCTACACTTGGTATTTCCTATGGGTCAGAGAACTACAGGAAAGGGAATCAATCTGAAGGTTCTGTTTGGTAATATAACCATTTTAGGGGACCCAGAGACCTGAGAATGACCACAGTTGGGGCAGTAGTCTCTAGACCAACTGGAACATGGACTTGGACCAGGACTCTACTTATCACCAGATCTCCAAATGCCTCAAATCTACCATCTAATAAAATGACATATTGGATCTCCTGGTGTTGTCAGTCTTATTACCTAGAAAACAGAATCTGAGAAAGATACATATGTATAGGAAGCATATCAGGGACTGACTTTGGGGACAACACCTGTGAGGGAATGAGGACACAGACTTGGGCAGAGAAAGAAGTTGAATGGCAATGCAGTTGCAAGGGACCCCATCTGATGCTGTGGAGGGCTCTGAAGCTAGGCTAGCCTTTCAGAGATGTAACACATTAAGGCCAGTGGCCTAGCCTTTGACCCAGCACTTTGGCTGGTCATTAAATGTGGGCTTCCGCCAAGGAGGGGCTCAGCTATAAGCCATCAGCAGCCAATACACCTAGCAGCTGAGAAGATGATCCTTCTTCAGACCCAAAGGAGGTTCTGGGACACACACTACAGCATCCACTCTAGTCCAACTCTTGCGCTGCTTGGATCCATTTGATTTGTAGTAAGTTTACCCCTCCAGGAATAGCTCCTTCAGGAGTCTGAATGTAATAGGACAAAGTGTAGCCCCAGGGGCTGCAGCTGATCTCAGGCCTCAACTGATACCCATCATTTCCTTCCTCTACCAACCATACTACATTTCCCTCACTGTAGATTAGCACATCTGCTGTCCTAGTGACTTACCTGATGGAGTGAATCAGAACCTGTCTGAGTCCCTGGTCACCAAGCCTTCTCAGGCAATGGCAATTGCCTTTTTTCATTTTCTATCAAAATTGAGCTAGGTCTGCCAAGTTTATGGCCCAGCTTGGACCTGCTATAGAGCCCTCTCTGTTCTGGACCCCCACTCAAAACTTATAGCTTTCCTTGTTCTTCAGCAAATGAACCTGACCATTATGTCCAAACATGGAATATGTTGTCTACATAAACCCAAAAGGCAAAGCCAGCATTGTGGTATGTTCTTACTAGGGGAGGGAATAAGAAGAAATCATTTTTTCTTTATTTTGGAAAGAGATCCCAACTTGCCTCAGACCACGGGGCCTCTAAAGCTATTTTGAGAAGGTAGTCCTCCAACTAGATTTATCTTTCATCAGCTGGAGTGCAGGTATCTTACCAAAGCCTCCAACATACTTGCCACTTCTTGCTCATCAGTTCAATTAGCATGATGCCATCAGCATAGTAGACCAATATAAAGTTTTACAGATTTTCCAGATGGTCGGGGACCCTTCAGACTTTCATATGACAGAGGGCAATGAGTTAACATAAAAGCTAAAGAAAGATTATAAATGTATACGGTTGTTTGTCCCACATGAATAAAAACTGCTTCTAGCACTCTTTTCTAATAGGAATAGAAGACCACACACTTGCCAGATGCATGGCCATATACCATGAACCAGAGGTCATATTAATCTACTCTAGTAATGATGTCAGCAGGGCAGCTGCAATTAGACTTCCTCCTTAGCTGAATTGCTAGTAATCCACTCCTAGGATCCATCTCATTTTATAGGAGGCAAACTAGTGAACTAAATGTAAATGAGGGGGACAACCATGTATGCATCCCCTAAATCTTTAAGAGTGTCACTGATCCCTAGGGTACAATATTATTTTTGTTTTACTACCTTGGAGGCAAGGACGCAGATTCAGAGGTTTCCACTGAACCTTCCCACTATATTAGCTCCTACCATGTACTCCTAGGCTCAGATATGGGAATTGTTCCAGCTATCAAGTATGTCCAGTTCAAATATGCATTAAAGAATGGGAAAGTGACTACAAGGTAGGTCCGTGGGCCTAGTAGAACCACTGTGAAACAAAGCCTAGCCAGGACTCTATTTATACTACTGGGCTCCATATGTCCCTTCTCCAACTGGGTGGCATGATACTTCAGTCGCTAGATTACAGGATTACAATTACTGGGATCCTGTGTCCAACAGTCCTTGAAATGCCTGTTATTCCCCCCTTCCCCAGGGTACAATTACTGAAGAAAATGGACAGAGGTTCCTTTGGGGAAAGACTGGGAAACTCATTACCACATACATTTGCTGTAGTGTTACAAAATTGTTCCTCCTGAGGATCTTCAGTCAATGGGTTCTGGTCCTGAAAACTGGTTCAGATGAGAAAATGGAACAAGGAATTGACTTTTTATTGAGGCAGGTACCTTCAGTCTCCTGATAATCTATCCTTGATTTCTTCCACTTGCTTCAACTGAACAATACTCTTGCTGGCAACCCATCTATCTTGCTGCAGGACAACATGTTCCATCATTACTCATTCCTGTGGCTCTCTACACACCATGCCCCGAAGGCAGCTATTCCACTCTATTGCTCATAAAGAACATTGCGCCACCTGGAGTCTATTATTCAGGATTTTATCACCCCCATTGCTATCAAAGATCTGTTTTGTTTTGTTTTGTTTTGTTTATTTTAACAGACTCACCCATCAGTCTGGCTGGCAGCCCTCACCAGTGTGTTCCTTACCTCTTTGGTAAAGCATAGCCCTTCTGTGGACTACGGTGGGCTGGTGGGCTTTCCACCCTTGCATGGTGTCCCAACTTTATCATGCCTGCTATTCTAAGCCTTTTGGTCTTAGGGAGTAGAAGAAGTTCCCAGTCTGCAGTGGAATTCTGGCATTTCTACTTCACTTTGTGTGAGCCATCACTTTTTTCAAGCTTCTAAGAACAGCATGATAGTATACTAAATCCCTTATAAGTTCTAGAAAATCAGACTGCTACCAATCAATAAATTTTCCATTTCCAAGTTTTGCTCTGCCACCCTTGATCCATTGCCATCAGGATCTAGTCCCAGATGGACTCCCTTGGCTTCCACCTGTGAACTGATTATTTGGCCCCAGGGGTGAGGGCGTTGAGAGTGGGGTAGCAACAGATCCTGAGGGAGGTACATGTTGTATTCTAAGGCAGAGGCCCTTTCATTATCTTTAAGTAAAACTGGGGGTGGGTTGATAGTCCTTTAACAGGGAGGAGTGGGCTACTTCTATAGGCCCAGTAGATTCAGAGATATCTAGGGACCGAAGAACTCAGATGCATCAACTCAGATGTTCTTATTCCAAATTTGAGGGTCCCAGCTTTTCCTGACCTGGACCTTGACCTTGCTGTACCAGAACTGCTAGATTCCAAGTTTAACTTTATATGAGATTCCAAAACCCCTATAATTAATACCTGGGCCTGACCCTCAGCTTTTTCTACCTTCCAGCTACAGGAGATAAGAGAAACTTTACATGTTGTAAGAAAGCCTTCTAGCTTTACCACATCACTTTAAATTAGTGATTAGTTACCACCTAGCCTTTGATTGTCTCTCTTTAATTGATAGCATCCAATAAGTTATCCAATTCCATTGTCCTTAGAGTCACTACTTCCCCAGGACCTCTTGAATGCATGAGATTTTGCTCCTGCCAGTGCATTGCCTTCTATCAGCATACCAGTATCCTATCCTAGTTCACCACAAGTGAAAGTTTCAGAAATTGTCCTGCTACAGCCTTACCAGGAATTCTCCAAATCCTTTATCCACCAGAGATGGACTCCTCACTGCCACCTATCTGATTGGTAATCCAGTTCTAAAGTCCCACTTCTAGTTCTAATTGTCTTGGGTTGAGTTTTTTGGTAAATAGACTCTGAGATGAAGATTTTTGTGCAGGAAGTTTAGTGGAGAATGTGGTAAGAACAACTGAAAGGGCAAGTTGGATGATAAGGAAAGTTGGGTTAAGCACTAGCTAGAATGAAAGCCTCAGCTCTGGCCCTTCAGAGCTGTCTTTAAATGAGTCACAAAGGTTAAGCCTTTGTACCCCACCTCAACTAGTCAGTGGATGTGGGATGCCCAGAGAGAGGTATAACTTTGGGTGAGATGCTTCCTTTAAACTGAAAGAAAGTCCAGAGAGCCATCAGCAGCTGACACTTCCAGCAGCTGGTAGAATGGGTGTCTTGACCCTGAAGGGGGCATGTGGGTGGTATACACAACATCCTCTACAGACCATGATAAGGAATAAGGGTAAGCAGGTGTACAAGCCTAAAAGCCAACTGGATAAAAACTGATGATAAACAATGTTAATGGAAGAAGTCTTGAAAAGTTTTATTTAACTTGTGTTTTTTTAAGCAGTTCAAATTCAATATGAGGGCCTGTTACTTGTGCCAAATCAGAAAGGTCTACAATGTTCAAAATTGTCTTCCTTGCATCACAAAAAAAAAAAAAAAAAGGAACTAGATATTACAAATATTATTAGAGACCAGGGCTTCAAAATCTCACTCAATAGATTCATGTCTCAATAAATAACATAAACCAATAATTACATAAATTACATAATGTGTTAGAAGAAAATAAGTCCTATTAAAAAGAAAAAACAAAAAGAATCATTCAGGAGTTAGAGAAAAAGGAATACAGGGTAGTTTGCAGATTAAATAGGATGGTGATGATAGACCTTATTGTGAAAATGAGTTTGGAAAGAGGACTACTGGTTAAGTCAGAGAGAGAGCAATGATGGTATCTGAGGGAAGAGAATTCCAGGCTGAGAGAGCAGCCATTGCAAAAGCACTGTGGCAGGAAAATGTCTTGGTGATTGAAGAGCAATAAGAATCCCAGTATGGCCAGAGGGGAGAGGTAATTTACAAACAGAGTAGTAGGAGAGAGGCTCAGAGGGGTCATTGGATGGCAGGGGAGGATGGGGGCTGGTAGTCTCTGGCAATAGACCTGAGGCAAGAGACTTGAGTAAGGGCATCCATTGCCATTCAACCAGATTCTATTAATAAATAAATTTTGGGAAGCATTTACCAGTCCACATACACTGATTTTACATGCTCAGTGCTTTGATAGCTTTTTAATATTTTTCCCATTTGGATAAACATAATCTCATGCCCTACTTTACTATATTATTTTACAGTCAAAACAAATTGAATATCATGACTGAAAGTAAATCAAAGCAATGAGACAAAACACACTTTTGTTTCCAAACTATACAACCCTCATAGATATTCTGATATGGCATCTTTCCCACCCCATCCTATAGCTTTCCCCAGAGCAATATTTTTTTCCAATAAGTCCCCTATGGACCATCTGATGAGTCTTAAAGGGATTCAAACATGAAAATCCTATCCTCCATACTTGTAGGCTCACACTGTCGCTCAACCACAAATTATGGCTACTCAGTAGTAATCTGCTAAATGAGTTATATATAGAAACCAAAAGACAGAATTAAAAAACAAAATTAACATGTGAAAGGAATTTACTAAGGCCACTCATTGGACATTCTCTTAAGAAGTCTGGCAGCCACACAATGTTTGGCAACAAAAGTACATGGGTAAGGATTTGTAATTTCCACAATTCTGAAAGAACTTTCTCCCATTGGTCCATGGTAGGTATTATCTTCAGTTAGTTAGACTTTCCAGTTGCTACTATTCTTGATTTATAACTGTAAATTACAGTTAGTCTTCCTTCATCATTATCAGTTTGGCTTGTTGAATTGTTTGGTGTATTTGTGTAAAAAGAAAAGATCTATAATTTTCCAAAAACTAGATTTGAAAGCATATATACATTGTAATTTGAATTGGGGCCACATCAAACCAAAAAGCTTTTGCACAGCAAGGGAGAAGGTTTTGCAAATTATATATCTGATAAAGGTTAATATCCAAACTATATAAAGAACTCCTATAACTTAACACCAAAAAGTAAATAGTCCAATTAAAACCTGGGCAGAGGACCTGAACAGACATTTTTCCAAAGAATACTCACAGATGGCCAACAGACACTGAAAAGATGTTCTACATCACTAATCATGAGGAAATTACATATCAAAACCACAATGAGATATCATCTCACTCCTTTTAGAATGGCTACTATCACAAAGACGAGAGTTGACAAGTGTTGAGGAGGATGTAGAGAAAAGGGAATCCTTGTGCACTGTAATGGGGATGTAAACTGGTGCAGCCACTATGGAACACAACAGGAAGCTTCCTCAAAAAGTTAAAAATAGAACTACTGTATGGTCCAGCAATCCCACTTTTGAGTATACAACCAAAGGAAATGAAGGATCTCAAAGAAATATCTGCACCTTCATGTTCATTGCAGCATTATTCACAACAGCCAAGGTATGGAAACAACCATTAATCCCCACTAAATAAGTGGATAAAGAAAATTCTCTCTATATATACAATATATACAATGCCCTTTAGTGCATCCAAGCTGTCACAAATGGAAGGGTTGCCTTCTATCCCATGGCTGACTAATATTTCAAAATGTGTAGACAGTAATATTAGCCATGAGAAAGAAGGCAACCTTGCCATTTGTGACAACTTGGATGCACCAGAGGACATTATCCTTAATGAAGCAAGTCAGACAGAGAACGACAAATACTATGTGATATCACTATATATGGAATCTATAAAAGCCAAACCCAGAGAAACAGAGTGGAATGGTGGTCGCTAGGGTTGGAGGGTGGAGGAAATAAGGAGATATTAGTCAAAGGGTACAGACTTTCAGTTACAAAATTAACAAATTCTGCAGATCTAAAGTACAATATGGGGATTATAGCTAATAATACCATACTATATACTCAAACTTGCTAAGAGTAGATTTTAAATGTTCTCACCAGGGCAGCCCAGGTGGCTCAGCAGTTTAGCACTGCCTTCAGTCCAGGGCGTGATCCTGGAGACCCATGGGATCGAGTCCCATGTCAGGTTCCCTACATGGAGCCTGCTTCTCCTTCTGCCTGTGTCTCTGCCCCTCTCTCTGTGTGTTTCTCGTGAATAAATAAATAAGATTTTTTAAATAAATAAATAAATAAATAAATAAATAAATAAATAAATAAATAAATAAATATTCTCACCGCAAAACAGAAATAGTAGTTATGTGAAGTGGAGGTGTTAGCTAATGTTAGGGTGGTGATTAATCATTTTGCAGTAATATATAAGTGTATCAAATCAAAATATTGTACACCTTAAGCTTACATAATGTTCCATGCCAGTTATAACCTAATAAAGCTGGAAAACAAAACAGAGCAGAAGCAACAAAGGCTTTTCTGCTCCATTCCCTGTGGTGCCAGAGGGACTCTCTGAGAGGCCCTCAGGTTCCAGGGAGAACAGCCTGGCCCATGCCCAGGGGCAGCTTACTCTGCTCCCAAACTGCTCCTGTAAAGAGCCACGGGGCTGGGGAGGATGGCAAACACTCAGATTTCCAGTGTTAGAACCCCTGGGTGGGGGCTTCTGGCATGAGTGAGAGGAGAAAGCAGCCTCCCACTTAACTCTGCTTCCATGAAAATGGCCTCCTGCCATTGAGGGGGGGGAAAAAAAAAAACACAGGAGAAAAGTGAAAGTCACAGGTGTGTGTGTCCTTTCTAACAAAAGAAGCAAAGAAAAAACTCCTGAGCCCAATACCCCTGTGTAAATAATTCCTTACAGAAATTCTAGCCTCCACCCACACCAGCTCCCACAAAGCCTTCTGCCCCACAGGATGTCCAGCGGGTCCCTCTCCCAGGCCCCTCCTGATCTAGAGGTGGGTTTCACTAAAGAAATCAAATGGACCTCAATTTCATCCCTCTCAGGCAAGTCACCTGGATTTTTTTTTATTTGAGGCTATTTTTAGGTTGATTAATAAATAATAATAATCCCATCATTTGTAATTCTCAGCCATGGCTTGTGCCCAAATTTCCATCACAAACTGTTTTCCTAGAGCTTTGGACAATGAGCCATGTGAAGAATAGGTTACTTATTTATGTGAGCACTAGAAAGTGTTCCTTACTGCAGCTCCTGAGGGAGTCTTGATTGCTGGCAGAGGAAAAGGTATATTAAAATCACACGGGGTTGGGGGGCTGAGGAGGCACAGTTGACTTTGACCACCCCTAGTGAGCCTGAGCCAGGTGTCTTCACAGACAGGTGCAGGAGAAGAACGATGCCTCCACAGAACGAGGCAAGGGCAGCAAAATGAAAGAGAATCTCATTTAGAATTTCCAAGGCCACTGACATCAACAAATATCTTTCAGCTGCCTCCCACTCTTTTCAAAAACTAATCTCGTTTTTCTTAAGCTTTGATGAAAAAGTTGTCTTCCTAGCGGCCCTGCATGACTGATGGGCAAGCCGCATCCTTTATACCTGCAGTGGAATAAAACTGGCTCTCCCCAGACTATTGAGGGCCTGGCAGTTTAGACAGGCTGTCTCGCCTGTCTTCCCTTCCACCTGGAGAAGCTGTGGCAGATCGGCCCACTTGGGGTTACTCCCCAGGCTAGCATGGGGTTTGCATCCAGAAAGTGCTCAGTCATTGCTGAAGTGAACTCTAAGTTTCCCCATCTTCCTCTAAAGTCACCAAAGATCATTCCATCCAAAGGCAAGCCTCAGGACTCCAGGACACTAAGGCAGTCCAAAACTTTTCTACTTAGAGTGGTCCTTGGACCTGCTGCTTCTCTTGGGAGCTTGTCAGATGTGCAGACTGCCAGGCCCCATCACAGAACCTGAGAGTCAGAATCTGCATTCTAACAAGAGGCCCAGGTGACATGCACATGTTCCAAGTATCAGAGAAGCACCACTTTAGCAAACTTGCTCTCCATCTCTGGTCAATAGCCTTTGCATTCTGTTATCTACCCAGAAGATATTTATGCAGCACTGTATTAGTTTGTCAGAGCTGCCATAACAAAATACCACAGACTAGGTGACTTAAACAACAAAAAGCTATTTCCTCACAGTTCTGGAGGCCAGACATCCAAGATCAAGGTGTCAACAGCTTTGGTTTCTCCTCGACTTCCAGTTGGCCATCTTCTTGCTGTGTGCTCATGTGGTCTTCCTCTCTGCCTGTAGGCCCTGGTGTCTCTCCCTGTGTCCTAATTCTCTCTTCGCATAAGGATATCAGTCATATTGGATTAGGGCCTGCCCTAACAGCCTCATTTTAACCTAATTACCTCTTTAAAGTTCCTATCACCAAATACAGTTGCAATCTGAGGTGCTGGAGATTAAGGCTTCAACATCTCTATTTGGAGGGAAGAGACAGTTCAGCCCATAAGAAACATTACCATGTCCAGACATTGTGCTAAGCCTGGGTTACGACCATGAAGGGGACAAAGTTGGTTCTCAAGCAGCTTATAACTCCTCACTGGTCACATCTCCCCTTATGTTTTGCCTACCCAGACCATGCAGTCTGCCCGACCATAGCCTCTTATCCACTGTTAGGTCCTGTGGGTCTGGGCTGCCTGCACTGGCCACTTACCCAGCCCACCAGAAGGAGCAGCTAGTTTCCTCACCCTTTGGCTGGGGAGAGTAGGGACACCCCATGTAGATGTCAGGCAAAAGGAAGACCTCCTCCCATAAAAACAAAACTATTTATAGTCGCTAAAATTTCTGGCTAAAAGTATGATGAGAAACAGTATATTTACATAGTCTAAATGTATATCTCCCTATTAGATATTTATTAATCACAAGGGGAAAAAAGTAACCTGATAGTGGGGAAACTTGCAGATACCACCTTAAGCCAAGTGACCAAGTTAACATCACGAGTAAAAGGACATGTCAACAACATGAACCTCCTGATATCATGCATTAAGAAGGTCAATTTCTGTAGTCTTCTCAAAAATTCATAACCACCATCTGACAAACTAATACAGTGCTGCATAAATATCTTCTGGGTAGGTAACAGAATGCAATCATGACTAATCATGAGAAAAACATGAAAATTTCAAATTCAAGGATATTCTAAAAAATAATTGACCAGTACTCTTCAAATTTCAAATTCAAGGATATTCTAAAAAATAATTGACCAGTACTCTTCAAATTTCAAATTCAAGGATATTCTAAAAATAATTGACCAGTACTCTTCAAAAGAGTCAACTTGGGATGCCTGGGTGGCTCAGTGGTTAGGCATCTGTCTTTGGCTCAGGGTGTGATTCTGGGGTTAGGGGATCGAGTCCCACATCAGGCTCCTCACAGGGAGGAGCCTGCTTCTCCCTCTGCCTGCCTCTCTGCCTTTCTCTGTGTCTCTCATGAATAAATAAATAAAATCTTTAAAACAAAAAAACCCAAAAGAGTCAAGTTCAAAGAAGACAAAGGAAGGCTGAGAAATTGTCAAAAATAGAAGACAAGAGATTTCTGGGGAAGATGGAAGAGTAGGAGGACCCTAAACTCCACTCATTCCACAAATACAACTAGATAACACTCACATCAGTGTAAATAACCCAGAAATGAGAAGGCCCCATCAAGGAGAGTAAGAGGGGTGGAGTCATGGTTCAGAGCTAATTGGACTCACAGTCCTGCCCATGGGAGGGAAAGACCTTGGCAGGTGTAGAGAGGGGAGGTGAGTCATCACCTTAGGTATGGGGAACCAATACCAGGAAAACGAATCCTCAAAACATCTGGCTTTGAAAACCAAATGAGCCTAACTTCATCAGCAGGACTTAACACCTGCAACTTTTAAAAACCAGTTGGCTCATCTCTGGGAGAGTTAAAGGGCAAGAGTAAACTGAGTCCCCAGTCTTAAAGAGATAGCACATCAAACAGCCCTGACATGTGTAAGAAGCCCCAAGAGAGGCCAGCATCACTTCAAAGTGACTCCCCAGGGAAAAGGGAAGATAACCACCCAAGCTGTGGGTTAGGTGCAGACATCTAGTCTGACGTAAGCTCTGCCCACCAACAAAAGCTTCTCAGGGGACAACACAGGGAGAGTACCTTGTGGTTTGATGCTACTGCATCTCTGGCAAATATGTGGTCTGACTCAGCTCAAGCCCAAGGTGGTCTCAGACTCACCCTCTAATAACACAGGGACCAAATCCTACCCCAACAGCAAAGAGACCCATTGTAGATGACTGGACTGAAAGCAAAAGCAGCTCAGCCACTATAGAAAAGAGCACACAAAACACACATAGGAGACACCCCTGAAGCACCAGGTTCTGGTGAACAGGGGATATCGCAGGCCCCTCAGGATCTCTTCTTTTTTTTTTTTTTTAATTTTTTTTATTTATGATAGTCACACAGAGAGAGAGAGAGGCAGAGATACAGGCAGAGGGAGAAGCAGGCTCCATGCACCGGGAGCCTGATGTGGGATTCGATCCCGGGTCTCCAGGATCACGCCCTGGGCCAAAGGCAGGCGCCAAACCGCTGCGCCACCCAGGGATCCCAGGATCTCTTCTTCATAAGGCCATTACACAGGAGACATAGCCGACTTTCCTAATACATAGAAACAGTCACAGAGAGTTAGACAAAATGAGGAGACAGATGATCATGCCCCCAATGAAAGAACAGGACAAAATCACAGCAGGAGAGCTAAACAAAATGGAGACAAGAGCTTAAAGTAATGATAGAGAATTTAAAGTAATGGTCATAAAGATATTCACTGGACTTTAGAAAAGAGTGGGGGACCTCAGCGAGACCCTCAACAAAGAGATAAATACATACAAAAGAACCAATCAGAGATGAAGAATTACACAAGATGGAATAAGTAGTGGGCTAGAGGAAGCAAAAGAATGAATCAGTAACCTATAGGACAGAGTAGAGAAAGTAATCAAGCTGAACAGGAGAGAGAAGAAAATAGAGTATTCTCTTAGGGAACTCAGTGACACCATTAAGCATAATAACACTCACATTATAGGGATCTCAGAAAGAGAAAGGACAGAAAAGGGGACAGAAAAGGAGAGATAAAGAGTTTCCCAAACAAAAATTAAGGAATTCATGACCACTAAACCAGCCCTTCAAGAAATGTTTAAGGGTACTCTGAGTATAAAGGACAGACCATAAGTAGGAGTAAGAAAAGTAGGAAGCACAAAAACAGTAAAATTGGGTGCCTGGGTGGCTCAGTCGGTTAAGCATCTACCTTCAGCTCAGGTCATGATCCCAAGGTCCTGGGATGGAGCTCCACATGGGGCTCCCTACTCAGCAGGGGTCTGCTTCTCCTTCTGACCCTCTCCCCTGTTCATGCTCTCTCTCTCTCACCCTCTCTCTCTCAAATAAATAAATAAAATCTTTTTTTAAAAAGCAGCAAAATCAAAACTCAATGAAGAGATTCACCAAATAAAAGAATGTCAAGTATGACACTAAAACATGAGGGAGAGAGAAGTAAAAGTAAAAAATGGGTTGGGAATGTGGGTGAATGGGATTCACCACCTATTCAGGATGGGTGAAATACTTGAAGGGAATTAAGAATACACTTTTCACAATGAGCGCCCAGTAACGTATAGTGTTGAAACACTATTTATTGTACCCCTGAAACTAGTACAACACTGGATGCTAACTGTACTGGAATTAAAAAAATTTTAAATAGGAAAACACAGCTAAATGCAATCTGGAATTGACTATAAGGCCAAAAAAAAGGTATTAATGGGAAAATGGGAGAATTTCTTATAAGGTCTACAGATTAGTTAATCGTATTGTATCAGTGTTAATTTCCTAGTTTCTATCATTGTATTACAGATCTGTAAACTTGATAATATTAGGGGAATCTGAGTGAAGGGCGTGTGAAACTTGGTGCTATTATTTACCTTTCTCTGGAAATCTAAAATCATTTTAAAATTTAAAAAGACCATTTGGGGGCAGCCCCGGTGGCGCAGCAGTTTAGTGCCACCTGAAGCCTGGGGCATGATCCTGGAGACCCTGGATCGAGTCCCACGTCAGGCTCTCTGCATGGAGCCTGCTTCTCCCTCTGCCTGTGTCTCTGCCTCTCATTCT
Organism: Vulpes vulpes; assembly: GCF_048418805.1. Taxonomy (NCBI): domain Eukaryota; kingdom Metazoa; phylum Chordata; class Mammalia; order Carnivora; family Canidae; genus Vulpes; species Vulpes vulpes. Next base: position 45,278,235 of record NC_132788.1, on the reverse strand, counting down.
CTCTCTGTGTCTCTATGAATAAATAAATAAAATCTTTAAAAAAATAAAAATAAAAAGAACATTTGATAGAACTTTGGTTTATTAGGGTAGAATGCTAAAATGTTGTAGCAGACAGTCCAAAGAATACAGTCACTTAAAGAATAAAGCAGTCTTGTCTCACATGGCAGTCCTGAGGTATGGGGCAGACTGACTGAAGGGCTGTCCTCCACACATTCACTCAGCTCCCTAGATCCCCTCCACTGCACACACCATCATCCACTGAGGCTTTGTTTTCTTCAGGATGGGTGAAGCTGAGTTCTCATAGGCTCTTTAATGCTAGGCACACAGAGTTCTATACGTGTATGTTATACCACTCTTGTTAATTACATTGTTAAAATATGGCATCACCTATTTTTAAGATTTTATTTATTTATTTTAGAGAAAGAGAGCCTAAGCCAGGGGTAGGGGCAAAAGGAGAAGGAAAGGTAAAGAATCTCAAGCAGACTCTGCGCTGAGCACAGAGCCCCATGCAGGGCTCAATCTCACAACCCAAGATCATGACCTAAGCCAAAACCAAAAATCAGACATTCAACTGACTGAGCCACCCAGGTGTCCCGAAATATTGCATCATTTTAAAATCTGAGGTCTATTTGATAAGTTGCCAGGAAAAGCTTATTATGATATATTTCACCATAGTTATGGGTATCTCCTTGTAATTCTGTCAATTTTTGCTTTCTATATTTTGAGGCCATGTTATTAAATGCTGGTGTAAATGGTACCTTCTGACACCATCTTTTTGTACCAACTTCAGAATTTTTACATCTTCCCACTGAACAGTTCCTTTAGCATTATGTTGTGACACATTTGTTATTAACCATGAGGTTTTTGCCATTAGCTTGGTTTCATCTTTTATATGGCCATATATTGTTTTCTCTATTGTTATATTTGCTTGACACCTAGTTCTCATCTCTTTATTTTTGTTCCATGTAATCTATGCTTTTTAATTCATGTACGGGAATTCAGATCATATATATTTGATTTATTTCTATCACCTTATTTTATATTTTCTATATGCCCTGCTCTTTCATGGCTTATTTCTTCTTCTTTTCTGCCTTCTATTTGATTAATTATATTTTCTTTATATTATTTTTCTTTCTACCAGTTTGAAGTATAAACATTCTATTTATGTTCTTACAGTATTAAATCTCAAATTTTTAATACTTGACCCGACAAAGTTCAAAATAACCAACTTCTCCCCAAAATATGAATGAATACCTTAATACTTTAATTACTATATTCTCATCTTCCATGCTGATACTACTGTGGGTTTTTTTAAGCATCTGAATTGGTCACTATTATCCATCAATTCTTATTAATTACTTTTTAAAGATTTTATTTATTCAGAGAGAGAAAGAGAGAGGCAGAGTCACAGGCAGAGGGAGAAGCAGGCTCCATGCAGGGAGCCCAATGTGGGACTCGATACCGGGTCTCCAGGATCACACCCCAGGCTGCAGGCGGCGCTGAACCACTGCGCTACTGAGGCTGCCCAATTAATACTTTTTAAAACTTACCTACATGTTACCATGTTCTGTGCTTACTATTACTTCATGATTTCACTGCTTTCTTCCTGGTTGCATTGCCTTCTTCTTGAAGTACATCCTTTTGCATTTCATTCTCTAAAAGTAGTAAATCCTCCAACTTGTTTTTTTTTTAAGATTTTATTTACTTATTCATGAGAGACACAGAGAGAAAGGCAGAGACATAGGCAGAGGGAGAAACAGGCTCCCTGCAAGGAGCCTAATGTGGAACTCGATTCCGGGACTCCAGGATCACACCCTGAGCCGAAGGCAGACGCTCAACCACTGAGTCATCCAGGCGGCCCAATCCTCAAACTTTTGAACTTAAAAATGTCCCTATTTCACCTTCATGCTTAGATGAGAATTTAATTAGAAAGAGTATTCTAGGTTGATACTCTCAGTATTTGAAGATATAATTCCATTATCTTCTGATGTGTATTGTTGTGAAGTCTATGAGAATTCTAATTTTTATTTCTTTTAGGTATTATATCTTTTTTCCTCTGGCTTCTTTGAACATCTTTTCTTGTCTTTAAAATCCTGAATCTTCAAAAAGATCTGTCCCAAAGTGGCATTATTTGTATTTTCCTTTAGGAATGATTGTGCTTCTTAAAACTGAGGATTCATAACTTTTGTCATTTCAAGGAACTTCACAGTCATCAGCTCTTCTAATATTGCTTATTCTTTTACTCTATTTCTACTGTGACAGGAGTAGGGGCAGAGGCAGAAGCAGACTCCCCACTGAGCGGGGAGCCTGGCCTGGGGCTCAATCCCAGGACCTTAGGATAATGACATGAGCTGAAGGCAGATGCTTAACCAATTGAGCCACCCAGGTGCCCCTCCTGTAACAACTCTTGATTGATATAGTTTGTATGTTCTCATTCTATCTACCAAGTTTCTTAACATCACTTACATATCTTTCTCTTTATCTCTCACTGTGCTGTATTCTTGGAAAGCTCTTCAGGTATATTTTCCACTTGACTGTTCCTCTATACAGTGGTGTCTACTCTATTGTTTAAAACACTCACTAAATTTTTCCAGTGATTTTTTTTTTTCTAAAAGTTCTATGTGAGTCTTTCAAATCTGTCAATTATGTTCTCCTATGGTCTTGTTTTTATGACTTTAAATCCTTCCTTTTGCATTTAATCACTTAAATGTATTCATTCTATATTATCCTTAAGATATTGTCATTCAATTATCTAAGGTTTTTAAGGGTCCAACCTGATTTTTGTTGTCTCTGCTGTACAAACTTTTACATCTGTGTGGGAGTACATCTCCCCTTCAGAACACTTTTACATGCATTCCTCCAAAGAGACCTAGCTGTATTCCCTAATCTGGGAACAATTTTTATGAAAAATGTTTGGTTTGGCTGCTGCTTGACCATATGGGTAGTATAAATTTACTGCCCAAAACTCAGATAAAGCACAGCCCTGCAATTATGAATTTGGAGAAAGCGGGGGGGGGGGGGGGGGTGTCTCTTTTTTTCAACCAAAGACAAGCTTTCTGCTATCTTTCTATGCCAGTGCATAAGTTTTCCCAGTCCCCTTTCACTGGGGGTAGAGCCACTTGAGCATGTGGATGGAGGAGGGATTTGGTTCAGTTCCAATTCTGTCCTTTTCATCCCCTATGGTAGCATGTCTTGTTGCCATGTGGGCATTAAAATCCAAGTTCTGGGGTGACAGGGGCTGACCGCCTGTTCTGTGCTCTCCCCTAACCCAAGGACTACAGAGGAGCTTATCGTTCTTGTTTTCAGTTCCTTCTATTCCTAGAACCAGAGGATGTCCTTTCTTTTTCTCACAGCTACTCAGTCACTGAGAAGAATCTTTACTACAATTTGTCCAGAATTTCTGGGTACTTGCCGAAGGATTGGAGATTAGCCTGTTTTACATATTTCTAGAAACCAGTGTGGTTATTAAATCAAGCTTGTTCCCCGCTTCCACTTCATCTGGTTCCTTAGTTCCCAGGTTTAACAGTTTGGCTTTTGCTCCCATCTCTCTGGAGCATTCTGTTCTAATAACAACAAACTGTGCACAGCAAGCTGATCCCTCTACCTGAAATGCCCCTGTACCCCGCCCTAATCTGTTTACTTAACTCTTAAGCTATCCATTAACCTGCAGGGCCTGTTTCATCTTCTCTGAGAAGACTTTCCTTTGAACCTCTATAGTCCCACAGATCTGGGTGCTTATTTCTGTCTCACTATATTATAATAAACATACATGTTAGCATCTCCCTCACCAGTTAAGATCCTTGAGGTCTGGGATTGTGATTCACTCATTGTATCCCCAGCCCCTAGCATAGCATCTGACACATAGCAGGGATTAATATATTAGTTAACTGAATACATGAACACAGACAAGTTCCATAATTATCGCCTTTAAAAGATTTAACAATTCCTCCTCCCAAAACCCAGAAAGTTCCAGTTTTCTGGAAAACATTTTTGCAAGACTATCATTTGAGGAAGAAAAGAAAAGTAGGCAGAGCTCAGAACAATGTACACCAGGGCTAAATGGTACACTGTGGTCCCTCTCTTCAGAGGGGTCAGCCTGAGATAAGAAAGATGTGAAATTCAATTATACCGAATGTTCACATCCTTCCAATGACTTGCCATAAAATGTAGTACAAAGGCTCAACCTGTCATTCAAGGTCATTGAAGATCTGACACCCGGTCTGCCTTTCCTGTGTTATTTTCTGCCCTACAAAACTTCACTCATTTCCCTAAATGATTATGAATTTCTTATTATCATATTATCACCCCTTGATCCAAGCCCCCTAGTCATGCTATGTCCGAGGGCTCAAAAAGAGATGAGTTTGTTTCAGGTACTCTGCTTTTTTTTTTTTTTTACTACTGGCTTCATTTATGCCTTTTAGGTAGATACCAAAGGAAATAGAATGGATGTGATCGTGTTACTCTTGGCTGTAATAAAGTCCTCTGCTCCTTTGCCTGCATTACCATGAACTTTATATAAGAGCTGGCTCACAGTCTGTGAGCAGCCCTCCCACAGTTCAGCTCCAAGGGAGGGGAAAGAGGCTGATATTTTAGGTCTAACACGACTCCGAAATGGCAGTCATCTCTGCCTCTCCCCGCCACCCCTGAAGACAAGGGCACTGGTATGTTCTGCAATCCGTGGTCCCTTAGAGGTACTCTGTTCCTGAGATGTCACTTTTCCCAGTGAAATCTGCTATCTTGTTGAAAAGGATTTCAACGAACTGATTACTTCAGAATAAGTATGTAATTATTTTTGTGGTCAACTGAGACAACATCACATGGGAAATAAGAACAGATGTTGCCCAAAAAAGAATTCAGCTTGGCAGATGCAGAAACATGGTGGGGAGAGAACATCCTCTGACTGCCTGGCTGAGTAATTGCAAACAGCTGCTGGTCTGCATAAGGCTCCGACTAAGAAAATGTCTCAGCAGGAAGGAACACTGTGCTCCACTGGCCCCACCTCCCCCTCGCGTGGATCAAGAAACAGGCCATAGAAAAAGTACAGTCAGAAACCTCATCTGCTTCTTTCACCCAAAGATTTCTTTTTCTGGAAAATGCAGAAAACCCCCAAAATTGTTTTCTTCGGATTTTCTTATACAAAGAGTAGAAGTCCTAATGAAGCGTTGTCAAATATTTTTAGGCTGTTGAGAAGCCAGTGAACTCCACGGAGTGACTGACATTCCAGAGCAGCTTCTGTCCTCAGTGTAGTCTCTGCTCACATGCGGCCGTGTGACTGCAGAGCACTAAGCTCTGAGCAAGCCCGCCTGGGCTCTCTTATTAGCCTCCCTGTGAAAGGAAAGCCATCATTTGATGGATCCTACCCTGCCCCAGCTCTAATGGAACATGTCTCCATGCTGGGAACATTTATGAATTTCATCCTCATTCAGAAAATATTCTGAATATCTTTTCTACTCTCTATTTATAGTTCATGGCAATCTCCAAATACCAATAGTATCCTGAGTTTATTTCGGGCCCCTGGTGCATTCCAAAAGAGTTCTGCTCCTCTTGGCCTCCCCTGACTTCACGCTCAGAGGAGGGAGCAGGCTTGGGTGACCATCTTCTGCAAGAACTTGCCTCCCCGCCTCCTGTGCCTCTTGCTTTTGCTGCTGTTTCTCTCCCTCCACGAAACCTTCCTCCTGGTTCCAGATACTGTTACTTTACCCTTCTTCTGGTCTCCTGGAGCACTTTAGGAAACTTCCATCACAGCACAGCATTCCGTGTGTTCCAAGATTTGGTGTCCTCACTCCGCTCCCCAGCCAGACTCTGAAATCCAGGTGGGAAGGACTGAGTCAGTGGCACCTTTAAACCTCACGGAGGCTAGCACATCACCCGCGCATTCAACCTGTTCAGTCATGAGGTCTGACCATGAAGGTATAGATGAACCCATGAGTCACTGTCTCTCCCTCTCTGTTTCTCCTGAGTCCCAGGCTGCCTCCCTATCCCCATACCTTCCCCCCTTAAACTCTGAAAACAGGAGCTTAATGAGCGCCGTGCTCCTATGAGGTAATCCAAGCCCTCGTTCCTACTCATTCCCTGTCCAACCTTGGCCGTGACCCTGACCCACAGGAGATTTTAGAAATTATACGCACAGACAATTAACAATACTCTATTATGTGCTTGATATTTACTAAGCGAGTAGATCTTAATTGCTCTCACCAAAAAAAGAAAAAAAAAGGTAACTGTGAGGTGATGGATGTGTCTGTTTGATTGCGGTACACATGTCACAAGTATGTGAATATCAAAACGTCACATGGCATCTTAAAGATATACGACGTTTATTTGTCAATTATGTCTCAATAAAACTCAAAAAAGGAATTATTTGTTCAGGTGATGAGAAAAACTATTCTCCTCAGGCCCTATTCTGTTCTGAGTTTCTTAAAGATATGACACTTAAAGATATGACTCTGGACTCTTCAGAAAGCTCTTTGAAATTCAAATCTAGGGTCTCTGGAAGGTTCTTTAGAAAGCAAACTCTGTGGTGAGTGGGCTCTCACTGCAGAGGACAGCAACTGCTTTGCATGAGGGTTAACTCAAGGAAAACTAAAATACTTAAGGGCTGTATTTTTCTCTCCCTTGGTGCAAAGTGCATATTTCCAGGACTTAGATTTATCGGTTTTATTGATCAGAAGAGTGTCCAGGGAGGAATCGCTACTGTTTTTCTGCTCCACCTACCTACAAATGTTAATATCTGGACTGATTTGAAGAATAACACTATAGACGTAGCTTTTCCACTTTCCTGTCAGTTCCTCCTGAACCCGGAGAGCAGGCAGCTCAGGCCAGGCTTGGGGTGCTCAGCCCTGCACAGATGCTGTCCCAGCCCAGCCAACCTCCAGGGGCATCTGAAAACCCACCTCCCTGCGCCCCCCCGTTCCACCGCTAACTTACTCTTTAGATCCTCGTAGTTAGAGGCTCCAGGATTCTGCTCACAGCAAAATCCTGAAGTCATGTGGCAGTTTTTAAAGATCACAGTGAATTAGGACCTCGTTGTTGAAGAGATGCTCACAGATGGGAAGAGAAGCTGGTACAGCCATTTCGATTGTGTTCTAAGCTTGCCAGGGTGTGTGCCTCCTTCGTCAGCATCCTCTCATCCTCTGTTGCTGTTGGGCACTGCTAAGAGACAGACAGACAGAGCTGGTGGGGCGGCAGGTGGGAGGTGGAGAGGGGGAGGAAACATGATAGATCTTTGCTCTACTTTTGGTTTGCAAAGAAAGAGGCCACTTTTGTGGTGCTTAACCTGACCATTAGTATTAGTGATAATAAAGTTGTAAACATCCCAAAGGACCAACTCAGTGTTCATTTCCCCCTCATCTGTCCTCTCCCTTTCTCTCTCTCTCTCTCTCTCTCTCTCTCTCTCTCTCACACACACACACACACACACACACACACACACACGGACTAATCTCTTAACTGGAAGAGAGTTATGACAAGGGATCTTCCCAAGGTCTCTGCTCTTATTTATATTTCCAGAAACTCTTTTTAAAGGAGGTATAAGAGGCACTGTTGAGAAGCAAATCATTTGTCAAGGGAGCCCTCTAAGTTAGGCAATGATTACACCGTGCACACATTGCCTAAGGACACATCCCGTGCTGCTGCCCCGGGGCGGAGAGCTCCGGAATTGAGAAAGGCTTGGTGGGGAAGAGAAGAGGGAGAGGGGAAAGAAGGAAGAAGGTTGTTCCCTTACTAGAATGAACAGTCTTTAGTTAAAGCTTCATCTGGCTACGAGTTGGGATTGTGGGTTCCTGAGTGCTTTTTGCTTAGTGCCTGCTATTCCTCTCTGAGTACTACTTGGCAGTGCTAAGTACCACGCTGATCCTTGACCACTGCCCTCACCTAATAGTCACACTCTTATTTGTGTGATAAAATGTGCAGAAAATGCAACCATTAAAAATGATCAAAATTTTAAGAAAAATAAATACAGCCATATAATCTGACATTCTTCTGTTTCCCTGCCTGTTCCATTATTTAGGATTATTTAGAGGGCTTTAATTTTTTTTCTTTTTTAAGAAAAATTTAAATTTTAAATTTTAAAATTTAAGAAAAATTTTATTTTTATTTATTTGAGAGAGAGAGTGAGAGAGCATAAGTAAGGGGAGGTAAAAGCAGACTCCCGTTGAGCAGGGAGCCCAATGCAGGGCTCGATCTCAGCATCCTGGGACCATGACTTGAGCCAAAGGCAGATGCTTGAACGACTGAACCACCCAGGTGACCCTAGAAGGCTTTGACTTCTGCTCCTGCCTCCAGCCCTGCTCCCAGAGACCTCGTTGAGCTCCAGTTTGCCCATAAACAGCCAGAAGCACAGAAGAAAGCAGGGCTGACCTCGCCCCATCCTGGGGTCAGAAGTTAACAGGTATCTCCTGCTCCCCAGGGATGCCTGTGAGGCCAGGGAAGTAAGCTGAAAGCCCCTGCCCCTCTTCCCTTCCTTGCAGTTTTTAGCCCTCAGAGCCCCCCGTCTGTGGTAAGTGCTCAATAATTATTTCCATCAAGCTGCTGGTAGAAGAGCAGACCTCTTGCTCCATACACGGTCGGGTCCAAAAGATTCTTGAGAGAGAAGATGAATCAAGTTGTTTCCATAGCCTTTCATTAGCCACAGATATGACTAATTAGTTCATGAGTCAGACCCAGGCAAAGGTGACAGCACTTGCATTTGGATCTGAAATGTTCTCACAAATGAGGGGACAAGGATGTGGTCTGCCCACTCTGATGCCATGGCACATAAACCCCCGAGCTGTGAGCCTCCTGTCACTGCGTCAAAGTCACAGACGATCTGAATTCTATCCAGCAAAAGGCTGCAAGGATACTATGAATCAATAGTTCAACAAAGGAATTACAAAAAGAGTCCGGTTGCCAATAAAATCGCATCCTGAAACTCAAAGTGACAAAGGAGAATGGGAGGAATTAGCAGGTGTGTTGGTCAACAAGCAGTTATGTGAACTGGAATAACCCTGCTACACCAGGTCTGATGGGAGCTTGGGAGGAGGGGAGGCATCATCTAAATGTAGATGAGGGTGAAGTGATCAGAAAAAAGAATATAACTGTAGATAGATATTGCATAGAGAGTACAGCTATAGCTAGATATAGTGTAGATATAGGTAGATACAGTGTCGATACAGGTATCTATACTGATACATAAGACATGCAAGGCAGGGCCTGGAGATTAGTCACACTGAAAATAAAAACCGGATAAAATAAATAAGTAAAATAAAATAAGAACAGGAATATAAGCAACCTACAAAACAGAGGAAAGGAAAATCAAGGGGATAATTTCACCAAAGCCAAAATCGTCACTTTCTTCAAAAGCTAAGAGAAATGTGAATCTCCTCCAGGAAGCCCTCATCCCTTGACCGGTCACTACTTGATCCTCCACTGGCTATTCGCTCAGAAGAGACTGTGAGTCTATCGTGCACAAAGGCTACCAGGTCAAGCAGATCTAACATTCTCCAAGAAGCTTCCAGGTTGGGGAGTTAAGGCAAATGCACAAATAACTTTTTTGTAAGATCCTAAGCAACAGAGGCACTAGAGTGGTCCAAAGGAGAGGCAAGAACCCTAGAACCTCAAGGTGGGAGAGGCTGCTCCCCCTGGGAAACTGGACTCCGGTAGGTATCAGGCCAGTCTGTGTCTGCTGGGTCTCGTAAGGCACTTCTTCAGGTTTGGGGCCCAGAACATTTGGTGCACCTCTGATTTGTCTCCCATGCTGGGTCCTGTTGCTGAGCGAAAGCAGGTGTCCCGTTTGCATGGGGACCCAAATGGTGCCCTGCATTGGCCGGTTCTCTGGAACTGTCTACCGAAAACCAAATTTTCCCCCATGTCATCGAACTAGCAGAAACACGAGGCATGGCAGGTTGCCTGAGAATAACGGCGATATTTGCAATATGTTTTCACGATTTTCCCATCGATTAGTTCTTAGCAGACAAAGGCCTTTATGGAAGCAATGATTTCTTTCCCTTAGCAGGCTAAATGATGCTTTTGGTGAATCATTTCTTTATTTCAGTTTCAGATTGCATCTCACAGAATCACCTGAGGGGCAAATCTCTCCAAATGAAACCATTAATAAGAACTGATAAAACCGTGGCAGCTTTGCACAACTACCCCTGAAGGTCAACCACATCACAAGCAGGGGCTCTAAGTCCATTTGTAAATCTGCCACGGAAATTCTGCCCCCCGCACCCCGCACTTCCCACCTGTCTCTGGCTGGCCCCCAGAGTGCCACTAGGGCCTCAAGTCTCCGAGTGTGGCCCCTGGACCAGCGGATCAGCACCACCTGAGGCTTACTAAAGATGCAGACCCTCAGGTCCCACCCCAGACATGGAGCATCAGAATCTGCATTTTAAGGAGCACGGGGGGGGGGGGGTGCCGCCGCCCGCCCCAGATGACTTGATTGCACCTTGAGAAGCACTCCTCTAAGCTGAGACTTTGTCCTGAGGAAATGATGAGAGGCACACAGAGCTGGAGGCCCCGCGCTCACTGCCGCAGCGCTTACGGAGACTGACCCTGGGAGCAAACCGAGCTTCCACGGCGGCCCTTCCCCGGCGCCTGCTGTGCGACACCGACACCGTGGAAAGAGGAGTGACAATACTGGGAAGCCCGAGGGGGGCTTGTGATGGGACGGAGCATCACGCAGCCGCCGTAGACGTGCCCTCTGCAGCCGCAGACACAGGCCTGCTCCTGGAGCCTGGCCCCGGCCCTCGGGGTTGGCTCGCCCACTGGGAGTCCCTCCAGCCAAACAGTTGGCGAAGCCCGCTAAACTGGGGACATGTCCCTTTGCTACACGAGTAAGCAAACACGGAAGCGTGTGGGCCGCTGGGGCCCTCGGAACTGCGGGCGAAGGGGTGGAGGTCCCCGCCCAGGACTTGGCTGCGCCCCCTCCAGCGCCGCGGCCGCCTCCTCTCGCCGCGCTCAGCCTCAGCGGACGTACGTGTCCGTAGCCGGGTTGTTTTTGTTTTTGTTTTTTTTCTTAAAAGCGAGACAGCTCACTTAAGCAAACATAACTTTATTCGGCTACAGCCGTGAGAAGGCAATAAACTCTGCAGGGCTGGGCCCCGCCCCCGCGGGTCCTCCCGACCGCCGCCCGTCCCGTCACCACCGCTCCGCCTCCTCTCACCCACGCACAGCACGGCCAGGCAAGCAACACTTCTTGTGAACTGTCAGCGACCGCCTTGAGGAAAACCCCCGACGGCACAGGCCCCAGCCCCTGTCTGCATCACAGCCACCCCAGCCCAGCTGGCTGCATCCGCAGCGCTCGCACCGCTTCTCCTCTCAGGGAAGATCGCTGCTGGAAATCCAAGTCCAGCTGAATTTCTTTTTGTTGGGTCTTAATCTAATCCTCTCCCTGGATCACTCAACTCTGTCTGGCCTGCGGCAGCCCTCCCAGCCCCTTGATTCTCTCTCCACAGTCTCTTCCATCCTTATTCGCATCCCGCTCATTGCTTAAATCAACAACCAAGCCCCATATTGTGTTGGATGTGATGTCCTCAGGTGAGCCAAGGGATTCACTTCTTATCTGGGAAGAAAGAGACGTGGACAAAGCCAAACTGCCTAAGTGCCCATGATGTCACCAGTGTTGCTAAGTCACATTTATTTTTTAGTATTTAAATAAAAATCACCTTGGTCCCCTCCCTTCTCCAAACTTCTGTTTTGATGAGTACTCTTCTTTGGCTCTGGATTTCAGCACCTGCTGAATTCTTTCCCACTGCTCCGCCTGGTCCTGTCACCTCTATGAGCTGGCCTTTGTCTGCATCCTGTGCCTCACTCTGGGCACCACCTTGCCTCTGTCAGTCCCCAGAGTCCCTCTACCTGGTTTCCCATCTGTGTCTGGCAGAAAAAGTTGATTCTCCCACTTTATCACCAGGAGTCCTTTCCCTGCCTTTATCTCTCTACAGATCTTTCCTTATAAATCTGAAAGCTCATTCAGCTGACTGCTAACCAAGAGCCATCCAGGAGAGGACTCCAGGTTTTGGCAGCACAATTTACAGTCTTTTAATAGGATCAGATTCTCAGGCAGCTCCCTTCCCTATTAGCTTCTCTAAGATATTACAGTTGTATTTCATACTGTATATGTACAACTATATTAAGCAAGAAGAAAAATCTCAAATCAATAACCTGAGCTTCCACCTTAAAAACTGGAAAAAAAGACCACACAAAACCAAAAGCAAGCAAAAGGAAAGAAATAATAAAAATCAGAGCAGAAATCAGTGAACTAGAGAATAGAAAAATAATAAACAAAATCAATGGAACCAAAACTGGTTGTTTGGAAATATCAACAAATCTTTAAACAAGATTTCTGACCAAGAAAATATTGTGAGTCTGAAGTACAAAAAGGGGTATTACTGCTGACCTTATAGAAATAAAGAAAGAATATAAAAGAATACTATGAACAGTTGTGTGCCAGTAAGTTAGATAACTTAGATGGAATGAACAAATTCCTAGAAAGACACAAGCTACTGAAATTGATAAAAAACAATAGAGTGATGCCTGAATGGCTCAGTGGTTGAGCGTCTGCCTTTGGCTCAGGTCGTGATCCCCGGGTCCTCAGGGAGCTTGCTTCTCCCTTTGCCTGTGTCTCTGCCTCTCTGTATGTGTCTGTCATGAACAAATAAATAAATAAAATCATAAAAAAATAATAGAAATTCTAAGTAGACCTATAATAAGTGAAGAGGTTGAATTAGTAATCAATAAACTACCTACAACAGGCCTCGATGGCATCACCATTGAATTCCACCAAACATTTGAAGAATTTATACCAATTTTTTATAACTCTTCCAGAAAATAGAAGGGGAGAGAATACTTCCAAACTCACATATGTAGTCAGAATTACCTTCATACCAAAACCAAAGACAGCACAAGAAAACTGTATAGACTAATATCTCTTATGAATATGGACACAAAATCCTCAATGAAATATCAGCAAACCAAATCTAGCAGCATATAAATTTATTTATACACCATTAACCAGGTGGGATTTGTGCCAGGAATGAAGATTGATTTAATATCTTATTTTTATTTTTATTTTTTTAAAGATTTTTATTTATTTATTCATGAGAGACACAGGCAGATGGAGAAGCAGGCTCCATGCAGGGAGCCCGACATGGGACTTGATCCCGGGACTCCAGGATCAGGCCCTGGGCTGAAGGCAGCACTAAACCACTGAGCCATCTGGGCTGCCCCTGATTTAATATCTTAAAAAATAAATTAAGATAATAGACCATATTAATAGAATAAAAAACAAATGCTATATGATCACCTCAATAAATGCTTTTGACAAAATCCAACATACTTTCATGATAAAAATAGGCAACCCATTAGGAATAGGAAGAATTAAGAACTTCCTCAACCCAATTAAAAAGCGTCTACAAAAACCTTACAGCTAGCATTGTGTTTAATGGTGAAAGACTGGGTAATTTCCACCCAAGATCAAGAAGAAGACATAGACATTCATTTTTGTCTTTCATCACTTCTATTCAACATTATATGGGTGATTCTGGCCAGGGAAATTAGGCAAGAAAGAAAAAAAAAAGAAGGTCCAGATTGGAAAGGAAAAATAAAAGCACTTACTGAGTAGTTACTTAGGGCTCCAAGAAGGAGTAAAAAGGTGATAGCTAAGATGTACAGGTTTCTTTCTGAAGTTTGCACGTATCTGTGAATAGGCTAAACATCATTGTATTGTGCACATCAAATGGGTAGATTGTATGGTATGTGAATTCTATCTCAATAAAGCTATTCCAAAAAAATGACCAGAGAAATAAGAACTAGAAGAGAGGATAAAAGTGGAAAATTCAGAGAAGGTAATCAACATTACTTGCCAGAGTCAAAGTCAAGAACAAAAGAGGCAGAGGAGTAAGGTCCCCAAGTCACCTGTCCCCAACTTACCTAGATAACTTTCAAATCATCCTGAAAACCTATGGATTCGACCTGAGATTTAAAGAGAGAACAGCTGGAACGCTACAGAGAGAAGAGTTTGCCCTCTAACAAGGTAGGAAGGCAGAAAAAATTAAATAAAAAAGAATCCAGTGGGGGAGGGGCCCCTGCGAGGAGCTGAGCTAAGACCTTGCGGCAAGAGCTTCCAGGACAGGAGAGCCCAGGCCCGGAGCAGCAGGAGCTTTAAAAGTCTTCCCAGATGGAAAGGCGCTCGCAGGGAACTCGGGCAGGATCCCAGGAGGGGGGCAGTGGATCCTCCAATCTCCCAGGGTCACAAACAGAGGGTCACCACACCCCGTGGGCGGAGCACGGTGAAAGGCTGGAGCGCGGCCCACGGGGGCCTTGGGAGCAGCTCGGGAGGCGGCTCCCGCGGAGGGGGCTGCGCGGCCCCGGGAGCGCGATTCCAGGGGCGCAGGCTCCGGAGCCCAGGGCGCCGGGGGACACAGCCCAGGATCCTGCGCTCCCTCGGGACAGGCGGAGGTGGGGAGGACACAGGACAGCAAGGACGCTCCTGCCACCGGGCGCCCCGAGCTGTGCAGGTCAGCCAGGTCAGCGCCCCCCCTCCCCCATCCCCAGGAGCATCCAGGCCAGTGCGGACTGGGAGCTGCGGTAGTTACTGCGGGAGCTGACTCTAGGGCTGGAGAGCTGGCTGCCGCCAGTGATGTTGTTCCTCCTGGTGTCACCCTGTGCCTGGGAGGTTCGGGGCTGCCAGGGGACAGGGACCGCACGAGGTAAACAGCTCCCGCTAAGCCGTGCACCTGGCAGGGGGCAGGGCAGCTCCCCCAGGTGCACACACCTGAGACTCAGCACAGCAGGTACCTCCCCCAGAAGACCAGCTGGAGGGCAGCCTGGATGCTCAGTGGTTTAAACACCGGCCTTCGGCCCAGGGCATGATCCTGGAGTCTCTGGATCGAGTCCCAGGTCACACTCCCTGCATGGAGCCTGCTTCTCCCTCTGCTTGTGTCTCTGCCTTCCTCTCTCTGTGTCTATCATGAATAAATACATAAAATCTTTAAAAGAAGAAGAAGACCAGCTGGAAGGACAGGGGAAGAGCAATTCTGGATGGAGCAGTGCTGGAAAGCTCCACAGGGAGTCAAGGAATTTACAGTGTATAAACCAAAGAGTACCCTCCTTTTTTTTTTTTCTTCCTTTTTCTAGTACAACTCGGTTGTAGCCACTATGCACTGAGCAAAATGACTAGAAAGAAGAAGTCACCACAAAAGAAAAAAATCAGAAACAGTACTCTCTGCCATAGAGTTACAGAATTTGGGTTACAATTCGATGTCAGAAAGCCAATTCAGAAGCACAATTATAAAGCTACTGGTGGCTCTGGAAAAAAGCATAAAGGATTCAAGAGACTTCATGACTGCAGAATTTAGATCTAATCAGGCCGAAATTAAAAATCAATTAAATGAGATGCAGTCCAAACTGGAGGTCCTAACAACTAGGGTTTATGAGGCAGAAGAAAGAGTGAGTGACATAGAAGACAAGTTGATGGCAAGGAAGGAAGCTGAGGAGAAAATAAAAACAATTAAAAGACCATGAGGAAAGGTCAAGGGAAATAAATGACAGCCTCAGAAGGAAAAATCTGCATTTAATTGGTGTTCCAGAGGGTGCTGAGAGGGACAGAGGACCAGAAAGCATATTTGAACAAATCATAGCTGAGAACTTCCCTAATTTGGGGAGGGAGACAGGCATTCAGATCCAGATCCATTTAATAGTGAAACTCGCAAATTCCAAAGATAAAGAGAACTCTATGGTCAACTAATATTCGACAAAGCAGGAAAGACTATCCACTGGAAAAAAGACAGTCTCTTCAATAAATGGTGCTGGGAAGATTGGACAGCCACATGCAGAAGAATGAAACTAGACCATTCTCTTACACCAGACGCAAAGATACACCCAAAATGGATGAAAGATCTAAATGTGAGACAAGAATCCATCAAAATCTTCAAAAAAAAAAAAAATCCATCAAAATCCTACAGGAGAACACAGGCAACACCCTTTCTGAACTTGGCCACAGCAACTTCTTGCAAGATACATCTATGAAGGCAAGGGAAACAAAAGCAAAAATGAACTATTGGGACTTAAGATAAAAAGCTTCTGCACAGCAAAAGAAACAGTCAACAAAACTAAAAGACAACCGACAGAATGGGAGAAGATATTTGCAAATGATGTATCAGATAAAGGGCTAATATCCAAGACCTATAAAGAACTTATTAAACTCAACAGCAAAGAAACAAACAATCCAATCATGAAATGGGCAGAAGACATGAACAGAAATCTCACAGAGGAAGACATAGACATGGCCAACATGCACATGAGAAAATGCTCTGCATCACTTGCCATCAGGGAAATACAAATCAAAACCACAATGAGATACGACCTCACACCAGTGAGAATGGGGAAAATTAACAAGACAGGAAACCACAAATGTTGGAGGGAATGTGGAGAAAGGGGAACCCTCTTGTACTTTTGGTGGGAATGTGAACTGGTGCAGCCACTCTGGAAAACTGTGTGGAGGTTCCTCAGTTAAAAATGGAACTCCCCTATGACCCAGCAATTGCACTGCTGGGGATTTACCCCAAAGATACAGATGCAGTGAAATGGCAGGACACCTGCACCCCAATGTTTATAGTAGCAATGTCCACAATAGGCAAACTGTGGAAGGAGCCTCGGTGTCCATCGAAAGATGAATGGATAAAGAAGATGTGGTTTATGTATACAATGGAATATTACTCAGCCATTAGAAACGACAAATACCCACCATTTGCTTCAACATGGATGGAACTGGAGGGTATTATGCTCAGTGAAGTAAGTCAATTGGAGAAGGACAAACATTATATGGTCTCATTCATTTGGGGAATATAAATAATAGTGAAAGGGAATAAAGGGGAAAGGAGAGAAAATGAGTGGGAAATATTGGTGAGGGTGATAGAACATGAGAGACACCAAACAAACAAGGGGTGGTGGAAAGGGAGGTGGGTGAGGGGTTGGGGTGACTGGGTGACGGGCACTGAGTAGGGAACTTGATGGGATGAGCACTGGGTGTTATGCTATAGGTTGGCAAATCGAACTCCAATAAAAAGTATACAAAACAACAACAACAACAAAAGAGTTCCTTGGAGTTGGTGATTATCAGGATAATTGATGACCTGCTCTCAGAGAAACCTTGTCCTTCTATTTTGCCAAAGCCAGCTGCTCACCTTTTGCTCTTAATCATTTTCTTTTTTTCTTTTTCATTGGTGTCATTCCAGAAATATCTCCTCCAGGTCTTGTATCTTTAATCATATCATTCATACTTTTCATTTTTTCACTCAACAAATATTACAGCACCTACCATGTGCCAGGCTCTCCTCTGGGCTCCAGGAGATCTCTGCTAGTGGTTGTTGACAAGGACTATGTTATGTGGCCATTGCTAGCTGGGAAGTATTTTCATTTTCCAGCTTCTTTCATGGTAGGTGAAAGACAAAGGAGACAAGAGCTCAAATTAATGTTGAATTAATTAACCTACTTTTCTTCCACACATTTACAAATAAAACTTTAAATCAGATTTGAATACAGTTCTGACAGCAAGAATTATTTTCATGGCTATAGGAGAATTCAGATATCCTCCAGTGGTTCTCTACTATTCCCTTAATTGTTCAGGCCAAAAACTTTAGAGCCATATTTAATTTCTGTCTTTTTAGTCACACCCCATCCAGTTCATGAGCTGGCTCTGTAAAGCAAGATCTTAAAAATATATCTCTTCATCCTCACTGCTACCCCTCTACTTCATGCACCCACCATCCCTCATCTGGCCTATTACAACAGCCTCTTTCCTGAGCTCCCTGCTTTCATTCCTACCTCCCACCATCTATTTTTTTTACAGCACAGCCAGACAGATACTCTTAAAACAGATATGATCATGTTAATCCTTTGTGGAACAGGCTTCAAGAAGCTTCTCACTGAACTCAAAATTAAATCTAGTGAAGAAAAGATGATCTTTTCAATAAATGGTGCTCAGTCAAATGGCTAGCCATATGTTTAAAATTGAAGCTTGATCCCTACCTCACATCATATAAGGAAATGAAGTCCAAATGGACTGTAGATCTAAATGTGACAGATAAAACAATGAAAATGCAAAACAAAAACATAACAGAAGATCTTCATTAGCTTTGAATAGGAAAAGATTCCTTAAGACACAAAAAATACAACAATAGAAGAGCTACATTTAAATTAAAAAAATTTTCCCCCCTAAAAGACACCATTAAGAGAATAAAAAGGCAAAACGCAGAGTGAGAGAAGATATTCGCAATATAAATATCTGACCAAAGATTTGTGTCCAGAATATATAAAGAACTACAAACTTTTTAAAAAGAGTCAATTAACAGGAAAAGAAATGGGCAAAAGATTTGAATAGTTACCTCTCAAAATAAGATATCTTAATGTCCCACAAACATATGAAAATGAAAATGTGCTTAAGTTCAGGAGTTATCAGGAAAATGCAAATTAAAATTACAATGGTACAGCACTATATACACAACTAAACAGCTAAAACAAACAAGCAAAAAGACAAGCTTTTCCAAGCATTGGCAAGAATATGAAGCAACTGGAACTCAAAAAAGCTGGTGGGAGTAAAATATGATGCAAACACTTTGGAAAATTCACACTACTTACTGAAAGTGAACATATATTTATCCCATGAGCCAGCAATTCCATCCCTAGACTTATTCCAACAGAAATACAAGACATTTACACCAAAAGACACCATAAGTGAATGCTCATGACAGCTGGATTTGAAATAGCCCAAACTGGAAACAACCCAAATGGATAGATTAATAAGCTATGGAACAGTCATACAGTGGAATATGATATAGCAACGAGAATGAACAATTACCACATATAGCATGGAAGACTCCCACAAACACAACATTGAAGGGCTGAAACCAGACATTAAGAGTACATACTGGAGCACCTGGGTTGCTCAGTTGTTAAGCGTCTGCCTTCAGCTCAGGTCATGATCTTGGGGACCTGGGATCCCCAGTTGGGCTCCCTGCTCAGTGAGGAGTCTGCTTCCCTCCTCTCTCTGCTGCTCCCTCCTGTTTGAGCTCTGTCTCTTGAGCGCACGCACTCTCTCTC
Organism: Vulpes vulpes; assembly: GCF_048418805.1. NCBI lineage: Eukaryota > Metazoa > Chordata > Mammalia > Carnivora > Canidae > Vulpes > Vulpes vulpes. Next base: position 45,259,164 of record NC_132788.1, on the reverse strand, counting down.
TCTTTCTCTCTCTCTCTCAAATAAATAAAATCTTTTTTAAAAAAAGAAAAAAGAGCACATACTGTGTGATTTTACTTATATGAAGCTCAAAACTCAGTCTGTGATTCTCTGTGGAGAAGAAAGGGTGGTTGGGAGATGGGATGAGGGTAGGATGCTGGTAAAAATCTGTTTCTCAATCTTGAGTGCTGGTTCTGTAGGTATATTCAGTCTGTACACTTGGGATTTTGTGTATGTTTCTGTGTTTTTGCTATACTTCAGTTGGAAGTCTTTTTTTTCCAAAGATTTTATTTATTTATGTGTTTATTTATTTATTTATTTGAGAGAGAGAGAGAGCACGAGCAGGGGAAGAACAGAGGGAGAGGGAGAAGCAGACTCCCTGCTGAGCAGGGAGCCCAATGTGAGGCTGGATCCCAGGACCCCAGGACTGACCTAAGCCAAATGCAGACGCTTAACTGACTGAGCCACCCAGGCACCCCAGAAGTCTGTCTTTTTTACAATCCCATATGCTAAAAAAAAAATCAAACTGCAAAAATAAAAATGAAACAGCATAAAATTTAGGTCCAAAAGTGTCCTCCAAGCCTTTGCACGGTCTGACCTGGCCCTCCCTCACTTCCTGCAGCTCCCCCCTGCTCACCAAGCCCAGCCACTGCCTTCTATCTGCCGCTCAGACACACCGGACAAGCTCCCACTTCAGAGCCTCTGCACCAGCTCCTCTCCATGTGGTATCTTCTTTCCACAAGAGAACACACACTCCCTGACTTATTCAGAATTCTACCCAAAGCCATCTCTTCAGAGAGGTCTTTCTGACCACTCATCTAAAATAGACAGATACATGTAGTCTCTGTGGTTACTTGATTTCTCTTTCTTCCTAAGGCTCTTGTTATATATTATTTGGTTCCCGCCCCTGCTGTAATGTGACCTCCATGAGGGCAGGAACCTTTTGAGTTTTAATTCATCATAGTATCATCAGTGCCCAGAATAAGGTTTTGTTGAATAAATGAGTGAATGAAATTCAAGGGCAAGGATACTTTCTCACTTTGCATCTTTGCATCTCGTCTGCCAGGCGTGACTCTTGGTCCATAATAAATGCTCAATAAATGTTTAATGGCCTTGGAGTTGAATAGAAATTAATTATATTGTCAATCAACCTTTCCATGGAGGACCGCAAGGCCTTTTGCAGACAGTTATCTGTATGCTACTGTTTCCATGCTGTGCTCTGAAAAACAGTCTTAAGATTTGCAGTTAAGCTGTAGATCCCATTCTCACTTAAAAGACACAAAACAAACCATGAAAAGACAGATCAATGCAATGATTCCACACTGCTGAAACCTCACGGAGTAACCCAGCGACGCTTTTGTTGGGCTGAAAGTTTCCTGCAGAGATGTATCTTGAGTGGCTGTGAGTGAGAACACACTGCAATACCTATTTGCCAAGTAACAAAGGCTCCCTTGCCTTATGTGCGATATTAAAACTCTCGGAGCCTTCAGGAGAAGTGATAGAAAGCCAGTTTTCCTCAGACGTCCCAGTGATTCACCACCTTTCTTTGTGTATTGTATTGCTAGCAGGGCATAAATCAGTCTTTGTGGAGCTTGTGGAAATATGGCAATAATAGTGACCAGGCCAAACCCAGCATTTGCAAGTTGTGTGGCTGTGAAGGCCATGTAGTGAGTGGAGTGTTCAGATCACAAGCAGAGGCTGGCAGTGGCTCACACACCTAGGAACCCCCAGAGAGCAGGTGCTGGAGGTGGATCTCAGCTCCTCCTGGGCCCCCAAGATAGTCCTTGCTAACAGGAAAACCAGAGCAGACCTGTGTCTCTGCCTCTTCTTCTGCAGCAGCCTTAGGAAGGTGGGGGGCCAGAGCCTCCCTGCCCTGCCACTCTTTCCTCCCCCAGCAGCACCCTTCCCTACACCCACTCTTCTAAAACCTGCGCGATGGAAATGATCCCAGACTCATTCACACTAAGGTGCACATACTGGTAATAGTTTAGAGGGTTTCTTCAATGTATGGTATGTCAGTGCAGATTTCTTTAGGGGCCTAACTTAATCATTTTTTATCTACTAAAAAAAAAGATTTTATTAATTTTTTTGAGAGAGAGAAAGATAGCAACAGAGAGCATGAGCAGGGAGGGCAGGGAGCAGAGAGCATGAGCAAGGAGCCTGACTCAGGGCCCAATCCCAATCCCAGCACCCTAAGATCATGACTGGAGCTGAAGGCAGATGCATAACCGACTGAGCCACCAGGTGGCTGATTTATCTACTTTTATTGTAGTCCTTTCCTTCCACTCCTTCAGACTCAAACTTTTGTTGCTTCTCATTGCTTTAACCTAGGATGGAAAATGCCTGGCTCCTTTGGGTACACATTATGGAAGGTCCAGTGCCAGGCATCCATCTGTCATAAGCCATTGGTGTTCGTCCTCTGCCCGGCACACAGCAGCAGCTCTGTGAGTGTGAGCTGGGGGATGCTGAGGGCCCTCAGGGCCGTGCCCTTCTTCCTACATTAACTGCAATGTCCCGGTCCTCTGTTAAGTTGTGACAGGAAGCATTGTTTACCGCATCCTTCATTTCAAAACTCTCTGAAAGAACTCCTAGCTAAGTAGAATCAAATCCATGTTTCTACCTGGGCACCTCCCCCCAACCGCCCTAATGTGGGCTCATTACCTATCCTGCTTTCTTCCTCAAGGATTATAAAGGTTAAAGGTTTAGGGATGGGAGAAGGGAGATGAAAAATTCAGAAAGATTTCTATTTTCCTTGCATTTTTTTTAATTTGAAAAATATACGAAATTTCTAAAATAAATAATAAAACATTTAGAGTATTTTTTAAAATAAAGTATTCTTAACTACCCATATTTTCATGTTATTTCTTTGATTCTTACATAGAAAATTTCACAGAGGGACGCCTGGGTGGCTCAGTGGTTGAGCGTCTGCCTTTGGCTCAGGGTGTGATCCTGGGGTCCTGGGATAGAGTCCTGTATTGGGGTCCCACAGGGAGCCTGCTTCTCCCTCTGCCTGTGTCTCTGCCTCTCTCTCTCTGTCTCTCTTGAAAAAATAAATAAAATCTAAAAAAAATAATGAAAAAGAACATTTTCACATAGAATCAATAACAGATACTATATCCGAATTAGAGTTTCACCAAACATCCCTTACCAAATTGCCCATGGGAAAGCAACTGTTTGAGGATTTAAATATACATTTTACTTACATATACCAAGCAAAATAAGAATAAGAATTTATTAAGAAAAAAAGATAATTTGCCTAGCAGTTTTCAGAAAGGCCCTAAATGCCCACGAGGAAGCACAAACAGATCTCTATGGAGACTTTAGGGAAGAAAGGGATACTTTCTGGGGGAGACTCATCAGGGAAGTCTCCACATCATGTCTGAGTCTTTGAGCCAGACCAATTTCCACAAGCAGAGCTGGACGAAGCATGGAAGGCCGGAGACAGACCAGGAGTAAGGATGTCCTGGCAAGAATGCACAGCATGTTTGGGGACCATAGGCTGCTCCCAGCATGCCCTCCAGAACAGAGCTGGCATGAAATGCTGGCAATGACAAGGCTGGAAAGGGAGATGGGTTGGCACAGCCCATCAACTTGCTATGACAGCGCATCAGACCTAAGGCAGCAGAGATGGCAAAGTACACCACCGCTCTATGTCCCTGTGCTGCCAATTAGATCATGACAACTCCTGACTATGAGACACAACCTGATTTCAAAGATGTGGAAATACATTCCCCCAAAAACATGTCTTTAGAATTGATAAAATAGAGTAAGGAGTGAGGAGATTGAAGCAGAGCAATAGGAGGCAGGAAGCACAAAGCATTTTCTCAATGGCACAAGCTTAACTGCCTCAGGACAAGAATTTGCTGAGCTGGAGCTGGAGCTGGAGCGGGTATCTGAGTGCCTCAAGCAGAATGGCTGTCCACCTGATCCCACCTGGCCACCCTGCCCCCGCCTGGCCCTGCAGAGGAAGAGGAGAGGGAGAAGCACATCCTACTGTTTTCTGGCCCAGCACACAGCTGGCCCTGTTGATACACTGAGAGAAAGCACAGAGTGTTCAGCTCCCCTCTTCCACTGTCCACAATTCTGGAAATTGAAGTAGGCAAAGATGTTTTTTAATGATGTGCTTCCTAAGGGAACCAGGAGAGCTTTTTATTCACTTTCATCCTTATGATAAAAAATAAGAATCTTAGAGTTCTGGCTTTGAAGCTCAGAGATATTTGATAATAAAGGGGGAGCTGTGAACTTTAATTTCCGATGATAAAACATCCCTCCCGAGCCGCGTCATCCCTCCAACATGGGCACACACTCACACGCTCACACATACATACTCACATGTACACACACACTCATGCGGAGAGATGCTGAGATACTTGCAGAAATAAAAAAAATAGATATTATTTCTGATCCTGAGATATTGGTTGTCACAAGATTTTCAGACATAATGTAGAAATGGCTGGCTTTCAATTTACTTTATGCAAGTTTCTACTAGCTACACATTTGTCTACAGTGACATTAGAAGCAGCAAACCAAGGACTTACATGCATATTTTATTAGTAGATAATTATGTTCCTTATAATTGGTTTCTAAATCAGACCATTTCACACAATTATGGTGTTTTCTTTGCCTATTCCGTCAATTGAAAAGATAGTAAGAAAGTTCTTTATTATCAAAAGGCTATATTCTTAACCTCTATTATGGTGTGAAGGAAATAAACTAAAAAAAATACAGCTATTTTGCATACATAGAATATCCCCTGTTGAAATGCATCATAGATTCAAAAGGACGAAGAAAAAGACTACAAAGATAGATATTTCTAAATATATCAAGAGAGACAAAATACCAAAAGGGGAATTTGATGATGGGGTAGATTTTAAAAATCAATAGTGAAGTCATGCTATTAAAATGCCAAAATCATTTTTCACCCAAATGAAAAAAGAAAACTGGGTCATAATGAAGGCCACAAAATAACTGCTAACAAAAGAACTACATGAGCCCTGTGCTCAGATACATCTAAGTTTATTCCTTCATTGACAACAAACATTTCCTGAGTGCTGTGTGGGTGGAAAGGACACAGTATTGAGGAAGAGTCTCCATGCTGCTGGAGCTGAACACTAACCCCTGGGCTCGTGGGCATGCTCGCTTTCTCCCTCTTTCCTCCTCCTCTGTCTCCCTCCCTCTCTCCCTCTTCATCCCTCTCTCTCTCTCTCTCTCTCTCTCTCTCTCTCTCTCTCTCACACACACACACACACACACACACATTGAGTGAGGCTATATGCTGGTGGGGAGCAGCGAACGCTGTAGGGCAGGTTCTCAGCAAGACTGGGTAAGGCAGTAGTTAAAAACACAGACTCTGGGGTGCCTGAGTGGCTCAGTCAATTCATGGTCCCAGCCCATGTCAGGCTCCCATCTCTCTTTGCCCATGCCCCCCACTCATGTGCTCACTCACTCTGCTCTCTCTCTCTCTCTCAAAACAAAACAAAACAAAACAAAACAAAACAAACAAAAACTCACAGACTCTGCAAAGCCCACCTCTACTATTTAACCTTGGGCAATTAACTCTCTAACTCTCTGTGCCTTAGTTTTCCTATCTGTAAAATGGGGATAATCAAAGCACGCCTACCTCATAAGGATAAATTAATATACATAAGGCACTTAAAAGATTCATTAATGAATGAATTAATGAACAAAGAAGGCAAGAGGAAACTTTTGGAGGTGATGGATATGTTTATGGCATTGATTATAGTCATTGTTTCATGGGTGTATACTCATCTCCAAACTGAAGTTGTATATGTTAATTACATACAGCTTTTTGTACATCAATTTTATCTCAAAAGTGTCATTTTAAAAAAAAGTGCTGGGCGTGGTGTGGGCATTATCATAAATGTTGGCTATTATTATCATTCCAAATTACAGCTTTTCTCCAGGGTAAAAATGCTATCATGGAGCTTCCTAAGGACCCCGTGGCTATTTTTATCCCTCTCCAGTCCTCTGGGCCCACCTGCAATGACATGTAAAGCTCCTAGCATTCATCCATAGCTCATGTGCAATGCGTGTGATCCCCTCCCCTGTCACTCTTCTCCTTCAAATGCTGCCTCATTCCATAGCACACTGAGGGGCTCTGCCACCGGAACCTCATAATTCCCAGGTCTTTATTTGGAGGAGTGGAACCATGTTCATGGATGAAATTTTCTCAATTCATCATTTCCCCCAATATACTTTTCATATATTGCTAGAATCTCTCTACCTCTAGTCCATACTCTAGAGACTAGCATGAGATAGCATCTGCTTTCACCCAAAATTTGGTATTTAGAGCTTATAAATTAAATAAGTGAAATGCCATCATTTTCCAGACAGGCTTGAGGACCACAGCTTTCAGGTGTGGTAATGGGTATTACTGTTGTTGATTCCCACGCCAGCATTCAGTGAGGCAGGGGGAGGGAAGGGGGAGGAGTTAGGACTGACTCTGGAACTATGAAACAGGTACCTTTGAGGGTTTGCTGGAGGAAATGAGTGAAATTTTAGCAAGCAAATGGGGCAAGGATTTGGAGTGAGGTGATCTCCCAAAGCAAGCTCCTTTACCAGAGCACATCCATGCCTTGCCCTGACCAACCCGGTACGGAGGCAGAGGTACAAGCATCTGTGATCAGAGATGGAGAAACCAAGCAGACAGGTGGGACAAGGGAGCGACAGAGATGCTGGGCAGGGATGGATGGGACTAGGGGGTCTCATACCAACTTCCTAATGCCTTTTCCATCCAGGATAGCAGAAAATGCCTCAAAGGCCAAGCATCTCTAACCCATATGGTGGCTGGGGGTGTGGGACAGGGAGGCTGCTGTTTAATAATGGGAGCAGACAGCCTGCCTCTGTTTGGGACACTCTCGGGATCCCCAGAGACACTCTGCCTCAGGTTCTCAGTGGCCTGAATCTGCCATCCAGGAGGACCAGCAGAGAAAACAGCAGGAGCCCCAAGTGAAAGAATGAACAAGTGAAGAATGAAGGTGGCAACTTCATGCTATTTTTCTCCCAGAATCCAATTTAGACCATATTTCAGCTTGTTCAAAGAGAAAGTTTGAAGTCAGAGAAAGACTAAAGGAGTCCAGAGGAAATAGAGACAAGCATGCATTGAAGGCTCATTTCAGAGGGTTCCCCTGGTCAGGACACCAAATGGACTTTGACGAGCATTGGCTCGGGGCAGTCACTTCGTTCTCCACTTTGGCAGAGGCATTCCCAGCCACCCTCTGCCACCAACTGTCCATTACCCCCTTTAGATCCCACACAGCTTGCTGCCATCCATAAACCCACAGTCACCACACCACAGGTGCCTTCACTTGGCTTGGCACAGCCTTCTTTACCAACCCCTTCCTGCCTTCCACCTCACCTTGACCCATCATATGCCCGCCTTTATTCATTTCTCAGCTTCTGTTCTAGACAAGAATGATAATCAGACTCTTGTTTTTTAAAAAATCCACACCAGCCTCTGTACACCCAGATGGGTCCTATCCATCACAACCCTTTTGAGATTATACCCTTGTTCCAATGATGCTAGCTAGCATTGGCCTAATGCAACGCCAGCTCTCCTCTGTGGATTAACCTTCAATCATTTATCATCCACAGAAGAACACTTGTCTCACCATGCTGTATTAGAGGCACACTCACCCTGGTTTAATGCAAAAAGCATTGGGCTTGGAATCAATTTTTTTTTTTTGTCTTCAGTTCCCTCCCCCTTGACTTTGTAAGTTCAGACTTAAACTCACAAGACTTTTGTCTTCATTTCTGAATGGGAATAGTAATACCTGCCCCAGTTTGTAGAGTTTTGTGAGGATCAAATAAAGGACTACAGAAGAAAGTACATTTAACCTAGGATAGTAGGCTTTGAAAATTTTTCTCTCCTAATCTCCCAATTTACTCACTGGGTATCTTCCCAACTGTCCTCTCACCTCTACCCTCCAGAGGAAACATCTATTCAGTCATTCAAGAAAGATTTATTGAGGGGCACCTGGGTGGCTCAGTGGTTGTGTATCTGCCTTTGGCTCAGGGCTTGATCCTAGGGTCCGGATTCGAGTTCTGCATCGGGCTCCCTGCAGGGAGCCTGCTTCTCTCTCTGCCTATGTCTCTGCCTCTCTTTGTTTGTCATAAACAAACAAACAAACAAACAAACAAAAAAGATGTATTGCATCCCCACTATATGCTGCGAACACAAGACAAATGGCCTTCACTGTCTGTTCCACAAGCAGCTCACAGTAGAGAATGAAGCAGATACAACCATGAAGGGATGGATGAATATCAGAGTGAATGGATACAAGCCGTAAGCAAGGTGTCATCATGTGCCAGGAAGTGACTGGCTGTGCAAATGTGTAGATGGGGCAGCGAGTCAATGAAGATTTTTAAAAGAATATAGATGACAGCTGAGCTGGACTTATCTATTCTTTCAGTAAATATTTGTTGAGCCCCAGCTGTGTGTCAGGACTGGGCAAAGCAGTGAACACATAGGAGAAGATGAAATTCTTGGCCTTGTGGAGCATACTGTAAAGAGGTAAAGAAAAAGCTAAGATAATTTCTGACTGTGACAAGAGCTAAGGTGGAAGTTAAAGAATGATGTGATAGACAGTGACTGGACTGGGGGTGCAGGGCCACTTTAAACCGGATGACAAGAATCACCTCGGTCAAGGTTACATCTGAGCTTATATTTGAAGGCTGGGAAAGAGTCAGGTGCATGAGAGTAGAGGTCCTCAGGAGTGGCAAGAGGGTAGGGTGGGGGAGAGCTCCAAGAAAAGAGAATGGCAGGTAAAAAGGCTCTGAGGCAGAACAAGCTTGGTTGTTAGGGCAGGGGCAGAGAGGTAGAAAATGAGATGTGAGCAGAAAGGAGGGCCAGGTCACATAGAGCAGTGGGGCTATGGTAGGAGTTTGGGTTTTATTCCAAGTGCAGTGGGAAGCCACTGAGGCATTAAGGTGGGGATGGAAGTGATATAATCAGATCTACAATTTTTTTTAAAATATTAGTTTCTGTGGAAATAATTATTAGAGCAGCAAAACCTGTTAAAAGGCTCTGGTTATGCTTGCTCTGGCAGCACATAAACTAAAACTGAAACAATAGAGAGATTATCATGTCCTCTGTCCAAAAGTGATAGGCAAATTTGTAAATCATTTCATACTTCTAAAGAAGAGGTCCAGGTCAAAGCAGGGAGAAAACTGATCCAGGACATATCAGAAAGCAGGACACCAAATTTTGAAGGCTATGCAAAAATGACAGAAGTGGGCACTCTGAGTTAGAAAACATTTTTTAACTCTATCTCATTCTAGGGTTTCAGGAAAACCAAGTCCACATAAAAGCTGACAACCAGAAAATTCTCAAGTTCAAATCCTATACGAACTTATCATAAGGAAAAAAGAAATAAAGAGGAGAATAATATCCCTACAATTAGAGCATGGTAGAAAGACATGCCCACAAAGTAGATCAAAACTATCATTTATGATTTCAATATGATAGATGTTTTTTAAAAGTATATAACACATGAAAGAAACATAAACCAAAATTAGAAAAACTCAGAAATGAGGCTGCAGAACTCAGGAAAATATCATTAAAAAAATAATTTCAGAATTAAGACCGAATCAGAAGAAACACAAGAATGAACAGACACAAGAAATAATGCCTTTAAGAGACATAAAAGACAAAAAGAGGAAAACTGAAAAAAATCAACAAAAAAATGAAGAGGTAAAAAGGGTTTGAGAGCAAGTAACAAATACTGAAGATTTAAAATGAAGATAATATAAATCTCCGAAGAAAAAAGCAAAAGCAAGAGAACAGAATAGTAAGAACTATAATTCAGGAAAATTTTCCTAAAATCAAGAGTTGAAACCACTATTGAAAGATCACAATACTGTTCCTGAGAATATCAATGTAGAGTGATTAAAAGATAGCCTAATACAGTTGCTGGAGGGAAAGAAGGAAAGAATGAGAGAGAAATGGAAAGAGGAAGAAAGGAGGGAAGGAGGGGAGGAGGGAGGGAGGGAGGGAGGGAGGGAGGGAGGGAGGGAGGGAGGGAGGGAAGGAGGGAAGGAAGGAGGGAAGGAGGGAAGGAAGGAGGGAAGGAGGGAAAGAAGGAAAGATGTTTTGGCATCTAGAAAAAAGAACACATAACTCATAAGAAAAGAAAATTAAATTATCATCAACTACTTAAAGAGAATACTTATTTCAAAAGAAAATGGAATGGCATATTTAATTTAAGATCCTTAAGGAGAGAAAGTGTAAGTTATTGGTTTTGTATCTAGCAAAACTGGCTTTCAAGTATAAAAGACACAGACACACTGGTATCAATATTTGAGAAGTTGGGGAATGCTGTTTCCCTGAACCCTCCCTGGGAAATCCACTAGAAAATGAATTTCAGATCACCAAAATGACCAGAGGGACCGAAGATGGATGGTGAGCAATAAATATAGTAACTGTAGAGTTGAGACGCAGTGAGGGTTCAGAACGAGAGAGTATCTACAGTCCATGATAGCTATATGCACTGACAGTACAGACATAGCATGACTAGTTTTTTTTTAGTGGGGGAAGAATGGAGGAAGCATGTGCAAAAGTTTTTTTCAGCAGGCACATTGGTTTTAGTATTTTTATCCTGACACTGTGATGTGTGATTATGGGATTAAAAAATAATAATTAATTATGGTGTTTACTAATTTTCTTATTCCTTATGTCTTTGAGAACCAGCAAAGTAAAAATTTTATGGTCTCAAATTTGAATTAGAATTATCAATACGAAATCATGAGGTATTTTATTATATATATGTATAATTTTTTTTTTCCTTTAGCCTTTCCTTTAGCCTTTGTTAACATAAAAGGCCTCAACACAAAATGACCATCCGTTCTGTGGTCCTGAAATTACACTTTCTCTCTGCAAGAAGCTAGAGCTTCTTGAGGAAATGACTGATTCCAGGTCTGGTAGCCAGAAAGCCATCAAAGACTATTAGGGTCATGTCAAACAAGCTGTTTACACAGGTACGAGAAGTAGAGAGAAGGGAAATTAGCCAGATGGAGTCCTGGATCGGAGAATAGAATATATGTAAGCTTCAATCCTAAACACCTTCCATCATGCGTGCGGTGGTGGTGAGAGGAATGGCAGCTTGAATCCTCCATGTGGCTGCTCCTCCTCCTTGCCAGTTTCCCAGAGAAGGTGAGTCTACATCCTGAGGAGCTGGCCCTGTGAAGAGCCACAATGCATGGCCCATAAACCACATGACACTGCTGCAGATCGAGTACCTAGGTCAGTGACTAGGACCTCACAGCCTGGACTACACAGAACAGCCAAGCGCATGATATAGTATGAAAACCCTGGGTTTCTTCCTTTCTTTTCCCTTCTCTTTACTCATTTATTTACTCAAATATGTTAATTATGGAGTACCCTCAAAGCCCCCAGCTTTAGTGCCTATGCCAAAAGCAGCAGAGCAAGAGTGGTGTTCCCTGCACACAGAAGTATATGAGGGAGAAGGAGACAAGACCCAAAAACTCAGATTCAAGCAAAGCATTACCACCTAACAGGTGTGGTACAAACTGCATGGGAGTCAGGTTATCTGAAAACCTTCTTGGCCAAGTTGAGCCTCAAAGGAGGAGACAGCCCTGGATTAGCAGGATGCAAGCAAGAGACCCCTGGAATCTGGAGGTGTTGACGGATGGAAGGAAGGATTAGGGTAGTGAGAGCAGTCTGTGCCCTAACACAGGGTGAGAGACAGGGGAAGGAGCCCAGGCACAGTAGGGCCTCAATGTGCCAGGTGCTATGAAAACCTCCCCATCTCATATAACCTTCCCAGCAATCTTCTAGAATAACCTGTGTAATCTCTAATATGTGGATGAGAAAACTAAAGTGCATGGAGGTTAATTAGCTGGTCCTCATTCTTTATGGATTTTGTATGGGGAATTCACCTACTGGCTAATATTTATTTGTGCCCTCAAATCAGAACCTGTAGCACTTTGCATGGTCACTTGTGGACAGGTGCAGAGCAATGAAAAAGTTGAGTTGCCTGGCATGCTTCTTCCATCCGAGGTCCAAGAAGACAATGCTCTGCCTTATTATTTCAGCTTAATGGTTCAAAGTCCTTTCTGCTATCTATTTAGTGCCACATTTGTTGCATTTTTGTACTTTTTGTTGGTGACTTCACTACTTTTTAAATTTTTCTTAGGTTTCCCATTGCTTTTTAAAAAAAGTTTTATTTAATTAAATTAATTAACATATATTATTGGTTTCAGAGGTAGAGGTAATTCATCAGTTGTATGTAACACCCAGCGTCCATCACATCACATGCCCTCCTTAATGCTAATCACCCAGTTACCTCCTCTCTCCACCCCCCTGCCCTCCAGCAACCCTCAGTTTGTTTCCTATGATTAAGAGTCTCTCACGGTTTGTCTCCCTCTCTGATTTTGTCTCATTTTATTTTTTCCTCTCTTCCCCTATGATCCTCTGTTTTGTTTCTTAAATTCTACATATGAGTAAGACCATATGATAATTTTTTCTCTGATTGACTTATTTCACTTAGCATAATACCTTCTAGTTCTATCCATGTCATTGCAAATGGCAAGATTTTTATTTTATTTTATTTTATTTTATTTTATTTTATATTTTATTTGATCATTGAGTAGTATATATATTCTACATCTTTATTCATTCAACTGTCGATGGACATCTGGGCTCTTTCCATAGTTTGGCTATTGTGGACATTGCTGCTATCAACATTGGGTGCAGGTCCGCCTTCTGATCACTACATTTGTATCTTTGGGGTAAATACTTAGTAGTGCAATCGCTGAGTCATAGGGTAGCTCCATTTTCAACTTTTTTAAAAAAGATTTTATTCATTCATGAGAGACAGAGGATTGAGATAGAGAGAGAGGAGAAGCAGACTCCCTGCTGAGCAGGGAGCATGATGCGAGGCTCAATCCCAGGACCCTGGGATCACGACCTGAGCCAAAGGCAGACATTTAACTGACTGAGCCATCCAGGCACCCCTATTTTCAACTTTTTGAGGAACCTCCATACTGTTTTCCAGAGTGGCTGCACCAGCTTGCATTCCCAACAGTGTAAGAGGGTTCCCCTTTCTCTGCATCCATGATCTCATTGTTTAAAAAAGCCTCCAAATGTAGTGCTATGGTATTATCTAGTGCTCCTACACACCAGAAGCCTAGAACGTGCTTTACAGAGAAACATGTGTGTTAGATAAGCTCTGATTTATAGTACTATTTGCTAGGATTTCGATGTTAATGAATCAACGATATGTATTAAATAAAGTGCTTTTAAACAGAAACACACATAAAACAAGGGTATGTATTGATCGGCTGATGAAAATGCTCACCTAACCTTGCATTTTCAGTATTCCCTGCTGGAAAAAAAAAGTGGGGGGAAAGAAATGAAATACCCAGAATAGTTTGGGCTAGTCTATGAGTGAAGGATGGGATTTTATAACATAGAACTGCCATGAAAAATGCTCAAGATCACAGAGCTGAAATTAGAAACCTGAAATTAGAAACTTTCCATCTGCTTTGGAAGATGAAGCTCCAAGGGGCGCCTGGGTGGCTCAGTCAGTTAAGTGTCTGCCTTGGGCTCAGGTCCTGATCCCAGAGTCCTGGGATGGAGCCCCATGTGGGCTCCCTGAGATGGAGCCCGCTTCTCTCTCTCCCTCTGCAGCTCCCCCTGTTTGTGCTCCAGCTCTCTTTCTCAAATAAATAAATACATACATACATAAAATCTTTTTAAAATATTTAAGAAGGGATCCCTGGGTGGCGCAGCAGTTTAGCGCCTGCCTTTGGCCCGGGGCGCGATCCTGGAGACCCAGGATCGAATCCCACGTCGGGCTCCCGGTGCATGGAGCCTGCTTCTCCCTCTGCCTATGTCTCTGCCTCTCTCTCTCTCTCTCTCTCTCTCTCTCTCTCTCTGTGACTATCATAAATAAATAAAAAATAAAATAAAATATTTAAGAAGATGGAGCTCCTAGCAAATATGTTACCATCCATGTAGACATATGTTAGAGAACCATTTTCTACTGATGGCAATTTTCAAACTATTGGCCAAAAGAAATATTACTCCTATTAAAATCAAAAGAGTAAAAAAATTGCTACATATGCAGGAGCTTGTTCTTCTTTTCCTCCACCTTTTCACATCATTAGCAAAACTTACTGAGAAACCGCAGGTCTCAGAAGTGTCTTGGGTTTAGAGATGGTTTACGCTGCTTCACGGAGCGATATTGGCAGGCAGCACCAGATAGTCCATGTGCAAACTAATGGATACTGCAGCTGGGTACAGGTGGCAATGGACATGGTTGTGTGCACGATGTTGGGCCATCTGGCATAGTCCTAATCCTCTGGATGGAGTAGTGTGGGTTTCACACAGGACCAGGAGACCAAAATAGGTAAGCCCCACAAGTTTGTGGAACTTCATCAGGGAAGGTGAGGGTTGGGGGTGATGTTGATGGTGGTGTTTCCTCAGTCCACAAGAAATGGTTCTGCTACCACTTGGGGCAGAACACAAGAGTGGAATCCCACCGAAAGGCAATCTTTAAAGCATCCTTCACTCATGGACTAGCCCAAACTATTCTGGGTATTCCATTTCTTTTCTTTTCTTTTTTTTTCAGCAGACAATACAGCTTTGCAATGCAGTTCTCAGTGATGCAAAAGCCTGTGTGTTGTTGAGTCTATACATATGGAAAAATCTCCAATATGACGAGAATATTAATTCATGTACACCCTAAGAAGCAATTTCATGCTTTTATAAGTTTAATGTTTTTACAATTAGGTCCAAGTTTTGCTGTAATTCTTTTCTCAGAAGGGGCATCATAATGTGATATCTAGGAGGCCATTTTCTCCCTTTAGCCATTAGAAGCTCATTTAACTACATTAAGGTCCTGCTGGGAATGTATCTAGGAGTGTAAAAGAAAATCAGACCAGCAGCAGAAAATGTTGTCGTCCACTCTGGATGTAGAAGATACCATTAAGTACATTGCCACCTCCCTCAATGTGCACACATGGTCACACAAACACACACTGCAAACAACTTTTACCTTTATTTAATAAATAGATTAACTAATTCAATATTTTCAATAAATAGAAAGGTGAGTTATAATGAAGGTGGATATGTGTTCCTGAAAATCTTGTCAGTACTAATCCCATTACAATTAATGTTTTTTTAAGATCTACATTAGAAAAAAATGTTTAATTTAGTATCTCCCCCTTAATTTAATGAGTTATACCTTTTTTTTTTTTAATGAGTTATATCTAATACATTGAAATAAAGAACTCCTAGTGTGGTGTTTTGTCACATATGAACTGTCAAAATTCAAGAGAAAAACATCTTCTGAAAAATCTTGTCTCGTAAGATAAAAACTATAAGCTAATATATCAAAACAATTTTAAAATAACAATTTTTTGGATTATGGCAATGTATGGATTGGTCTTGTCAACAACACAATGATAACAAATATTAAATAATATGGAAAGTAATTTTACTAAGTTCCTTATTTTTGTGACCAAATTTCCTACTTTATAATTTTTTAATTTAATCAAACAAATTGATATAGTTTGTCTACCTCTGGAAGGAATTACAGAGGACATGTCTGTTTTTTACCAGAATATAACTGGATATTGCCTATGCCAAAAATTCCTATTCAGTTAGATGTGATAAGCCTATCATGGAAACAAGTACACTTTACATGTGGAAATAACATCTACAAAGTTCTCCTAGGAAAAACTGTTTGTTGTATGAGTTACAACATTCCAGCCTCACTGATAGTAAAGGATTAATCTTAAAGAAAATAATGCTGATAGCAATGGTAAAAATCCTCTCACTCATAAAAGTAATTTATAACTCTAGAGGCTTTACAAAGCCTGCAGACAGAACTTAATTCCAAAACTTTAATATCATGTGGCTCTAACTCTGTTATATACCAAAGGAAGGTTTCTATGTACTATTCAACATCTCTTGTTGTATCTATATAAATCAACTAGTCAAATAAAACAAGATACAAATTAAGTAAGAGTCATGATAGTTTTATTCCTCTTACCAAGTACTTGGTGAGGGCATGGGCATTCATTGATACATTCTGGTCAATGTCATACTAGCAAAAATCTAGGAGGTAGGGGAGAGACAGTATGGAAAAGATAACTTCAGTAACAAAAAAAGACTCACAGAAAATCCTTCTTCTTCTGCTGACATTATCGTAGCTAGATGTGATGACTAGAATTGCTGCAACCATTTTGCAACCATAAGGACAAGCCAGGATGTTAAGCGATATAAAACTGAGTCCATTCTTTACACTGATTTGTGTGCTTGAGCCAGACTTCTTGTTCTATGTGATACATTTTCTTTTTTGTTTAAGTCAGTTGAATTGGGTATTTTCTTTTTCTTGCAGCCCAAACCAGACTTATGATTAAAAGACTCCAGTTAACTCTCCTATTACTATCAAGATGTTGGTGTCAAACCAGATAAATAGTACCAACAATATAAAGTGTCCAGAACATTATACTTGCTTGTGGAGATTTTACAATAGGGGGTATGTATATAAACAGAAGGAGCATTGCAGGACACATATATGGCATTTATATATAGTGGGGGCCAAGAGGTAGCTGCTGGATCTAGACAGAAAAGATTCCAACATCCCCAGGTAGCAGAAGTGAGGTGAACAAATAAATAATTCCAAGAGTTATGGTTGGAGGAAAAGTTCTTCTGCTTGAGAAAAGTCATGAAACACAGAGGCATTTTCAGAAATATATATAGTGCTTTAACCTGTGCCAAGGTCATGAGCAACATGAAAATGCAACTCTGTAATCTACCATCATAAAGTCCATCATAAAGTAGTCCTTTGAGGTTCCTACAAAGTATAAAAATAGTTGTACTCCTCAAGATGGCTGACTGCCCCTTGGATGCTCAATGGCAAGAATGCAAATTCTAGAAGTGTATAGCAATGCTTGGAGACATTCACACACATTTTTCATGCATTAGATTCAAGTGCAGTGAGTGATGAAGGACAAGAGTGGGCATCTGGTTAAGAGAGCTGCCCTAGAGCTTACGTCTCTTCACACAATCTTGTTTTATAGGATGTGGTACTTCATGTACTATCAGGAAGAGCAATTCTTCTGTGTTTGAATATGATAAACCTTTTATCATTTTTGTTTCAGAGAAATAATGTTTTATGGAAAGATACATTACTATTAGGTCTAATCAGCAACTTCTCACATAAGGAAACTGAGGCTGAGAATGGTTTCATAACTTTTTCAGGATCTCAAGTCGACACCAGAACTAAGATCTTTTCACTCACCCAAAATATGCTCTTGTTCCCAATAAACATAATTGTACTTATTCTGCCAACAATTTATCTTGTCAATATTATTTTGAATTTGAACTTTATATTCTAAGATAGTTACAATTCTGCTTCACACCCACTGGGAACTGACTTGGTTTCTTCCAGATTCTTTTTGTTTGTTTGTTTGTTTGTTTGTTTGTTTGTTCGTTTGTTTGTTTTACTCAGTAGTGGAGCAAAGACTAAAAACCCTGACAAATAACCACACAAAAAAGCTATCCCCAACAAAAGGTAGAACTATAATGAAAGGTATATTTTCCTTGCTATCCTCTCATAGTGCCAGCATCATCGAAACAGATTTTAGAAGGTTCAAAAAGTTTCAATATTAGAAATATTCACAGCAATTATGCTTATTAACATCAGAGTTGTTCTTACCACACATGTATTATTTATGGTCAGAGCATTAGTTCTCTAGATCCACAGAGATTAGACAGCAATCAATGTTCATATAATGTAGACATAAACCTAATCATATTCTAAGTAGCCCCAAAAAGCTCATGTAATTAATGAAGCTGTTGCTTTCTGCTAAAATCTAAGGATGTCTACAGACTTCCAATGGAAAAAAATCTGACCTTACAAAATGCAAGGTTTATACACCCTGCTATAATTGTTTGAACGGTGACACTGCCATTTCAAGATTTTAATAAATTGATCTGGCACTCTCATTTCAAGTTGATCTAAGAAAAATTAACCGAAAAGCTATGTTGCCTATTGGAGATAGTAAATCCTTACAGTATAAGACAACCCAGTTGCAACAATGTCAGAAATGTTTTAAAAGCTTCGTATTTAGACTATCGCTTGACAGAAGCAACTGCTCTTAGAGCTTGACAACCGTTAGTTATGAAGAGATTTGCACTGTTGAATGAGATGAGATTGGCATAATTTGAATGGAATGATATACTTAAAATTTTGCCACAAAATCACTTGATATATGCTTGTATCTCTTGGGTTGTGGCATTATATTATATTCCTTTTATGTCTAAATATATTTAGGAGGAAATAAAATGCCACTTAATTTCCAAATAAGCTTACTTGGTTTTTAATTAAATTTCTCAGAGCAGTTTGTCAACCTTGGCATTTACATATAAAACATTGATAATTATGTAAAGATTCTTAAGAGATTTGTTTAGAAGGTTTGGAGTTCAGAAGCACAATGCCAGAGAAAGGGCACAATTAAAACACTAACATTGCCTTATTCTTATCACAGCTCTGGAAACAAAAGAACATGAGGTGCAGAAGTGAATCATGCTCCATAGACCAAAGAGGAGGTGAGGGAGCCCCAGGGGATGGAGGTCACGTTCAAACCAAGGCCATGCACATTAGCACTTTTCCTGGGAAACTGTGACCTTTATTTCTGGGAAAATATTTAGGAGCCCCAGTAAGAGCAAATAATAACAACTAGGAATATTCCTGTCAGGATCAGAGGAGACAGGAAAGAAGGAAAGCAAAAACAGGAGAAGGAGGGAGACAGAGAGATATAACTGTAGTATGTTTCAATAAAGAAACAAACAGAAATAGTATTTTAGAAATCCCATTCTCTTAAATAGAAATATCCTTTGGGTTGTGGATACAGATGAGGTCACCAAGAACTCTGACTTGTTCTTGTGGACACGTAGATCTACTCTCACACAGTGTTCCCTAGGCATCGAGCCTCTACTGGAAAGTTCTGCTGGCACCTGACATGTCCAAGAATCATGACCTCATAGAAGAGGCATGAGGGCCACCTCCCAGGATGTGCGCCCTCCTGTCTTCCATCTCTTCCCCTCCTTAGAACCTTCACGGTGCACTCAGAGGCCTGAAAGCAAGGGGAAATGGCTCCCTTTACTTCTTAGGGGATATCCAGTTACAGGTGTTCCAAACCACAGCAGTTTTTTCTCTCAGTGACTTGTAGGGTTTTAGGTAACAGAGCAGTTGCTGTGTCCTCTCAGGAGGAAACACAGACTTTAGCACACAGACTTGGGTCAAGAGCCAGTCAAGTGAGAGAAACTAAAGCCTTACTCAGAATGCCTCCCTCTTCTGAAATCCAGGGCTCTGGTGGATGTGCTGGCTGCCTCTTTCTTGAGTTGATGGGCTGTGTAGTCCTAGAGCACTGGACTCTTGTATGCTGCCCCCACAACACACCACACAAAGCCAACAAATCACACAGATACATCTGAATTCAGAATTAGGACAAGCATTTGCCATGACTTTCTTCTCTATGTCTTATTTTAATGCACTTAAAACATAAACAAGAATTATGTAATGTGTTATGCAACTAATAATAAATAAAATGCCTGTTATTAAACCAGCCAGCTTAAGAAATAGAACAGAAACACAATCATATCTGTGATCCTTTCCTATTCCAACCTTGTGCCTCAGTAGGTGTAACCCGTTTCTCATATGTCAGATTTATCATTTCCCTGTTTTTACACATACATACATAGTTTTATCTTGTATCACTAACACTATAGGGCTCAGTTTTGCTTGTTGAATTTCACCAAAATGTCTCATCAGCTGTATAGTCTTCTGAAACCAGCTTTCTCACTCAACATTCTGGTACTGAGATTAATCCATGCTCACTCATTTTCATTGTTTTGTGAGCATGGCTGTATTGAACATTCTGTTACATTTCATGATGACCACATGCAAGAATTTCTTCAGGGTATATATTAGTGGAATTGCTTTGTCATAGGATATGCAAAACATTTCATTTACATTCTTAATGGCAATATGTTAATGTCCCACATCCTTTCCAAAACTTGGTATTAGCAACATTAAGGTTTTCAATCTAGTGGGTGTGAAAGGATTTCTAGCTGAGGTCCTGATTTGCATAGCCTTTATTACTGAGGAGTGAAACATGTTTACTCACCATTTGTTTCCTCTTATGTGAAATGCCTGTTCAAGTTTTTGCACATGCTTCTATTAGGTTGTCTTTTTCTTACTGATAAACAGAAGTTTTTTCTATATTCCAGATGTTAATCTTTTGCCAGTTATATGTATGTAGTTACCATATCCCAGATCATGGCTTGACTCCACACTTTCTTCATGGTGTCCTTTAATGAATCGAAGTTCTTAACATTAATGTGATCAAACAATCTTTTCCTTTATGAGTACAGCATACCATGTTTTGATTAAGAAACCCTTATCTCTTCCAAGGTCATAAAGATAATGTCCTATATTGTTTTCTACTAGTTTTAAAGCCCTTAGCATGAGGGACTTATATTACCATAGCTTCATAAGTCTTGCTACCAAAAGCAAAGTTTTCCATCTTCTTCTGCAAGAGTGTTCTTCTGCTTAAGTCTTAGAATTGATTTGTTAAGTTCCCTTAAAAAACAAATGAGATTAGGATCATAGTTGTTTTGAATTTTGTGACAACTCACATTTTTATTGTGTTGATTCTTTCTACCCATTAATATGGCACATTTCTTACATAGCTTATAAATGTCTCTGAATTTGTCTACTTTGGACATCTCGTATAAATGGACTCATATGTGGTTCCTTTGTGACTGTCTTTTTCTATTTAGCATAATCGTTTTCAAGGTTCATCCAGGTTGTAGCATGTGTCAGTTCTTTTTTATTTGCCAATTAATATTCCATTGTATGGATACAACATGTTTTATTTATCCATTCATCGGTTGATGGATATTTGGCTTGTTTCTACTTTTGGGATATTACAAATGCTGCTTTGATCATTCATGTGCAAGTTTCTGTGTGGACATATGTTTTTATTTCCCTTGAGTATATACCTAAAAGTTGGAATTGCTGGATCATATGGTAACTCTATGTTTAACCACTTGAGAAACTGCCAGGCTATTTTCAAAGTGGCTGTACCATTTTACATCCCCACCAGCAATGTCTGAGGGTTCCAATTTTTCCACATCCTCATCAATACTTATTACCGTCTGTCTTTATGATTGCAGCCATCCTCCTGAGTGTGAACTGGCATCTCCTTGTGGTTTTGATTAGGGAATCAGGCAGACCTGGATTTAGATCCAGCCTTGCCATTTTTTCATGGCCCTTTCAAGATTAGTGGGTTACTAAATGCATGTGCCCTGGAGTTCTGTCTAAGGCTCTGTGGCAGGATATAACAATCCATGGTACCTGTGCTAAGCAATAGCAAAAAAGCACCCTCTCAAGGTTCACAGAGACCATGAAACCTGCGTTCCTGTGCCCACTCCTGCCGGTTAGAAAGGGGACACTGCCTTCCACACTGCTCTGCAAGCCAAGCAGAGAGAGAGGAGAGGGGAATCAGGGGTCACGATTTAACTTGGCAGTGTCCTGAAGTTGGAGGCGCCTAGGGACTGGGTTCTAGAGGTGAGGACTCTCTGCTTGGTCACCACCCAAAGGGCCCTTGAGGGCAAGGAGTGAAGGCTGGAATCTAGGATGTCAGCTTACCTTCTTCTGTGGCTGGGCCCTCCACATTCCAGGGTGCCGACGCCAGGGTTTGTTAGAACCAGGCTGTAAATCTCTCATATTTTTTACACAGAACCCCTGAGACTGTAAAATGCAGACAATAACAATAGCGATCCTGTAGGGTTTCTAGGAGGGTCTAAGACACTATAATAAAGTACTAGGCAACCAGAATGCTTTCAGTGTTTCTATTCAGCTTCTTTCCCTTCAAATTGGGATCACACTGTATAAACAGTTTGTATTCTACAATTTTTCCCATTTGTTTCTAGATTAAACCATATTAAAATAATATCCAACCTTTTTTGGAGCACAGAAACAGCAATTTTAAGTATTTCAATATAATGTATCAGGGACTTTTTTTTTCTTAGAGTGTATATGTCGGGGGGGTGGGTGGGCAGAGGGAGAGGCAGAAAGAGAATCTCAAGCAGGCTCCATGCACAGTGCAGAGCACAACTTGGGGCTTGATCTCACAACTCATGACTCTGAAATCAACCAGAGCTGAAACTAAGAGTCAGATGCTTAACCGACTGAGCCACCAAGGCAGGTCTGTATCAGGGACTTTTTTCACATTATCAGATATTCTTTGAAAATGTGATTTTTAATGACTGCATATTATTCTATCATATGAATAAATTCTGACTTACTCAGTTCTTCTCCTTGTTCTATTTAGGCTGTTTAAAATTCTACATTATTTTCTCTTGGTTTCTAACTGGAAATATAAGCCATTTAAAATCCATTAATTAAATTTAAAACAAACTACTGCAATAATAGTTTATGTATCATAAACCTTTCCACAAACACTAAAGAACCTTTTCTTTGTAACCCATGCAACCTCTGACTTGCCTGCCATCTCTGATTCCCCCTTCCCTCTCTGGCCAGCCTGCCACTACACAGACCATTGGATTGGCCCTTCTCTCTGCTTCTTTCCTGCTTTGTTTTTACTAAGAACCACAGTGGAGGAAAAAATCGAGTACTCTGGGTATAGGCATAGAATAATCTTCCCAAAGTGCTTATTACTGACACATTAATCTATCATTAGTGAGGTGCATTCAAAATGCAATTTTATGTTATTGTTTTGTCTCCTACTCTACCTTATGACTTTGACAATGGGTACTGCCCTTGCCTCTGGATGAAAATGAGGGCAAGCCTATGGCCTTTGTGATCACTGCTAAATAGATGAAATGCTGTGGTGACTTTAAGTCATACATCTCATACTCCAACCTGGAATGCTTGGCCCAATATATCAATTAACACTTCAGTCACCTCCCATGCCTTCCCCACTAAGCTAGGGCTGGTCATAGGTGGGGGCCTGGGTTTAAGGAGGGCATGTATTCAGTTTCTTATTTCCTTCCCACTGCTTCCACTGCCTGAAGACTGATGGCTCTATGGTGAATCCTGAAGCTGTGGATAAGGAGCACACAGAGACTGGGGAAAGAAGGTTCTTACTTATGACACATGGTAGGCAAGATCTCTAGGCTGGGCAGATGCTTCTAACAGACTCATTCCTTCCTGGGAACTTGAGTGGGTTTGTCAGACCCCTGCTGAACTTCCCTACTTCAGGGTGCCTCCCCTCCTCAACACTGGCCCTTGGAGACCCCCACAAATCTTACTGCTGAGCGATCCTGACTCCAGCAGGCCACTTTCTCAGACAAGAGCTCTTTTAAATGACCCTCAAGTTATTCCCTTAACCAGGTTCCATATCTGGTGTCCAGGATTGCGTGCTGTGGAGCAGACAGGCCCACAGCAAGGAGGGCATCACTTCTCAGGCATGCTAGGTGCAGCCTCCCTCCCACTGCCTTGGGCCCCAGGCCAACACCAGCTCCAGTGGCCTAGCAAGCCCTGTACTACTTGTGTGTTTGGGGGAAGAGGGGAGGGATGGGTGGTCACAACCCAGCTTTTCTCCCAAGAAATCCTCTTTCCCTCTCACATTCAGCTATTTTGTGTCTTCTCTTGTATATAACATCCCTGACACCTTTTCTGATCCATGCCCAAACCGCATGTTCCCACTCCCTGGAATACCATGTTTGGGAGGTCTTTCATTCAGACTTCATATCCCTAAACTCTAAATAGCACTGCCTCTTATTCACTGGTCTCTAAACATGTCAATCAGCAAAGGAAGCTCCATATTTGAAATAATCCTCTGCCAAAAAACAAACCTCTTCAAATGCGAACTATTTTCTTTTAAATTATTTGCTTTCTGTGTTTGAATATTCTTGCTTTAGGGATTTTTTGTTTGCAGAAATGTAGGCTGGAGTAGGGGGAAGGAGAAATACAAAGCTTTACAAGCAAAGAGGGATTAATGGCCTATGTTGTACTTGTCTTGTGGATTAGATTACTGTAATTGCAAGCATGATTTCTCCTTCATAAGGTCTGTGGACAAATTAATCAAAGTGTCGATGACGTGAGCTGAGGGGAGCAGTGAGGGACAAAACGGAAAGCCAAGGGGAAGAAGGCTGTCGCTCACTTGGGAATGGAGCCTGGGGTCAGGGGTCAGGAAGGTCAACATTTCCAAAGGGTGTAGAGGAGCTCACAGGAAAAATGAAGCTAGGGATCAGGGATCAGGCAAGGAAGGAGGAGCCAGAAACCAAAAGAGGCAAATACACCAGTTTCTAACTCCCTCATTACGGCAGATAGACACCAGTTATGTATCCTTTTCCTCTGTCTGCTTTGCTTAAAATTGCCATGGGGGTTGGCATTGTGGACAAGTAACAATCAAGTGTGAATGAAAAACAAATATATTTTCAGAAATGCAATTATTCACCAAGTTTACTTTCCATAACCCCTTCTTAAGAATTTACTGATAGATGAGTTGTGGCAAAATAAGGAAATAATCCAAAAAGAAGACCTGAGAGCTAGGAAATAGATCTCACCCAAGAGAAGGAAAAGTCACAGAATGAGCACCACACAGAAAGACACAAGCCTTGGAGAGAGTACAGGGGAGTGAAAGTAGGTGGTATTCAGGAGATGTATTATCCTGGGCAGCCCCCATGGCTTAGTGCCGCCTTCAGCCCAGGGCGTGATCCTGGAGACCTGGGATTGAGTCCCATGTCGGGTTCCCTGCATGGGGTCTGCTTCTCCCTCTGCTTGTCTCTCTAATAAATAAATAAATAAATCTTGAAAAAAAAAAAAAAAGATAAATTATCCTGAGAGTTTGGGATATTTTGTCATAAGCCTTTCCACAGTATTTGACTTTTCCAACCATATCTATATATCACCTGATAAAAATTAAAATTACATTAATATAAATTAATACTGGTATCAATAGTCCAGATGCAGCCACCGAGGCAGTTGAGAGAGTTTGTGTTTGGGGACTGAGCTAATGGTACTTGCTCTACAGGTTAGATTGGACCAATTAGACTGACAATGCAATGATCTAACTTGGCTATTAAGATAGAAATAACTTTGCTGAGAAGACAGGCTTTAAGATGAAAATTAAACCTGTATTTTAAGCTTTAATTAGCATATATAGTGATATCATTATGACAAAAAAAAATATTTATGGTCTGGTTATGGTACAAAGAGCTTCGAACCAGGAGGCTGCTTGGGTTCTAATTCAAGCTCTACCAACTCACCGTGCAACCTTGAAACGTCCATAACTTCTCTGTTCTTTGGTTTCAACACTTATAAAATGGGAAGTCTTTCATTCATAGTGTACATATGTATTGACTACCAGAAAGTAGATATTGCAACAGAGGACAAATCTCACCGAGCCATATCCAAATGGAGGAGGACAGACAATAAACAAAATATAAAACTGTACTATTAAGCTAGTATACCAGAAAGTGATGACTGTGGTAGAGAAAAATAAAGTGTAAAAGGGCCATAAGGAATGCTGGGGTGGGAGATGCAATTTTACATAAGGAATTCAAGGAAGTCCTCATTGAGTCAGAAATATTTGAATACTTAAAGGAGATGAGGACAAGACATGCCAACATCTGGAAGAAGAATATTCTAGGCAGAGGAAATACTATATACAAACAGTATAATATGGAAATTTGTCTGGCATGGCAAGAACTGTGAGGAAGCCCCTGGGGCTTGAAGCAGAGTGTGTGAGAACAGAGAGAGCAGAGGGAGATGAAAGCAGAGATGCAGTGGGAGGCACATCACAGGGCCTTGCACATAGGCCATGGTAAGGACCTTGGCTTTCACTCCAATGATGATGCATTAAGGATCTTAAGGAAAAGGAGAAATATGATTTCATTTTCATTTAAAAAAGATAATTCTGGCTACTGTGTGGAGAATGGACTCTAGGGGACAAGAGGAGAAGTAGAGAACCAGGGAAGGACCTTCCACAAGAATCCAGGTGTTATGTGTTGAATTGTGTGCCCCACTCCAATACATTGTAGTCACAATCCCCAGATCTCAGAATAGGGTCTTTCCAAGTACTTAAATTATGGTGAAGTTAGTAGGTTGGGCCTTGATCCAATATGACTGGCACTTTAATAAAAGGGAAATTAGTGGGCATGGAGACATACATGCAGGGAAGACGATGTGCAGAGACACATGGAGAACACGGCCATCCATAAGCAAGAGAGCAAGGCCTGGAACAAAACCTTCCTTCATAACCCTCAGAAGGAAACAGTCCTGCTAAGTTGTGTTTAATCAGCTTTGTCATAGCAGTTCTGGCACACTTAATACATGGGGTACGATATAATTGCGGCTTAGACAGGACAGCAGTGGAAGTATTTAAATTCTGGATATATTATAAGTCAACAGGGTTTCCTGGCAGATTGGAAGGGATGTGAGAGAGAATCAGAGAGTCAAAGGTGACTAGGGCTTGGGCCTGAATAACTAGAAGCATAAAATTGGTACTGACAAAGGTAGAGCTCAAACTGGAGCAGGCTTAGAGAAGGATGTGGTGGAAAGATCAGCAATTCAGCTTGGGGTATGCTACTAGGGATCCAGTTAGGGATGACAAGGACACAATTACTTTTACATAAGGAATGTGAGAATCAAGAGTTCAATACATATTTATTGTGTGTTTAGTGTGTATAAAGCACCGAGGCATTTTTAAGTAGTAGGTATTTTAAAACTTAAAAAGTTTGTTTTATAGAAGCTTTATAAACATTACGTAGATAAGGTGTCCAATCTTTAAAAAGTGAAAACAGGGATCCCTGGGTGGCGCAGCGGTTTGGCGCCTGCCTTTGGCCCAGGGCGCGATCCTGGAGACCCGGGATCGAATCCCACATCAGGCTCCCGGTGCATGGAGCCTGCTTCTCCCTCTGCCTGTGTCTCTGCCTCTCTCTCTCTCTCTCTCTCTCTCTCTCTCTGTGTGACTATCATAAATAAATAAAAATTTTAAAAAAATAAATAAAATAAAAAGTGAAAACATCAAGTATCAGAGAAGCGGCACAGGCTATGCGCGGTTTATCTATAAAGTAATCAGCATAACTGAAATTGTTAATTTCCTCTACAGTACTTTACAAAACAATAATGATATGTCACCACAGTTAATACACTGAAGTATTCACTTGGATTTAAATAACCTAGTGTGTCTGGTTAGTCAGTCTTATTACTATAAAGATATATGGAGCATAAAGATCGCAGTTCAAATGCTGTTGCTGACACCAGCTCTTTGACCATAGTGTTACTCTCCATCTTGGTTCGTTTATTTACGAGATGGGGGTAACAATACCTCATAGAATTGTTCTGAGGAATAAACTAGGTGGCACATATGTACAAGTGCTTCCTCTAGTGACCAGGTCACATCAGGCACTCCAGAAAGTTAATGTTGGTTTGAGACCATGTTACAGGTATTCAGGGTGAGGTGAACAATCACTGTAGGCTCAGCAAAGACTGAGTAGGGCAGATAGCTCCAAGGCTGGAACCTAAACAGGAGGGATATTTACAAAGAGAGAGCATAGACCAATGCTTCTCAAATGTTAACATGGATTCCAATTGCCCCGGGTTGTTGGGTTGAAGCAAGAGGTCTGGAGTGGGGCCTGGGTGATGTCCTATCTGTGTTGCAGTGAGGCCACACTTAAGACTAGAAGGGACACAGGTCACAGGCAAATAGAATGCAGTGATGAAGGCACATCTAATAATAAAAGTGGAAACAAAAACCAATCAGGTTCTGGCTGTGAAGTTCATATTCTCAACCATAAGGTATACATAAATGGCCTCTGATTTGTGGTATTTTTATTATAGTTACTTTCTAGATATTTACCTCTTTTTTTCCCCTTGACCTATCAAAAAACAAAAAACCCTCCAAGTTATTAGATATTTCTTTGGTTTTAATTAACTTTTAATTTTGGAATTTGAGATTCTTTGTGGCATGATAGCTAATTTCTGTACATTTACAGAATGTACAGATCCAGGGTTGCTTGAAAAGGTATATTCTATTTCAAGGACAGAGGATTTAACATGTATCTATTAGATTTGCCATATTTGATCCCTGACATACTTTTATCTATAACTATTTGCAGGCTGGTTTTTATGTCCTCAATCTCATCACTTCTTTGGGCTCTTTTTCAGAGTTCTTTCATTTCATTGAGTATGAAGAATGTCTGACATCTGCTTTCCTTGAATATTCTTTTGACATATTCTTGACTGGCTTTGGCTTATTCTGTTCCTTTGGAGGGGGTGGATATGGGGGTAGGAAGGGTGCAGTTGGGTTGTGGGGACTATCCAGTTTTGCTGGTTCTTTTTTACCCATTAGTCACCTTCCAATGATGGCAATTCTATCCAGGCCCTCTATTTACAATATACAGGACATGGTAAGGGAAATTGGTTATCTGAGCAGCTGACAGCTTTAATTTGGATTTCAGAATACACTCTTACCAAGGGGTGGGTGGGGGAGGGGAGTACATCCACACTCAGTTTTTGCATCATCTCCTGCAGAGCAAGAGATCAGAATGGCTCACAGTAAAGCCTTTGTCATGGAGTTTCTGGAGATCCAGCTGGTGTTTCTCTAGGCTGAATTCAGTCACCAACTGCAAGGGGTTGTGCAGCTGTGCTTCCCCTTGGCCATTTTTCACTTTCAGATCAATTCTCTCTCCATCTGGAGGCTGAAATGCAGAAAGGGTAGTGATTCCATGAAATTTCTCATTTCCAGTACTTGTCATGGGTCTAACCAAGCCTCAGGATCATCTTGCCTCTCCTGCCACAGGGTTTTTAAAATGGACTCTGCAGAGAGGTAACTATTTTAGAGCATTCTTTCTTGAGCCCTTCTTTCGTGATGCTCTTGGAATTCACCTTTAGTCCAAAAATATTTGACAGATACTCTTCATAATCTGTGGTATACATTTATGGCTATTTCTTTACCTGACTGAATATGAAATTTCTATTTATTTCAATCCTTTTGTTTTCAACAGTTGCAGCGGCATAGAAAGAAGAGTCTCCTGGTTTTAAAAGGTGGGGTAAGAATCCATCAAGGTCATATCTTAGGTACTCAGAAAAACAATGGCATTTCTACAGTGTTAATCAAGTTGGACCACTTAAAAGGGTAAGCTAAAGTTTAACAGGTCATAAGCAGAAGGTAAAGCAAGAAGGGATAGGGCTTAGTCTTAGGTTCAGGTTTGGATAGGATTACAGACCAAGATACAATAAGTAAGAATCAAAACAGGATGGTAGCGTGGAGAAATTGGAACTCTTTTGTACTGTTGGTAGGAATGTGGAATGGCACAGCCACTGTGGAAAACAATATGAAGGTTCCTCAAAAATTTTAAAATAGCATTACCTCCTGATCCAGCAATTTCACTTTGGGGTATATACCCAAAAGAATGGAAAGCAGAGTCTCAAATAGATATTTACAACATCCATGTTCAGAAGCATTAGTCACAATAATAAAACGTAAAGGCAACCCAAGTGTCCACTGACAGATGGACAAGTAAAATGTGGAACATACACACATACATACAGTGGAGCGTCATTCAGCCTTAAGGGAAAAAAAGGAAAGTCTGACACATGCTACAACATGGACAAATATTGAAGACATTATACTAAGTCACAAAAGACAAATATTTTATGACTCCACTTATATGAGGTACTTAGAGGAGTTACATCATACAAAGGAGAATGGTAGTTCCTAGTGCTGGGGGAGAGAGGAATGGGGAATTATTGTTTCATGGGGATAGTTTCACTTTTGCAAGAAGAGTTATGGAGATTGATGGTGGTGATGGTTGTGCACTATAAATGTATTTAATACCACTGAACTGTGCAGTTAAAAATGGTTAAGATGACAAGTTTTATGATGTGTCTTTTAGCACAAAAAAAACAAAAACAAAAACAAAACCCTCGAAAAAGCCACAACAGGTTCAGTGGGCAAGATGAACTACGATTTGGGCAATGAAGCAGAGTTCAGGGATTTAAGAAACTTCCAAAGGCGGATACTGTAAGAGGATGGCAACATAGTTTAGATACCCCTACCTCTGCCCTAAAGCAGTAAACATAAAATATACACCCTAATACATATATTAACTCTCAGTTCCCCATGTATCTTGCTATTTCAGTTACAAGTATTTTAAGAACCAACTATTACTCTTTCGTCCAAAAGTGAGTAATTATCCTGATAACTGAAATCTTGATAACCAAGGGCTTTATCATTTACAGATTTTTTTTTTTTAAACACTATTTTATTTGACTACACTTTGAGGCTTTCTCAGATGCTGGTTAGCCCCATTTTCCAGAAGTAAGAACTGAAGCATAGTCTGTAAAATGACTTGCCTAAGATCACACATCTGTTTTATCTACAGAGCCAGGAGCATGATGCTCTATTAGCTATTTCCCTACGCTTTCCTTTACATCCGGAGTTAAAACAAGGAATGAATGGATCAACATTTACACAAAGTTTCAAGAACTGTCTTTTCCACATAGGTAGCAATATTCAAATGCATGTGGAGAAGAATAAAAATGTATTGAGTGTGGCAAGTCTAAAACTGCCATATAAATTTAGGTATATTTTCAAAAGTACCCTTGAAAATCCTCATGTCTCCCATAGTTTTACGTATATAACCCAAAGTAGAGCACACTTAAATTTGAGAATCAATGTCTTAAACCTATGAAAGACACAAAAGGATGTATATTTACATGTCAGGGTATTAAAACAATGCTGCTTTTAAGGTAACTATGAAAACATTGGTGGGGGCACCTGGGTGGCTCAGTTGAGCATCTGCCTTTGGCTCAGGTCATGATCCCGAGGGAATAAATTCTAAAATCAGTACAAGTTAAATATATTTATGATATGGCTCTACTTAACTGCTATGACCATGTATATGTATAAACTTTCTCCATCAGTGAATACTAAAAGTACCATTTCTACTGTGCGTAAGTCAGTAAAACCTTGTCTTAAGAAAGAAGGCAAAATGCTGACAGTTCTCCCATTAAAGTACAATGCCAATTCAGGAGCGGGTGAAGGAAGAAAAACTGTCAGTAAAAATGACATTCAGAAAGATAGGAAGAAAACCCCTACTCTAACACTGTTGAAAAGCAAGTGATATATAGAAATCATAAAAAAGGGAACTGAAAAGAAAGGGTTGGATGTGTCACTGGTGACCTCCAATAACAATTCCATAAAATGAGTTGCTCTGAATTCGGCTGGGTGGAAATTCTGAAAAACTGAAGTGTTGTCAACTTTCATGGATAAGTAACTGTAGCACAGACATGCTAAGGATAAGGTTTTTTTTTGTATTTTAAGTGGTTTAGGAAGGCTCAAAAATGATGGATTAACCACAAGTTTATGAAACTTTAGTTTCCCAAACAGAAAGAGAAATGAGTAGGAATGTAACATAAGTGTTGAAATCAAGGGATTGCACTGGATCCAGACAGAAAACTGAGTATTTTATGAAATTATTTTATGAAAGCAGATAGTATAAGAACACACACATACACACACACTGCAGATCAATCCACAATAAGGCAAGAAGAAGAAATGTAGAAAATTTGACAAATTCTAGAAAGTAAAAACAAATCTTTAGGGAGAACCATAGCCCCAGACACATGCTAGAGATAAATACTGCAAGGAAAAAGCTGAGATGTGGAAGACAATTTGTAAAGTTCAAGAGATTGAAAAAGAATTCCAGAAATTCCATTCCTCCAGAGAAAATGGAGGAAAAAAAGAAATAATAAAGACAGCTATGCGTTATTTCAAAATCAGATGTAAGACAAAATGATGCAGGAAAGTTGAAGAAAAGGAGTATCAAGTACTAATAAAAAGGGTAGCAAAAAAAAAAAAAAAGGTAGTAAGATTAAGATCAAACAGAATTCAAGCAACGTATTGAAGGGGAAAACATTTTATGCTGTTCTAATGGTACAATCCATCAAGACTATATATCAGTCATAGAACTAACATCACAACTTTAACATATATTAAGTAAAAATTGTTACAAAGAAAAATGGACATATTCAAAATATTTATGGAAGACATCAACAAAGCTCTCTCTAAAATCAATAGGTCTGCCAGACAATAAATACAAAAGTTTATCAGCGTTGGTTGAAAATCACCTGCGGCCCTGCCCGTGGCGCCCAGAGCCCCCGGGGCCTCAGCTCACGGCCCCCCGGTGCGTGTGGGGAGGTGAAACCCGCCCCGACAGCGCCCGCCGCCGGCCGCAGGTGCTCTGGCCCCTGATCCCTAACCTCGGACTCCCGATCCCGTGGTGGGAGGGGCCCCTGCCCCGCACGCCCCCTGGAGCAGTTGGCCCGAGTGCGCGGGTGGGTGCGCGCGGCTGGCCCTCCCCTGCCTGGAGCCGTCCGCACGGCCTCCTGCCGCCCCCAGCTCCGCCAGACGGGTTCCCGCGGGCCGGCGGCCCAGGTCCCACACCGCACAGCTTCCACGGTAGCAGGTACCTTTGGGCTGGAGGGGACTCGGGCGGGGCCGCCGAGCCACGGCAGGTGCGAAGGTGAAGCAGGGCGGCCTCCAGGAGGAGCCCCGAGGTTCAACCTCAGTTACCGACCCCGACGGGTAAGGATCTGCGACTTCCTCGGGCAACTCTGCCACCCTGAACTCTCGCTCAGAAAAATCCCTCCCGACTTTATTCGCGAAATAAAATTCCTTTCCTTTGTTTACTGGGCTTGCTTACGGTTTTGCCATAGCTTGCATGTCCTGAATTGCAATTGTGTTATTCCCAAATAAACCTATTTTTGCCAGTGGAAAAAAAAAAAGATATAAAAGTTTAAATAATCCAATAAACAAGCTCAATCTAAAACACACATTCATATACAGAATTTGGTACCTAAAATACTGTGGACAAACCTTTTCAGACACTTAAAACACACACAGAAAAATTTTTCAACACAGACCAAGAAGTAAAAGCACACAAATGATGTTCCTAGCCCACATTTAAAATGAAAATTAATCAACAACAGCAAAATAAAAACACCCCTCCCCACCTTCAAACCTATCTGTTCAGAAGTTTTTAAAAGTCCTCTGGGAGAAAATTTAAAAAACACCCAGCTTAAGCATCACAACTAAAATTATAAGCTGTTTAGAATGGAATGATAAGGGGAGCACTACAAAAAACAAAACAAAACAAAAATCCCTTGGAATATAATCAAGCAGTACTTAAAAATGTCTACACTAGAAAACAAAAAAACTAAAGGTAAACGAAGAAAGTATAAAAACCAAGAGATGAAAAGAATAAATTCAAGTATAGTTGAAAGAAGAAATGAAGATCATTGTAGAAATTACAAAGGTAACAAGCAACAACAAAAAATGCTCCATCAGCAAAACTGAAAGCTGGTTCTTAGAAAATTTCAAAGAAATCCAGTGACAGAGGAAAAATAAGAGATGCCAAAGATTATTGAGTCAATAAAACAAATACATAGAGCTGCTGCCAAGTTTATAAAATAAAGTAGCCTGTGTAAAACTTCTACCAATAAATTTTAAAATCCAGACATTCACAATTTCCAAAGAAAATATGTTACTACAACTTCACTTCAGGAACAAGTGAAAAACTTGTATTAAATATTGTATTAAATAACCATAAAAAAATAAAAAATAAATAAATAACCATAAAGAGGCTAAAAAGATAGTAAGAGTTTCATCTCTTAAAAGAGCTTTGTTTTGGACTAGGCCCCAAAGGGCTCAGGGTAAAGGAGTAAAGGTAGATTAAACTAGTGTTCTTATCCACCGGCAACAAACTGTTAGAAAAAGCAATTTCAAGGAAAGATACAATTTGTGTGCCTATTAAGTACAACTTTACTGACAGATAGAAAAGATAGATAGACATCAATCACCTGACTGTATTTATGGATGGGAAGATTCAGTACCAAAATGATGGTCATTCTCTCCAAAAACATTTTTGTAATTCAATGCAACTTGAATAAAAATCCTAATGACTTTTCCCAGAATTTACCAACCTGATTTTAAAATTCATGTGGACATGTGAGAAGACAAAAGCCAAGAGAATTTTAAAGAGTATTAATAAGAGAGATGCCTTAGTAATATGGAAATATACTGGTTATTGGAGTACATTCATAAACTAATGGGACAAAAAAGGTAGCCTAAAAACATAAATATTTTAAAGATAAATATAGTTTTTAATACACTGTCACTATATAAAGGCACTTGGTATGTGACAGGGCATTTCAGTAAAAGGAGAAAGAATCAACTCTTTAGTAATAGTGCTGAGGTGAATGGCTATGCATTTGTAAAAAATAAGCCCCCTCACAGCATACACAAAGTTAATTTCAAGTGGATACAAGTCTAAAAATGAAAAACAAAAGCTCTTATGCATCTCTGCTGGGAATACAAAGTAATACAGCTACTTTGGAACATAATTTGACAATATCTAAAAATAGCGTATCTGTATTCATTGAATTCAGCATTTCTATGCAGAATGGTTGTTTTTATGAGACAGGGAAGATGTTTGTTCACTTTGGCACTGGTTTGTAATAGTGAAGGTGCAAAATATTTGATTATCAACAAGATAAATAACTGTGTTTTATAATGATTTTTTTAATAATGGATTAACTGTGGTATATTCAAATAATAGAATGCTTTACAAAAGCAATTAAGAGGAATTAACTACAGGATTTAATCAAATCTTAGATGACATCAATTTTAAGGTACATCATTATTTTGTCATTAAGAAATGCTGCCAATTTTAAGACATTACTGATTTAAGAAGCATACAATTTCAGAGATTATATTGTGAAAAAATGGAAAGATCAACAGGTATCAATGTGGCTATATACTGGGTGAAAAATAGGTTTCAAAATTATAGATATGATGGACTTTTTTCCTCGAATATTTAAAAATACATGAAATAGTCTTGTGTATTTTTAAAATATATATATATGCATAAAATGAGGATGAAAACATTGATGGGAAAGATACACACTAATATCAAGATAGTTACCTCTTCGTAAAAAAGAAGGTTATAAGCTTTAGCCATACCTTTTAATATCTTATTTCTTATTAAATAAAAGCAAAAGAAGGATGCAGCTTTTGCATAGCACATATACCAAAAGTGAGCATATCCTCCCATGAAGGGACATATGTAAATTCAATCACTTCACAGCATCTGTGACATAATTATGGAATGTTTATTCTTAAAATACAATAAAGAAACATTGTGACATCAATTGGTAAACATCCCTGAGAGATTTTGCTGCTCACTCACAGGGAGAGAAGAGAGAGAACATGTGTATGTATTGGGGGAGGAAGGAGAGTTCAAACTGAAAAAAATAAAGTGTTCACATCTTTTAAACTTGGAGAATGAGATCATGAGGGTCTACTGTATTATTTCCTGGATGTCTGAAATAGTTTTAACTTGGAAACTTTTAAAAATAAAGCTTAAAAAGGCACCATGTGGGATCCCTGGGTGGCGCAGCGGTTTGGCGCCTGCCTTTGGCCCAGGGCGCGATCCTGGAGACCCGGGATCGAATCCCACGTCAAGCTCCCGGTGTATGGAGCCTGCTTCTCCCTCTGCCTGTGTCTCTGCCTCTCTCTCTCTCTCTGTATGACTATCATAAATAAATAAATAAAAAAAAAATTAAAAAAAAAAAAAAAAAAAAAAGGCACCATGTACAATTTAAATGTAAGCTCTATCAAAAATAACTCTACATTATATAAATTGTTTCATAGAAAAATACAGTCAGCTTTTCTAATTCTAGAAGGCTAACAAAACCCCTTATCCAATACTCAAATAAGGATAACATAGCAAAGGAAATTATACACCAACTTTGCTGCTCAACATGTACATAAGGATATTAAGTAAAATGTTAGCACACTTGTAGCACGACCAAACCAAGCTGGTTAATCCTACCAAAGCAAGGATGATTGTATACATAATTTATTACATTAATAATTATATTTTTAAAAAACAAACTGTTATGCAAACATGGAATTGAACACACACTCCAAATTTTATTTTTTAATAACCCCAATTAAACAGAAATAGAAACTTTCTTAAACTGGAAAAAGGCAGGATGCTTTCTATTTAACAATGCTCTAGAGGTGCCAATCAACACAGACCAGAAAAACATGATATGTAAGTATTAGAACGATTTGAAATAATACTGACAAAACTACTTGGAGCGAGTGTTATCTACTAAATCCAAGAGAATTAACTGCAAATTGTTAAAACCAATAGAACTTCAGCAAAGTGGCTGAAAGCAACACAGCAAGCATAACCAGTTAGAAAATAAAACAACAACAACAACAAAAAAAAAGAAAATAAAACAACAATGTTTGAATGATATTAAAGTTTGAATTTTTTTAAAAGATGCAAAGCGGATTCTTATGAAGAAAATAATAAAATTGTATTGAAGGGATGGCTGTTTAAAACCTATCTCAGTGGGCAGCCTCAGTATTATTGTAAAGATGTTGGTATTTTGAGTAAGAGAAAACAAGAACAGCCAGGAATAATAAGGTATGTTAGAAAGAAAACGGGAAATTTTCAGACCAAATATAAAAACATGTTACATAGGTAAAGTAATTACATAGATGTTAGCTAAAGGCATGGACAAAGAGACCCAGGTAGATAAAGAGACTTGGTTCATGCTACTTGTGGCATCCCAAACGAGGAGAGAGGAGAAACTATACAATAAATTAAGAAAAGTAACTATGGGGGATCCCTGGGTGGCTCAGCGGTTTAGTGCCTGCCTTTGGCCCAGGGTGTGATCCTGGAGTCCCAGGGATTGAGTCCCACCATCAGGCTCCCTGCATGGAGCCTGCTTCTCCCTCTGCCTGTGTCTCTGTCTCTGCCTCTCTCTCTCTCTGTGTCTCTCATGAATAAATAAATAAAATCTAAAAAACAAAAACAAAAACAAAAACCTATGCACTGAAGAAAAAATTAAGTCACACCATAATCATACACATTATACAAAAATAGTCCCCAGATGGATTAAGTGATGTAAAAAAAAAACCAACAACTATGTATTAGAAGAAAACAGGGAAATATTTTCAAAATCTTGTAGTAAGTACAAAACCCATAATGAAAAATACCCACAGATTTGAGCTTACAAAGGGGAAACACTTCTATTACAGGACAGAAAATACCATTTTAAAAAGCTTAAAGTGACCCACTAAAGGTATCCTCCACATATTTAATAAGAGAATAATGTGAGAATAAGAAAGATGGTAAGCCCACTTTTAGCACACACAGCAGTCCCTGTGTATCCACAATGGGGTACATCTAAGACCCCCCAGAGGATGCCTGATGTGGATAGGATGGAACCCTAGATATACACTATGCTTTCCCCCTAATGCATACATACCTATGGTATAATTTAATTTACAGATTAAGCATTTTAAGAGATTAACAACTACTAATGAACAATTGTAACAATGTATTGTAATAAAAATCATGTGAATGTGGTCTCTCTCAAAATATTGAACTGGATTCACTCTTCTTGTTAGGATGATGTGAGATGATAAAATGCCTATTTGATGAGATGAAGTGATGTGAATGAGGCAGACACTGTGACAACACAAGGCTACTACTGAGTGTCTGACAGTATGAAGATCACCTGTTCCTAGACTGCGGTTGACCGTGGGTAGCTGAAACTGCAGAAAGCGAAACCCAGATAAGAGGGGACTACTGTCTGTGAACCCAAAACAACAGTACCTTTTTGTCCATTACCCATCCCTATCTCCCTTTTACCTAGAGATCACGATGAAAAAAAAAAAGCTAAATAGGAAAATGGGTAAAGAATGTGAACAATTCATAGAACAGAAATAATCAAAATGAAAACTTTTGCAACAATGTGGTTTCATTTGTAATTGGAGAAACGAAAATGAAAACAAAATAATTATGTAACCACTGGACTGACAAAACTTAAAAAGCATTAATTGCACACATTAATTGCTGAAAAGCACACTTTTTCAGAAAGCAATTGAGCAGAATTAATCATTTAAAGGAGCATCACAATTCTCTACATAGGAACTTATTTCTTACAGGAAACTTGGAACCTCAGCACAAAGACATATACAGAGATGATCATTTACTGCATTGTTTCTAACAGTGAAAAATGCAAATAACCGAAATGCTCAACAGAATACTAATTAAATCATGGCACACCCATATAATGGGTATTATCCAGTTGTCAAAAGGGTGGGATAAACCCTTACGCGTGGATAGCCTTATGAGAATGTTAAATAGAAGGTTGTAGAAAGGTATAGTATGATCCCACTTACATAAAAAGATAATAGGTATATATGAGTCAAAGTGCAACAGACTGAAATCTTGATTTAGTGAACTAAAGAGTGATTTCCGTATTTTGCTCTCAATGTCTGTGTTGTTTCTACCTCCTTTCTATAGGAAAGTATTTAGGAAGTCCCTGTGTACATTTTTAAATGGATAAAGACATTTAACTGTTAATTAAAGTGAATGTTCTCTGCCTATTTGAATAATGGAACTATAGAACTCAGTTCTAACAATTTCCCATTATGAACGGTTTGAGTCTTGCAGACAAGGTAATTGCCTCTTTAGAGCAAACTAGTAAGCTTATCTTCTTATATTACAATGAACTGGACACTGTTTATAGTTCCTTAACTGTATGTATTATATACTCTTTGAAAGCTGTCATGTTAAATGTCTTCATAGTTTCATATTTTTATTCTTTTAGAATAAAAGTCATCAGTAGCTCTAAAGTCATCAGTAGCTCCCTCCGTTGGCTTTAGAATTCAAAGCCCTACCCAATGTTTCTCATACTACTTGTCCAAAGTATCTCCTCACTACCCAACCACAACTCAAAGTTCTCCATCTCAGCCAAATGGGTCTCTGGGTTCCCAAATGAACAGATCTACTATGCACCCAACCCCCATTCACACATCATCTGTAAGGTGTTAGAAATATGACTAGCTCTCCAGGAATTTTTCACCCAAGATTTTATACAAAACTATAGGCATTCACGAGCTATAATGCAGATTATATACTGAACCCAGTTAAACACATTAGCTGTAATGTGAATGTAAATTGTGGGGCTACCTGGGTGGCTCAGTTGGTTAAGCCTCTTGATTTTGGCTCAGGTCATGATCTCAGGGTTGTGAGATTGAGCCCCACGTTGGGCTCTGTGCTGGGCATGGAGCCTGCTTAAGATTCTCTGCTCCTCCCTCCACCTCTACTCACACTCGCTCTCAAATAAAAAAGAATGTAAATTATGTACAATAAATGAAATTTTCATTTTGATCCATCACTTTCTAAGATCTCAGTCTGAAGCATTTTATACGCTTTCAATAAATAGCCATTTTGGTTTAAATAAGTTATTTGAATTCTACTCCAAATAAATAGTGTAAGAGTTAAGACCATCAACTCTGAATAGTTCTACTCTGTGACCTATGGACAAGTCTAGGTTTCTTTACTTGTAAAATGTTGATAATACATGTTTCTCCTAATGGGAGACAATGTAGGCAAACAGGTAGCAGAATATCCAGTAAAACATGGCCAATATTACATTCATCTTCTTGACTAGGAAACCCCAATCGAATTGAAGAATTGTGTTATCACTACTTTAAAATTTAATAATATTTATTCAATGTTGATTTGATGATTAATATTTGAGGTAGTATAGAAAGAGCATGGCTTTAGAGTGAAACAGATGTGATACAATCTTTAGTCACTGCTTTGGAGAGGAGAAATCTCGGGTAAACTATAATCTCTGATTTTCCTCACATGTTAAAGGAATACATACCATCAACTAACATAGAGCTATGGTGAGGACTATGTGAGATGATAATCTGTGAAAAGATTTTAATAAGGTATCCGGCACAATAAATTATCAGGTTCTTTGATCTTAAATTTTGTTGTAATTTATCTGAATTTTACTAATGTAAAGTTAATATTCAGCAAACATTTTTTGAGACTTACTCTGTGCACTAGGAACTGTGCTGAGTACTAGACACTAACTAGTTAACAAAAACATACATCATCACTGTCTTCAAATAGTTGAGCATTCTGGAGGCAGTAGAACAGGTATTAACCAAATAATACAAATGCCAACTGTGTAAGTGCTATGGAGAGGTAAGCTAAGGGGGACACATAACAGTGAGGTTTGCCCTGATCATGGAAATCGAGAAAAGTTGCCTTAGGGAAAATTCTCACTTGTAGTGTGAGTAGGAAACATAGCAGAAGGAAGAGTACTCTGGGCAGAGATAATACATATGCTTAATCTTTTGAATATTTATAGAGCTTTATATGCACCAATAGCTTGTACCTCTGGCAACTAAGTGCAAGAGACTGAATGAATAGTGTAGCTGGCATAGATGATAAAGAGTGGCTAGAGAGGAGTAACCAAAGATGCAGATGTGGGGTATATTATCCTAAAGGCAATGGCAAATTGTTAAAGGGTTGTAGGGTTTATATTATTATTGTTGCTCTTGTTACAGGGTAGATGGGATCATTGTATTTCACTAATCTGGCTGCACTGTGAAAATGAATTTTGAGGTCAGGCAAGAGTAAGTATATCAGTTTGAAGGCAAAGAAATGATTAAGAACTTAAAAGAGATTATATTGGTTAAAAATAATGCGGGGCATCTCAGTGGCTCAGTCATCTGAATGCTGAGTCTTGATTTTGGCTCAGGTCATGATCTCAGGGTTCTGAGATGGAGCCCCACATTGGGCACTACTGCATTGGGCATGGAGCCTGCTTAAGATTCTCTCTCTAGCCTTCTGCCTCTCCCTGCCTCACTCCCTCTCTCAAAAAGAAACCCCCAAAAATTCTAGGGACAATCAGGAGAAAAATTCAATAGGACTAGATGAAGAGTAAGGAGAAGAAAAGTCAGGGGCAATTTTTACATTTCTGATTTGTATTATTAGTTGAATGCTAGTTCTATTTTCAGGTATACAAAGATGACCAGATTTGGGAAGGAAAGGTTATGTATTCAGTTTTTTGCACATGTTAGGTTGAAAGAACAGTTGACCCTTGAACAACAAAGGTTTCAACTGTATAGGTCCACTTATACATGGATTTTTCCCCTATACACTCAGTACAATAAATGTATTTCTTCTTCTTTATGACTTGCTTAATAATATTTTTTTTCTATTTACTATATTGTAAGAATACAGTGTTGACTATAATCAGTAAGGCTTTCAGTCAACAATAGGCTGCCAATAGTTAAATTTGGGGGAACTAAAAAGTCATATGCAAGTTTTCAACTTTCATGGGGGGAGGTGTCGTCAGTGCCTCTAACCTCGCATTGTTCATGGATCAACTGCATTTTTTTTTAAATTAACAATAACAGCAACATAAAGCACACATCTTGCCACTCTTTTACTCAAAGTCCTATAATGGATTCCCATCAAACTCTAAACACAAATCGTGAGAGACATACAGTTATGATCTGGCTCTTAGCAACCTCTTGACTTTCCCTCCTACACCATTATCCCATGGCCACTTTCACTTAAAAAACATGGCCTTCTTGAAATTACTGATACACTCAACATTCATTCTTCCCTAAGAACTTTTGCACTTACTCTTCCTTCAGCTTGTCATACTTTTCTCCCCAGGTGTTCATAGTGCTTTATCTCTCACTTAATGGAAGTCCATGCTCAGATGTCATCTTTTCAAAGAGTCTTCTTTGACTATCCTATATAAAACGGCCTTCCTGCTGAGAGGTTGGGATGGAATGGCAGAATGTAATCTCCTGTAGTTTTGGTGTACTAAAGAAAAAGGCCTGTCATACATAATACAAGTCTTACTCTCAAGATTTTAGAAACAAGTGGACTGAATCTAATTAAAGCTGTACCCCAAGATCAACTCCGTGGACTGAGGTGATCAATCCCTTTAATGCCTAACAGAAAATAAGGTAAATCTTTTCCTGGGCAGGAGGGGGTAGGGTGGGGGAAGCATATCAACTTCAATCTATCAGTTCTTTTAGACACACTGTCCTGCATAAAAGAAAAAAATTACAAGCCCTAGATACAGGAAGAAAGAAATATGATCAAGAAGAATGTGACTAATCAAGAAAGAAAAATCAGGTAATAGATTAAGATCCATGATGATTCAGATGTTGGAGTGCCAGCAAGATTAAGAAGAAGAGAAAAAAAAAAAAAGGAAAAGAGTAAAGAGATTTTCAATAAAGAAATATATTAAATACAAATAACTGAACACTCTAAAAGTAAAAATATCCACCATTTGAAATTAATTATTTGGATGGGCTAAATGGAAGACTGTACAAATCTGAAGATGCATCAATAGAAAACATCCAAACTGAAGCACAGAGAGAAAACAAGAGTAGACACAAACAGTACAACATATTTATAATTGGAATTTCAGAGAGAAGCAATAATAGAGTAGAAGTAATATGTGAAGGGATAATGACCAAGAATTTTAAAAAACTGATACATCAATCCACAGATTACAGAGTTCAATAAACCTCAAGCAAGATAAATAAAATGAATATTCTAAGTAGGCCTACCATAGTCAAACTGCTGAAAACAAAGATAAAAAGGAAATCCTAAAAGCCAGGAAAAAAAAAATAGGACCTACAAGGAGCAAAAAGGTTTTTTATTGCCTTGCAACAGAAAATATGAAAACTAGAAGAAAATGGAATGCAAAGTTTCAAACTGCCTAATAAACAAAACCGCCAACCTGAATTCTGAATCTAAAGAAAATACTCTTCAAAAATAAAGGTGTGATAAAGACCTTTCAAACAAATGCTGCCACATTTGTTTGAAAAACTGCCACAAGACCTGTACTATAAGCAATATTAAAAGAAGTTCCTCAGGCTGATGGAAAGGAATTAAAATGATACTACAAAACTATCAAAAAAAAAAAAAACACAACAGCAAGGAGATGAGAAAATATGTATGTAAATAAGAAAGAATACTGACTATTTAAAGTAATGATACTGTGGGATTTATAACCACAAAATATATGAAAACTATAGCACAAAGTGCAGGGAGGCAGCAAATAGAGCAGAATCATTTTAAAGTTCTTGAATTGTTCATAAAAGCACTAATATAATAAGCCAAACATAGATGCTATAATCTGTAGGGTAACCACAGAAAAATCATAAAATCAAGTATAACTAAAAAGTCAATAGAAGAGATCGAATAGTAGTAAGTACAGATGACCCTTGAACAACAAGAGTTTGATCTGGATTCTTTTTTTGATATAGTACAGTACTGTAAAAGTATTTTCTTTATGATTTTCTTGAATAACAATTTCTCTTCTCTAGCTTACTTTATTTATGAATACAGTAGCTAATATATACAACATACAAAACGTGTTAATCAACTATGTTATTGGTAGGGCTCCTGGTCAACAGTAGACTATCAGTAATTAAGTTTTGGGGAACTCCAAAGTTCTGTCTGGATTTTCGACTGTGTGGGGGTTGGCACTTTAAATCCCCATGTTGCTCAAAGGTCAACAGTACTTTACTGAGGCAAAAGAAGGTAGGAAAAGGAGAAAGTAAAGGAATAAAGAAAAACTTGGCAAAAAAGATAGCAAGATGATAAACTTAAAACCTACTATATTAGTAATTACACCAAAAGTAAACAGTCTAAACATGCTAAAGTACAAAGATTCTAAGACTAGATAAAAAGAACAAGTGCAAAGTACAAAATGTTAACACACACTTTAAACATAAGGATATATATAAATAGGTAAATATAAAAAATAAAAGGACAGGAAAAGTTTGTCATGCAAACAAAACTGGTATGGCTGTATTAATATCAAAGTAGGCATGAATTATTTATACAGATATGAAGTGACA
The DNA here is from genome assembly GCF_048418805.1 of Vulpes vulpes. Taxonomy (NCBI): domain Eukaryota; kingdom Metazoa; phylum Chordata; class Mammalia; order Carnivora; family Canidae; genus Vulpes; species Vulpes vulpes. Next base: position 45,215,349 of record NC_132788.1, on the reverse strand, counting down.
TTTTATAATTGTAAAAGTATAACTTCATCATAAAGGCATAACCCTACAATTTATGTGCTGAGACATAGCTCCAAAGTATACAAAATTGCTTCTCCTCAATCATTTCTATCTTGCTTTTCCTTTTCTATTCACCACTTTTCACAATCTGACATTATATATTTAATTATTGTTTCCTTATTTCCCTACCCCCCTTGTGGAGATGTAAGATCCACAAGGCAAGGGACTTATTCTATCCAGATGACATTTTATCCTCTGTAACTAGCGTAACACATAGTAAGCACTCAAGAAATATTTGCTGAACAAATGAATAAAAGTACCACTAGCAACTTATATTCTCAGTGCTTACTTTTAAAGTTTATAGGATACATGTATTTTCTTCAGTTATGTAATCCTTTAACTTAAATAATACTTAGGAATCTCCGTTAGCCAAATTTTACATGAGAAGTTTAAACAAAAAGCTTCTAAGAATGTTACTGGGAAATTTTTTTTTTTTTCATGCAACAAAGGCTCCAAAATAAAGGATCTAAACGTGCCTTTCTTCATTTAAACATATTTAAATATATATATATATATTCACATAAATAAAATAATACAATTACATATTAGCTTTCATGTTTATTCAACTTCACAGAAAATCCAAAAGTATGTCTGAAATTGGCTATCTAAATACCAATTGTTCATTATGGTGACATAGTACTATGTGGTAGGGGAGATATGCCTAAGTTAAACAAATTCTTAAATTCCTGACCATTCTTCAAGTGGGCAAAAGGAAATCTTAAAAATCAAACTTACAAGTTGTAAGAAGATACAGAAAGTAATTTAACCTTTAATACCTGGAACAAGTTTTACAGCCACATTTGTAATTTACATATACAGTGGAGATCACTGAAAAAAAGCTTCCTGTTGCACTGCAGCAAGAAATCTTATAATGTAGATTAAATGAACTTGCTACAGAGTGCAGCAAGATAACCTCACTGAAGAATCATAAGATTTTCATAATGGAACTTGTTACAGTGAGTTAAATATTTTCTTAATTTTATACAGCACATATTTTCAAAATGACCATTATCACTGAAGAGTTTGCTAACCATTGTTAGCAATTACTGTTGTATACATACTTAATTTTACTTTAGTTATAGTATGTGGCTCTCCAAATGTTAGCACATGAAGTGTTAAGTTTAAACATAATAATAAAATAATTCCCTAAAATGAAGATGCAGGACATCAAAACTTTGATCATTATTGCACCTATTTTTCTACAGAAAAATGGAAAATTTACATCAGAATCCTCCCAAAAAGTGAACAGACAAGTTGTAAAAAACCACAGACTTATTGGCATTAAACAAAATCTACAATGAACATTTTTTGTGAACTGATGTACAGAATTAATGTGCAATGAAATTTGGTTAACTATGATCATGCAAATAAAAATCCTCCACAATCATTTTTTCATTATGTTTTATAAAATGGTCTTAAAGATATACTTCCATAAACATTTCCGGTGCAATTTAGTCAATGACAAAAATACAAAGCTATCCCTTATTCTTTATTTTATAGATTTAAAAACATGCCTTTGTACTGTTGAGATACAAACAGCGTGTTTGGGAGAACTGAGCTCATGAAACGGTTAAAAACCAATGTATCTTGGTCCAACATTAGCTGCCTTGTATACAGCAGCCTCCCATAATCACTGGTGTCAGTACTGTTGGAAATGAAGAATAGTTAAATATTGAGAGATTAAGACACAATTCAAAAACATTCTTTTTAAAAAAAAGGCCATTTCATAAACATGAAGAAATCTTTAAAAGAAAAATAATCACATCAATTGTGATATACATTGGAAAATAGTAAAATGTCCTTTTCCAAAATAGCAGTTTCTTTATTATATCCCCTATCTATTATAACCAATTTTGGAAATATACCTTAAACATAATGGTGTATTATATGAAAATGCTCCATTAGTCAATGTGATAAATTTAATAAGTTAGAATATGATTTTCTTTTCTGATGTTAACTGTGAAAAAACAAAAGAACAGCACCTGAAATATTAAAATGAATTTAGGCAAGCATTAAGTAGGAACTTTTATGTTTGGTTCAAAATACAGTTTATAAAACTGTATAAATGATACTGATTTAAGCAATTTGTTTCTAGATTTTGCAGATTATGATGAAGGAAAGAAAAAGAACTGGTCTAAATCCAAATAAATTTCTACTTCCCCTAAATCTCGACGAAGTAGAATTTCATTCAAAATTTATAAGATTGTGATACCTACAGTAGCTCAGATAGTTGGGTATATCACTCCCACCCTGCCTCCCCCCCCCCCCACCAAAAAAAACCAAGTTTTTGGCTCCAAAATAAAGTACAATAATAAACTCTTGATGAAAAACTATGTTATGGGGCAATCTATCATATACTATGCTAAATATGAATTTACAGAAAAGAGCACATCCCATTTTCAGCACTTTTTCATAAACATGCAACTCACTATAAAATACAAAACACTTGCTTTCAAGAACAGCTTTATAAAGACACACTGCATCAATAAAATTTTTTCTTTCTGATTAACTTTACACTGTTATGGAGAACTGGAACTTTTCTATGTGTATATATCAGATTTTATATTATAGTGTAATAATTTGCATTTTCTGAACATAATGTTCAAGAGGAAATATCTATACACAATAACATTCTAGACTATTAAAACTAATTCAAATTACAGAATTTTATTGATACAGTAGATTAATAAAAACTGAAAAGGGATGATGATAAAATGGGATAAAGAATTCAGTACATTATTTTATAACACACTCTTTAAAATTAAAATATTTTAAATCTCTCTTTTCTTAAAATTTTCATTGCCATGAAAGGCCAGAAAATTCTGAGACCAATACTGAGGTGTAAAATAATCAAACTTCAGGACTATTTCACAATTCGCATGGTGCCCTCCCATCGGAGGCATCATTCAGGTGTAATGGCAGACAAGTTAGCACCGCTGAAGATTAAGGGTGCCTAGGAGTAAACACTAGGTAAAATACACAAGGGAAAGAGACCATTTAACTCTCCAACAAACAATGACATCAAGAAAATGACACCATTTGTTGAAAAAAATTTTTTCACAGTAAAATTGCAGAGAATACAAATACAAACACTGACAGATTACTGCTTAAGATCTATCCTAACAAACTCTTTCCAAATCAATAGATCCAATAAACAGTTGGGTACTGTCAGTTTAAAGCCGCAGATAAAAGCTATACAAGCACTTTAGAAGTCAGAAACATTAAAAAATAAAAAAAAGAAAAAGAAAGAAAAAGAAAAGATATATTTACAGGTTTCTTCTTTAGTTTATGTCTACATAGCCATCGCACATCACACTTCCACAAGACTCCATAGTCAATGTTATCACCAAGTGTATGGCTAAAGCGCTGTGACCACAAGTACATGAGGTCATCACAGGAAGTTCCAACTGTCCACTTTCTGGCAGTCCCGCTTTGTGCATCAAAGGCTTTCCTTAGCCTCAAGCTTGACAAAAAATGCTTCTTCTCAAAGCTTTCACACAAAAAGTTATTAATTACATTTGTTCATCGCCTTTCCCTTTTAGAACTTCGCCGCCGTACCTTAAAAGAAAAATTACCAGATGCTTAATTAAAATATTAGACATAGCAGTGATTATTTTTTAACCAATCATTATTCTTAGTTGTTCCTGATTTTCTTTGCTTTTCTTCACTGGAAACCTTTCTGCCTCACCATCACATATTTAGACCTTATATACTATCTGAATGTCCACAGACAGCCCTTCCCACAATAGCAAAAGAGAAAACTTTTACTTTTCTATTTTATAATTTTAAAGAAAAACGAACAGAAATCAATGTCAACAGCAAGAAAAAAAAAACAATTCCAAGTATCTTTTCACTTAATGTTTCTGTGATAAAAGAAAACATTTGATCCTTATGAACTTTAGGCTTACAGTTACCATTCTGGGAAAACAATAATTGAATGTGGATCCTAGCAATTATCAAATACATGGAAATAATCTTTAAATTCAGACATATTACAATTTACTGGCAAGTACTAATAAAAGCATAAAACTTCAGTTCAAAAAAGACCTCTATTAAGAGGAATAGAAACAAAACAGGATTTTATTAATTCAATTAATTTATGGTGCAGTTTTTTGGATGAAGACATTAATCACTATGAACTCTTTAGTCTTATTTCTACATTTAAAACAATTAAAAAAAAAAAAAAACGCTTTAAGAAACAAACCCAACAACAAATTGGAGACTACACAGTTGACATATTTTTCTGTGGTCTTAACCCTTTTACATAAATGAATCCTGATGCAGACAGAAGTGATTATGTTAAATAGCACAGAGGGGCAGGAATCAACTCTGGGACTAGATCTCAGAACAGAGGTTTCTCAAACAAAGATGGGCTAACTCTGCTGATCCAAAGACTCACCATTAGTGTAGCATCAATAGTCCCTACTTAAATGTGTTAACTATATTTCTTGTGTTAACAGACAAAGCCATTCTTTACTTAAAAAAAAAAACAAAAATTATCTCAGGAAGAATCACATTCCTACTTTTGTAAAAGGAATGTTTGTTATCCATTTTATACATTTCAAAGGTGTGATTTTTATCCTACATGGTTAACTTCTACTTTCTACTGTGAAACTCAATGACAAAAGTTAAGAAACATAAACCACAGTCTATTAAACATAAAACAGAGCTGTAAAAATCAAGGTATAATTTAAATTCCTGAAGTATCAATATCAGACAGCTACTTCTTGTTCTCTAGATTCAGCTTTCAGCTTGATAATTACCCTTTCACTAGGCTACATCTGTTGTTCTTAGTTAGAGTCTCAGGATTCCATAAAGGATGTTCCCTAATTATCCAAGCTGATAGATGAAATACCACCACAAATTAATGGAGAAAAGCAAACAAATACTTAGAAGTAACAGCAAGTGCTACATATCTCTTACCAAATATTTACCAACTCTATTTCTATATTCTATACTATCACACATAGCACTTTAATAATAAACACATACATTTACTGTAGAAACTTCCTCTTCCTCTGTTTCTTCCTGTGGAATATCATCGACAGGAGAGCTACCCTGAAACACATCTACTTCTTCACTTGAATCATTTTCTTTAGTAGCTGCTTGTTTGGAGCGTCCTACACGGCTAGAGTAAAACAGATGTAAAATAAAATGAACATTCTGATCTTTACATAGTAGATTACCTCAGAGAAAATGCTTTAAATACTTCATAAATTCTCATTATCATTTGTATCCTCTATTACCTTATAAAACAAATATTTTTCTTATTCTAAATCCTAAACTAGTGTTTATTCCTAGAGTTTCACCTACAAACATTGACCAAGTGACAAAAATGTGTAACTGAGAGCAATACCAAAAAGGATTTTAAAATATAAACTAAAGGTTGCTCTTCCTTTTATTTTTTCCAACTCAATAAAAGGCATCTGCATCCAGTGAGCTGCCCAAAACAGAAAATTCAGAGTCCTTCTTAATAGTGTACCATTCTTTATCTGGCCCCATAATTCTTACAATGAAATCTCAAATCCTATTCACTTCTCTTCACCTCTACTGCTACTACACATCCAAACCATTCTCATCTCTTTACCTCTTCTCTAAAAATGTAAAAACAGCTGATGTCACTCACTACCCCTTGACAACTCTCTATATACAGAAATAAATCCCATAAACCTCCTTAACATAGTATATAAGGCCCTGCACACAGTCCTTGGCTATCCGTCCATTCCTCTTTCCATTCCCCAATTCCTCACAACAACAATTTGGCAAATTCTTACCTACCTTCAGCACTCTGAATTGGCCAAGATTTTTCCTACTTTGGAACTTTCAAATCCAACATTCCCTCCAATTGTGTTCTTCTTCCTGTTCCCCATCAGCCTAACTTCTACTATCCTCAAGAAATCAACTGTCATTTTCAAGGAGAAAATTTCCCAATTCCCTAGCCCTCCCATTACGTTCTCTTACAGTACCCTATATTTTTTCCTTAGGGCACATATCACAATTTAGGATTCCAATTTATGTGTGATTAAGTAATGACTACATGCCCATTTAGATGATAAATTCCATGAGGACAAGAATCATGTCTATTCTGGGCAACTATATCCCCCAGCACCTAGTACTCTCCGAAACACAGAAAGCAATCAATTATATGTAATAGATACCATTTAATCAAATGTATCCCTCTCTATATTTTTTTACTTGCATGTATATTTTTTTCTTTCTTTTTTTAGATTTATTTGAGAGAGGGAAAGCAAAAGACAAGCACAAGCGGAGATGGAAGGGCAGAAGGACAAACAGATTCCCTGCTGAATCGAGAGCCCAGTGAGGGGCTTGATCCCAGGACTCTGGCATCATGACTTGAGCCAGACATATGCTTAATTGACTGAGCCACCAAGGGGCTCCTGAATGTATATTCTTTAATTAAAAACTTTTTTATTTGAGTACAGCTAACACACAATGTTACATTAGTTGCAGCTGTATAACACAGTGATTTGACTTGTTTATACATTATGTTATGCTCCACACAAGTGTAGTTCCCATCTGTTACTGTACAATGCTACTACAATATCATTGACCATATGCTCTGTGGTCTGCCTTTCTTTACTCCTGTGACTTATTCCACACCCACATTGGAAGCCCATATCTCCCACTCCCCTTCAACCATTTTGCCCATACTCTCACAACCATATCTCTTTGGCAAGTATCACCTTACTCTCTGTAGGTTAACTTTTTTTTTTTTTAATTAAGAATACAGCTTATCACGTCTCTTAGATAATCTAAAGTATGTACTGTTTAAATCCATGCTCAAACCAAGTAATTTTTCTTATTCAATTTTTCAGAGTTAGAAGAAGAAAACACAGGAATTACATGGAAAATACAATCTTTCTCAAATCCACTAATGTCAAAACAAGAGAGGCAGATCATAACATATGTTATTCTACCAGTTCTAAAAAAAGAGGTTCCCCATGAAGGGAAGATACTTTTAAGACAGAATACAGAGTCTTTTATTGCACTGATTTCTTTTTTAATTTTTCAAATTTATTTATGATAGTCACAGAGAGAGAGAGAGAGGCAGAGACACAGGCAGAGGAGAAGCAGGCTCCATGCACCGGGAGCCTGACGTGGGATTCGATCCCGGGTCTCCAGGATCGTGCCCTGGGCCAAAGGCAGGCGCCAAACCACTGCGCCACCCAGGGATCCCCTATTGCACTGATTTTTAAAAGACATACTTGTGTGGTTTAGAATATTTGTATGAGGACTTGTGTCACTTTAGGAGACGATATGATAATCATTTAAGCCCTTGATTTTGATGTCCAAATATAAACAAATTAAAGTTATAAGCCTAAAAGATATTTGTTATTTCCTCATTATAAAATTGTGAGAATTTAATATTCCTTAAGAATTTGTTTAAAAACAGTTATTTCCTGTAACTAAATCCAAACACATTCACAAAGCTACCACAAAAATATACTTACCTTTACTTTTTACTGAGGAAAAAATTAAATGGAAGAGAGCATGAAGTAGCTAGACACTCAGGCACTTTTCCTCTTCCTGTGGAATATACAGGAATAGGAAATACTTCCAAGGTAACTTAAGTATTGAGCAAAGGTGTTCTGGCAAGTCTGAAAATCCAAGGCACTGATGTAATTATGTAATGGGATTACTCTCAGAAAAACTGAAGAATTTCTGACTAATGGAAGACATGCTATTCTAGTTCTACTTAAGTAACTGAGAAAACACAAAGTATACAAATTAGGGACTGATGCTCCTGCTACTTTAACAATCTTAGGCTGTAACTTCTTATAAACATGTTTGTGTGAACTTTCTGAAACTATTTATATGTAGATATGGATGTGTCAATTTGATTAGAAAAGAAAATCAAAGCACCAAAAACTTCAGATCTACATATAATTTCTGTGGATGTAATTTAAAAGAAAATAATGCCTGTTATTTTCCTACAGCAAAGAATAAAAACAAAAATGTAAAAACTTTTTTTTTTTTTTTAAGTTGCTGACGAGGAACACTAAGGAAAAACCGTAGTATGGAATGACAAGGCAATCTGGTCAGTATGATGTGATTATTTAAAAATATCTTCTCATTTCTTTAAGTACTATAAACTCTCTATTGGAATAATAAGCTGTTTGGTATTCATTTAAAAAGATTTGCCTAAAACCTGTAAAAATGTACAAATATTGTCAGAGAGTTAGTTGGGATATCAATAACCTAGGTAAGTTTATAAAAATTTTATCTTACCTAGTATAATAGGAATAAATATATGGGATTTTAAATACAGTCCTATGTATATTTGAAAATTTATGAACTTTTGCAAAATAATTGGAAACTGGTTTGAAATTTAATATTATTTACAACTTACACATTTTTTTTGGGTTGTGATGGTGATGGCGTTTTTGATGGTCTTCCTCGTCCTTTCTGTGGTGTGGATTGTGTGGATTCAACTGCACTAGTTTCAGGAGATTCTGCTCTGCTTTGGGGGAAGACCCAAATGTGGATAGCATCAAATTATGATTTATAACATAGTTACTAAATATATGCAGATTAGAGTTACACGCACTCACCTCTGTTGTGCTCTCCTTGATGTTCGGTGCTGTTTGCTCTTTGACTTCTGTTCTGTGTTTCCACTTTGTCTTTCTTCTTCTTCCTCTTCTTCTGGTGCTGAAGGTCCAGATTTTTTTTTGGCTTTTTTAGAAGTTTTCATTGTTGGCTCTTCCTTTGGTGTACCTCCACCAAGAGGTTTAGGTGGTCGGCCTCTTTTACCTTTTTTTGGTGGACTATTCTGTTCATCCTCATTTTCTAATATATCTTCTTTGAGCCTCTTTTCCTCAGGCCACTGTTGTTCATCTGATTCTGAAGCCGTATGGCCTCTCTTCCGTCCACGCTGACTACCTTTAGGTTTCTGTTCCTGTACCAACTTAGTGAGGTCATCCATACCTAATTTCTCTTCTGAATCTGTGACAGGTGTTTTTTTCCGGCTTCTAGGTTTGTCCAATTCAGACTAGGAATAAAAACCACAATTTCAAACTTAAAATTGTTAGTATGCATTTTGAAAAATAAAAAACTATGTTACCCACTTATGTAATAAAAATGTGCCTAAATAAAATGTAGAGTTCTTAAGCATATGAGAACCATAACTATTTACTTGTATTTTAACTAAAAAAACTATCTAGGGTAAGAGGATAAATTTTTATCATTACTTAATTAAGCTAGAGGGCCTTAAATGGAAACATTCTAAGATTAGTATTTTATTAAGTTATAAATTTCAATGAAGTTATTTATTAAGTTCCATGCAAGAACAATGGCTAACTTTACTAAAGTATAATGGATCTGCTTTGATAGTCAATTTAAGTAATTCTAATTTTACTACACAGTATATAAGACATAAAATAACTATGTTATGTATCATGCTCAGACATCGTAATAGAACTACTTTTATAAATGGAGGTTGCAAGATACAAAAGTTAAACATATTCATTATTAAAAATTTTGAAAACACTTCTGAATCAGATACTACTTCTTCCCATGTACAACCAAGAAAACACAAAAACAATTTAAATGATTTAATCAGTAACTCAAGTTTAAAATAAAAGCCTATTCACGTTCAGAGAATTTATTCTTCTCAAAAGAAATCAATTAACAGTATGAACCCTTATAGCTCTCCATACACATACAAGTATAAAACCCATTATTAAGTACATGTAAATTTTATTTCCAAAAGTTTGTGCCAATTTATATTTTTAAAAATCAGTGTAAAGAAAACAACAAAACTTATCTGATTTAATTAGTCATTTTGTTTCCTGTCTGCAAACTTCCTAATAATGTCATTGGTATTATATTCTTTGTCTACTTACATATTGGAGTCTTAATATTTTAATCTACATTCTTCTATATCTTTGCATATACATAAATTTTATTTCCTATTTGTTATGGAATGAATTGTGTCCCCACAAAATTCATATGTTCTGTATTTGTGTTTCCACATCACCACCAATGTGATGCTACTTGAAGATGAGGCCTTTGAGAGATACTTCAGTTGAGATGAGATCAGGAGGGTGGGTGGGGCTCTCATAAAAGAATTAGTCCCTTATGGGAAAGACACCAGAGACAGCTCTCTGTCTCTTTCTCCACCATGTGAAGACACAGTGAGAAGGTGGTCATTGCAAACCAGGAAGCAATCAGCCAACTTCGATCTTGGAATTCCCAATCCTCAGAATGGTGAGAAAATTCTGTTTTTTAAGCTGCCAGTTTCTGGTATTTTGTTACAGCAGCCTAAGTAGACTTAGACATTATCGTATCTTAACAGGATTTGAGATGAAGGTCTAAACTGTTTTTCCTCTCCATCTCCCCAAAGAGTATTCCAATCATTTCAAAAAAATCACTCACTTGTAATACTTCATTTATTTTGTATTATGTTTTAAAACTAAAAAATGTTTTTGGGCTATTGTGACAGCAGCATAATATTTTACTAATTATAAATAAATACATTTGTGTCTGGCTGGGCTGATATTATTACTCCTCTTTTTTATATACATTTGTTTTTCTACATGGACTTAAAATCCCACTGGAATTTTATAAATACATACAGATTCATTTAGAAAGAACAGTCATCTTTTCTTATTCGTTTTTCCCATTAAAGAACATGACATGTCTTCTTTCTCTTCAAGTCTTGTATATTTCTCAATTTGGATATTTTCTCTATTATAGGATCACCCTACTTCTTTTTAAAGTTATATTTAGATTGATAGATCTATCTATTTTTGTTGTTGTAGTGGTTATTGTGGTGAAGCAAATCTCCTTTCCCCCAAGTGTATAATTGAGATAAGAAAAAAAGAACCAGAGGAAAGCTGGTTATACACATAAAAACATCCACATATATGGCTACCATGCTAAATTCTTAGTTTTTCAATTGCTTCTCTTATTTTTCTAAGAGAACAAAAAATAAAAACAAATTTGTCTCTTCTTTTCCATTGTTGTATTTTTTACTATTTCATGTATTCTTGAATTTGTCAAACATTCTAGAATAATCTTAAATAACAGTGATGATGAGAGGTTGCTTGTTTTGCTGATTTTTAATAAAAATGCTTCAAGCATTTTGCCTTAAGAAGAATAACTTAAGAGGAGTAACTGAATCAATGATTATTGACTTAAACAGATAAAACTTTCAGCATGTTAAAGAAATATCCTGCTGGTATTAGCTTATTAAGAGTTCCTATGTATCAAGAATGGATTTTAAGTTGTATTTATGTCTTCCTTACAAGACTTGAGATTATCTTGTTAGTATTCTTCTTTGGTATATTGATCTGCTATATCATATTAAAAGATATCTTGGCATTAAATTATCCTACGTTCCAGGAAAAACAGACCTATAAGTGATTGGTTTTTAACTTATTTAGAGTTTTGCACATAAATTAATAATTGTCATTACTCAGAGATCCAAAGATAAGGGAAATATTCAATTAAAACTAAATTTAAAATTATCACCTCCAATGTTAAATGTTACAATTCACTTTGATGTCCAAAAATGTGATAAGGTGGTTCAATTCCTTTATGCCCTGGAAAAGGTTGGTGGTAAACAGGAAATTTAATGTCTGCCTTCTTGAGAATACTATAAAATAATTTAGTTTATTACTAAAGCACTGTATTCTCTAGTTTTTTATTTTGCACTGCATTGTCTTAAGAACAGAGAGAGTACATATAAAACTGAGGTTAGAAGCAGGAATAGGGAAAATATATTATTTATAAAACTAAAAATATTAATATAAATATATATGGAGAATAATTCCTTTGTGGTGAAATTTTCATGTCAAGGTGGTAGCATATGCAAAGACAGTACTCTTTCACTATAATCTATTAGTCTTTATTGTTTTTTTAAAAATATTTTACTTATTTATGAGAGACATAGAGAGAGAGGCAAAGACACAGGCAGAGGGAGAAGCTGGCTCCTCACAGGGAGCCTGATGTGGGACTCGATCCAGGGACGGGGATTACGCCCTGAGCCAAAGGCAGATGCTTGACCGCTGAGCTACCCAGGTGTCCCTAATCTACTAGTTTTTAAATTGAACTTTTGTCTCATAATGCTAACTCTTTGAGGCTATTTCAGTTGATATTTAGTAATGCAGTACATATAGTATTTCTGAAAATGGATGCAATATTATACAAAAGGCAGCCAAAGGCCTCCACTATAATTATACATAACAATCTCAAAAGTTCAGAATTTCAAAACTTTTCTATGAAATATAGACTTTCTTCTTCATTGCTCTAAAAGGTAGAACTAGATATAGAATTTATAGGGTAAAAAAACATAAGAGTTCATCACAATCATGTTTTCCAAACTTGGGGGGATGTGGGTGGGATAAGGGAGCAGGACAGTATGTAGGTATGGGTGGCCTAGCTGATGTTTCCAAAAAATGAGAAAAATTACAAGCTCTCCACCTAAGGCATTTTCAAGCATGTGGTAACCAACTCTCATAAATGCTAATGAAGGAATTTCTGCATTAAGTGAGAAGTAGGACTAGAAGACATAAATACCTTTTCCAATTCAAGGTTCTCTTCTATAAATCCAGATAACAGGATTCCTTTCTGGCTAAGCGATCAATTTTTAACTCTGCTTGGGCAAAATTTTTAAACAGCCAATAAAAATCAGAATTTACAGTATAGTTAGGATTTAGTAAGAATTTTAGAATTATAATATTTTAAGTGGAAAGAAAAACAATCTGGCAAAACAAATTACTGGAGAAACTTGAAAACAACTGAAAATAATTTCAACTTTTTGGGATAGGTAATGTTGGGACAGTGGAAAACAAGAAGGGCAATAAAATTTCAGCAAAACCAAAGTTTTTTATTAATAACATTCCACTTCTACTGAGTAGATTCAAATGCATTAACTTTTACTTTATAGTAATTATTAATCAAAAATACTGATCTTTATAATAAAATGGCAGCAACACCAATTAACTTAGGCTAATTCATTTATTCTGATAAACCTTACCAGCCAAGTAGCCAAATTTTACAGATAAGAAACTTGATTCAGAGAATCTTAGTGATTATTCAAGAAGTGTTTAAAACTAAACTAGAAGTCAAAATGCATTCAATTATTAAGGCTATCAGGTTGTTTTGTCTTTAAATGACACTTATAAACTGTTTCTATCATAGAAGTTATCATTGTTATTGAAATTTAAAAACTAAAGAAGGTAAAACTGTAACATTTCCTACTATTTGCATTTTCTTACTAGAAGTTTGTTTAGTTAATGAAAGGCTCAAGAAGTCATCTAAAATGGAGGAACCTTTAAGGACCCTCATTCTATTTCCCCTCTCTAATGCTAAGTCTAAACTTACTGTGTTTTAAAAACAACAACAACAACAACAACAACAACAGACCCCAAGCAGTTCTGAGTATGGGACTGGCATGTTTGATTTAAAAGATCTACAGAGATCACTTATTAGAATGATAAGAAATACAAGAAATTCAGTATGCTTAAATTTCTTGGTAGAGGAGAATTATAAACTCAAATTTGTGATTAAAACCATTAAAAGAAATCAAATGTCGAATTTGGGTGTAATATTAACTGGTTTCAGTGTAAAAATTATTTTTGTCATTATTATTATAATTATTATAAAATCAAACCAAATATCTCACCCTTACAAGATCAGAGTCGTCTCTCTTGTCACTTTTTTTTCCTGGCAAAGGTGAAGACATTGTATAATCTTCATTTTCACTGTGATCCATTTCAGAGCTATCAAGCCTTTTAATATAGACATTTGTAATTATTATTACAATGAAATAACCTTAAAAGTTTTTTCTGTTCCCTAGTGTAGCTTTACAATTTTATGAGGAAAAGTTTCATTCTTTCAAAAAAAAGGATCCATTTTATTCTATCATATTTAGCACCTAACCAACAAGCAATGAATCATATTTAATTTAACATAATAGGGAAACTTTAAAAATCACAAACCTAGTTTCTTTCTAAGTCTTTTTTAAAAAATTATATTTTGGAGTGGACACATAAAGTAAATTATAGCTTCTCTTGTTATCAAGTTGGATTGGCCTATATTACTTTAATTTGCACTTTCCCCTATCTCTCCCATATACCCATTCTACTTTTTCTTCTCTGTACTCTTAACACCTTCACATATAGTAAAGTTATTATGTTTATTCTCTACTAACTTCCCCTGCTAGATATGTAAGCATGGATCTTTTGTCAATTGTACTTAGCAATTTATATGAAGCACTTACACCAGTGCCAGCCATAAAGTAAGCATTCAATAAATACTTAATAAATGAATTAATAGCACATGCTCTCATTTATTGGTAAAGGATGTCTTCTGTCCTAGATCACATCCTTAATCTGGCTTTAAAAACCATTCAAACATTGTTAAGTCCTAAATCTCAATCTCTGGCTCAGAAGCTACCCTGCGCTCTAGGCTCACATACTCCATTGCCCACCTCACTTGAAGTTCTAATAGGCATCTTAACTTTAACACAGCCAAAACAGTCATTTGGACACTTCTACATCTCAGTAAATGGCATCACCACCTATAGAAATATTCCAGCAGAAAACCTAGGATGCATCCTTAACTATTTCCTTTCCATAACCATTCACATCTAATCCATCAAGCAAGCCTATCTGGATCTACCATCAAAGTAAATCCTAAATTTTGACTATCAACCATCTTCCTCTCTCTTTATCCCTTCCCTGAATTACTATTATCTGACTCCTAATTGTTCTTGTTTTTATTTTTTTAACCTCAATTCTAGTTCCTCTATTCTGTACCAACAATCAGGGCAATCTAATAAAAGTACAAATTAGATCACTATGCTCCGCAGCAATATCTTAGCAAAGGGGGAAAAGTCAAAGCCAATTTTGAGGCATTAAGCCTAAATGACTGGGTGAATTAGATCATTTTTTATTATAACCAGGAATTTGACAAGAAAAACCAGTTATTTAGGAGGAAATGAGTTGCTGGAAATATTCTGGTCATGTTGAATATGAGGTCATCCACTAGAAAATATCCAAATGATATAGGTGAAGGGCCACTTAAGCATTAACCACTAATATGTATTAATACAGGAGTCTAAAACAAGACCTATAAATTTTTGTTCAATTTCTACTATATTATCACTTGACAATTTATTCATTACAAGAAAATTGATAAGACATTTTAGAATATTTCCTTTCTTTATTGATTGGTTATGAACAATACAAAAGATAGTACAGTTAAGCCCTGTACAGGGTTTTGCTAACAAACAGTGTACTAAGTCCTATGCTAAAATTAGTGAAAGTGTGAATTATTTTCCCTTTCTTTCTTAAGAAAAATCTGTAGAGCATGATTTGAAAGTATAATTTTAAAACAATTTTTTAAAGTTCATGCATGTACACAGGAAAAAAATTTCAAACCAGAGTATAAAATGAGCTCCCTCCTATTCTAGAGTACCATAAGATGTTGTATATTCTTCCCCAAACTTTCTATGCATATAGAAAGCCAATGTGAATACAAATCCTTTCTAAAAACTTGAAAATACTGTAATATTATTCTATTAATTGTCTTTTTTATTCAATAATTGGTTGTGAAAACAATTCATATTGGCTCATACCTCATCACTTTAACAATTATGTATTCCATTGTATGGATATATCATAATACAACAGTTTTACAAGTGCTAAACATTTAGCTTATGTCTACTAACACAGGTTATACCAACAAGCTAAAATATAAAAGGCTAAGATGGAGAGCCTATCTAAAATAAGAGAGCAAATAAATAGGAACTTGTAAATGGCTACAAATTTAAATGGGAATGTTCAGGTATGCACTGATTTCCATTCACTGACATTAAATGTTTTGGGTTACACATTTTAGATCTCACTGCCTTGTTGGAATCCTTAAGTGCGAAGTATGACATTTTTTAGGTACTTACCTCCCTTTTATTCTTCCAGGAGAGCTTGGATTTGAGCTGCTGCTTGCATTGCTTACAGTTTCCATTCGTGATGATTTTGTCTGAGATTGCTTGCCTGCCGATGAAAGTGGCTTATTAACAGCTCCTAGAACATTGGTCGTTTTAGGCTGAAATGAAAAATGCATATCTTTCTATTAAAGCCAAAAGAAATTTACGTGTAAAAAACCATTAATATCTGTCAAAGTGTTTATGTACAAATCACACACACAAATATGCCCATCCTTAAATAAAGTAAGGATCTTGAATAGACTATTACCTGAAAGAGTGAAAAACCAAATAGATGGCATAACAAGTTTCTTAGCTATCTGAAGGAAGAAGCTTACATAAAAAGTGAGAATAAAATGTGTAGTCAATAATAAAAACAGATAACCAGACTCTTGCTTTGGAAAGACATAATTAGATTAAGAAGATGTTTTTAACTTTAAGATTTTTACCTTGATATAACAGGATAAGATACTTAAGGATCAAGCTCTGTAGGGCTTGGCTTTATTATAAGCTACAATTTATGTATCTCAGCTTGCATCTATATAGTAAGCATAATTATTTCTAACTAGTAAGTGGAAGACATCTAATTGTGTTTTCTATCTTAAGATACATCGATTTTTAAAGAAATACAGAAATAATTATGTCAATAACCATACTAAAATAAACTATCACATAAAAATTAGAATGACATTCAAAACATACTTTTCCAGGTGTGAAAAACGATTTCATTTCTGGAGGCAGATAATTTTTGGTGTTACTGAAATTCTACAAGCAAGGGAAAAAGTTGCAGTCAGTGAATACTGAAACACTATACATGAGGTGGTTTGAAGCCAACAAAGCATACATCAGCTTTTGTTTTATAGTAAATAAAATATATATTTAAATATATATTTAAATAATCAGTTCAAACACAAAATTTTGGCCATTGATTTCAAATATTGTAACAAAGGGCACCTGGGCGGCTCAGTTGGTTACGCATATGACTCTCGATTTCAGCTCAGGTCATTGAGCCCTGCATTGGGCTCTGCACTGGGAATGGAGCCTGCTTAAGATTCTCTTTCCGTCTCCCTCTGTCCCTCCCCACCCCCCAAAATAAATACTATAATAAGCTTAAACTAATTTTATACCAACTCCAGTATTAAAAACATATTCACACTCTAAAGTGTTAGAGCTCTAAAAGCACATCTGTAACAATACCTCCAGAGAAGAGACCAATCACATATTCCTATCATCTTAATCACAACAAGGTGAATGCTTAAAAGCAAACAGTCCCTTTTAGCTGAGTGAGCCTACATACAAGGGTGTTATAAATCTCTCCACATTGGTAAGACTTTAATTGGTATTTTGCTTAAAAACAAACACAAAAGCAAAAACAGTAGTGTAGTTTCCATACTCTCAGCCAACAGACTTAGGTGCATTATGAACCTCTAAGGGTGATTCCAGAAAACACCTATTATATCTCATGGAATACTTGAGTTTTGTAAAAGTGGTTTGAGAACATTCTTATAATGTTCCTTGGGTCTTGAACCTGTTCCAGTGCTTGTTCTCTGCTTGTTTCTTAATACCAGTTATGAATCTCAATCAAAGGTTTATAACTTCAGACTGTGTCTATCAGCATTCTCTTTCCCATTTTGGATCAATGGCCAATAATGACAGATCTATATGCTTTGACCACATTTTTGCCTCAACTCACACACTAGCATAAAACTCTGATCACAAACTCTCGACCACCTTAACTAATCTCTGACCCTTATTTGTGTCCTCTGGTTTGGCCCATGCACTCTTGAACCACATTAGTACGATGCATGCTGAGTTTTCCATAACATTAGTCATACATTAGCTTTTGATATTGATCCTTCCTAATCTTTCCACAACCTAGTGCTGAGAATACATTTTATTTCAATCTATACAAAATCTAAAATAACTACCTTGTCAGGCTGGGTGAAAAAACGAGCTGGTAGTACTGGGTCTTTAGGAGATTCCAAACTGTATGTGGTGCTCTTTGACATGATGATATTCATGGCAACATCACACACAGTGTACAGTTTCTGCAATAGTATTAAAAAAAAATTAGGTACTTAAGTTGGCATCCTCGACTCTGTGAATTAGAAGTAATTCTAGAACATGCATTTTGTACAGGCATACCTCAGAGATACTGCAGATTCAGCTCTAAATTACCACAATAAAACAATGTTGTAACCAAGTGAGTCAAATGAACTTTTTGGTTTCCCAGTGCACACAAAAGTTATGTTTACACCATGCTATAATCTACTGAGTGTGCAACTGCATTATGTCTAAAAACCAACATACAATGTAATTATAGTATAAGTAATTTAAAAATATTTTATTGCAGGGGTGCCTGGGTGGTGAGCATCCAACTCTTTATCTCAAGTCTTAATCTCAGGGTCATGAATTCAAGTAGTGCACTGGGCTACATGCTGGGCATGGAGCCTACTTTAATTCATTCATTCATTCATTCATTCATTCAAGAAAATTTCATTGCTGAAAATGCTAACCATCATCTGAGCTTTCAGTGACTTGCGATCTTTTTTGCTGGTCCAGAGTCTTGCCTCAGTGTTGATGGCTCATCAACAAATATGATATTTGTTGATGGCTTATCAACTAATAAGACAATAATGAAGTTTGCTGCACTGAATGACTCTTCCTTACATGAACAATTTCTCTGTAGCATGTGATGCCACTTGATAGCATTTTACCCACAGAAGAATTTTCAAAATTGGAGTCAATCCTTTCAAAATTTGCTGCTGTTTTATCAACTAAGTTTGTGTAATATACTAAACCCCTTGTTGTCATTTTAACAATCTTCATAGCATCTTTACAAGGAGTAGTTCCCATCTCAGGAAACCACTTTCTTTGCTCATCTATCATAAGCAACTCCTAATTCATTAAAGTTTTATCATGAAATTGCAGCAATTTGGTCACATCTTTAGTCTCTACTTTTAAGAACAGTTCTCTTCCTATTTCTACCACATCTGTAGTTACTGCAGCCATGGAAGTCTTGAACCCCTCAAAGTCACTCACAAGAAGGGTTGGAATCAACTTCTTTCAAATTCCAGTCCATGTTGACAATTTGACTCCTTCCCACAAATCACAACTGATCTTAATGGATGTAGAATGAAGAATCCTTTCCAGGTTTTTAATGACTTAACCCAGATTTATCAGAAGAACCATGATCTATGGCAGCTATACCCTTATAAAATGTATTTCTTAAAAAATTAAGACTTGAAAATCAAAATTATTCCTTGACCCATGGATTACAGAATGGATGTTGTGTTAAGAGGCCTGAAAACAGCATTAATCTCATTGTATATCTCTGTCAGAGCTTTTGGATGAACAGGTGCATTATCAATGAGGAGGAACATTTTGAAAGGAATCTTTCTGAGCAGATCTCAACTACAGGCTTTAAAAATTCAGTAAACCATGCTTTAAACAGATGTGCTGTTATCCAGGCTTTGTTTTTCTATTAATAGAGCACACAATGTAAATTAAGCATAATTAATAAGGGCCCTCGGATTTTCAGAATGGTATAAGAGCACTGGCTTCAGCTTCAAGTCATCAACTGCATGAGCCCCTAACAAGAGAGTCAGTCCGTCCTTTGAAAATCTGAAGCAATGCACAGACTTCTCCTCTCTAGCTATTGAACTCAATGGCATCTTCTTCCAATAGAAGGCTGCTTTATCTACATTGAAAAACTGCTGTTTAGAGTAACCATCTTCATTAATTACCTCAGCTAGATCTTCTGGGTAACTTGCTGAAGTTTCTTTATCTGCACTTGCTGCTTCGTCTTGTACTTTATATTATGGAACTGGCTTTCCTTAAACCTCGTGAACCAACCTTCTGCCAGCTTCTGCTTTCTTCTACGCTTCTTCACTTCTCTCAGCCCTCACAGAATTACAGAGGGCCTTGCCCTGGAGTAGGCTTTGGCTTAAGGGAATGATATCATTGGTTTGATCTCCTATCCAGGCCACTCAAACTTAATTTGTATCAGAAATAAGGCTATTTCGCTTTCTTATCATTTGTGCTTTCCATTGGAGCAGCACTTTTAATTTCTTTAAAAACTTTTCCTTCACATGTACAACTTGGCTTACAATTTGGCACAAGAGATCTAGCTTTCAGCCTCTCTCAGCTTCCACATGCCTTCCTTACCAACCTTCTTCATTACTAGCTTTTGATTAAAAGTGAAAGATATACGACTCTTCCTTTCACTTGAATACTTAAGAGGTCACTACAGAGTTATTAATTGGCCTAATTTCAATATTGTCTCAGGGAATAGGGAAGCCCGCGAAGAGGTAGAGAGGTGGGAAAACAGCTGGTGGGTAGAGCAGTCAGAGGACACACATCTGTCAATTAAGTTTATTGTCTTGTATGGGTGCAGTTCGTGGCACCCCAAAACAATTACATCAAAGATCACAGTAACATCAAAGATCACTGATCACAGATCACCATAACATACAACAATGAAAAAGTTTAAAATATTGCAGGAATTACCAAAATGTGATACAGAGACACGAAATTAGCAAATGCTTTTGGAAAATGGTGCCATTAGACTTGCTCAGTGCAGGGTTGCCATAAATCAACAAGAAAAACGCAATCATCTGCATAGAACATTACGACAAGGTATGACTGTATGTAGTTTTCAGTACAATAGGGTAAGTTAAACTAATGTTTTCATTATTTCCTAGTAACAGCATTACTACTAATTCCTTATTAGTAATTCTACATCAGTAATTCTAATTACTAATAGTAATTATTAAGTACTAATACAAAAGACTGATAATGTCTATATATACTACAGAAGTAGCATATCCACACTTGAATACTTAAATCAACATGGAATCATAATTATTTAAAAAGAATTACATACTTCATTCATTTTTGCATCATCTGGTCCTTGGGCATCTTTTGTTTGTTTAATATTTTCTACCATCTTCCTGATAAATGCATGACTGTTATTTTCATTTTTAGCCATTAATATTTCAAGAACGAACCAAAGACATCTAAAAAGAGGAAGGGGAAAAAAAGAAATGAAGTGGAAAAAACTGGGTGTTTAATATAGATACAATAATCTAAATATAATAAACTCCACAAATGGAAATAATTAAAAAGGAAAAACCAACTATAAATCAAGAGAAAAAAAGTATGTCGTGCATACATATCACAACTTATCAGCAACGTAGGTGTGAATTTATAAGATCCCTTCACAAAATCTCACTAATGTTTCCAAAAAGGCAGGTTAAACACTTAAATGGTGAAGAGAATGAAATGATCCTAACTCCTAGCAATGACAGGGAGAGAAGATTGCCTAAAGTAGTAACTGGGCCATGGATAAGTGAAGCTTCAACTACTTAATTTAAGACTGAATGCAGTTCTGATTGAAGGTTTTCAAGTGACTATCTCACTCAATAGTTAAGAATCTTCATGAATAAATTAAAGAGGAAAAGGTTATGGCTAACAACTATACATACTGTCTTTGTATGGGGAAAAATTAAAAGGATGTTTCATTCATTAGTTAAGTTACATAAAACTCTATTCAACAGAAAACCAAAAGTACTTTGTCTCTTTACTATATGGACAGAACAGGACAGAGTTTGGCACAAGGGAGAGAAGAGTAATGTGGAGCAAGGTATCATTCTAGAAAGGGGAAAAATAACCTTAAGGATCTCAGGTATAGGATAAGTTCTCCTGAAGTGGCTCTCTAGCAGAATGGGGAGATTACTCATGGCTATACTGGGGCAATTTAAAAATAAGCCAAAAATGTTTAGTAAATTCTGAAGAAAAATAAATGTATTTCAAAAGCCAAAGTTCTCTGAGAAAGAGGGGTTGTTAGAAGTTTTCATTAGTTATAATCACTAATGCAGAACTCATTTTGTGAGAACTGCTTATTAAAAAAACAAAAACAGGGGTATCCCTAGGTGGCTCAGCGGTTTAATGCCTGCTTTTGGCCCAGGGCCTGATCCTGGAGACCTGGGATCGAGTCTCACATCAGGCTCCCTACATGGAGCCTGCTTCTCCCTCTGCCTGTGTCTCTGCCTCTCTCTCTCTCTCTCAAGAATAAATCAATAAAATCTTTAAAAAAGTAAAAAATAAAAAAATTTAAAAAACAACAAAACCAGAAACTGTGCTAAGAGGGCAACAGCTTTTCCCTTGCCATGAGAAAGTTATCAGTAATTTGATTTTATTCTCTTGAGGCACCTCAAATATTTAACTATAAAATATTTCAATGAACTAAGAAACCATTATTTTCCTTTAATAGGAAGCTTAAGGTATAATAAATTAATTTATTCAAAACCACAAAGGTCATCCTTTATTATATAGTACAAAGGGGGCTAAGGGTCTCAAACTTAAAGAAATATTCTAGTGTTACAAAGACTTTTCTAAATACCATTATATTTCCCTGTTCCACACCCAGGCATAGATGGTTTTTTGGCCTCTCAACAATAATCTTTGAAAGAATTACAAGTGTCATAAACTTGCACTAGAAAATCGCCAGTAAAGTAGGAAGTGGGATAGTTCCTGATGACCAGCTTGGTCCATCATTAGATTAGACCATTCTCTCTTCCTCCAGAGGAAGACAGTTACTGCAAGGAAAAATCGCTATGTGAATAAAATTAATTCACCCACATGAAAATCTAGAATTGCAGAAGAAAGTAGGAAAAGACAGGAACTGGAACAGAAGCTTTTAATGGACTGCATCAACAGAAAAGAAATGCCAGAAAGGTAGAGAAATAGAACAGTAGTACAATAATTATGCTAAATTAAGTTTTGGAAATCACATAGGAAATGAAATATGAAGAGATGGTATGAAAAAAGAAAAATAAGAGAATACAGGAAAGAACCTTAAACTCCTAAGAATTTAGGAAATAATAGAAATAGAACAGTAGTACAATAATTTTGCTAAATTAAGTTTTGGATATCACATAGGAAATGAAATATGAAGAGATGGTATGAAAAAAGAAAAATAAGAGAATACAGGAAAGAACCTTAAACTCCTAAGAATTTAGGAAATAATAGAAATAGAACAGTAGTACAATAATTATGCTAAATTAAGTTTTGGATATCACATAGGAAATGAAATATGAAGAGATGGTATGAAAAAAGAAAAATAAGAGAATACAGGAAAGAACCTTAAACTTTAGGAAATCTAATAAACTAATTATAATAAAGATTCCATTATCAGCAGCAAAGAGAAAAAACTTTCAGAAAACATTAAAATGGGATGAAAAAAGTCTTACTCTTTAACATCTTTAAGTTGTTCAATATCCTGTACTTTAACATAATCTGGGTCATGTGCCAATAGGTGAATTGTATATGGAACAACATATTCTGGTAGAAGAGACAATAATTTTTCTGAAAAAGATAAAACAAAATAAAACATCCAGGTTAGAAAACCAAATCTTACTCTGTCTCTGATGTCATATTTCCGCACCCCAATAGTTTACCACAACATGGCTAGACGGAAACTATACTGCAATATCCAGTATTGAGGAACATCGTAAACAAGTTTATTCGTTATTCATCCACCATGTCCAATATTGAAATGTCTACTAAATGCACCATATGCTAAGGCTATAATGACAAACATTTTCATTCTCAAATGCATGTGGTAAAAAGTGACTTGAATGTATTAAACAAGACTCAGAAAGATCTATTTTTCTTGTTATTATGAGCACCCCTGTATTTAACAGTTTCTTGTTAAGCTGCTAAGAAAAAAAAGATACATCTTTTTATCAATATGGTGCCAAAATAGGATGACTGATACTCTTTGATACCTGTAACAGAACAGATCTAAAGTAATGGACTTCAGAATTTCTAGGACAGATGAAGTAATAAAACTAACACCTTTTAGTTTAAATTCAAATATTTTTTTTTTTTTTAAATTCAAATATTTTTATATTTTGACTGTGATCAGCATATTCCCTTAGAGGTCAGAATGATAAACCTACTTAGTTTTAATAAAGATTAGTCAAAAAGACCAGGATTCATATACTGAACAATTTCATTTGTATTCCTACTTCTAAAATAAAAGGTTAAATCAGATGCTCAACTTGACATATAATACTATGTGTCAATAAGGCACAAAGTTTTATTTATGTCTTTACTGCTGAGCTCAAAAAAAATTGTGTAATATCATTTACTTAAAAGCAGGTATAGAAGAAAAAAAGTAACAAGTTTCAAAATTCAGTGATTTCAAATTAAAGTGTATCAAATATTTATTGAATGCTATTTTCCAGGCTTACTATTTTTATGGGGACATACTATTTTAAATACAAAGATGAGTAAGACTAAAGACCTCACAGTAAAGTGTTAAGTAGAGACAGAAGCTATAGTTCTATATGAAAGGTGCCCTATAGTAAGTATAGCTAACTACCCAGTACTTCTCTGAACCGTGCATTATGCCAGGTGCTTTACATATGTTTAACACTTTAATCCTCCAAATAACCACAAGAAATGAGCACAATTACACCAACTTTACAAATAAGGAAACGAAAGCTCAGATTGCTAAAACAACCTGCAAAAACACAAGCAGTAAAAAGCAGAAGTGGGATATGACTCCAGAGGATTTATTCTGCAAGGTGAGAAAGGGAGAGAAAGAAAGGACTGATACAGTAACACCAAAACTATATTTTAGAGGATTCAAAAGGTGCAAACCATGCTCCTTGGTTTTATGTTTGTCTAGAAGGGACAGGCAATTTCCAAATTGTGCTGACAACTAAGGAAAAAGATGGATACACAAATTTCAAATAATCCACAGCCCAAGGTGCACAAAATTTATACATAGGGTGAAAGCTTGAAATTCAGGCTAAGAATAAATTATAAAGGGCCATGTTAATGAGCTTCAACTAGATTCATTGAACAATGAAGAACCGACATGGATTTCAAGCAAGGAAGTGCCATGATCCAATCTGTTGTTTTAGAATGGTATTTTTGATAGTGATGTGTGGTATAGTTGGAGGTAAGTCTGAGGCAGAGAAATACAAAAGAGAGGTGTTTGGAATATATACAATTATCCAAGTGAAATACAGTAGAGTAGGAGAGTTAAGGAGGATGTTCAAGACATCTAGAAGAAGAACTAAGAGGACTTGGTGATTAGTAAGAGGAAAAATGAAGGTACAAAAAGGGCCTGACTTCTGGTTTGGATAACTAGATGGATTTTAATGATATTAAATAAATCGGGGCAGCCTGAGTGGCTCAGCAGTTTAGTGCCGCCTTCGACCCAGGGCATGATTCTGGGGACCCGGAATCGAGTCCCACATCAGGCTCCCTGCATGGAGCCTGCTTCTCCCTTTGCCTGTGTCTCTGCCTCTCTCTCTGTGTCTCTCATGAATAAATAAATAAAATCTTTAAAAAAATAAAGTAAAATAAATCAAAGAAGTCAGAGAGACACAAAAACTAATAACATAGATAGGATATAGTGAGCAGATTAAAAACAGGCACACAAGCATTTGATATTAATGTCAGCTCTAGGTGAGAACAATGAAAGACAAAAGACCTATACTTTTTTTAAACCTAAAAAGACAGTACACTTAGACAATCTATAAACATACATCGGTGTTTAACTATTTTATTTAAAGTACTTCCAGTGTCATTGCTTATTTTCCTTGACCATTTAGTCAGTTATATAGAGATATGGGTTGATATTTAAATACCTATGTATTCATATTTTAAAAATGACCTTTTTAAAGGAAAAGTTACTGAAAAATAGTAACAACCTTGATTTGATTGACTGCCAATTAGACTATAAAAATAACAGTAACATTTTATATTCTATAAAGCTGAAAATAGCTAGAAAGTATACTTTTCATTTTCATAAGATGCTTACCACTAACAGCTGCATGCTGCTTCAGATACTCTCGTCTCACATTTATATTTTTTACCAGACACTGCCTAGCATGAGCTCTTCTCTCTTTTACAGGATCTTTTGCACAAAGTGCACAGATTGCCATATACTCAAGTGGAAGCCGTAATCGGGAAAGGCCTTTGTGAAGTTTCTGAGCAAACACTTGTCTTACTTGATAGCATTCATCCTGTAAAGACATAATTATTCCACAGATTATTCACATGGTAGCAAAAGTAATAACCCCAAATACAAAATTTGAAGGGTAAAGGAGAGTAAATGTATTCACAACCATTGCTTTTGTTCACAAGACTGAGATATTGTGACATGTTAATTTCAAGCCTGGAGTGTTCACCCTAGACCCTAATTAATAACTACCAGTTACATGTGTTAGAATATACTGAATATAAACAGATAAAACTAACACATATAAATCCATCCTTATTTAAGATATTAAAAATAGTTTAAATAGTATTAGTATCTCCTATTTAGCTTCCTCACTAAGATAAAACTCTGCTCAATTTATATATTTTAGTTTTAACACTGAAAAATCTATTCAGATTAAAATGCATAACTCTGAAGGGAAGAGTTACTAATCAATTTCAGAATTACCAAATTACTTTTAGTTCTATAAATGAATCAACTGCTCATTCCTGCTGTGCCTGGTTTCCTCATACTCCCTCTTCCTAAACCACCCACCTCCACTCTCCTAACCAACTCCTTCTCATCTCTAACAACAGCTCCTATATCTTCCAGAAATCACTGTGTAGCCTTTATCAGGAGGCATCCAGCTTTATGCCCTCTTAGCACTCCGTATATCTCCAGCACATTTATTACACAGTATTAAAATGATTGGTTTATATGTCTTACCCATCACTGCTCATTCCTTAAAGACAAGAACTATATCTTTATTCACCTTGGTGCCTCTAAACCTAGCACAATATCTGGTATACAGATCTTCTGTGGAATAAACTATAGAGCAAAGCTCAATGGGATCAGGGGCGCCTGGGTTGCTCAGTTGGTTAAGTGTCTGCCTTCAGCTCAGGTCATGATCTCAGGGTTCTGAGATCCAGCCCCGAGTTGGGCTCCCAGCTCAATGAGGAGCCTGCTTCTCCCTCTCCATCAGGCTGGTGCTTTCTCTCTCTCAAAAAAATAAATAAAATCTTTCTAAAAATTCATATAAAAATTATAAACTTCAGTTTATTATACCAAATACCCACTTTTAAAAAGTTTTCTAGCTTTCATAGAAATATTATCTATTATCTATCCTCATACTCAACAAAATAAAATTAATGTTAACTCATTCCTTTCTCAGCATTAAAATTCCCTTGCAGGAGAGGAATCTTCACTATCTGAGAGTATTAATTACTTATTGAATAAGTCAACATATCACAAATATATTCACAAATAAACCATTCATTAAAAAACTAATCTCCACTCAAACATCCTTCCCCCCTTACTCAGATACATTCCCAACCAAGACCATGTTTTTGTAACTTTAGCAAGATTCAGGATCTAACAATGCAAATCAATTACTGAATCATGGCTAAAGTAGTAGGATTCCAAAGAGTCATTAAAGTGAAGTTAGAGAAGAACTGTTAAATCATGTGCAGGGCAACTGATACAATTTAATAAAAGATGAGAAAATTGACAAAAATGATGACAACCAGGTACATCAAATAGAATCATCTGCATAAAGAGTTAAAAGATGTGTTCCTAGGAACTGAAGAAGTCTTCAAATGTTTGGTTTTTTTTGTAAAGATGATTATCCTTTTAACTATGTTATAAAAGTTAAATGTGAAGTGCAGAATGGAGTAATGTAATTTTTATCACAGAAAAATATACTCTCAAAAAAGCAAACAGTATTTTCATGGTTACGGTTGTAACTAATATTTTGTTCAATATAAAGAAAAGGAAGATGGTGTCTAATACTACAAAACATTTCCTCCAAGATAAAGTTCCAATTAAAAGCTTTTTTTTACTACTAAATGTGAATTTAATTTTAGTCTGCATCTTATGTAAATTCACTTTTAGTGGTCTTTTCTTGTACAAATTATCTAAAGAACTACTGACAGTATCTTGCAAATAATTCAATTACTTTGTGTATCTCACTGTATTATCAACACTTATTTATATTTTCTATTCTCTAAAAGGTTATGTTCTTGAGGGCAGTAGCTATGACTTAGTCATCTCTGTATTTACAGATCCTAGAACAACGTCAAGCACACAGCAGTACAAATTTTCCATGAATTGCATTCAAATTCTAAAATATGTAGGTGATTATTAAATAGTACTAAGATTTATATTATTGAATTTCTATTTCTCCAGATTTATTTTCTATTCAAATATACAACAAAGGCCTTTGAGATACAATACTACCTCTAAAGAGTTCAACTCAAATCAGAAAAATAAGTCACAGTTCATAAATAAATAAAGCACAAGGCATGTATGTATCAAAGGATTGCAGATAAAATCTATGGGGAATAAAAATGAAACCAGCTGTAAGAATCTGAGCAAGTCTTGTAGAGAAGGTTGTGTTTATACCTTGATTTGCAAAAAGGGTCAGATCTGGGCATGCAGAAATGGGAGGTGAGAAGAAAGTCAGAGGCAGCAAACTATAGGCACATAAAAAAAAGTTATTCAGCTTCATTGGCATGAGGGTAAAGGTAGTGGGTTAAACAAGATTTTTAAGCATATATTTGGATCCACAAATTAGAAGGGCTTGAATGGCCAAGTTGTAAAATGTATGCAATTTTTTCTCTTTTACGAATATAAGGCCCTAAAGTATTTTTGACTGGGGGAATAATATGACTGCCAACTGTGATAGGGAAATTTAACCCACAGTGGAGGAAAAAAATCTCACAATAGTCCAGGTCAGAGATAATGATGATTAATTACAGTGTTAAGAACAGCTAAGAAGATATGAATGAAAAGACATAATAAATATAGGACAGATTATCTGCACTTTTGCAACAAGGTGCAAGGCCAAGCAAATAGTCAAATATAAATCATACTTTTCAATCTAAGAATGCCATTTGGATTTATTTAACACTTACTGAGGTGCTACATGTTAATAAAGAATAGATTTGGGAAAAATTATGAATTTAGTCTTCATACTGAAATTTCTGTTTAACCTTAGAAGTGGGACCAGACTCTGCCTTGAAAAAGTTAATGTTGCTAGTGTGAGAGTTACCTACATAGAACATGAAATGGCCAAAAAAGCATGTGTTAGTGGAAAATTAGGTCATGGGCATATCCACATAGAAAACATACATTTAAAGGAAAAGAGAACAACCAAAAATGTAGTCAGAGAAGTATGACAAAAATCAGGAGATAGGAACCAAGGAGAATTTCAAAAATAAAGGTTCAATGAGTGTGTCAAATAATGCAGAAAGGACATGTATAATGAAGACTAAGATCATTGGATTTGAGGCCTTTAACAAAGCATTTTTGGAAAAATCAGGAAAGCAAAGCCAAAATATGAGTAGTGAGGAGTGAGAGACAAGAGGGTAAGAGAGACAAAGATGTGGATACCTCTTTGAGGTTTAGAGGTTTAAAAAAAAGAGCCATGTGGTTTTACAAGAACAACAGGATTAGGGAAAGGTTTTGTTCATAAGAGGGCAACTGCGTGTATGTAAGTTGTGAGAATATGCTAGTAACTAACTTTTAACATGAACACATGTTCCACAGTTCACATAATTCCAAAGCAATTTTAAAACTTGGGCAATTTGAGCTTCCACATTGGGAATTTGGTGATTGAGATAGTGACATACAACACATACTGTGCTAGAAAATCTCTAGAAGTTCTTAAGTGTGGATACTTTTCCATACAAAGGACATTTCACAATTTGTACATACTCCTTATACACAATAAGTTTCAAACACAGCCCATTTCTTTCACATATTTCCTGACTTATGTAAAAATTTCCACTTCAATACTGGTAGCACCAATACCCTTAGAAATAGCAGACCAAGAAAATGATAACAGACTGCAAGTATTACCAATTTAAAAAAGTAATTACAAAGGTTGTTTTCTTATATACTATATACTTATATACTATATACTATATACTTTTTAAACAACTTTCACTTTCTTGCAAAATACGATTACCTCTAAAATTAAGTGAGGAAAACTAAATATGGAAAATATAGACTCCTCAAATTCTCATTTTCAAATGGATTAGTGTAATAGCTGAATTACACGACTAAGACTAAAAAAAAATCATAAACAAGATAGGGAATAGCTATTTTAAACACAAAAACTGACAAAATGATTACAATTAAAAAAATATGATTGTTTATCTAGGGGTTACACATAAGCACTAATTTTTAAATAAGCGGAAAGGTGGAGAAAAAAAATCACAATAATCTCTGAAATGAATGCCAAATTCTTATACATAAGATTAATGGGAAAATTAAGTGTAAAATGACCAAATAATGAATTAAAAAAATCATACAAAGTGATATAATTATAATACTGTTACTCTAATATGAATTCTGTAAGACTGGAGTACAAATCCATTAGTATCACTGCTAATAATTTGAAACTTTAACTGGCCTAAATAATAAGAAATGCTTCTAATCTGAAATTAATCTATATCATATCTTTGTAATAAATTTCTGTATATTTTATCTTCCATTTAAGAACTAAATACATTCAATCCTCATTATTTACACATCCCAAATTTGTGAATTCACCTACTCACTAAAATTTATTTGTAACCCCAAAATCAATGCCTTCAAGCCTTTCATGGTTACTGTTGAGTAAATGAGCAGAGCAACAATCTGAATTGTTTGACACGTCTGAGCTGAAGATGAACAAAGCAATGCTTTGCCTGTTGTGTCAGCTCTCATATTAGAAACAAGTGTCCTTTTGACAGTCTATTTAATGCCATTTTTGTGTTTTTGTGCATTTGTTGGTGATCTTGTTTAAAATAGCTCTCAAGCATACTTAGCATTCTTTAGCATCTTTAGCATCTTTAGCATCTTTAGCATACTTAGCATCTTTAGCATTCTTAAAAGCAAGAAGGTTATGATGTGCTTTAGGGAGAAAATCTGTTAGTGAAGCTTCATTCAGGCATGAATTACAGCTCTGTTGGTCATGAGTTCAATGTTAATGACAACTATATATTAAATAATGTGTCTCTACATTATGTACTGATAGACTGACAAAAATGTTGTGACCAGAGGCTTGGAGAAACCACCCCTGTATTTTCCTTTCAAGCAATGGTTCAGTATTCACTAATTTAGTGATAGGGGTGATGGTAGAAACATAACTACTACAAATAACAAAAATCAAATGTATTGGGACGCCCGGGTGGCTCAGGGGTTGAGTGTCTGCCTTGGGCCCAGGGCGTGATCCTGGAGACCCGGGATAGAGTCCCATGTCGGGCTCCCTGCATGGAGCCTGCTTCTCCGCCTCTCTGTGTGTCTCTCATGAATAAATAAATAAAATTAAAAAAAAAATTAAAACAAAAAAAATCAAATGTATGTGTTAGCAACCTAAAATTCAGAATTTTAGAACTCTGAAACATTTCTCATGCATATACTTTCCAAAAGGAGACAATACAAGATTTTTTTTTATCTCTACATCATGGTAGACTTTTTTTCTTCCTAAAAGTCAAAGATCATATAAAGTCATATTCTGTATGGCCATCTTCCTTACATTGATAGCTAATGCGCAGAGCTGATACTGTTCTAATGTGATGATTTCATGATAACAAGGTTCTTGGGCCAGCTTCACAATAGCACTCCCAGCAGCAAGTCTCAGACGTGACATATCTGGTTTACTAAAAAATAAGCAAGAAAGAATATAAATTAGATTTCTAAATGTCTACACAAAAACATCCTTATTTGCTTTACCTAATTTTGTAAAAATTCCTGTGGCCCAAAAAAGGATGGAAGACAATTTAGTGATACTGAACATCCTATTAAAATTTACTTAACTTTGGAAGATGCTGTTTAATACTACAAAATTCTTCTTTTGAGTGTAGTCTATACTAAAATCATTTAATTCTTGCATCCTACACAAAACAGCTTTTAGCCAAGCTTAGAACAAACCTATTTGTATGTCTAGTTACTGGGTCTAAAGTCCTCCATTACGGATTTGTTTTGGATATGTGTTTGCTTACAGATTAAGTACAAAAATATCCTAACTTGTTAATCAGTCAACTAATGTGCTAAATACAAAAGTAGAATGAAAGCAGGTGTAGTGGAAAACATCATATTTTTTAGTTAGAATTCAACTTTTCAAACCAAGAGGCTCCTTTTAAATTTAAGAAAATTTCTGCTTAATGAGACCACACTTCAAAGACTAGTATATTCTTAATAAATACATCAAAACAATGCTTCCTAAGACAGTGATCTATTAGATGAATTACAGGAATTTGGGACTGATGTTAAGGAGGGAAAGTTAGTAACTTCCTAACTGTCCTAACTAGGACCCCTTATGTACTTCCACAGTAAAAGATGATTATTCAATTTATTCATAAAACAAATATGTGTCTACTGTTATATATAGCACTGAGAGTGGCATAAAAGATACATTTTTGGTCTTCTAAAATCAATGATCCAATTGGTTTAAGACCCTCCCCACAATGATCTTTCTAAGGATCATATAGACACTGACTGAATGCATGACAACATTTATAAGGTTCTGAAGTTACATGTCCCAGAGTTGTTCTTCAGTTCATCAATACCAATACTCCAAGTGCCTACTATGAGGTCACTCAACCACCACTAAAGGGATGCTTGTGTTTCTTATTGGAGTTTATTTAGTAGAAATAAAGATAATTAAATATTTTACAACTAAGTTTTTGAAGACCAAATTTCTATATAAAGATTTTAAAAGCAAACAAATTCACATATATTTCCAGAATTCAAATACACATTTGATTTCATTAAAGAATAACAAGAAAAACAGGTGAGATGAGATCTAAATAGGTGCATAAATAATGACTAATTATCATAGTAGTTAGACAAGGTAAGTATAATCTTTATTTTACAAATGAAGAAACTGAGACACAAGGTGGTTAAAGTACTTTGCTAAATGTTACCTTGCTGGTAAGTGGTGTCAGGATTTGAATCCAGGCCCTAGTCCATTTTTTTTTTCAATCACCACACTAAATTACATCTTCCAGACAAAATAAAGTGCATGTGTTTATGTCATTTAAATCAAGTACACAGTTTACATATATTTATACTTCTGGAAACAGATTTAGTAAATTCTCTTCTACCCAGTGTGTTCTTTTATACATTATCAAGAATGGAAAATATCAGTTACTGATTAATTAGTATACTAACCATTCTCACATTAGATATTCAAAAATATCTATTGTGAGATATTTACAAGCATCTATTGTTTAAAATATTTACAAAATAGTAATACCCTGTCCCTGACATAGGACTGTCATTTTTTTAATGACTGTCATTTTGAAGTAACCAGTGTACAAAAGCATATAATAAAAGTATACGCACACATACATAGGAATACTAATTATTTTCTTAGAAAGAAACTGCACCATTAAACAATTACACTAGATACTGAAATACTATGCAAGAATTTTGAAATAATAATTACGTACCTAATTTTTCCCTGTTCTGTCAAGTCTCCATCACTATGCAATATAGTAGTTAGTAATCTTAAGGTAGATGTTCCTGATTTACTGTGATTATTTTTCATTCCAAGGAGCCATCGAACCATCATTTTAATAGCCTGGATCTATTTAAAAGACAAATGGACAAATACAATATTGCTACGTTTTAAAGAAATTCTGTATCAACCTTAAAAAACTGAAATGGTTATAATGGATGCTTTTTAAGTTAAAAAAAAAAAAAGAATCATTCTTTTTTGCATATATGAAGACAACTAAATGTCTTAAAGATGTTTTACCCCCTTATCCAGGCAACTGACAAATGAATGATTTAACTAAAAATTAGGTTTTTGTTTTTTTTTTTAATGTTTCCCCACCATAAATTCTATTCTTCAGAATCCAGAGTAAAATCATGGTAACTTCCCTAGTCAGAAAGCTTAAGTTCCCAACTGCAAATTATATTCTTTCTTTTGTGCTATGTTTTATAGTTATGAAGTGCTTATGCACTTTAAAACGGGTTATTGCCTCTAGTGTTTCCAACAACCCTTTCTGAAGGCATGCATATTACCTCTCTTTCACATATCTTAGCTTTTTTATGGTTCTATGGCTCAGGACTAAGTGGGTCAAGAACAGTGGCATGTGACAGACACTCTTCAGATCCTTTTCCTGGGCCATTTGTTAAGCATGAGCTTAACTACAGGCAGCCTGCCTTCTAGTCTAGTGTTACCAGACTACATAAAACTGCTACTTGACACTAGTGCTAAGAAAACAGATTTATATTGCAAAAGCACCAAGCATCATTCCATGAACTACACTATAGGTCTGCAGAAACAGTATTAGAATCTGAAGCTGGAATAACATAACAAAGTTCCTAATATAAAATATAACCCAGTACACACATACATACACAATATAAATGGATTTATATGAAACTACAACTAGAAAAACAATATTTAATATATTTGTTCCTGGCCTTCACACCATGTACAGTGAATTGAGATGAAGCCTACATTAAGAGACTATAAATCATTTTAGTAAATCAATCCTCTCTACACTAGTGATGAGCAATCTTTTATGTATTACTCCTAACTCAAGGAATAATTGGTTGAACTTCCTTTTAAATCAAAATAAAAAGTTTTATCAAATATCATGGAAAAGATGAACAGTATTAAAACCTGTATGACTACCTTTACTGAACAGAAGAATGTACATGAGAAAACCAGCAATGTCTTTTGCCATAAAAAGGTTGATAACCAAGAAGCAGAAACATGGAGACAGTTTCAAACGTTTTTGCTTTCACATTAGATTATGTGCAGTGCCCACAAGGCCTGGTTTCTCATTATTGCCCTATACTCTCAGAGCACAGGAGATATCATACAACAAATATTAAAAATTAGATGATTTTAATAGCTGTATCTTTACAACAAGAATAGAAATTTTAACACAACTAAAATACATAGATTTGTGTATATCACTCACTTTGACCATTGTCTCAGGAGAAACTTCTTCATCTGGAACCCAAAGCTTAGTTGTCTTTTTTCCTGGGAGCTAAACAAAGATGAAGGACTTTAAAATTTAAAACATAAATAAGAATTTTCATGTTTAATTAAATGTAGTGAATGAATATTTACCTTCTTCAGTGACAGTCATTACAGATGACTAAAATACCTATTTCTCAAAAAGGTTAGAAGAATTATCTTCACTAGCAATCACATAAAGCACTTACACAACCATCAGCAGTTGGTTCCTTCTGCGTATGAGGTAGGACTGCCTTAACCTCTTTTATATACTTCCTTACTTAGCCTTTGAAACTAATTACTCAAGGCAGCTGGTAAGGGGTAAGATTAAAAAAAAAAAATACAGCCAAAGAGCATAGTTCCTAAGGAAAAAAGTATATATAAAAAGTCTTGAGCAGAAGATCAATTAGAAAGGCTTGCTGTTGATCATAAGAAAGACCATGCATTAATAATCTTCCTACCTAAATCCCACTAAAATGGCACACATTAACAGCATAGCTGGAAAGCAAAAAGGGCCAAAAGAAGGCAAGAATCTTTAGAAAATTTTTAAAAACACAAAATATGCAGTAAAAATATCAGTAGAGTTAGAAGGTTTTCATCTCCATATAAGCACAGAAGGAAACATCCTCCAAAAAAGATAGTTTTTTTCAGCACAATCACAGAATAATTCTGAGATGATAAAGTACAGGTATTTCAAGATGTGCATTTACAGTGGCAGCCAGGAAATTAAAGTAAAGTGACAAAAGAACTGAACCCAATCTAGAACACTGGAGATCCCAGCATACAACCAGCTGACAGGAGTGATTTCCAGAGGCAGCCTAGGAAACAGAAATCAAATAGCAGCTCAGGCAACCCTCTGGCAACAAGAGAGGTAGCCCCAGCATCTGGAAGGCAAACTCATCAAACACATACAGCTTATGAAGCACTTTAATTGAGAAACGCCTTCAAGTAAAAAGTAGAAATAATGAAAAAGCAATTACATTATTAACAGTCTGATGAAATTTCTGAACTAAAAATTTAAGAAGATCCCAAAAGATTCCATGGGGAAAGCTTCCAAAAAAGAAGAATCAGATTCATTTCAGATTTCTCAGCTGCAAAACTAGATGCCAAAAAACAATGTTCTGAATTTTCTGCAGCCAAGTACCCTGAAAGATAGGATTTTAGTACTCAAGAATAAGAGAAAAAATATTTTTAGCAAGCTAGGACAGAAAGAAAGTTTCCAAATTATGAGCCATTTTGAAAGAATTATTCAAAAATACTCTACTAAAATATTTAATTCGTAAGAAAAAAATCAATCAACATATATTATCAAAAACAGAAAAAGTTATTATAAATAAAACTGACAGACTGTCAGATGGTTCAAAAATAATAAACTAAACCAAATGTAACAAAACCAATGACAGAGAAAATCTAAAAATAACAGGATGAAAAAATACCAGTCAAGATAAAAAACATGAAATGGAATAAGGATTTAGTTGGGGTACTGGCATAAACAGGATATTGAAGTATTTTTAGAATCTTATACCACAATAAGATATAAAATTCATGAACATGTGGACAACCAGCAGAGTAGTATCAAAAGAAAACAAAAGTGATTTAAAAAAAAAAGGTAAAATAGAAAACTTCACCATCACAAAAGACTTGAATATATCACTTCCCAAAAAAACCCTGATAGATGAAGCTGAGATGAAAAATAGTAAGTAGAAGAAGCACATATAGAAATATTAGGAAAGTAATATAGAGAGAAAATATTCGAGGATTAGAAAATAAAAACTAGCACCCTTTTAAAAATATTTTATTTATTTTGAGAATGAGAGAGAGAGAGAGAGACAGACAGAGAACGAGTACATTCATATGTCGGGGGGCAGGGGGAGACAGTCTCCAGCAGACTCCCAGCCTAGTGCAGAGCCTGACAGGGACTTGATCCCACAACAAACTGAGATTATGAACTAAGCTGAAACCAAAAGTCTGGAGCTCAACCAACTGCATTACCCAGGCGTCCCCAAAACTGGCATTCTTCAGAAATAAAAACAAGAAAATGTTTAGCAAGAAACATGGATGATATAAGATCAAAACTATAAAATAATTCTCCGAATCAACCACAAACATAAAATGTAATTTAAAAAAAATCAAAGTACCTAACAAAGTTAAACAAGAAAAAATTTTAAATTTTCTTTACAAAGAAAATCACAAAACTTTAATGAAAACATCTTGTAGAAGAGCAAAGCAATGGTAAAGAACAGAGGCTATAAACACTAGGAGTGGTTACAATGCAGAGGACTGAAAGAATGAAAGATTACTCAATAACTTTTGATATGAAATTTGTCCTAATAGTAGAAAGAAATGAAATCCTTAAGTCACATCATACAACCAAATAAATCAAATCAATTCCAGATGGATTAAATTTTTCTTTTTTCTTTTTTTTTTTTAGTTTTTCAAAGATTTGAAGCAGAAACAAGTTGGTCAGATACTTGTTGGAAAAAAGCAGTTTTAATGGTATTCAAAAATGCTTTTTAAAAAGTATTCTAGCACAAGTTTCTTCGTAAACTAGATTATGTTGTTAACTTTCTCCTAAATCTTTTAAGAGTGTTGGTTATTGAGAACTAGAGATTACTCCTAATTCCAAATCTATCTTGCGCTCCTGAAAACTGCAGAAAGGCACTTGAAAGCTGTTTCTTTAAGATACAGATTTCTTTTTTTTTATTCTTGCTGGCAATAATTGCTGCACCAAATTTGGACAAGCTTCACTCAAGGTCATCATGATGCTGAGACGTTTCGTTGATAACCTGTCCATCCCTAGTTTCAACCGTCTTAACCAGAAGCGTTCTTTTTGAGTGTCAACCAGAGGGAGTGAATGCAGGATGGTTTCCCTCAGGTACAGGGAAGAAAAGTTTGGAAGAGGCAGAGCAATCCTGCTTTCCTCGCCTTTCAGCAGCTTCCCGTAGGTGGCAATCTCAATGTCGAGAGCCATCTTAACATTCAGCAGGTCCTGGTACTCCCGAAGGTGACGAGCCATTTCTTCCTTCATGTTCTGAATCTCATCCTGCAGGCGGCCAATAGTGTCTTGGTAGTTAGCAGCTTTGACGGCAAAGTTCTCTTCCATTTCACGCATCTAGCGTTCCAGAGACTCATTAGTCCCTTTGAGTGCATCCACTTTGCAGCTGAGGGACTGCACCTGTCTCCAGTACTCATTTGACTCCTGCTTCACCTGGCGCAGGGCATCATTGTTCCGGTTAGCAGCCTCAGAGAGGTCGGCTAACTTGGACTTGTACCATTCCTTGGCCTCCTGAAGGTTCTTGGCAGCTAAGCTTTCATA
This sequence comes from Vulpes vulpes, assembly GCF_048418805.1. Classification (NCBI taxonomy): domain Eukaryota; kingdom Metazoa; phylum Chordata; class Mammalia; order Carnivora; family Canidae; genus Vulpes; species Vulpes vulpes. Next base: position 45,177,062 of record NC_132788.1, on the reverse strand, counting down.
TTGCTGGTGTACATCACGCAGGGCAGCCATGAGGTCAGGCTTGGAAACATCCATATCGATTTGGACATGCTGGTCCTGAATCTGGGCCTGCAGCTCCTGGATTTCCTCATCATGTAGTTTCTTCAAAAAGGCAATCTCTTTTTGCTTCCGCTCAAGGTCAAGATGCGCCAAAGAAGCACTGTCAACCTCCTGTCGGAAAGACTGCTCGGCAGGGTGCTCTCGGCTTCCTCTCTCTGAAGCATCTCCTCTTGCAACTTCTCCAGAAGCCGCATGATGTCCTCGGCCAGGTTGTTGCGCTCCATCTCGACGCGGGCCTTGTCATTAGTGAGCTGGTCCACCTGCCAGCGCAGCTCCCGCATCTCCAACTCGTAGAGGTCCCCCAGGCGCGACTTGCCCTGGCCCTTGAGCTACTCGAGCTCGGCCAGCAGGATCTTGTTCTGCTGCTCCAGGAAGCGCACCTTGTCGATGTAGTTGGTGAAGAGGTCCTTCAGCTCCTGCAGCTCCACCTTCTCGTTGGTGCGCGTGTTCTTGAACTCGGTGTTGATGGCGTTGGCCAGCGAGAAGTCCACCAAGTCCTGCAGCAGACACATGCTGGGCACACTGCTCCGCAGGTGCACCGCGGAGGAGCGCGTGGTGAACACGCCGCCCAGGGACGAGGCTAGAGGCTGCGGCTGGTGCTGGGGCGCAGCGCGCTGCCCAGGCTGTAGGTGCGGGTGGACGTGGTCACGTAGCAACTCGTGGAGCTCGGCGGGCTCCCGGTGCCGGGGCCGCCGAACATCCTGCAGTAGGAGGACAAGGACACAGACCTGGTGGACATGGCTGCTGAGGGCGGCGGTGGGCTGTGCGGCTACGGCGGCACGGACCGGCTCAGGGAGGATCCGCGAGCGAGGGCGCGGGGGCGCTGCTGTGGCTCTGGCGCGGGGATCCCGGAGCAAGAGTGGCAGAGCGGATTAAATTTTTCAAGTGTGAAAAAATCTCAAGACTTTTAGAACATATGGGAGACTTTTTATGACACTAGAGTAGGGAAGGATTTCTTTTCTCTTTTTTTAAAAATTTATGTATTAATGAGAGATAGAGAGAGAGAGGCAGAGACACAGGCTGAGGGAGAAGCAGGCTCCATGCAGGGAGCCCAACGTGGGACTCGATCCCGGGTCCCTAGGATCAGGCCCTGAGCTGAAGGCAGGCGCCAAACCGCAAAGCCACAGGGGCTGCCCAGGGAAGGATTTCTTAAAGATGTAAAAAGCACTAACTACAAAAGAAAGGAATGATAAATTTAGCTACTTTAAAATTAATAACTTTTGTTGAAAAGACACTGTAAAGAAAGTAAAAAGGCACACCAAAAATAAAATTCTTTGCATTTTTATGAAGATACTGCAATATATACCTGAAAAAGTATTAATGTGTATAAAGATTGAGAAAAAGACAAAAAGCTCAGGAAAAAAAAGGCAAAAGATCTCAAAAGGAATTTCAGAAAGAGGCAACATGAATGGTTACTAGACATTAAAAACGTAATTAGTAACCAGAGAAATGCAAATTAAAGCTATGAGGCACTATTTTCTAACATTTAGATGGGCAAAAATGGAAAGATCTGACACTAATGGGTACTATATACTGCTAATAAAAAATAAGTCTTAACAATGCTTTTGACAAATAATTTGGGAATAAAATGAAAAGTGAAATGTGTGTACACACTGTGATTCATCAATTTCACTTGTATAAATATAACCTAGGGATATTTTTACTCATATGTATCATGAAGCCTTTCTAAGAACAGGAGCACTGTTCCAACGAGGAAAGAAATGGAAATATTCCAAATGTCCACTAACAGAATAAATGTAAGAAATTTCACACAGTGATATAATACAGAGTAATGAATCAAGTACAGCTAGATGTAAAACAAGGGAGTTATTTTAAGAAACAAATGCGTAATGATAAAAGTCAGCCAAGAATATAATATATACGGTGTAACTCATAAACCTCAAGAATAAGCAAAACTAAGTATTATGTTATTCAGAGACACATATGCAGTAAAGTGTTTTGTTTTAGTTAGAGAATAATAAACCCTAATTCAACATAGTAGCTACCTGAGGCAGACAAGAAACAAAAACAAATTTTGGAGAGTAATAAACCAGGAGCTAACAGTTCACAAGTGCTCATTCTGTTATTATAAAATAAATCACACAAATGTTAAATAAATATTCCTTCATATATATCAAATGTAACATTAAAATGAGACAAGTTAATGGGTTAAAAGAGGTAAAAGTTCTGTTCCTGACAAGAGCTAACTAGTTTTTTTTTTTTTTTGAACCTATCTTCCACTGGAACAAATGAAAAGGCTGGATAAAAGATCTTTTAAAAAAATCACTATGAAGGTGATAAAAGAGCTACCAGAGCAGTGAGAATTTGTAGGGGAAAGTTTCAAAAGAGGAGAGAAATGAAGATTTGAGTCTGGCCCTAGGCTGCTTTTCTCATACAAATGATAACTGATTCTGAAAGTGAAAGAGACTTACAGGTTAAGCAATATCTCAATCACTGTAACAAAGCTGGAAGGAAAAAAATTGGAATTCTGGGCCCAATAAAGAATAGAGTCCCTGTTAAACACTCTAGACTTCTGGGTGGCTCTCTAACAGATATAACATACAAATAAAGGTGACCAGAAAAAGAATCAGCCTGTCAAAACCTGAAGCTCAGCTTCGAATTAGTGCATTCTTGACCAAATTGATCTGACAATAGCTCAACTCCCTGTCAGGAAGAAGTAAGGCCTCCCTAGAAGAAATACAAAATCATTCAGAGCCTCAAATCATCTGTAACATTTTTAATACACAGTGTCTACCATGCAATCAAAAATAACATATAAGACAAGATTTGACCAAAAAAAAAAAAAAAAAAAAAAAAAAAGAAAGAAACAGAAGACAAAAAGCCACAGGAAGTCTAGAAATAGGCTGATACAAACTTTAACATAACTATAGAAGTTTAACAATTAGATGACAAGATAGAGAATTCTGGCAGGGAACTAAAAGGTGTATCAAAAACTACAAGGAAATTATAAAATTGTAAGATAAAGTAAGTGCAATTAAGAATTCAATGCATGGGCCTACCATAGGATTATACAAATCTGAAGAGTGAATTATGAACTCAAATGCAGAGCAGAACAAAAAATGATGAATAGAAAAATACACGAAGGTGTGAAACAGCTGGATCACAGCCAAAGAAACTATGTTTTAAGTATATAACCTGAACCGTAGTTGAGAGGAAGAGACACTATGAAACAAACATTATTCAGAATTTATGCAGGATATCAAAGCTATACTATTCAAGAAGAGCTACAAGCCCCAAGTAGAATAAATATAAAGAAAGCACACCCAGACACATGATCATGAAACTGGAGACTAATGCAAAATAGAAAACATTAAAAGCATTCAAAACAAAAAGAAAACCTTCAAAGGAGCAAGACTGCCACCCAATTTCAAGAGAATAGGTAAGAAAATGGAAGATAATGGTATAATATTTTCAAATTACTGAGGGGAGGAAACATACCAGTCTAGAATTGTAAGCCAGGAGAAAATATCCTTTAAAAAATGTAGGCAAAATAAAGACATTTTCAGGCAAATAAAAATCAAGAGGCTGCATTAGGAGTAATCCAAACTAAAAGAAATACTTCTTTAAATTCTTACAGTATAAAGAACATCATCACATACACAAAAAGGAACGAAAAATAAAAGAAGGGCGGAAAGATGTTGGTAAATCTAAATAAACATTAACTGTAGAAAAGTTACGGTCCTGTGTGAACAAGAGCACAAAATAATCAGGAAATAAAGGGAATTAAAGTACGCTAAGGTTCCTAAGAATACTGAACCTGCTGTCCTACAAGTTTAAAAAAGACCAATTGATACTGGCCTTCAGAAGTCAAGGGAGAATGTTGTATCCTCTAGGACAATTACTAAAAGAACAGGAAAATGTAAAAAACAAGTCAGTAAAGGGGAAAATGAAATAAAAAAATTTATCAAAAACAAGGAAAGAAGGAGTACAATGAATACAGAACTGACAGAACTAAAAATAAAAATCGGATGGCAAATTAGCCAAAATCACTATTTACATTAAATGTAAACCAACTGTTATAAATAATAGACAAAGTTGAAAAGAATGTATGCCAGAACGAGGTTCAGTGCAGTGGCATATTTAGATGAAGTTTTCAAGTCCTCTATTGGGTACTATTAGTCCTTCTGAGACTAGAAGAAGATAAGAAAGTCCCCTATCACCACCTCTATTGTTTTGAAGGTCCTGGCCAGGCACAAGGAAGAAAAAAGAAATAAAAAAGCATTACAAACAAAAAAGCTGTCTTTATGAACAAATGACATGACCTGAAAAGAGAAAACCCCCAAAATGTAAAAACTAAGGTTTCTTAGTAAATGAGTAACTGCCTTTAACAAAATCCTAGAATAAAAGTTAATATAAAAATGAAGTCACTTCATATCCATATGCCAACAAAATAGTTAGAAAATAAATATGAAAAATCATGTTATCTATAATAGCATCAAACAACATAAAATGCCTAGGAACATACTTAAGAAAGCTAAGACATCTACACAAAAATTTAAATATTATTAAAGAAAATTAAAAACCAAGACATATACCATCTTCATGAAACAGAAAGCTCAGGATTATAATACTATACTCTTAGAGTGAAAGGCGATATTATAATAATGATTAAAATTTATAATTCAATGCCACCCCTATCAAAATTCCCGCCAGGTATGTATATATGTTGGGATGGAGTGGTTAGGGAGAACTGACTAGCTGATTCTAAAGTTTAGACAGAAACAAAATAAAATGAAACAATTTAGATAGAAGTATGAAAGGCTGATAGCCAAAACAATTTAAAAAAAGATGATGATGGCGATGATGAAGCAGCAGTAGTAGCAACAGCCATTATTAAAGGCATGTGGAGAGCTTCAGCTACTAGGTATCAAAACCTGTGGAAGCACTCTTAAAGAACAACAAGGCTGGATGTATCATGTTCTCTGATTTCAAACTATACTACAAAGTCACAGTAGTCAAAACAGTATGGTACTGGCATGAAAACCGATACAGATTTCAACAGAATAGAGAGCCCAGATATAAACCAATGTATATAATCAATTAATCTATGACATGGAGGCAAGTATATACAAAGTGGAAAGGACAGTCTCTTTAATAAAGTGTTGGGAAAGCTGGACAGTTACATGCAAAAGAATGAAACTAGACCACTATCTTACACCACAAGAACAAATTCAAAAGGGAAAAAGATTGCATATAAGACCTGAAATCATAAAACTTCTAGAAAAATTACAGGTAGTAATAAGCTCTTTGATGTCAGTCTTAGCAATATTTTTTTGGAACAGTCTCCCAAGACAAGGGCAACAAACACTAAAATAAACACATGGACTATGTCAAATAATCTTTAGCAAAGCAAAGCATCAACAAAAAGAAAAGGTAATCTGCTGAATGGGAGAAGGTATTTACAAATCATACATCAGATAAGGAGTGAATATCCAAAATGTATTAAGAACTTACATAACAACTGCAAAAAACACAACTTGATTAAATAACAGGCAGAGGGCTTGAATAGACAATTTTTCCAAAGACATACAGAGGGCCTACAGGCACATAAGATGTTCTACATAACTAATCATCAATGAAATGCAATTAAAACCATAATGAAAAAAAAAAAAAAAACCATAATGAGCTATAACTTCACGTCTATCAGACTGGCTAATAGTAAAGATACAGAGAATAGACTGGTAGTTGCCAGAGAAAGAGGCAGCTGGAAAAACGTACAATAAATACATCATGGAATGTAAAGTACAGCATGGTGTCTACAGTTAGTAATACTGTATTGCGTATTTGATAAGTTGCCAAAAGAGTAGATCCTAGATTTTTCACAGGAAAAAAAAAATTGTGACTGTGTGGGGATGGATATGAACTAGGCTTATTGTGGGGATCATTTCACAATATATATTGAATCTTTATGTCGTACACATCAAAATAATATGTTATACATCAATCATATCTCAAAAAAAATTAAGACAACCTAGAGAATGGGAGAAAATATTTGCAAACCACATATCTGACAAGAGACTTGTATTTAAAATATATAAAGAAATATTACCACTCAACAAAAACACAACCCTAAAAAGGATTTGTAAAGTCTTAACTCCAAGAAAAGACATACAAATGGCTAATAAGTATATCAAAAGATGCTCAACATCATTAGAGAACTGCAAATCAAAACCACAATGAGATACCACTTCACTCACTGGGCTGGCTAAAATCAAATTAACAGAAATTAGTAAGTTGGCAAGTGGAGAAATTGCAACTTTTATAACACATGGTAGGATGATAAAATGGTGTAAGCCTCTGTGGAACACAGTTTGTCAGTCCCTTAAAAAGTTAAACACAGGGGATCCCTGGGTGGCTCAGTGGTTTAGCACACCTTTGGCCCAGGGTGTGATCCTGGAGTCCCGGGATCGAGTCCCACATCAGGCTCCCTGCATGGAGCCTGCTTTCTGCCTCTGCCTGTGTCTCTGCTTCTCTCTCTCTCTCTCTCTCTGTCTCTCATGAATAAATAAATACAATCTTAAAAAAAAAAAAAGTTAAACACAGAATTACCATATAATCCAGTAAAGGTATATACCTAGGAATATACCTAAAGAACTGAACACAGGTACTCAAATACTCAGACACAGAATTCAAGCAGCACTTTTCACAATATTCAAAAGGTGGAAACAACTCAAATGTCCATCAATGAATGAATGGATAAGCAAAAATTGATACATACAACAGAGTATTATTCAGCCATAAAATGGAATAAAGTACTGACACATCCTACAATGTGGATGAACTTCAAAAACATTATACTAAGTGACAGAAGAAAGATGCAAAAAATCACATATTGTATGATTCCATTTATAGACAATATTCAGAATAGTTAAATCCATTAAGACAGACAGGAGGTTGGTGCTTGCCCAGGGGAAGGGGAAATGAGGTATGACTGCTTAATGAAAATGACCTGGAAGAGATAGAGGTGGTGGTCACAAAAACTTGTGAATGTACTAAAATGTAACTGAATTGTATACTTTAAAATGATTAATTTTATGTTATGTGAATTTCACTTCAATTTTTAAAAAAAGTACCAGAGAAGACAGTCTTTTCAATAAATGGTGTGGAGTTAGGTGGAAATAAAACAATGAATCTTGACATTTATCTCATACCACATACAAAAATCAATCCCAAGTAGATTATATAGCTTAATGTGAAAGTTAAATAAAGCCTCTAGAGCAACACTGTCTAACAGAACTCTGAGATGGTAGAAATATTCTGTGCTGTCCAACACTAGCAATATGTGGCTAGTGAGCACTTGGAATGTGTGAATACATTTACAATTTTATTTGGTTTAAACTTAAATTTAAATAGCTACATGTGGTTAGAGGCTTGTATATTACCACATTTCTAGAAAATGATATAGGGACTATTTTCACAACCTTGGGGTAGGCAAAAAGACAAGGTAATTAAGTACTAACTAAAAACTCCATTTAGAGAGTGAGAGACAGTTACAAAATGGGCAAAGGTATCTGTTAAACAGACTGCCAACAGGATACATAAGGAAATCTTAGGAGTGAATAAAAGATAGATTGACAATTTAATGGCAACATGTGAAAGAGGCTTGAGCAGGTACTAACAAAAGAGGAAGCCAAGGGGCACCTCGGTGGCTCAGTGGCTGAGCGTCTGCCTTCGGCAAAGGTCTGATCCCCAGGTCCTGGGATCAAGTCCCGCATAGGGCTCCCCACAGGGGGGGCCTGCTTCTTCCTCTGCCTGTGTCTCTGCCTCTCTCTCTCTCTGTGTCTCTCATGAATAAATAAAATCTTAAAAAAAAAAAAAAAAAAGAGAACAGCCAATACATGCATGAAAAAGTGTCTAAGGGCATATCATTCATTCATTACACATTCACATAATGGCTAAAATGGCATATTTAATACAGTCAAGGAAATGGTACAACTAGAACTCTCAGCACATATAATAATGTTAATTAGTACAAGCATTTTGAAAAACAAATTGGCCAAAAAAAAAAAAAAACCAAAAATGGAAAGTTAAGGAAAGAAAAGCAATTCAGCAAGATGTACCAAAACAACCTATATATGGGTGCTTGGTTGGCTCAGTCCATGGAGTGTCTGGTTCTTTTTTTCAGCTCAGGTCATGATCTCAGGATTGTGAGATCAAGCCCTGTATGGGGCTCCTTGCTCAGGAGGAAGTATGCTTTAGATTCTCTCCTTCTCCTCCTCCCCCTCCCCTGACTTGTACGTAGGCATACACTCTCTCTCTCTAAAATACATAAATCTTTAAAAAAAAATAAAACTTCTACATACACTAAGATAAAACAATTGCACAACAGAAATGCATACATAAGTGCACAAAAGGATATGTAAAAGAGTATTAATAGCAGTATTCATTTAGCATTAGAAATAACCCAAATGTCTAGCAAAAGAACAGATACATGGTATATACAAACAATGGAGTACTATACATCAGCGAAAATGAACCACGGCTATATACAACAGGATGAATTTATCTCACAAATGTAATACTGAGTGAAGGAAGCCAGATATAAAAAATTTACTCTGTAGGATTCCATTTATAAAAGTTCAAAAACTGGTAAAACTAACCTTTGGTGTTAGAAGTCAGGATAATGGTTATCTTCAGGGAGAATGGAGGGGATAATAATAATAAGAAAAAGATGCAGAGGCTTTTGGGGGCTGGTAACATTCTATTTCTTTACCTGGATTGTTGGATGGTCCAGAATGTTAACTTTGTGGTAACTCAATGAACCATACCTTTAAATAGTGTGCACTTTGTTTAATTTCAACAAAATTTTTTCATTAGAGAAAACAAAACACAGTAAGGATATAGAAAACTTAAAACATATGATTAGCATATATGACCTAAAGAACAGATGAAATACTATACTTAGGGGAAGAAAACTGAGGGACACAGCTAAAGAACACAACCAAAGACAATGGTAATTAACACAGGAGCCACGTATCTCCAAATTACAGGGCTTTAGTCAACTAAAGTTAAACGGCCATGAATCATTAGAGAGCTAATATATACAACTACCTTATTATCCCCACAAACTATTTTTCTATAATAAATTAGTTTAAAAGTATTAATAGTATTAAAGTATATTAATATAAGAATGATGGACATATAGCAACATAGCTATATACTACAAAAACTATAACTATATTTTAAGAGGAGAAACTTTATCTATACTTCCAAAGTATAGCTCTCCAAAGAACCTAGTATAGTTACTGAGCACATAAATATAGACATAAAACTGATGGTTACATTATGTGTCTGCACATGCATGTTTGTGTGTGTGTGTGTGTGTGTGTGTATGTACATAAATATACACACACACATAAAACTCCATGTGACTATAAGGGGTCAGTTCTCCCAAACCCAAAAGCACTGCCCCAAAGATACACTGAAGAGAGAGACAAAATCATTATTTCTTTCCTCATGTTTTCTCCCAGTGCTTTTTAATTCTCTACTGTATGCAGGGAAAGAAACAACTATTGTCATGACAACCATACTGTGAAGTAGCTTGTCAGTCTTCACATTTTTTTAAAATAGATGCCATTATAAAAATTAACCCACTGTAAAGATGAATGAGAACCAAGTGATGTTTTGTATTTATCAAGGAATGCATTGCAGGTTACATGCCTCTGCTCAACTAAAGAGATGTTTCAATGTTTTTTTAGTTCTAGTGGATATAACAGCATGCTAAGAAGATAAAAAACCTAAAAGAAGGCAGCCAAATGCAAGTGTTCTTTCCATCATTTCACTTCTCTCTTTGCTGCATAAAATTTCAAAAGATAATGTGATGAACACAGGTGTAAAAAAATATCAATTACCCGATCATTCATGAGAAGATCTTTCACAATGAAAGTAGCTACCAAGGACTTCAAAGGAGCAGCAAATTGATCAGGTGCAAGGAGAGCAATATGTCCAATAGTAACCAACGGGGTTATGAGATGTTCCAGGTTGCTTGGATCTAGGCTCTTATGCAGAGGCTGAAAATGAAGAGAGGAAAATACATTCAACTCTATAAATATGCAAATAAACTATTCACATATTTCATGTACAAATAAAAAAGAAAACTACAAAAGTTTCAAGACATATAGATGGTGTAAGTAGCAGCTTAAACTTACATTTAAATTCCTATAGGTTATGTCTAAAAGGCATCATGTTTAAATACTGTCAGTTTTGCTAAAGTCATATCTTAGAAGCAGGTAAAAAAAAATTCAGCATGGAGAATCATATTAAACGTATTTTATGACCAATATATGAGTATTTTAGAGACTGCTAGGCTCACCAATATCCACTTCTGTTCTACTTCCTGGGCAAAAAGATGGCTATACACATGCAGCTTCCTCTGCAGTTAGATGAGAATATGTGAATAAGTCCTGGTTAACAGACTGGGGGTAAAAGTGAGGTACACCATGCTCCCACTAAGGCAAGTATGAGAATCATATCTTCTCCATATTCTTGCTCTTTACTCAGTGGCAGGCTTAATACCAAGGATCCAGTGGGATTTAAAGAGAAGCCACTTGTCAAAAAAAGGTCTATGTGTCTAAACCACTGATTAGAATGCAATCCAAACACACAACTGGACTTTTTCTCAGGAACCAGAAATAAGCTTTTATCATATAGAGTCCACATGCATTTTTGTGGATTTCTGTAGCATCAAATATTAAGTACCATAACTAATGAAATTATTTTTATTATTCTTATAGAAAACCCAACCATTAATACACATTTTTCCCTGACAAAAGAATGAGACTCCTCATATACCTATACAGAATACATAAAATGTAATGTTAAATTTTTAAAATAGAGAAATTAGAAGAGTGACTATAGTATACTATCACTGGCGGAAGGGGAAGGGGACAAAATGTATGTGACTGTATTATGTTACTTGTATGTGACAGAAAAGTGTATTAGAAACTGGTAACACTGGTTACCTCTGGGAATGAGAACTGAGTGCCTGGGGATACAGGGCTGAGGTGGAGGAGAATATTTACTATTTTACTATTTGGATTTGTTTTGTACCTTTTGATTTGGAAGTAAACACATTATTAATAATTTTAGTGACATTTTATTTTAATAGAGTTGATGCTGTCCTCCCATACTGAACACCAAAGAGTCTAGGCCTGAAAAACAGTATTAAGCTCTTCTCCAACATATTAGGGCAATGGGCAATATGAGGCTTCATTTAGTCAAAAATATATTTAAATGAGTTTACTTTGTGCTAATCTTGACAACTTCCCTCAATACTTCCATTGTACATCTAAATGCCAGCTTGTTTGTTATAAAAATATGATCATGTAGTTTTTTTTCAATAATGAGTGTGATAATTTTACACAATAAGATAATACGGTCATTTCTTGGAAAAGCAAAATTAATAGTCAGACCGTAAATTAACAGTAATCACATGAAGGCCAGATAGCTCTACAAAACCTTTTCTCAGAAAGCTAACCAACCTATACAACATTATAGCAGAAGGATTACAACTTATGGTAAAGATAAAATAAAATCAGATATATAATATCAAAATGAAATTAAAAGCATACTACTAATTCAAGTTATTATTAGCATTATCCTGATCTTTATCACCAATGAAAGGAACTGAAAGGAGATTAATCAAGAAAAACAAAAGATTTCTGTATCAACATGAATTCATTAAAGTTATTCTGATATACAAAAACAGACTAAAGAAAATAGCCCCACGTCAAAATGCACAAAATTTTAAAATAAATTATTTGCTATATACAGAAAAGATGATGTTTGATAAAGACAAATAATTTTCTTCCTTGTTCAGGTCTTTAGCATATAACATGAAATATGAAAAAGTTAGCATAAATGTTTCTAAAACAGAGATAACAAGTCAAAGTTTTTAGGGTAATTTAGCTTCGGCATGATTTCCAAATCACTCTGATTTCATTCAAGGCACCGGAACTAAAATTACAAATTTGGATTTATGTAAAAATGCTAAATATATACAAAGCCCAGATTACAAGAGATTAAAATAAAAATAGAATGCAATGCTTAGAAAGGGTAATAGTAATTTAAAAGGTAGAAAAAAATATGAAATATATATTTTAAAAACAATTTAATCTGATATAAAATTAGGTCAGTGATTATATATGAACTATAAATTTGCGCTTTATATATTGGCTATACTGTACCGATTAGTACTGACAAAATTCCATATACTTCAGCAGTATCATAAACAGAACTCTAATTTTCAACCCGTAAACTGACAGAAACATCTATTACCTATTATCAATAAGTATGATTTTATATGTAATTACTTATTAACAAAAAAGTTTCCTAATACTAAATGTATAATGTCAAAAAATATTATAAATTGTTTGATTTCTGAATTTAAGTTAGTGCTAAACATCTGAATAATCAGATATTTTCATATTTTAACCATTCATCAATATAGATTATACTGATTCAAATTCTGAAAACATATTATAAAATGATCCATCTCCAAATGTGAACATTCTATAAAATCATTATTATGTGTTTTTTAACTATAACATATGAAACAAACATTTTTTTTTCTTTTTACCTCAAATATCTGTGCAAACTGGGTCTCTTTACTAGAAAATATCGCATGGATACAATGAATGGCGTATTTGGCTTGGCGGGGGGGTCCTTTTTTAGATTTGTGATGTAAAACAGGAAGCAAAGCTCTAAAAAATAAAAATAAAAATTTAAACAAAAACAATAAACCAGAAATATCAGCAAGACTCCACTAAATACTTTACAGTTTGTATTCTTTTAGGTAATGTTTTGTAAGACCAAAAAAACATCTACCTGAACTCATTTTCAACTGTCTCTAATTCTGTTTTATAAAAATCTACATTAAAAATGTAATCCAAACACAAGTTTTTTTTCTTTTTACTTAACAATTCTGAATAAAAACATGGAAGGTAACCCATTTCTTAATGTCATTCCCTTTAGCCTTTTCTCTTTTATTCTCACTGCTATCACTCCAGCTAAGCTGCTGCCACCTTATATATATGACCACTATAATGGGACCTATACTATTTGTTTTTTAGTCTCTTCCTGCTCTGATTCATCTTTCACTTCATACCAGCACAATCTACATAAACGGAAATCTGACTATAAAACCTATACAAATTAAGTGTTTACCTTGTTTCAGGCATTATTAGAAGTCCCAAATGCTTGCCTTCATGCTATCAGCATATTATGAACAAGACAAATGACAATACACAAATTAGTAAAATATGTGTTATGTCAAATTATGATAAGAGCTATGGAGGAAAATAAGGAAAAAAAAAAGAGGACAGGATAGAGAGTGGAGAGGGGTGTGTGAGTACTACAATTTTAAAGAGGGTAGTTACAGAAAACCTTTCAAGTAAAGTAACATTTGAGTAGAGTTATAAGGGAAGTAAGGAGTGAGTCATGTAGCTACCTGGAGGAATATTCAGATATGGTATCATTACACTACACAAAAACTTAGAATGAGTACTGAACATAGCAGGATCTCTTGGCTTAACTATTTATTTAAACATTTATCTCACAGTGAAACCAACTTCTGAATCTACCTTCTTGCCCAATACAAACCTAGTATTCCAGTACTAAGAAATCATATATACAGAAATTCATCACAATAATAACTGAGTGTCACAAAAGATGCCAGCAGCAAAGTATAGTAAAAAGACAAGTGACAAATTGAAGGGAAATTCTCCATTTCGTTTCACAGAGAAAGGGTTAATATCCCTAACGTAAAGACTTTCTACAAGCATAGAATGACCAGCAATATCATGGACAAATGGGTTGGACATAAAAAAACAAAGTTCCTCAAAAGTAAATATACAAATTAACCTGTGATGTATGAAAAGACGCTTACCTTCACAAAAAAAGATATAAATTGAAACTATACTAAGAAGATTTCTGCTTCACATGATAACAGTGTATCTGAGATGGGACATTCTCTCCTACCTTAAGCAGGCAGAAAACAGACAAACATGTTAAAGGTTTTAGACACTGGACAACAAGCAGTACATGACTGTAATCCCTAAAAGATGGGAAACAAACTAGAAGAGTCCTACACCTATCCTCACTTACTGCATGCAAGGCTCCAGAATGCCATGTTAGCCAGAAGTAACCTTATACTTAGAGCCTGGTGGTCACATGGAGTTAAGGGAGACTGAGATGGAACTTGAGGCAGCTCTAATTTCTAGGGCAGAGTACCACACGGAAGAGAGCTGCAAAGACAGCAAGAGAGCTTGAATTCTGGAGATGCTCAGAGGGGACTGACTGAATAATGATCAGTTTACCATGGCATGAGAAAAAAAAACCAAACAAACAAACTACTGGAGCCCAGGAAAAGAACACTGGAAAGCAGTAAGCCAAAAAGTTCCCTAACACACATAAGGCTGCTAGTGATTCATGTTTCCACCAGCCAGAGTAGAAAGACCTTGTAATACATAAACAGGAAAAAAATTCATCAACAGAAATAGCCCCAGAAATGGCACAGGTGAAAAACTTAGAAAAGACATTAAAACAGCTATTATAAACATGTTCCATATGTTCAAGAAGAAAACATGAACATGATGAGGGCAAAAATGAAATACATAAAAAAGACCTAAACTGAACTATTAAATATGAAAAACAGAAAACCCGCAATGAAAAATATACCAATAGGATCAAAAGTAGATTATATGTTACAGAAGAAAACACCAGTGAACTTGAAGACATAGCAATAGAAACTATGCAAAATAAAACAAGAAAAAAAAAAAAAAAAGAACAGAGCATCAATGACCTGTAAGACAGTATCAAGTAGTCAAAAATACATGCAACCAGAGTCCCAGAAAATAAAGTGAGGAGAGCAGAACAGAAAAAGTATTTGAAGACATAGTAGCCACTATTTTTCCACATATGATGGAAATAGATCCATAGTCCTCAAAATCTCAATAAGCCTCAAGCAGAAGAAACATAAAGTAAACCATTCCAAGACATGTCATTATCAATTTGGTAAAAACAGCAATAAAGAAAAAAATTTTTTAAACTATCCAAAAAAAAAAAAAATACACTTTACAGAGACACAGAACATACAGAGGAACACTTCTCATCATAAACTATGCAATCCAGAAAATAATGGAGTGACATCGGTACTAAGTGAAAATATCAATCTAGAATTCCATTCTGAGAAAAAATACCTTTCAAGAATGAAGGCAAAATAAAGACTTACTTTTTTTTTTTTTTTCAAAGAAAAACTGAGATAATCAATTACAAGCAAAACTATACAGGGATGCCTAGGTGGCTCAGTGGTTGAGCATCTGCCTTTGGCTCAGGTCATGATCCTGGGGTCCGCGCAACAGGCTCCCCCTGCAGGGAACCTGCTTTTCTCTCTGCCTATGTCTCTGCTTCTCTCTCTGTGTCTCTCATGAATAAATAAAATCTTAAAAAAAACAAAACAAAAACAAAAAAACAAGCAGCAAGCAGAAGTATATAATAAATATTAAAGTTATTCAAGAAGAAAATGATACCAGTTGAAAATATGGCTATCTAAAAAATGGAGACTGACAAAAATAGTAAATGTGTGTACACAAATAAATCTGAGCATATTTTAAAGAGACAACAGTTAATTAGTCACATTTGGAAGACGCTAGTAACTAATGCACTATTTTGAACACTGTTCAAGAACACACACACACACAAAAAAAAACCCAAAGGATTTAATGTGCTTTTCCTAAACAGATGTAACGCTGGGGAACCAGAGAATAGATAAGATATTCCTGTTTATAAAAGTGTTCAGCTAATAAATGAAGAAAGAATGACAGAATATCACAATTACTAAGTATCCATCAGTTCCAACATCATAAAAAGAGAAATAACCAGATATCATGTGTCTCTTGATAGAAGAGCATACCACCATCTATAAAGTGGTCCTGTAATAACAAAAAAGTTGAGCTAGAATCCAACCAGGCCTCTGCATTCAACTATCTCACTTTACAGAAAATATAAGGAACCCATTAAAATATGCCAAAGGCATACATAACAAAAATCAATATATGTGAAACTCTGCAAGAGAGTTTATCAAATACAAAGCGACAAAGAGAATTGGAAGGGGAGCCTACAAGAAATAAGGCACTTTAAGAGATTTAGCAACAAATAACAATGTGATCTGATTTTTTTAAATTACATTTTTGGGAAAACTGGATATTATTAATATTAAGCAATTAATGTTAACTATGTGATATAGGCATTATGTTTATTTTTTAAGAGTTCTTATCTTTTAGAGATACTTAGATGTACAGATGAAATATACAATCTAGCATTTGCTTTCAAATGTAAGTGGAATAGGGAGTAAGGAGAATTATAAATTAAAAGCAACTGTTTAAGTTATTCATATATAAGCTAGTTGTTGGATACATGGGAGTACATTATAATATTCTAGTTACTTCTATATATGTTTGAAAATTCCAATAATAAAATGTATAAAAATAAGAGTCTCACCAAACTATCCTTATAGTCTGTGGTTTGTAAGCTTCTTTATGAAATGAAAAAATATTATCTTTTGGTAACTTCAAAAACTCCCTGGATAAAACATATCTTCTCCTAGATCAGACGTGCCAATACAAACATCCATAATCCCTTTTCTTAGTCATCAAGAGAAAATTACAGGTAACATACATGTAAAAAGCAATTCTGGCTGGAATTTTTAAAGACAGAATGAGAAATTTTAAGCTTATCCAATGTTTTGCATACCCATTTAAATAAAAAAACAGAAACAAACCAAAACAATAAACAAAGAAAAAACACTTTCAAGGATTCTGAAGTACTAGGCAGAGTCTGAGATGTTAATGAAATGTCAATGAAACAACTATCCTCTGATTGCTTTTTCTATTAATAAGTTCCTATTATAAAAAATACCTTATTTCCCATTAAAGTGATTTTTCAATTCAAGGTTGTTTTCGTCCAATAATGATACACATGCAGAAAATGCAAACAAAACTTTAGTGGTCTAAAAAACCACTAAGGAAAACTCAAAATTCCACTACCCTGAAATAATTACTGCTAACATTTTGGTGACTATAGGTCTAAAATTTCTCTAATCATACATACATATATTAAGTAAATGAGGATACAAAATACATAGTATTTGGAAATATTTTTTCACTAACAATGCTGGAGGGAACCTCCTATGTCAAGTATTGCTAAATGCTAATTTTAAAAGGTCATATGGCTCTTTAGTGGATAGCTACATCACAACTAGTCTAATCAATTTCCTACTAATGAGCATTTAAACGTTTTGGATTTTTTGTTTAATCTTAACAAAACCATGAACATCCTTATGCTAGTTATTTAGTGTTTCTGGGCTTTAAGCCTCCTATAATTTGGTCTGAGATCCTGGCACTGTAAATCTGAAATTATATTTCCTAGACTCCCTCAAGAGCTGGTTTCCCGTTAGGTTTTTCCAATAAGAGACGCCAGAGCTTCCTTAGGTATTCTGTGCAGTAGTTACACCACCCCTCCAGCAACAGCTAGGACACTCCTACTGTGTCAGCTGGTTGGGCAATACTGACAGGGCTCTTCTATCCACTGGATAGTCCTTAACATCACTTTTCAGTTGTTGCTCCAGCCCCAAAGGTGGTAGCTGCTTCCAGCAATTCATCATCTCTGGGTTACCAAAGCACCTTGTGGTCTTTCATTCTTCAAACATATGTACTAATTTATTTATTTATTTATGTTTAAAATACCTGGTATGGTTTCTGTTTTTCTGACTGCATCCTGACCCACATAATCATTGGGTAGGTATCTTCTCTATCTCTAGGATAAGTTCCTGAAAATGAAACTGCAGTGGTGAAGACTGCATTCATTTCAAGTTGGTATATATTACATTACCAACCCAGAAAAGCTGAATCAATTTAAAATCCAGTCTAGAGAGCATCATTGGAATGCTAGCTAACATTGGTTACAGCACTTAAGTGTTTTTATTTCTACTTGCCTTGATTAGTATTAGTAGGCATAAATGTCTTTTCTTGATTTGAGGGACCAGAGGATTTCCCGTTCATTCCTTTTGCTAGTATTCTATTCTTAAATCGATTATATTTCTATAAAGAGTCTTTATACATTAGAGATATTAACCTTTTCTAACTTATACATATTGAAAATACTTCCCCAGCATGCCATTTGCATTTCTAACTTATTTCATGATTTTTGCTTTCGTCTAAACGGTATTTTCCCTCACTAAAATATAAGGGCAGAGTCTGTTCATTTCAAAAGAACCTTTTATACTCTAGTAACTTATATACAGTAGAAGCTCTATGAATGTATTTCAACAAATGGATATTTAATAATACAATCCATCAATATTTCATGATTTGGTACTAGCATCCTTTCACCCACCAAAAAAAATTACAGAAATGTGCTGGTTATTAATACTTTTATTATTTATATATTTAAAATCTTTGATAATCTTGGACTCATCTCAAATATATGAAGAATCAAGATAAATCTACATTGATTCTTGCCTTCAAAATATTTTATCAGTTATTTACTGGGTAATCTAATTTTTCCTTATTTTTCTGTTAAATATTATCACTCCTCCACTCACTATTATAAAGTTGCAAACTTCTTGAATATTTTACTAGGTCTTCTGGTTTTCACTACTACAATATTTTCAGAATGGTTATTAGTAACATATAAGGAAAGCTCTGGATTTTTACATAGTTTGGCTATCTTGGTTTTGGTAATTTTTCAGCAGATTCTCTTGGATTTTCCATTACATACGGTAATTTTGCTTCCTCCTTTCCAACACTTGTATCTCGTTTTATTTTCTTACATAATTATATTGGCTAATGCTTCTAAAGCAATGTTAAACCATAGCAGAGATAGTGTATTTTCCGCATTTTGTTCCTACTTTAACTGGGAATGCTTCTAGTGTTTACTCTATGATGATGCCTATTGGTTTGAGACAAATTATGTTATAAAGGCATTTATCCCAATTTAACAGGTTTAATTATAAATAGACTCTTTTTAAATCAGAAGCCCTTTTTAGCATCTATCACAATGTGTGTCCTTTTCCCTTTACTCAACTATATAGTAAACTAACAGGATTAGGCTTACTAATACCAACCCTCCTTGTTTTTCTGAAATAACCACATTTGACCATAACATGTAACATTTTTTTAAAGATTTTATTATTTTAGAGAGAGAGAGAAGAGAGAGAGAAACAAACACAAGCCAGTGGGAGGGGCAGAGGGAGAGCAAACACCCCACTGAAGAAGGAGTTCAGTGTGGGACACACTGGATCATAACCTAAGCTGAAGGCAGCCACTTACCCAAATGAGCCATCCAGGTGCCCTACTTTTTAAGATTAAAAAAAAAAAAAGATTTATGTATTTGTGAGAGAGAGCATTGGTAAGGGGGAAGGAAGGCAGAGGGAGAGGAAGAAGCAGATTCCCAGCTGAACGTGGAGCCCTACATGGGGCTGGACACAGGGCTCAATCCCAGGGACCTAAGACCTAAATCAGACTCAACCGACTGAGCCACCCAGGTACCTCAACCATAGTATATTTTTGTTTTACTATAGTAAAACTCTCTTCTTACTGAAGTTTTACTTACAATTTTTACAGCAATATTAGTAAGATCTGTCTTTTCTTTTGAGGGAATATCTGTTATCCACTTTTAACACTCCTGCTATCTTGGCTTTATGAAAGAAGTACTCTGAATGCTTTTTCTTCCGTCTATGCTTTAAACAACTAAAAAGAATCAAAATCTTTGGCTTCTTGTAGATGTGAAATATTTCCTATAACACACACTTTTACTGGCACTTTTTATTAGTTGATATCTAGTTCAATTTTTTATAATTACAGCCTAATTAGGTTTTCTCCCATTCTTCTTGAGCCAATTTTATTTACATCACCCTTTTAAAAAATCCAAGTTTTCAAATATTCAAAATATAGACACACCTAAAATTTAAATACTTAAAGTAAAATGATGAGAAAAGACAACTCAGATAAGCAAACAAAAAGAAAATTTGGATTTAGGGGCCTAAGAAAAACTGAATGTAAAGGGAAAAAGTACATAACTTGGTAGACAGAGTTCACAATATAAAAGGGATAACTAATACTTTCCCGAGTCTTTACGTCCTAAAGAATGTTCATTTGTCCTTAAGCACAATTTGGCTACTTAGGAAATTCTTCAGTTATATTCTTTTTTCCCATGAAAACTCTCCAGCTGTTGAATCATTAACTTCAGAAATCTTACGTGGTTGAAAGAAGTGAACCTCTTTTTTCCATTGCACATAATACATTTCCTTCTGCTACTGATGTCTGTGAAGTCACTTCTGTAACCCCTGAAAATTCAGTAAATTCCACCAGAATATTTTCCTAAAATGAGTCCTCTTAATCTCCAGATTGACATTTTTACTCATTCTAAAACAACTTTACTATTATCATTTTTTTAAACACTATTTTCCATTCTCCATTATTCTGTTGTGTTTTCTCCACAGAAGCCAATTAGGGCTTTACACTATCTGCAAATGATTTTCTTTCATTGCCTTCATTTCTATGCCCACTATTTCTACATTCTACTCAATTTCGTCATGCTCTATTACAGCTACATTTTCAATATTTTGTTTACTCTGCTCCTTACTCTGCTTATAATAAACTAT
This sequence comes from Vulpes vulpes, assembly GCF_048418805.1. Lineage (NCBI taxonomy): Eukaryota > Metazoa > Chordata > Mammalia > Carnivora > Canidae > Vulpes > Vulpes vulpes. The sequence goes on along the minus strand of NC_132788.1, from coordinate 45,156,304 downwards.
ACTTTATAATACAAACATGTTCGTTCTTCTTTATCCTTACTCCTGCCACTTCCTTTTTTGTATTTTTTGTTGTTTTTTCTTGTTCTCTTATTTTTCCAGGTATCATTTCTGCTTAACTTCCTTGGCAGTTTAGAATATTTAAAAATTTTTACTAGAAAAATTCAATTCTTCCAAATAAAGATTATCAGCTTTCGTTGGAATACTAAAACACCTACTTAGTTTCACATTTTATTAATTTATTTGTACTCTGTTAACTCATTTTTGAATAGGAGAAATTCTCTGGCTTTGCCATTTAAACAAAAAGGCAGATAGCATTTGCTGATGACTGAATCCTGGATGCCTCTCTTAAAAAATTAACATCACAGCTCTCAACTCAATCAGTTGGCTAAGTAAAAGTAGCATAGAGGAAGGAGCTGGGACTAAAGGCAGCAAGTCCTTTATCTCTGTGTAATTTCTCTCCAAATCTACTGAAACCCTACCAGTGATGAGAATTAACTCCGCCTGGACTACGGCTATATCCTATGCTATAAGAGGATTCTTAGTTTTGGCACATTCAAACTAAGTCTAGGGGTGATCCAGACTCCTGAAAGACAAGAGTCAGAATAGAAACCACAGCACACCCATCATTTTTTTTAGTAGGTTTAAGCACACAATTTTTTTTCTGTACCTATAAAGTTGGTAAGACATTTGCTTCACAATTCTACTTTAAGCCTTACCTCAACTCTAAGCTTTGCTCCTCCTAAGGAAAATAGGTCAGCCCAAAGAAAAATGGTGTGACCACGAAGTCTCTCCTTTAGTTCTATGACAGCAGAAATTAGGCTTTCCTTATATCTCTCAAAGCCTGCCCATACCTCAATCTCCTCTAAATAACAGAACACTTACTATCCATTCTGTTATACCCCTGAGTCAGGAAGATGTGTATTAAGTGTCAATGTTCTCACATTCAATTCAGTCTAGATGACTTATTTAGCACCAATTCTGTCCAGTTTGTGGCAGCTTCTACTTAGATACATTTTTCTTTTGGTTCTTCAAAATTATTTTGGCGAATTCAAGGAAACACAATAAACACTATCATTTTTCCTCAAAATTGACTCACCCATTTTAATAACTTAAAACATAATCTGCATATATATTTTATCTCCTGGAAGACATAAACTATGAGCCACTTCATCAAGAATAGTGCGTGCACACAGCGGGTATTCATTATCAGTTAATTTTCCTCATGAGAAACATGTGAAATATACTCACTACATAAATCAAATAATTTTAAGTACTTCAATTCTATATTAAAACAGCATGTTTTAAAATGCCCTCATGTTCTAAAATGTCCACCTTTTAACCTTGCTCTTGTAATTCTCCTATAAATGTATCTAACAATATTTCCTTAAGATATAAAAGATACTAGGAAAGACAGTCTAGAATAAAAATAAAAACCTCCAGTGAATAAATAAAATTAAAACTTGCCCCAAACCCTAAAATATGAAAGGAATTGTGCCATTATAGATACGGTACCACAGGCATTCAGACAAACAGGCCTAAATTCAAATCTTCACTTTGCTACTTGCTAGTTATATGATCCAAACCCATTTACCTCAAGTGAGTATCACATTTCTCATTTGGAAGATTTGGATAATTTCTACACTTTACTAAACTGTTACAAGGTTTAAATGAGATAGTACAGGAAGTGGGCATTCAATCAGTAATATAGTTATGCTTTGTTTGTGTTGATCTCCAAACTTTGATCTCTGATCTGAAGAATCACAGTACATTCAAAAGAAAATTCATGCTCTGCATCCACTTAAAAATTAAGAAGTCATTTTTTTTCCTTTTGAAGATTTTATAAATGTATTTGATAGAGAGAAAGAGAACATGAGCAAGGGAAGAGCAGAGGGAGAGGGAGAAGCAAGCTCCCGACTGAGCAGGGAGCCAGACACGGGGCTCAATCTAGGACCCTGGGATCATGACCTGAGCCAAAGGCAGGCAACTTAACCAACGGAGCCACACAACTGCTCCAAGAAGTCAGTTCAGTTCTAATCAAGTTTCTTACTCTTGTCAAAAAGAATATGATTAAGAACTTCTGGTATGTTTCAATGATCATTTAAATAATGCCTTTGTCCTTTTTATTAATAGTTACTAGAATTAAGTTCATCTGAACAAAAGGAGTAACAAAAAGTATACCTGAGATTTTAAGCTATCTTTGTCCAGTATCTCTCTGAGGAAAAGGACCATAGGCAATTCTTCCAACATGAAGCATGCTCCCTAATCACAACTAACTAGACCAGTGGCTAAGCCAGAAATAATGAGATACAAGTAAAACTAATCACCAATGACCATAGCAAGATGAGGAACAACTATCAGATAACATTCTACAGGAATAGGGAGGGGAGGTGAATATAGAGAAGTAAAGCAGGGATCCCTAGAAAAGACTTCTTGTTTTGAGCTATTCTATCTAGAATCTTGAATAATCAATCAGCATTAGAGATCCCAAGGGTAACAGCACAATTTCCAATTCTTGGAAATACTGAAACACACACAAAAATACACTGCTGTTAGGAGGTTTATTCCAAGCTTCCCTGAGACAAATAAAGCACAGCTTCTTAAAATCTTCAATTCAATACCTCTAATGACAGAGAATAGTGAAGAGTCCTCTGCAGAGCCCAGTTGAAATTCCTTTGAAATTTCCCACTACACCTTAAATTCATGTGAACTATTTATTCTATGCATGATATATCAAGAGAATGTTTCACTATAAAATTGTTTTCATTAGAATATTTAGGCAATTAAAAAGAAATACCATGTTTGCTCCACAGTTTTGTGCATCTTCTAAAATGCCAATCTGTGCTATCCCCCAGGAAATAAGAATCTAAATTGAATGGTATAAACTTAAGATAACCTAGATATGATTTCCTCAAAACTTAAAAGATTCCAACTATTACATAAATCAAGAAGCAGTAAATTATTTTTCTATTTTCCAGAATATTTATCAGAATAAACTTACGATCTGATGTGTGGGAAATCCTCTTCAATTTTGCTTCCTGTGTTTTTAAAAATTTGGAGTGCAGCTTCTGCTACTTTTTCATCATCCATTTTCAGACAAGCCAGAAGAGATTCAAATGTTTCAGCAGAATGAAACGAGATGGGATGTGTAAATGAGAGTACCTTAAAAAAAAAAGTCATAAAAATGATCTGTAAACCCTTTCCATCTTTATAATATAAATCTAAAATATTACATACTGGAAATATTCAAATCAAAGTAAATACAAAAATAATTATGCTACCAAGTACATGAGAGCACCATAAATAAAGTTCTAAACTTACTCAAATATGTAACAGATAGGTTCTAGTTAGTGTTGGAAGACCACATGATCTGATGAAGTCATTTCTTTCAAACGTAAATTACATGTAAAAATAATGTTACCCAAAATTAATTTAATTTGGTTAATGTTTGGGTTTTTTTGGGAGGAGGATGAGAATAGGAGAAAAGCAACAAGAAGACAATTTAATAAATTAGCTCTATTCTCCTAAATAAAGGTCATTAGAAGAGACTAGCTAATAACATTTTTTTAAAAGTTATCTAGAGGAGAGGATAAAACAACAGATCAAAAAGCTACCATAATGTTACAATTATCAAATCAACCTGGTACTAACATCAGAAGAAACAAAACAGAGAAAGTAAAGCTTTTTAGTCCTAGCACATATAAGAATTTAGACTATATAGAGTATAATAGATTATAAAGAAGAAACAGAAAATGAAAATGGATGGCATTTTTAATAAATACTCCTGATAAAAATATGTAGCTATTTAGAGAAAATCCAATTAGATCCTCCTATATATATATCCTCCCACAGTATATACTTTCAAAATACATTTCAGATGGGTTATATTTCAGTTAAAACACAAAAACAAAAATCTTCTGAACAAGACAGTATTTTTAAGCTTAAAATAAACAACTAGAATCAAACATCCAATGTAAAGACAAGTAAGCATAGAAAAATACACTAAGCATAATGCCGTATTTGTAAGATTCCAAAATAAAGTGATGTTATTTAGAAATACATAGATAGACACAGATGATAAAACTAAAAGGACAGTAAGAGGATAAATAAACTCCAAATTCAGAACAATTATACCTAGGGGATGTGAATCAAGGAAAAAACTACTCAGGAAACTTCACGGTATTGTTAATACTTTGAGTTAGCATCCTATTTACTTTTCAATGTATTCCCTTACTATACTCTATAACTTCTATATAACAGAATACACTTTATTTTTTATATATCAAGTATGTCTTATAAAAAAGCAAAAGAAATAAACTCACTTAAACTCAGTTAAAAAGTACAGAAAAAAGACAAAAAATTGAGATGTCATTAGAAAATGAACACAGAATAAAAATAATGAGTTCACCAAAGGCAAAATGCTAATGATTAACATATGGAATTTATACCTCACTGCAGTAATTATAAAAATTAAAACATTGTTTTTACTTATCAGGTTAGAGATTACAAATCTCTTTAAAATTTACAATATTCCATATTTGTGAAGATAGGATAGGCACCTTCACTCACTACTGACAGAATTATATACAGGTATAATTTTTCTGTAAAGGAATTTGACTAAATATCCAAAAATTTTGAAAATGATCATCCTCTTTACATTCCAGTATTTTTTTAAAAAGACATTACCATTAGCAAGAGATCTTAGATACACTTATTGTTGTAGTGATTACACGAACAAAATTAGAAAAATCTAACTATCCAGGGAAATAGAACAACGTATCACAAAAGTATACTAATCACCATTTCAAAAAGTAATGTTTTTTATATTTTTACTATGAGTCAGACACTGTGCTAGGAAACTTATGTACATGACTTAATTTAGTCCTCTGTTAGATAAGTGCTATTATCTCCATTACAGATGAGGAAGTGGAAGCAATAAACTTGCCCAAAAATATCAATCAGATCTATTTTTGACACTTTTAAACATATGGTCTTAAAAAACACTAATAAAAATGCTTATAATTTAATAAGGGAAAATAGTCAAGATACAAAATTGTATATATTCAGTCTGATCTCAACTATGTAAAGTGTGATTTTTTTTTCAAAATTAGAGGATAACAAAATAGACTTATGAATATTTTCTTTTTTCTAATTTGTATTTTATACTTTCTAAGTTGTCAACAACTTAATAATATCAGTTGTTAACTGATATTTTTGTAATAAGTAAAAGGCGATAGTATATTTTAGCTAACAAAATAAAAGATAAAACGGAGTTTTAGGAAGAATTTGGCTCCATGTTTGGTAGGGCTAACACCTTCTTTGCTCACTAATAAAAACTTCAAATTATAATCTGCTATTTTAATATCATAATACTAGGCCCTATTATACACTTTAAATCTGAAAATATTTAGCTTATGTGTTAGAAGAAATGTACATTTTTTTTTTTTTAGATTTGAGAGAGAGAGCACAAGAGTGAGCACAACCAGGCAGAAGGGGCAGAGAGAGAGGGAAGAGCGGTCTCCCCACTGAGCAGAGAGCCCAACTCGGGGATCAATCATGCTTAACCAACTGAGCCACCCAGGAGCCCCAGCAATGTACATTTTCTACATTACCTAAAATGATCGAGAAAATTTTACTTTAGGTTCTATAATTTAAGAAGCAAATCTCAAGAATAAAAAAATATATACTATATATGTTAAATAGTTATCTAATTAGGCACTTAATTTCACCACAAGCATATTTACCTTAAGCAGTTCAAGACCTGCCCTGATGGCTTGATCAGTTGGAACACCCTCATCTTCATCATCTGCTGTTCCATCTATTGATTTATTCACTTGCTTAATAAGAGCACTAAAGCATGACAAAAAAAATTGTCATATTTTCAACTATTCTTTATTAGTAATGTCTAATAAAAATAATCCTTTATATTTTCTATATAGACCATATCCAAACACATAAAAATGTAACAAAGCTATTTCCTAAACATTACTGCAAAACAAGAAATTGTAATAGGTATTTTAAGATACTTCTTTTCAAAAATAGTATTTTCCCTTGTCCATTCAAATGAAGTCCAAATGGTATTTGATTTGCTATTTATTAATGTTACCACTATTTTCATTCCTGAATTTTCCATGGAAAATCTATGCCCCAAAACATGAATAGATTTTTTTTAATTATCTGAAAATTAATGCTGCTCAAGTACATAGAACAAATAGTGAAATAAAGGATAAATGGCAACATCAAGCACTTTCAAATTATTTGCCAAATACTACTATGTGCCAGGCACTATTAAAAGAGGTAGAAACATACAGGCCTATTCCTGAAAGGTGTAAAAATACCTGGATAACAGACATATAATAGAACTTCACTAGAAATTAGAATAGATCAAAAAGGAAACAAAAGACTTTGAAAGTTTCTTCTTAAAACAAGCTTATATTATTTTAAAATAAACATTTATAATACAATACCAATTATCTAAAATAATCATTCACACTTTTAGGTGTCCTTTTTATAAAAAACAAGTAGCACACATTAAGGTTAGAGACATAGTATTATATATTTTAAAATGCAGGAAAATTCAACTATTCAATGTTCCTTAAAATGTTTAGCAGCTCCATGTTTCTACAAAAATTTCATGAATTCAAATGTCAGATCAAGCTAAGAATAAATGTATCTGTCTCTCTTGCAAGTTCCTATTAAATTTATCATCCTTAGCAGCTGACATCTTTGAGAATGTTTTCTCTCCTTTTCTGCTCATTTTTCTTGATTAATCTATTCTCATAGCTCCAACTATCCCAAATAAAAACCTTCAACCTCAATTCTCGTTTTTTTAGCAGCTCCAAGGTTTTTAACTCAGATGTCCCACAGAATGAAAAATACCACATATCCAAAATTAAACTTACTATTTTCTTCCATGACAAAAAGCATGAATGAAGCTCTCAGTCTACTAAGGGAAGGCCAAAAATAAGTAAACAAATACACAGAAAATATAATCAGGGAACAACAATGACTAGAAAGAAGGCAAAGAAAAGAAGTGAAGTTCTTAAGCCAGGGTAGTCAGGAAGGACATGTCTAAAGAGAGACAATTGAGTAACAAAAAAACAGGAGTCAGTCATATAAAAATCTGTGAGAAAAAGTATCAACCTGGAAAAACCAAAGAGAATCAACTGAAAAACTATTGAAAAAATATTAGGAGTTCAGTGAGGTGATACTAACAAAGCACACAAAAAAAATCAGTAGTGCTTTTCTATTTTCTTTCTTTTTTTTTTTTTGCTTTTCTATTTTCTATATCAGCCAAAGTCACCTAAAAAAAAACAGAGAGGAGAAAATCTACTCACACTGATAAGTTAAAATATATAAAGTAAGTTTTACATGCACAGAATCTGTGCATAAATTCTAAGATTATATGAAGGGGAGCATAGAGATATGAACAATTCCAGACAAATAATGGCATTTTTCACTAAATCTCTAATTGTACCAGGGGACCACAACTTGGCATGGGACAAGATTCAGTAGATGCATTCTATGGAGCAAGTGAAAAACAACAACAACAACAACAACATCTGGGAACAGCCAACTAATTTTAGGTGGACGGGAGAAAATGAAAGAACTTTCTCAACAAGATAAAAATGTTTCATTAACACTTCAAAAGACAAAGGAATCAAGTGAAAATTCAATGAGTCCAAATCATACAAGAATTTATGCTATAATATGAAAATATGAAAACATAACAAATCAATTGGGAAGGAAAGAATTTTTCAATAAATGGAGTTGATACAACTAGCTATTATTTTTTAAAAAATGATGGATATCTACTTCTACATTACACTAAAATGAATTCCTGACCACTTAAAGATTTAAGTGGAAAAAACAAAAATCATAAAGGAAACAGATTATGTATTTATTGTAAATTACACAAATTTAAAAGGCAAACTAGGTTAATAGCTTAATTTTATAAAGCATTCTTACAATCAATAAGAAAAAGACAATTCCTCCAAACCCCTCTTAGAAGTTTTTTAAAAAGCAATTAACTAAGAAATACATGCGAAAAAAAATGTTCAACTTTATTAGTGACACACTGTTTTTAAAAAACAGAATATCACCATTTACTTATGAAATGTCAAGGACTGCAAAGGTTAATGGCCACTATCAGGAAGAATTAGGTGCACTGGACCCTCACGGCCTGCTGGTAGGAATGAAATGTGGAATCCTTCTACAGACCTATTAGATAGTGTGGTGGTTAACCAAGAGTGCTCTGGAGCCAGACTTCTTGGGTTTCAATGCCATTCACCTCTTCCTAGCAATGGAGAGGATACTCAGCATTTGTGTAAGTCACTGTTTCTTACTGGTAAAGGGGGAATAATAGTATTTGTTTCACATGGTTAAGAAATCAATAAGTAAAACATATAGAATCATCCCAGGCACTTTACATGGACTAACTGCTGCTACTTGTTATTGTTATACAAACTACTGACTGATAAAGACAAAGACCAAGACCTGTTTTGGTCCTCAGTTTGACTATCCATACTATATTTTATTTGTGAAAACTTTCTCCATCTTAACTTTCAAAACACTACAGTAAACTGGTGTTCTTATACTCTTATAATTTTTCTATTGTTGAAAAACAAGATTCCAAGGTTCTGTCCCTGATCTTTTCATCTTCTTTCTTCTAGACAATCTCATGCTCAGGGAACAAATCAATTCTCACAGTTTCACATTAAGCTCAATTTGCCTTGATTTTTAAATTGTTTGTCATGTCCAAATAAGAAGCACATTAGCTACCTTTATTCTTTTCAAAATATTACTGTGTGCTTCATCATTTGGATCTGAGCTCTTATACTTCTGGCTTCTCATCAACTTTATTCCCCATTTCCAGTAAGATGACCCATTCTAGTAAAACCTTCCTCAAATATAATCTATCCTTTCTATCCCACCACCAGGATCCACAGAAAACATGTAACACCTTTACAATCTATCCATTCCACTTCCCTCTTCCTGTCCATCATTAATCATCCATGGTTCTCAACAGACGAAAGAATACAGTAAAAGCTCTAAAGTTAGACCTTAAATACTTTACAATTTGATCCCAACTACTTTTTTTTTTAGCATTATCTCATAACACTTTTACACCTCTCCGTACTACAGTTTAAATAGATGGCAATCGTTTTCTAAATATCCTGTCCTTTCCTACCCAGTTTGCCTGGTTTATATCACTCTCATGCCTACAATATTCATTCTCCCAATCTGTAAAAACATTCTTCCTCTTAGGTCAAATACTACTCCTTTAGAGAAATCCTTTCAGCCCTCTGAATACTATTTGCATTAACTGTATGAAACTATAATATAATCTCCTGATTAAAACTCTTTATTCCATTACCAGACAGAGGGTTAAAGAAAAGCAAAAAAAGTATGCTTTGCCAATAGCTAACTACATTGTATTAAATAGAAAAAGCATGGGATTATTTATTTAATAAATGAGTTTCCATCTGATTGTCTTCCTTGTACTAATACAGAGGGTTCTGATTTTTGTTTTATATTTATATTTCAAACCAGAGAACCCTTTCTTCAAATGAAAACTGATGCAATAGGAATTCAAAGTGACTACTGGGTATCCAAACCAGGGTCCCACTATGCTGCAGGGGAACAAAGGCCAAAAGCTTACACCCTCCATCTTCCCAAACAAAAGAAATCCCCAAAAAGGGTTCACTGGGTACAGGATATTATTTAATTTAGAATCTAATATATCTCTAAAAGATACTGATGACCAGTAAATCAGAATGTTCTAAATATATATAAAACATATATATATATATATATATATATATATATATATATATATTCAGTAAGCACTTTTTTTCGACCAGTTGAAATAGTTTAGAAAATTGTTAAAAAAAAAAAAAAAAGAACATTTTACATAAGGGAATATAGTCATAAAAGGAAAAGTATTTTCCAAGATGTCAAAGTCAGGTGATATCAAAGCTGAAATGATGATTGTTTTAAAAATAACATTTTTGTTTTCAAATACCTGTGAAAATGCACCATATGCTGCTTTACAAATATATTCACCTAATTTTCTTCCCATGAAGGTATAATTACAAATTGTTTGTCTTACTTATATTACGCAAGCTAACTAAAAAGAGGAATTCCTGGTACACTGCTAACAGATAGAAACTAGGCTTAAATTGAAATTTTTCTCAACCAAATGAACAAGAAAAATTAAGTATATACAGATATGTACAGACAAGTACACATATATTTACATATACATATATGTGAACATATATAGATGAATGTGTAGCTATTATACATATACAAAAATCTATACAGATAAGTGTCTTGTGTATATCAGGTATTTAAAAACGACTGACTGAAGTTAAGTGAATAGTAATGAAACTTTAATATTTTTATATACAAATACCTGATAGATTCAGTATCTATGTGCACAGGTGCTATCCTCTCCAAAAGAAATTTGATCATTTCCAGGAAAGGATTTGTAGGCTGCTTGGGGTTGCCCAACTTCTTAGTTATTTCACGCTGTAAGGCAGATTTTTAAAACATATTACAACAATATGTTTAAAAAGTTATATCACATTAAAATGTTAAGAATCTAAAATAATTAAAATCATGTAATACTGGTATTGGCATAAACAAATCAGTAAATCCAAAAAGCAAACTAAATTAAAATTTTGCATATGAGAAAGGTAACATTTCAACCAATAGGAAAAATGATGGATTCTTCAATATATTGTGCTGAAATAACTAAACAAACATCTTGTTTTACAGACTAAAAACAGATCCCTATACCGTACATTATGCCAAAAACATTGCAAAAAGATAAAAGCAAATACAAAAGAATAAAACCACAGGCAACAGACTGAGAAATACTGACATTCATAAATATTTTCATTGACTTGCAATAGAATGGGGTTTTGTAAGAAGGACATAAAATGCAAAACCTCAAGAGCCTGCTAATAGACTCAGCTAGATAAAAATAAAACTATGGTATATAAAGGACATCACAAACAAAATAAAAGAGCAAACTACAAATGACAGGAAATTATTTGCAGCTTAATTAACATACATGTCTAACAAATCAATAAAGACAAATGTCATTCCAGAAGATTAAAAACACACAATTTACAACAAAAAAAATTTTAAATGGCTAATTTGCCCAAGAAGAAAAGATGGTCAGATGACTAGCAACCCAGAATATAAATCCTACCAAAATAATTATATTTTTCTTTGTTTTGCTTCTTTCCAACAATGATAGGAGCCAATATTGAATCTATCAAGAAATAATCAAGACTGTGAAAACTTACTTGGCTATAAAGATACTAAAGTGTTCTTTAAACAAAAGCTGGGAAAAAATCTGTATGTGTAATACAAATGGACTATTCAATAATTATGGTACATATATTCAATAGTAGTATGCTACATTGCTATTAATACTATAAAAGGCTAATAAAAATAAGTAAACTACACAATGCTGTATGTATATGATGATCTTACCTTGAAAGATATACACCATAATATTAAAAGCAATTATCTCTAAAGGATTGTAGTTTATTGTCTTTTTTTTTGACATTTCACATAATGAATATAAATTTTACATAAATGAATATAAATTATTTTATAAAAGGGGTCAAATTTTGACATAATGAAAATTATATAAAATAACATTTTACATAATGATTATAAATTTGGCATAACAAATATAAATTATTTTATAAAAAGGATCAAAAAAGGTTTGGGGGTTTCTCCAAATATTAGCTCTTTTTGGTTTTTTAAGTAAAGAGAATGAGCACAAGTAGGGAGGGGGGTGGTAGGGAGGGACAGAAGGAGAGGGGGAGAGAGAATCTTAAGCAGGCTCCACACGTCGCATGAAGCCCAACAAGGAGCTCAATCTCACAACCCTGAGATCATGATATGTGCCAAAAAGCAAGAGTCAGACACATAACCAAATGAGCCACCCAGGTGCCCCAAACATGAGCTCTTTTAAATGTCTGTCCTTACCACACAACCTTCAGCCTGTTTGCAGGAACATGTTGGACTAACAAGTACTTCTAACTGTTTTCTTATTTTCTCATCATCTTCTAACACCTGTGTGAACTTCTTCATGAAATCTTGAGCCTTACCAGGATCTGGCAAATTTCCTTAAGTAAATTAAAATTCAATTAAAATACCACTTTAGACAATTTCCAAAAATAATAAAAGATCAGCATTTTTCATTCTTTTTATTACTTTACCAATCCTAATTTACAAATTCAGTTTAATTAGAAATTGTAAAGCAACTTCAATAGTCAATTTTCACATAATTCTGCCTTCTAGAAATATGAAATAAGAGCACTGTGAAGGAACATCTTTGTAGGAAAAGACTGAACTATTTCTAAATAACCCCTTATAATATTTAAGGGCACTTAATGTCAAACTGAATAATACCAGTTTATTGCCGTCTGCTTGAGCTTATTGTGTACATTGTTCTCTTGTAATTCACAAGAGATCAGTAAGTTTTACCTTTAAGAAATTATTTTCCAAAAAAAAAAAAAAAAAAGAAATTATTTTCCTGTACTGCATTAAATTGTTAAACTATCCAAAGATAATTCATACACAGATGCTATCAGTCAATAACATATGCTAAGCAACATGCTTCAGGTGTTACTATTGGATGTGTCATTATTGCATGAGAAAAGAGGAGTCCTCAAAGAACCAAGATGATTTTTATACCCCTCTCCTAATATATCCATGTATCAAAACACTTCTGAAAGCTAGTAATATGTTGATCTATTTTTTTTTTTGACTACTCACAACTATTATAGAGGACCAGACTAGGATACTTCTAATAACAGAAATTATAAATCTATAGACTATAATAAAAGTTATAGAAATTCAACTAAATCTTAAAATACGAGTGCACTAAGTGCAGTCTTCAAGTTCAAATATAACTTTGAAATTCCACTTTAAGTCCTGGCCAAATCATTGAGGATAATAAGAACAAATTGTCCTTATTATAAATACTTGACTGCATCTTTTCATGTGTCTATGATATAAAAAAGTCTACTGTACTGTCTTCAAATAATTTTGGAAGATGTCACTTTATAGTCCCTCCATAATGTATAGACATCATACCAATAAGGTCTACCATTCAAGAAACAAACAGATTGGGGGGGTGGGGGATGAAATGGCAGAAGACAGGAGAGGGAAAAGGGAGGGAGGACACAAACAAACAAACAAAAGTTTAATTCAGCATTCTACAAACATTCTTGAACATGAAATCCTTTTTTCTAACAACATTATTAACACCTACAGGATACCAGCATCCTCAGAACAGAATTTCGGAAAACAGGGGTAAAAAAAGTAGAAAATATGTGAGATGATCTCCTTTAAGAGACAGTATCCACAGCTAAATAACAAGGAGACAGTTATTAAACAACAGCAGAAAATCACTTGCTTGAAGTCATCTGAAGAAACTGAAAACTAATTTATGTTTAATTGCCCAAGACTAAAAGATATTTTGGTCTTAAAGCCTTATTCATGCCAAACTCCTATCACTTAGTCTAAAACTCAGTTAATTAGCTTACTGTTCTCTTCAGTAGCTAAGCATTACTTCCAACCACACCTTGGAATATTTGTTAACATCTCAGATCCATCTAAAACAGATCTCTTCACTATTCCCAAACGGAAGTCAGCGGAAGTGCTTCTCCAGGTGTTCCTGATATTCCCCCCTTTGTCCACATGCTATGCTATACACAGTAATCTCTGGACAGGAGGAAAAGCAAATGCCCTACAAAAACAGCTACTTTTGCCCAATCTCTGTGCTGAACAGAGAGATGTGCTACATAATCCTTTTGTATTTACTGCTGAATGTAATTAAATAACATTTCATTTGAAATCACTGAAAGCAAAAAAGCAAATTGGTATTTTTTTTTCCAAAGAAGCTCTTTTGTAATTATTAGGTATACACTTTACTCTAAATTTTGGCTCAGAAAGAAATTAGCTTCAAATAGATTCATTAGAGCAAGCAACACCAAAGTACAGATTCAGTTTTCACAGTAAGCTTATGCAATAATTCGAATGAATTCCCACAAGTAAATTTATACAATATATCCTTTCTCTAGTTCTTGCTCATCCAGCACAAAAAAGAAAAAGAAAAAGAAAAATTGTGGGTAGCAAAGTAAATGAAAATCAGAAAAAAAAAAAAAAAAGCTGAGTTGTCTATTGAAAAAATAAAATCAATCAAAAACACTTTTACTCTTTTCCTTTATTATCAAAGCCTAAAATGAAACTCCATGAAACACATTTAAGTTATCGAAAAGAAATATTTCAATTAAACTTTAAATTTTAAATGTAATATTTGAAATGACTTACTTGTAATAACCATCACTTTTGAAAATATGGCCTTGACACTGGCATCTGTCTGTAAATCACACACACACAAAAATGCAAAATTAAAATTTCTTAACAATAATCTTCATTATACCCTTCAGAAAATTAAATAAGCATAACCTACTAATGCCCCAGGCCTGCACCCTGACCACAACTGTCAGCTCCGCAAAGTGAATGAAAGGTGAATGCTCCACTGCTGTCATCTCTTCCCCCTCACCGTTTTGTCATCCTCGAAACAAAAAAGGAGAATGCTATACCAACTTTCTGAAATAGGGAGATATTTTGTTTCCTCCAGCAATGAAAGAACAGGGCAACCAAGTTTTAAAAAGGGACAAAATAACCTGGTTTCCAAGTTTTAAGCTTACCTCAAACAAAAAGTTGGCAAGTATATAATTCTTATTTAAGGTGTACCTAAAATTTTTAAGCCTGAGGATTATAAGGCATAGTCATGAAGCTAATGGGCTTTCCTGGATAAAGAAAATTTAAAAAGATGCAGCTGACAGGTACAAAAGAGTTTTCCAAGAATGCTACTTACTTGCTGTTATCAACACAGTATTTCAGGGAATGAATGTGTTCACTACATTGTACCCCATGTAACAGTCTGTAAAGTCACAGGTATAAAAGATGTTCCTAAGAGTGCCACTTAGTCAAAGCATCAAGTTAGTGTTATTTCTTTAAAAAAGATGTCAAAGAGCAACTCTGTGTAATATATTTAACTAGAAAAACACTGGAGTGAAGGCAACAAATAAACCATCCCTATTCAGGAGTCTGCTAAGACTAAGTGAGAGACAAAAAAAAAGAGTTAATTCCCAAATATTTGGAATTCAAAGAATTTGAACAGATCTGTCTAGAATCATATAATATTTCTGATTAAGAATCTGTTTATAAGACTTTTGTTTAATTCGAAGGGTAAAAGGTACTGCTGGGCTGTCAAGAAGCTGCTCCTCATGAAAAAGAAACAGTATCAACAAAAGTACAATACTGGAAATTATGTCACTTTCAGTGACACCAAGCAAACGAATTTAGTTAAAGTAGAAGGGCTACAATGCGGAACTAATTAAGAATAAAAACTAGCCTTATCAGACTGAATGACGAAAAAGGCAAAAAAACGTATCTTGATTGGTAAGTATCTAAGAGTTTTCCTGGTGAAATGGTTAAGAAACATGAATACCCAAAAGTTAAACAAAGCTTTGCATTTTTTCTACCTTTAACTCTATAATGTCTACTGTAATTCTTGGTATAAAGTGAATATTGATTAATAATAGACTATTAATTCTCCTCTCACTAAAACTCCACTTTAGGGTACCATCTTCTTCCATTTGGTTTCTTCAACCAAAATCACATCAATAAGAATTCAACCTCAAGTCACATTAATGAGAATTCCCTCTTAACTTGGCTAACTCAGTAATTATCTTAAGATATTTTAAAGGAAAATCCACAAAGTAGAAAACATTAAAACATTTTAGCTGAATTGAGACTGTATTTTGTTTTTTCACATGAGAATGAAGTCATTAGACCTTCTCAAGTTATTACCAACAGGCAACAGAAGTTCCCACTAAATAAATTTTATTTTTATTTTTTTTTCCACTAAATAAATTTTAAAGGGACAGTGAGAGTCAAAAACCAACATTCTTTTTTCTTAGTCTCACGCATCATTCTGTTCAACATATGATCTGCATACTTAACATATTACTTAGCTATTATGAGACTTCCAATAATTTTATATACATGCATATAAAAACACCTCATATTTTTAATTAACACCTTTGCACCTTTGACCAAAAGGAAATAAATTAATACATCTCTAGACAGCAAACAGGAACACTTTATCCAGAGCTTATTAACTGAAACACACTTATTGAATTAAAACACTGACTGAAATATATATTTACTGGCTAAAGCACACTAACTTAAATGGGGTTTTCCAATTTTGCTCCTTGGCAGAGAAAATATTAAAACAACAAAATCACCAAAATTAGTTTTAAGCCATTATAAGAAAAAAACCTATTCTAGCAGATTCAATATACTCAATAATCACAAGTTAAATTATCATGCTCAATAAACAAAGAGGTTACTGTTAGCTTCCCTTTACATGAAACAATTCCTCTCTATTGATCTCTGTTCTATGAAGATGCAGTGTATGTTTTGTTTTGTGGGGTTTTTTCTTGGGGGGTGGTCCCACTAAGGATTGAAAAGAAATAAAAAAGTGTATTATTATTTTTTTGTGTTATATATTTCCTTGGATGCAATTTAAAATGACCACACATACTGCTTTTTTTGGTGAATTATAACTTTTACAGGCCTATATACAACATTTCAAACAACATTCCAGGGGGAAAAACACCTAGAATCATTGATATGATTATGATACATATGATATACCAACTGGATGAATACCACCATTAACTTGTAATAATGAAAATCAAGTGGTACATTAAAATTACAGTAATATTAATTATAAGTAGAAATATAAAGATGCTTAATTAAAATTACATGATATTAAATTTTCCTAAAACCACAAGACTATACATAGATGATGTGGCAAGATGGAGTGCAATTTACTCTATTTTCTGTGCTTTCATTGATACTGAGTTATTATTTGGGTTTTTTTAAAGCTACAAGACAACTTTAATTCTGAGTACAAAGAAGTATATTCTCTTTCCTATTGGGTATTATCTTTTACTGATATAGTGAAGTTATTAAACTTTGTATTTTTCTATGCAGTACGTTTCTTAAAATTTTCCTTGTTCTAAATTAGAGACCATAGCTTCTCACGTAGAACAATTCCACACAGAAATAGTTGTTCAACTACACTGTAGCAATGGTAAAAAGTAACTAAAATGTATACGTTTTTACAAAACTTACCATCAAAGGAAAACTTCCATTAAATTTAACTTACTTTGGGTTGCTTAATTAAGTCAAGCAAATCCTTCACTTGATGTCGGAGCAGATTTTGACATTTCCACATTTCATTCAATGCTCTGCCAAACACAAACATATAAATTCAAATAACAAAACAGAATACAAATCCTTCCAGAATATTCCACCTATATTGTTTTTTAAATTCAAATTAACAAAGGAGAGGACAGAGATGAGGTAAAACTTCACAGAAGGCAGCAACTGATGATGTATGGAGAGAAAGGGAAGAGACAAATATAAGAGGTATGCACGTGTGAAAGGATATCTGTATCAAAAAAAAAATTGTTTTGTGTTTTGTATAAAAATAGGGAAGAATTATCATTAACTGCAACAGGTGTATAAGCTAGGGGATAGGAATTACCTACAGAGATTGTAAACTTGAGAAATAAAGGAATATTTGATGGGGTAAGGACCTACAGTAGACAGGATGAAAAGGAATCAGAGCCACAAACAGAAGAGTTAGTGCTCAGAGAATAGAGGATACTTTTTCCTAAAACAAATATTTATAATGTAATTTTATATAATATATATTACATGTTTATGTATGTTATATAAAAGGCATATTTATATACTTACAGATAAATATATAGTCATTATAAGATTAAAATATGTATAAATCAAACTAATGTAAGTTAAATATAACAATCTCTCACTTGTTTTATTTAATCTTCAAATTCTTGCTATTTAAAGGTAGAATTTGTGTTTAGATTTTTTTTTTTTTTTTTTTTTTTTAAAGATTTCATGACCCTGGGACGCCTGGGTGGCTCAGCAGTTGGGCAGCTGCCTTCAGCTCAGGTCATGATCCCGGAATCTGGGATGGAGTCCTGCATCAGGCTCCTGTAAAGAACCTGCTTCTTCCTTTGCCTATGTCTCTGCCTCTCTCTCTCTCTCTGTGTTTCTCATGAATAAATAAATAAATCTTAAAAAAAAAAAATTCATGACCCTGATATCATGACCTGAGTCAAAACCAAGAGTAGAAAGCCCAACCAACTGAGCCATCCAGGTGCCCCTAATGTGTTTAGATTTTTAAGGACTCACTGAGGTCTACAGTCTGAAGTATAGATATCACATAGTTAACTAAATAACACATATTATATAAATTATATATATTATACAAATTAAAACATTACATGTAATATTTATAACATATTCTATATGTTCCATATATTATATATAAACATATATATACAATCTAAGTTAGACATTTACATGCTATATATATTGGGTTATACAAATATGTGTATTTACATATTATATATAAGTGATTATCTTTATATGGCAGAATTTTTGATGTCCTCTTAATACTCTTAAATACTTTTTGTTTTCTAACAGAAATTTAAATCTAAAAAGATTATATACATACTCAAGAAAAAATACATAAATCATGAGAACAGTTAATGTTACTGAAATATTAAGTTACAGAATTCAAAATCATACATATTTTAGTATTTCAGAAGGAAATTTTGCAAACCCAAATACTTTTCATTATTGTTTTCAATTACCTACACTTTGAACCTCCACACATATGAAGCACTGCCATAAAACAGTAATAGAGTACACAAAAGCATATAAAACCACCTTTTTTTGATAGAGAATTCATTGTTAAAATTTTTCATTTTCCTCCTTAATACTGTATTTTAAGAATACCTCTGGATATTTTTATGGAAATAAAATAGTTTAAATTTGGACACTTAAATTCCCTTACAGTGGTCATCTCAAAATGGTACTAGCAAAGCAAAAGCATTTGATCTTAGAAGTTAAATTTAAAAATAATTATACTGTTTTCAAGTTATTAAATTTCCATTAAAAATTTAATTGGTACACTTTAAGAATGTAGACATTAAAAGAAAAATGATCAGAATACTGATCATTTTCCTGAGAGAGGACTGTAAAAATCTAATAGCTAAGTAAGAGTTATGTAATTAAAATAATTTTCAAAGAAACAGAGTAAGTAGTCATCTGTGAAATTACTCCTGAACTCCAAAGTCAATGAATTGTCTCTTGCTTCCTAACACTTCATCATTAATTACAACTCTGACAGACCTGGATTTTGAAACTTGCCTTCACTTAAAGCAGAAATTATTATACTTCTAACAGCTATTTATTAGTTTAAAGATGAAATCTCAAGCAATTCTAAAGCTCATTATAAACTCTTATGGCTATAGTATAAGTCAAAAAGTGACCAACACTAAGATTTTGTATTATATTTTTAGGGAAACCATCTCCAAGTCCTTTAATAAAATTATCTTAAGCATCAAAGACAATTTGTCCTTGTGTTTGTCTTCCTAAATAGTCCTTTAAAAAGAAAAAAAAAAATAGTAGAAATAATATCACCACAACAGGAAGACAAATACAATTTGGAATGAGCCGAAACTCCAGCTCTCTGTCACTAAAATAAATGTAAAAATTTGGTGAGAGCACAGATACTCTTACAGTTGCTATCTGTCTACTCTTCTCACTAATTCAAAGAAAAAAAGTTACCCTTGGGTAGCATCAGAAACCCATACAAAAGTTGAAAAGAACCTCTCCTCTAACATTCCACTCTCAGCTGGCAAACTACCCACCTGACTCAGCAGTACAAAAACGGTCTAGATGAGTCTGCCTGATGAAGGACATTATAACCAGAACACATGAAACTACCACTAACTCTTGTCACTCACTAACAGTTGTTTTAGGCAACTTGGTGGAGGTGTCAACACATACCAGTTTCGGAGAGTACTCAAACCTGCCTATGTTCTCCTTTTCATTAATCAAGGTATTTAGTGGGGCACCTAGGTGGCTCAGTCCATTAAGCTCAGTCCATTAAACTCTTGGTTTAGGTTTGGTCATGATCTCAGGGTTGTGGGATCAAGTCCTATGCGTAGGCCTCCCCAATCTGCAGGGAGTCTGCTTGAAAATTCTCTCTTGTGCATGCATGTGTGCATTTTCCTCTCTTTCAAATAAATCTAAAAAAAGATATTTAGTTAACTGAGGGGCTTACAAAACTGTTAACACATCAAAAATTTTAAATAAAGGAAGTATTCCCCCAAAAAACATGGCCACAGAATAAGATCTTTATAAAGAAAGAAAGGAGGAAAGAAAGAAAAGAAAAGAAAAGAAAAGAAAAGAAAAGAAAAGAAAAGAAAAGAAAAAAAGAAAGAAAGAAAGATCTTATCAAACAAGTTCTCAAAATGAACCTGCCTGCCAAGCAGCCATTTTTAAGTGTCTTTCAAACTAATTCGAGATTACAAATTCAAACAGCTTCTGGACTAGAATGGTAATGTAAATAAAGAAAGTAGGTCAGATGTTACAATACAGAGTGGTGAGGACTGTGATAATATTAGAAACATTATGGAAAACATCAAGCTTACTACTATTCACAAAAATGAAAAAAAAGAGACAAAATTTAAGACCCAAAAGATTCACAAAAAGTAAGATGTCTGATGTTTTATAAAAACACAGAAAACTGCAAACCACTGGTGGGAAAACAAATGAACATAATCATATTGGAAAATATTTTGATACTAGTTTATAATGCCGACAATGTACACAATCAGCAATTCTACTCCTAGCTATGTATCAGTGATTCCAAACCTTGATTGCCCATTAGAATCTATAGAAACTTTTCTAAAAACCCCATGCCAAAGCAACACTTCAGACAAATTAAATGAGAATCCGTGAAGGTGAGATTCAGGTTGTCAGTATTGTTTAAACGTAAGTAATTATACAGCCAAATTTGTGAACCATTCATAATCATACCTTAGAGAGACCATTGCATGTGTACTCTAAATTGAAAACTGCTCATAATGGCACTACTTTTGTATTAAAAAAAAAAGGGGGGGGGGGATACCAATTCTTTCCACTGACTCCAATTTCCAATGACAACATAACAGGATATAATTGTGACATAATGTATTTCTATACCATAGTGAAAATGAATGACCAACAAGCTACGTATGTTATGGATGAATCTGAGGAACATAACAAAACGGGGCGGGGGAGGAGGCCACAAAAGACTATACCCACAATTACTCCACTCTCATAAAGCTCAAAAATAAGCAAAAATAAATATTATTGAGGGATAATACCTAAGATAAAATCATTTTTTACAGAATTTATTTATTTGAGAGAAAAAACAGAGCAGGGGGAGGGGCAAAGGGAGAAAGGTACATAGACTCCACACTGAGCTCAGAGCTCAACACAGGGCTCGATCCCAGGACCCGGAGATCCCAGGACCCTAAGCTGAAATCAGGAGTCAACCACTTATCTTACTGAGCCACCATGATAAAACTATTTTTTAAAAGGAAATGAAAAATACATAATTAAGGATAATAGTTTCCTCTGTGTGGAGGACAGGAGGATGAAAAGGACAAGAGTTCACAAGATGGGTGTAGATTCACAAATATATTTATTTATTTACTATACTTTGAAACTCATGTGATTTCTTTGTATGCATTAAATATTTCATAACAATAAATGTAAAGACTTTTGGAGAAATAATTCACAAATGTAAATTTAAAGTATTAAAGTAATAAACTGTTAAGTATTAGATTTACAGTTGGCTAGTCAATTCCAAAATATTGATTAAAATTTTAAAAATCGCTTAAAATATTAAAATATTTTAAGTGTTTTAACTTAAAACAGTTAAAAATCTATTGACTCACCAACCATTTTTGCAAAATCAACTGGTCCACAGATTGGAATTTACTTTAGACTTTTCTATGTCATTTTTCAGTGTATTTCTTGCAATTAGCATTTTTACTTTTTAATTCAATCAAACATACTTGTTATTTAACTGATGAATCATATGTTATAGTTTTGTTTAAAGACTTATTTGAGAGAGAGAGAGATAGGAAAAGAGAGCATACGATCAAGTGAGAGTCGGAAGAAGGGGTGGGCAGTCGTAGGGATCCATCTCACAGCCCTGAGATCATGACTGAGCCACCAAGGCGGCCCTGAAATATATAGCTTTATATCTGCTATTTAGTATTTTCCATTTACAATTATTTTTTAATTTTCTTTTCCATTTCTCATATTAAAGCTTTCATTAATTCTTTTTTGTTCCTATGGGTTTGGAAGTTATACATCCCAATTCTATTCTCTTAGAGCAACTCAAAATTTTAATTTGCATACTTAATTTACAGCCTAATTAATCAATCACGCTTCTCTTTATGATAGAAGAGGGTCACTCACTCTTCTATGATAAAAGAACCACAGAACATTATAGCTACCATCTTACATGCTGTTATCTGATAGGGTCTACCTAGTATTCAAAATTTTTCACAAAGGCACAGCACCAATCAATCAGAACTACTGGCAGAAGAACAAGGGCCAGAAGGTCATTTCACTGTGCCCAGGGACAGGAGAGAGTGGGTTGGTGTAAGGAATCAAGGACTCTCAAGAGAACATACATACGGTTCCAGGAAGTAAGTGCTGGCTAAGTATCAGCCTAGATGCTAACCTACTTTTTAATCTATACCTCCTTTCCTTGTAAAGAAAATTTTGTTATTGATTTATTGTACTGATTATTTAGAGCTATAAAAGTCTTTGAAAATTTTGTCACTTTTTGCATTGTATTCCTTCCTTCTGGATTTAACTTCCTTTTTGCCAAAAGAAATTATTATTCTTTAGTAATTTCAAGTAGGATATATGAGTGAACTCTCCTTTTTTGCTTGAGAGTATCTTCTATTTTATTCATGAATGACGGATGAGCCGAGGCTACATATGATTTCACATAAGCTGTTTCAAATACAACATGTATCTCATTCATTCTAAGAAGCCATCAACTGCACTAAGAAGATGAGGATATATTCTAATTCTAGAGGTGTTAGTATATGACAATCTTATGTTTTAAAATCAACTAAATATGGTAGCAACATATTTTACTGTATGCAGAAGAAAAAGAATGAATTTTGGAACCAGGCAGAAAAGAATTCAAATCCTGACTTTGTCTCTAACTTGTGTGATTTTGTGCAAATTAACTGACCTCTGGGATTCAGTTTCTCGTGTGAAAAACAAGAAAAATATCACTTACACGAAGGGTTGGCAAGCTTTTCTATAAAAGGCCAGATAATAAATATTTTAAGCTTTGTGGACCATATAATACAGTCTCTGTTGACACTACTCAATTCTGCTGTTAAAGCACAAAAGCAGCCATTGATAATACATACTCTTCTGCCTGAAATACAGCAGGTAATAAGGAATTTACATTTCTTCTTCTACAACCTTTACTTCAATGTTTCTATGAAAGATATAAATAGCACATATAATTATTTCCATGGAGGGAGGAAAGTCAAAAGTCCCATTAAGCAGATGTAGGAATGAAAATTATATACAGCTCCATAGACTTCCAATTTCTGAACATTTAATCCCCAACACTTGTAACTACATTTACTGGAATGCAAAGATTCTACATTTTCTAATACCTAGAGGAAATCAATCTCTAGGCCTCAATTTCCTAACCCTCAGTATGATTCAATTAGCAATGTCTCTCCCATGTCCAAATTCCAATTCCTTAAGATACAGGCACTCACAAGTATTTTCTGAATTAAAAATGGTCATACAAATATATCTGTGCTTACCCGAATGCCAAACTGTAACACTATGTTGATGCTATGTAGCATAAAAATATGTACCCTACTGCCCTACAGCAAATTTCAAATCGGTATCAGGTCAAAATAAGGTGGTAGGATTTTCTCAATATGTACCTTCTTAACACCTTAAGGAAAAGACAATCAAAAGGGTACATCAATACTTCTTGAAACAGTAATATGAATGTCCAAGGGAAAAAAAATCAAATCCTGAAAGACTCCATGTCAAGCAGTTATATTTTTTAATTGCTTAAAAAAAATCCCTGTTAATCTCTGAATCCTTGGTAATCTACCTTCTGAAAAAACAGCCAAGTATTTTATTGTATCTGACCATTTAAACAAAGTTTACATTATGTAAATTGTTAACATTTAAAAATATAGTTGTGTTTTATTCCCCCCATAAAATCCAGTACACTGAAAAAGATGAAAGAACAAAACTGGACATTTGAAACATACTTTACAGCATTTAAATCCAGTGTGGCATACAAGTAATATAAGCACTTCATCCGTTCTGTAGTTTCCAAATTGTGAGGAACCATATATTGGGCAAAGATCCGTTCAACAAGCAATCTACAAAAACAGAGAAGGTACTGTAATTATTTTTTAATGTATTAAATTTGTATAAAAAATTCCAAAACACACAAAAAATACATATAAAAAGAAGTTTCTGCTTTCTGAGTGGAGATGAGATTTCCAAATCAATAATTTCCTTCTGTAAGAAGGGGGGCTGGAAAAAGATTTAATTGGATGCACTGGCAACAGTCTTATATCCAGCTAAGATAATTACCTCTGCATGACCTTGAGTGTATATGAGGAACTCAATTTCCTTATCTGAATAACAAAGTGTTAAAAAAACTACACCAGGTCCTTCCAAGTGACAAATTCACATTTGACATTTTTAAGATTCTTCTGGGTTTTTGTATAAGCATCATGAAAAAAGACTTGGTTAGTCATAATAATAATGCAAATCTCCATGCAATGATGCTGTACACTCAAAAAGTCTAAAAATGTCAATTTTATAAAGATAGTAACTATGAACTTTCTTAGATAATGTTAACCTAAGACATTCAGTTTCTAGTTTCTCTAACTCTTAAAATTGTAAGATTCTTAATTTTCTCATTCTGATATATAATAGGCAAGATCATTTGGATCTAACAATTTAAAACAAATTCAATCAAGTGAAATCAATTCAGACTGCAAGCAGGATTCACAGATCTATTAACTACTAAATGGTTAGGATCCATACAAGATCTAACCTTATACTGCAATAGAAAAACACAAAGACTATATTCAGATAGTGTATTTCAAATAAAATTATAAACTGGCTTTTTATCCTTTAGAAGAAACTATTTAAAATGTCTATAATTCAAGGGATATATTTTCATTTATTTGAAAATATTTTATTTGAAAAATAATCTCTGAAATAAAATTTAAATTTTTATACACATTTCTACTTTTAAGTACTGCTGTCTAAAAATAGTATACAAAAAGGAACATAAAAGCTGTTATCCCTCCCTAAAGTTATACATACATTACTGCTTCATTTATGGCTTTGGTGGGAAGAAAACTAGTCACTACCTTTGACTTGCAGTAAAAACTGAGAGCCCTTAAAGTAACAAAGAAAATAGTTTGCCTAAAACAACAGATCAACAATAGTTAAATACACCAAAAGTACCATATATTTTACACATGGTGTCCTCTACTTACCGATCATCAATACTATTTTGGTAGTATATATGTAGCAATTTGTCTTTGATCCATGAAATCTGTTTTGCAGCATCTTTTCCAGCTGCTGATTGTAAAGCATACTTCTTATAAATTTGGGCAAGTCCCATCATGGCTTCCTTACGAACTCTCCACTTAAAGTAAAAACAAATGTGCTTTCTTATAATTTAAAAATGCTCACATTATATTTCAGGAAAGTCTATTTTCTTGTTTTTAAGTTACTTTACACAATATATCTTCATCAATCCTCAGTTATAGGATATCAATTTATAATGACTATGAAAAAAACACAACTATGACTTTAATAGATCTACTATGTAAGGTACAGAGACAGCAACATGAATACAGAACTTTAATGTTTTAATATCTTACACCCTTCACCTTCCTCTAAAAAACAAAAGTTAATCAAAATCACATCAAGTCACTTAGAATTAGTGAGGGAAAGTATGCTACCAAATTTTAAAAGGCAAAGAATGAGTTAATTATGACCTATCCCTTATATGCTTCTTCTAATTGATGATGTATATTAAACATACTTCAATTAAAGATACATGACATTGGTTTTATCAAATGCTCAGTAAAGACACTCGGTTCATTTTGTGTATTTGAGAATCAAGCTCAAGTGGAAGAGAAATGTATTAAACTATTTTTTAAAATACCTATTTGCAGGTGCCTCAGAGCAGTGCGTCAGTCTCAATAAAACATCTATTTGCTATAGTATATCTAATACTGCTTAATTATCTTGGGATGGGTTTATTCTTTACTTTTACACAAACAGCACCACAATCAGAAGGATGTTAGTAATGTTTAGAACTTCATAAAGGTGCACATATTTCTTTTTTTTTTTTTTCATTTGCAGTCTGTCTTTCATAGTGATATTCTTCCCTTGGTTTTTCTTTCAATTACTTACAGCAGATTAATAACAGTCCTTACCTCATCCATCCACTGACTGATACATACTGAAATAAAATACTTTAAAAAGCCTTACTCATAAGAATTCAATTTGTTTGCAGAAACTTTCTAATTCTCTATCTTATCTCTAATTCCCCAAACTGCTGCTTTAAGGAGAATTTAAAGATAGAGCATATTCTAATACTGCCAACAACATAAATATGTTCAATTATTTTTGATACACAATATTTATATGAATGAACCAAGCAGCCCTATGATGAATACATGATTATCAAAAATTATGTGAATTTTTGAAACCCCAATAATACACAGACACTAGGCTCAAATTCTAAGTGTAACAAAGAAAAAGACTACTTGAACACTTAGAAGGCTGTTATCCTACCACGAGGCCAATCTCCCCTTCCTTCTCTATGCCTTTTGGCCTTTTCATTAATACCCTATGAAATATTCAATAAGGACAAGTCTAAATTTATTAGTTAAAATAAGTTGTTCTGAATACTCAATAGATTTGGAGGGAAAACTATACAATTCCTGCCCAACTATTCTTCACCCACAACCAGCATTATCAAAGAGAGCATTAAATGAAGACAGCACAATCAACCTTATAAGCAACAATTAAAATGTCATAACGTATTTACCTAGTCAAAGCTATCCATAACTACCAACAGGCCTCTCACCTTCTTTGCTAATTAACCCTCAAATACATCAATGATTTTCATTCTTTAAAAAAACTACTCAAGCTTAGTAAGTCCAGTAAAACTCATATCACAAAGGAAAGGCGATGGGGATAAGGAGAGAGGGAACATTTACTTCTACACTTTACTGTTTAATATACTTCAGGCAATATGAATACAAGAATAAGACAACACAATACCTTTCTTAAGAAGCCAATGATTACTGAGTGCAGCTAGTGGGTGCTCACTCAAGAAGAAAGGTTTAGGGTCACAGACGATAGCCTAAATGCATGCTGCTCTGATAGGCTTAGCTTTTCCAAGTTGAAAACATGTTATTTTCTACTCCTCAGAAATTATAATACAACCAGCTAAAGGACTATCAACTGATACCCATGTGGGGAAAAAAAACAAAACAAAAAAACCCAACAACATAAGAAGCTGTGTCGGAGGCCTTTACAAGTAACTTATTAGTGCCCAGGCAAAACATCTATCATTTAGAGCCATCTCATTTTTAAGAAGAGAATAAATAATCTGACTTTTAAATACTAACAAAATTTAATGTAACCAAAAAAATAAAACATTCTCATTAACATTATTTTAAATATTAAAATGGCACCCTAAAAAAGGGCTAATTACATCTTCATCTCAGTATTTTCAAATGAAATACTGTTAAGCTTCAAGTATTCAAAGTGAATGCCTACTAATTATTATTCCTACTTACCCGTTTGTCTAACGTTCTCTCTCTCACAAAATTAAGTAAGTGATCATTGACCAGAAGAATATCCTTTTTAGCAGCTGTAACTATAGACACAATAACATCATGTCTAATAGCTTCCTCAGGATCGTGTGACCTCACTTTAAGATACTCTGAAAGACAAAATTTTATTCAATTAAAATGGAACTTTAACAATTAAAATGTTTTAAAAGATTGTATAAGTCCTTTGAAAGTAAACCACAATAAAACAAACCTAAATAGAAGGTTCTTCAAGGTTTCAAGAAAATTAAGAGCAGAGGAGGAATAGAAATGAAGGTCAGTCCTTTAGTCAAATACAGTAGTTTAAATGCAACTGAGTAGTAAAACCCCTCCCTATTGGAGAGCCGAGTAATAGTTATTACGGAGTTCTTAACCTCATTAACTAAACCATATAAGTGAACTAAGTAGTATATGACTTTAACTAGGGAAACCATGAGTAAAGTTTCTGAAAGAATAAAATAAATATATCAGCCACCAAGAAATAAGATTACAAGAAAGACCACAAAGCAAGTCCATGTAACTGAACTAAGAAAGGCCAAAGGGAACATAGAAGAAATTAAAGATTTAATAATTAGGAGTGGCTGGGGGAAGACTTTAAAGTAGAAAACATGACAGTTTAGATTTGGCACTGAGATAGTAGAAAGAAAATACTAATACTTTTCAGTAATGATCTATTAGGCTTAAGGAAGACGTAACACAATTAAACATAAACATAAATAAAATATTTTTCAGCTTTGTATTATAAGACCAATATGGTAAAATTTCATTGTTTTGATCTAGAGTAATAGGTATAGCCATGTCTATACACACCAAAGAGTGCTTATGATTGTAAATGGATTTACCTTCCAATAAATTGACAGCTTTTTTTTTTTTTAATTGACAGTTTAACGAAGCACCCATAAAACTACTGCCCAGGTATTAAGAATTTTCACTAAACTGCTGAGCATTCTCTCACAGGAACTATTTCCAAAAACGAGAAGGACCATGTACTGTCGAAAAAACCTGAAACGCTATTTTATCTAACTCAGTAAGGAAAGTTACTTTAAGTACTGATTTCAAATGGAATATGTTAAATATATCTGAGGTTCATTTCCCCACCAAGATAAACATAAGAGT
Organism: Vulpes vulpes; assembly: GCF_048418805.1. Taxonomy (NCBI): domain Eukaryota; kingdom Metazoa; phylum Chordata; class Mammalia; order Carnivora; family Canidae; genus Vulpes; species Vulpes vulpes. Next base: position 45,127,256 of record NC_132788.1, on the reverse strand, counting down.
TTTATCTTTCACTTTACTACTTGTTTCAAGTGCAAGAGATATTATTTTAGGTGCCACTAAGACAAAACCAATGTCAACATCAATGATTTTAAGATGCATCCCAATTTCCCTAAAACAAATCATTCATATTAAACAGGTATACACAAGAGCTATTAACTTACAGATCCTAACCGTGCAGAGGAAAACAAAGGAGAAAGAAGAAATTCTCGATAGATAGCATGACAGAGCAGCTAATAATACTCTTCACAATATGGCTGTGTGCTTTAAAATGTGGCTGAAGGCACAAGGATGAATCTCACAAACTTTTCTCTGTCAAGAAAAGTAAGACAAAAGTGTGTGTCTAGCATATATTAATATCAGGTCACTCCTGAAACCCTAAGAAAATGTCTTTTGGGGATCCCTGGGTGGCGCAGCGGTTTGGCGCCTGCCTTTGGCCCAGGGCGCGATCCTGGAGACCCGGGATCGAATCCCACATCGGGCTCCCGGTGCATGGAGCCTGCTTCTTCCTCCGCCTGTGTCTCTGCCTCTCTCTCTCTCTCTGTGACTATCATAAAAAAAAAAAAAGAAAAAAAAGAAAATGTCTTTTAAAAGGGACAAGTATTGGGGATCCCTGGGTGGCTCAACAGTTTAGTGCCTGCCTTCAGCCCAGGGCATGATCCTGGAGTCCCGGGATCAAGTCCCACATCGGGCTCCCTGCATGGAGCCTGCTTTTCCCTCTGCCTGTGTTTCTGCCTCTCTCTGTATCTCTAATGAATAAATAAATAAAATCTTAAAAAAAAAAAAATTACAAGGGACAAGTACAAGAGAAGAGATCATACAAAAGAGATTTCTCAACAGAATTGTGGCAGATGTATGACATTCCAAGATAGAATTTCCAATTTCCAAAGTAGAAGAGCCAGGAAAACATTTAGAAATTCAATTTCCAAGGTAGAAGAGCAATTCAAGGCACCAAGCAATGAGAAAGGCACAGATGAAGAATGCAGCTGGAAATATGAGGAACGGTTCAAAGTACATATAAAGTAATTAAACCCCTAGATTTTTCAGAGCTATCTTTTAGCTAACTACAAAAAATATGCAGTTTATAGCAATACAGGCCTACCTCAAGAAGCAAGAAAAATCTCAAGTAAACAACCTAACCTTAGAGAATTAGAAAAATCCCAAACCCAGCAAAAGGAAGGAAATAATAAAGATTGGAACAGAAATAAATGATATAGAAGCTAAAAAACAATAGAACAGATCAATGAAAACAAGAGTTGGTGGTTCTTTGAAACAATCAACAAAATTAATAAACCTCTAGCCATTAAAAAAAAAAAGAAGAAGAAAAAAAAAAGAGAGAGAGGACCCAAATAAAATCATTAATGAAAGAGGAGAAATAACAACCAACGCCACAGAAATACAAACAATTATAACAGAATATTATGAAAACCATATGCCAACAATTTGGACAACTTAGAAGAAATGGATAAATTCCTGGAAGCATATAACCTACCAAAACTGAAGCATGAAGAAATAGAAAATTTGAACTGATCAATTAACAGCAATGAAATTGAATCAGTAATCAAAAAGCTCCCCAAAAAATAAAAGTCCAGGACCAGACAGCTTCATAGGCAAATTCTACCAAAGATTTAAAGAAGATGTAAAACCTATTCTTCTTAAACTATCCCAAAAAATAGAAGATGAAGGAAAGCTTCCAAATTCATTCTATGAGGCGAGTATTACCCTGATACCAACCAGATAAAGACATCACAAAAAAAGAATACTACAGGTCAGTATATCTCATGAGCATAGATGCAAAAATCCTGAACAAAGTACTAACTAACTGAATCCAACAATATATTTAAAAAATCATACATCACAATGAAGTGTGAGTATTTCTGGTATAGAAAGAAGGGTGGTTCAATATTCACAAAACAACATGATAAATCAGATCAATAAAAGAAAGGGTAAAAATCACACCATCGGGGGTGCCTGGGGTCTCAGTTGGTTAAGTGTCTACCTTTGGCTCCTGTCATGATTCCAGGGTCCTGAGATTGAGCCCCACAGTTGGCTCCCTATTCAGAAGGAGTCTACTTCCCTCTCCCCCCACTCTCTCTCTCTAATTAATAAAAATCTTTAAAAATAATATCTCAACAGATGCAGAAAAATCATGTGACAAAGTACAAGATCCATTCATGATAAAAATCCTCTGCAAAGTAGGTCTAGAGGAACATACCTCAGATAAAGGCCTTATATGAAAAACCCGCAGCCAACATTATACTGGTGATGAAAAACTGAGAGCTTTCCTCCCAAGATCAGGTACAAGACAAGGATATCCACTTCCACTGCTTTTATTCAAAATAGTATTAGAAGTCCTAGCCACAGCAATCAGACAATATACAAAAATAATAGGCATCCAAGTGGATAAGGAAGAAGCAAAACTTTCACTATCTGATGAAATGATACTACACATAGAAAACTCTAATGACTCCACCAAAAACCTACAGAACTGATAAATGTAGTCAGTAAAGTCATAGGAACAAAAATCAATGTATAGAAATCTGTTGCATTCCTATACACTAATAATAAAGCAGTAGAAAGTGAAATTAAGGAAACAATCCCATTTAAAACTGCACCAAAAGCAATAAAATATCTAAGAATAAACTTAAAAGAGGTAAAAGACCTATACTCTGAAAACTAAACACTGATGAATTCAAGAGGACACAAAGAAATGGAAAGACATTCCACGCTTGTGAGTTGGAAGAACAAATATTGTTAAGATATTTATACCATCCAAAGCATCTACAGATTTTTTTTTTAAAGATTTATTTATTTATTTATTTTTGAGAGAGAGAGAGAGAGAGAGAGAGGCAGAGACACAAGAGGAGGGAGAAGCAGGCTCCATGCCGGGAGCCCAAGGTGGGACTCGATCCCGGGACTCTAGGATCGTGCCCTGGGTCAAAGGCAGGCGCTAAACTGCTGAGCCACCCAGGGATCCCCGCATCTACAGATTTAAAGCAATTCCTTTCAAAATACCAACAGCATTTTTCACAAAACTAAAACAAACAATCCTAAAATTTGTATGAGTCAGAAAAGACCTCAACTAGCCAAAGCTATCTTGAAAAAGAAAAACAAAAACAAACAAACAAAAAAAACAGGAGGTATTGCAATTCTGGACTTCAAGTTATATTACAAAATGGCAGTAATACCACCATTTGCTTCAAAGTGGATGGAACTGGAGAGTATTATGCTGAGTAAAGTACATCAGTCAGAGAAGGACAAACATTATATGGTCTCATTCATTTGGGGAATGCAAAAAATAGTGAAAGGGGATATAGGGGAAAGGAGAGAAAATGAGTGGGAAATATCAGTGAGGGTGACAGAACATGAGAGACTCCTAACTCTGGGAAATGAACAAGGGGTGGTGGAAAGGGAGGTGGGCAGGGGTTTGGGGTGACTGGGTGATGGGCACTGGTGGGGCATTGACGAGATGAGCACCGGGTGTTATGCTATATGTAAGCAAATTGAACTCCAATAAAAAAATTTTTTTAAAAACCCACAAAACCAAAATGGCAGTAATTAAAACAGTATGGTTTGGCCTAAAAATAAACAGAGATCAATGGAACATAAAACTCAGAAATAAACCCACATTTACATGACTGATCTTTGACAAAGGAGAAATGAATATCCAATGGAAAAAAAGATAGTTTCTTCAACAAATCGAATTAGAAAAACTGGACAGCTACATTGCAAAAGAAGGAAGCTAGACCACTTTCTTTCACCAAACACAAAAACTCAAAATGGATTAGACTTAAATGTGAGACCTGAAACCACATAAATCCCTGAAGAGAGTACAGTTAGTAATTTCTCTAACATTGGTCATGACAACATTTTTCTAGATATGTCTCAACGTAAGGGAAACAAAAGTAAAAATAAACTACTGAGATTACATCAAAATTAAAAGCTTCTCCACAGCAAAGAAAAGAACCAACAAAACTAAAAGACAACCTAGAAAAGGGAAGAAGATAATGGCAAATGACATATCTGATAAAGAGCTAGCACCCAAAATATATAAAGAACTGATAGAACTCTACACCAAAAACTCCTCAAATAATCAAATTAAATAATGGACAGGAGACATGAACAGACATTTCTCCAAAGAAGAGAAATGGATAGTCAAATGAACATGAAAAGATGCTCAACATCACACATCATCAGGGAAATGCAAGTCAAAATTATAATGAGGTATCATCTCACACCTGTCAGAACGGCTAAAATCAACAACATAAGAAACCACAAGTGTTGACGAGGATATGGAGAAAGGGAAAACCTCTCGCACTGTTAGTGGGAATGCAAACTGGTGCGGCCACTCTGGAAAACATTACGGACTTTCCTTCAAGCCAGTAATTGCACTACTGGGTACTTTACCCAAAGAACAGAAAAACACCAATTCAAAGGGATACACGGACCTCTGTCTATTTCAATATTATTTACATACACTAGCCAAACTAAGGAAAAAGCCTAAGTGTCCATCAATAGATGGATAAAGAAGAGCTGATATATATATATATATATGATATATATGATTATTCAGCCACAAAAAAGAATGAAATCTTGTCATTTGAAACAACATGGATAAAGCCAGAGAATATAATGCTACGTGAAATCAGTCAGAAAGACAACCATATGATCTCACTCATGTGTGGAATTTAAGAAAACAAATGAGCAAAGGAAAAAAAGAGAGAGAGAGAGAGAGAGAGAGAAAGACAAACCAAGACACAGACTCAAATACAGGGAACAAACTGATGGTTACCAAAGGGAGGTGAGTGAGGGGGTGGGTGAAATAAGTGATGGGAATTAAAGAAAAAAAAATTAAAATGTGCCAAGAAGTTGAAAAGTAGGAGATCATACAACATAACAACATAAATGTTTCATAAAAAAAGAGAAACTAGATACTATCTTTTGGTAAACATTCAAACATTCCAAACAATGGTAAGGACTAAAAAAGTTATTGATGAAAGTATTCACATCTAAAATATATTCTAGATAGCTATAAAAAATCAAAACATCTATTTAGCTAACAGTAAATTTTGCATTAAAGTTCTTCTGACTATGGGAAAATTACTTAAGTTTTTAATACTTTAAAAAAGATTCAGAATGTATAGAACTACTACAAATCAACAAGTAAAACAAGCCGATTTTTAAAAAGATGGATTTAAATTTAAACACACACTACACAAAAGAAAATATCAATATGCACATAAAAAAATGCTCAATCTCATTAGTCATCAGGAGAATGCAAGGTAAAACCACAACAAAACAGCAAGACCTATGAGAAGGACTGTAATCAAAAAGATTTATGATACAAAATGTTGACAAGAATGCTGAAGAACTGGAACTCTCCAACATTTCTAGTACAAGTAGAAAATAGTATAGCTAATATGGAGAACTTAAGTCATTTCTTATAAAATTAAACATGTATCTACCCTATGACCAGCAATTTTCCCCTTAAGTAGTTAGAGAAATAAAAGCATAAATCCATAGAAACACTTATAACAATATTCACAGTAATCTTAATTGCCCCAAATCAAAAACCCATATACCCATCAAATAGTGGATAAACAAATTATTGTGTATTCATACAACAGAATACCACTCAATAATAAAAAAAAATAAAATAATAATAATACTGGAGTCCCAAAGATACCAGCAACTAGACTTCTAAACTCCTGACAGGATACTCCTCAGTGGGGAATCTGACTAGTTGAAGACAAGTATGTAAGCTAAAGGTTTTCTAACAAACAACCTACCCTGATGACCCTAAAGTGAAGTTCAGAGTCAACAATCCCATCTATACATTCAGGGCTTTCTAAACAGCTCTTTATTTAGTCCCCCACTCTTAATTATGAGCAGAGAGCTATGGATTGTCAAGCATTTGAGGAAAGCCTCTAACATGGAAAATACAGATAAAAACAAGTAAAAGGTAAGAAAACTAAGTTAGCTAAAATAAACATTTAGTAGGGAAAAAAACTCTCCAAGATACTAACACTCTTTTTCTCAGAGACTACTAGTGCATCAATTAACACAGGAATAGAATATTAAGTAAAAGGAACATCCAGGGGAAAAGAGGAGAAGGAAGAGAAAGGAGAAACACACAGAGAAGGAAAGGAGAGGGAGGGAAGGCAAAAGAGGGAAGAACAGATCCTCTAAAGATCAATGGTATACAGCAGAAGCTCAAAGAGCATGCAGTTCAAATTCAGATGTGAGTGGGCAGGTAGAAGGTTCCAGGCAGGATATCTTACCCCTCAAAAGGATGAAAATGAGAAACACTTGTTTAAACCTGACTGGTAGAAATTTAACAAAACCTGAAAAGCATTACTATGACAATCTATTGTAAAAATATTATAAAAGAATAGAACTTTATTATTTTATCCAAAGAAACTCGGAAGTATTAAGATTTAAGAAGCAATCATATGCAAAGACCGCTAAAAAAATCATTTAAGGGATCCCTGGGTGGCGCAGCGGTTTGGCACCTGCCTTTGGCCCAGGGCGCGATCCTGGAGACCCGGGATCGAATCCCACGTCGGGCTCCCAGTGCATGGAGCCTGCTTCTCCCTCTGCCTGTGTCTCTGCCTCTCTCTCTTTCTCTGTGTGACTATCATAAATAAATAAAAATTTTTAAAAAGTTCTAGATCTATTTAAAAAAATAAAATAAAAAATAAATAAAAATTTGCAAGTTGGTAAAGTTTTATAAAGAGCAAATAACTAATAACAAATAACATAAAAGAAGGGAAGAGAACATGCAGAGTTAAAACTTTCAAGGTTCCTTGATTGCTCAGAAAGAAGCTAGAATTCTGATTAATTTTATAGATTTCATTAATCAATTTTGCAGTTAAAGTGAGGAGGAGAATGTTAACTTCCAAACCCACAGGGGAAAAAGGAAAAATGAGAAGAAAATTAATCAATTACGCAGAAAAGAGGAAATGGCGGGAGGGGGGTTAGGGAGCAAGAAGCATGGAAAATAAAAAACATAAGATAGTAGGAATAAGTTCCACTCTATCAAATTCAAATGATACCATTTCAATAAAATTTTTAAAACACATAACAATATCATATATAATTTATGGACAAAGACACGTGATGTAAAAAGAAAAACAAATTTGGATGCAGACCAAATGTAGTGGAGTGGCTACCCTGTGCAGAAATAAGAATACTTTATGAGAGGCATTTCAACTACATCTACAATTTATTTTTTTTTAATCTCTTAAGCAATTATAGCAAAATGCTAACATTTCTGAAGAAGACATAGTGGCTATTATAGTCATCTGTTTTTTTCTGAATGATTTCCTAATTAAAAAAATTAATAGAGGATCAATATTCAGATACAGAATATCCTTATTTCTTCAAATATAAAAATTCTGAAATGCCTTATAACTTAAACAGATTTCAGAAAAGTTACTTCCTAATTAACATAGTTGGTTTACAAATTAATGACTCTTACCTAAGTTCTCAAAACATTAAAGAATAGTAAAGAACATCAAAGTCAAGACCCGTTCAAATCCAAATGCCTGAAATATCTTTAGAGATGTTCTAAAACTAAAAAACTATTATTATTTCTGGTAAGCTTTTTATAGGTGCTTCTAGACTAAAAGGCATAGGAGTAAAAATTCTAGCTTCACAAGTTTGTGAACATTGGAAGTTCACAAACTTCCAATGATGAATTGAAAGATGACTTTATCTATCACAATAACCAAAAAGGGGGATTTTTTTCCCCATATACATAAAACTGATTTTTTTCATCAAAGAACATCTATTTGCTATTATGGGTATATAATACCTGTTAAGTCCTTTGCTAAATCAGGATGGTTCATGAGACAATGACTAGCAAACTTCACGCATTCCAGACGGATTGGTACATGGATGTCGTTAAACCTGATAAAATATAAAGGCACAGAATGATCTTTAAAATTAGAGAAACAGGTATGTGTTTAACCTACACTCAATTTATATTTCTCTAGTTAAAAGAAAAAAAAAACAATTTATGTAGAATTCAAAGTGAAGCTAGATTATTTCAACAAACTTCTGATATTTATTTATGAATGCTTTGGAATGTCTATTAAATTAGGACAACCTCCTGCAAGAACTATGTACTTTTAAGGAGCATGTAAAAACAATACACATTTGGCTTAAGCACAAAAATTAGAATGACAAGATTTTTCCTATAAATATTATTATTTCAAATATATCTACTTATATAAGCATATGTGTGTACATATGATAGATACATTATATAAATCCCAAGCTGTGCCTGAAAAGAAAACCTTTCCTCAAAGTATTCTTTCTTAAATGTAGGGCATTCACAAAAGTATGCTTTAATCTTGCACTAAATCCCTTATTATTTTACATGAATCTAAAACTGATGCCAAATTAAGTCCTATGCAATTAACTATCAGATTACATTTCCACTAATACCAAAGCCAATTTTTACATGAAGAAGTAAATACCTTAGTATATACCTCTAAAATACTAAAACTCTTTGAAAGATAGGTCATTTAAGTATCTTTTAATCTTCTATTCCTCCTCCATCTTTTTTTCCTTATAATTTATTTAGTAAAGCAATTCTTCTGTGTTTGTGTATGTAGTGTTTTTCCAGTTTAGATTTTGCTAATCTGTATTATCCTGATTTCAATTAATAGGATCCCTTCTCTCCTAAATCTTACAAATTGATAGTTCTAGACACTTAATCATATCCAGATTCACTGTTTTAGCAAGACTATATCATAGATGGAAACCTGTTCCTCCATCATTAAAGCACATGACGTATAAGTATAGTTATCTCTAAACCATTGATGTTGAAAGCCCATATATATATTAGTTCATACAGGACTACAAAACAGTGATTTTTTAAAAAAATCTTATTAAGTAACAAGAACATCAAAGTGAAGTGAGAGTTTGCCACTCAATATTTTCATATGTCTAATTCTGCAATATCAAAAGGCTCCCGAAATCTTCTATCACCCAATACTATAACAAAATTTGTACTATAAAGGAGGGGGAAAAAAAGAGGTCTTCAAAGTGAGCACCAAATTATTCACAGAATTAGGGGAAACAATGCTCTATGAGGTATACTCAAAAAAAAGTTGTGACATCTAGGCTATTATCTCATATAAAGTTTCCAGAGTGCTTTGAATCTAAGTATTCCATCCCTATATACTTTTCCATTTTTCAACTAAACATGAACCATTTAACCATTATAAATAAATTTAATAAGACCTCTTTAAAAATATTCTAAAGCTCCTTAAATTTGATAATAATCTGAATTTCAGTTTTAGGTTAATTTTAAAAGGAAAGGAAAAATTACTATGTACTGGAAATGTGACATAAATTTTAACCTACAAATTGGGTCTAGGTAATCCCATTCCTGATTAAAGGTATAGTTTTTACTTACAGACATTTACTATATTTTTGTTTTATCAAAGTAAAGTGGACTTTAAATTGAGAGTATATTAAACATATAAAGTATTCTGATCTACTACCCAAGAACTTTCCATTGTATTTAAATGAAAAAAATCTAGAAGTCAAACTCAAAATCACAAGGGGCTTAAAATCTGCTTATTTGTTTAATGCACCTCGTCAAATATTATTGAGCTACGTAAGAGATAAGAAATCAGATTGGGATCCCTGGGTGGCGCAGCGGTTTGGCGCCTGCCTTTGGCCCAGGGCGCGATCCTGGAGACCCAGGATCGAATCCCACATCGGGCTCCCGGTGCATGGAGCCTGCTTCTCCCTCCGCCTGTGTCTCTGCCTCTCTCTCTCTCTGTGACTATCATAAATAAATAAAAAATTAAAAAAAAAAATCAGATTAAGAATTTAACAATTAGCATTTATAAAAGCTTATACTCCACTTAACAAATTAGAAAAATAAGACCAAAAGAGATTGAATTGAAATAAACGTTGACATTTCTAGTATTAAGATGGAAAGAGGTTATAACATACAAATATTTCAATATAAAAAGAAGAAGAGTTAAGAGTTTTTAAAATCCTATTTATGTATGACTAACTGCATTATTTGTTTTGAGAAAAATTTAAGCAGAGGAAAAAAATTCCTTATCTTCTGGGTCAAGGTAGGTTTCAGCAAGGGCACTTTAAGTGGTTTTAATATATTCAAAGTCAGGGATACCTTTAGAGATGTAATGAAATGAACTATTCTCATAGAAAAGAGAAGTATACAAACACTCAAACAACACTTGCAAACAAATTCAGGTTTGTGGACATTAAAAGCATATAAAGAATCCAGTTATCACTTCCTTTAAAAGAGAAACATACATAAAAAAAAAAAAGAGAAACATACAAAAGAGATTAGGAGGAAGAACATATATATCATTTATTTTATTCATTCTGTGGATACCCCTCCTGTCCTTACAACATCTCACAATGATTTATTTTCAGTTGGGACGAATTGCTGCTATGTAATAACACATTTTAATTTCATGATTACACTTTGAGATAGCTTTTTAAACATAACATTTTTCAAAAATTACTAAGAGCAAAATAAGATTAGAAAAAGGGAAATTCTAAATATGGTCAATCAGTACCAACACTCAAAAATTTCAAAATATAAAACACTTCATTTTTATAATTTCAGGAAAATATTATAGGTGGCATTTTTAAATAATATAAACATTTATTACTTTTAAACAGGACATCAAAATCATATACCTGCCCAAGTAACATTGCCAAAGTGGTTTGTTTTGAGAAGCCAATTCTGAATCCTTTGCTCCAAACATTTTTGCCAGTAGTTTAACAACTTGTAGGCGTTCCTCATTATCATTGCTCTAAAACAAAACCAAATAGCTTTAAAACCATCAGGTAGATATATTTGTAATAATTTCCCCATGATTTTCCTCATCTCCCAATTCCACAGAAAAATTTTCATAAACTCCAGATGAAAAAGTATGCATAAAAATGTTAATGCTCCCTTAAGTGTGCTAATCATCTCATTTAGCAGTACTTCAGACATGATAATACATCCCAAAGTTCAATTAAACGTTAGAGGCCCCTCTTACAATTGAAGCTTATTTTCATTCACAGTCAAATTCAAAAACTAACTACATCAAACCTATGCAGACCCTTGACAAACTGTGGTTTTTAAAGACAGACATGAAGAGGTCAGGCCTACAGTAAAGAGAAAATTCTGTATTTTTGTATTGGTTATATAGAAATAAATATGTGATGTTGCCCAAAAGGAGAATCCATTCACCTACAAAAATACCAGATTCATAATGGAGTTCAACATGATGAAACCTTGCACACATAAAAACTAATTTCTGTTTTATTTACTCTATTCTGGGTAGCATGGAGACAAGTCGATTTTATTACTGATTTTGGTACCTCCAACAAATGACACAATGGTTAAATGATTGAGCCAGCCACAATACTACACCTGACCATAAAATGTGACCGTATCAAAAAAATACTGATACTCAAATGACACTGTACACTTTTAATTTTTAAATTTTAAACCAATGCCTCAGCCTGGCATTGAGATCCCATAATATGACCTAACTCAAAAAATATATATATATATGACCTAACTCATCTCTATCATAATTTCTCTTTTCTCACATTATTCCTCTAAATAAGACTTTTCAACCTGGAGGTACATCAGAATGACCTCTAAGTGTGTGTGTGTGCGCACGCGCGCACACACCCACACACACACACACACACACACACACACACACACACACACAGAGAGGAATATTACTCAGCCATCAAAAAGAATGAAATTTTGCCATTTGTAATAATGTGAATGGCGCTAGAGTGTGTAATGCTAAGTGAAATAAGTCAGTCAGATAAAGGCAAATACTAATGATTTCACTCATAAATGGAATTTAGGAAATAAAACAGATGAGTATTTGGGAAGAGGGAAACAACCATAAGAAACTCTTAATGAAAAAAAAAAAAAAAGAAACTCTTAATGATAAGAACAAGCTGAGAGTTAATGGAGGGATAGGCTAGACAGGTGGTGAGTATTAAAGAGGGCACCTGTTAGGATGAGTGCTGGGTATTATATGTAGGTGATGAATCACTAAATTCTACTCCTGAAACTAGTATTACACTATTATGTTAACTAACTAGAATTTAAATAAAAAATTGGAGAAAAAATAAATAACAATTAAAAAAAAAAAAACACCCCAAACCTGACCACCTGGACTCTACTGCCAAAAATTCTGATCGAAACAACTCCTCTGGTTTAATGCCTGGACATCTGTTTGTTTACTCCGGCTCCATAGGTAAAGATTCTAATGTACAGCCAGGTATGATTTAAACTTACTTCATGTCACTTCCCAACTAAAATTGTGTTCCATAAATTCACCCAGCACCTTTCTACCTCTATATGCTTCTATAGCTGTTTCCTTTGTTTCACTGTACGCTGTTTATCTTTTAGGACACTTACAGTATCTGGTCTCTTATTAAATCTGAATTATTTTCCTCTTCTATACTAGATGTTAAATTTGCTGGAAACAGAGATGATGATTCCTTATTTTTATATTTCTTATGGTATTCAATATTTGTATTAAAGAGTATCAGACCAACAAAAAAAATAAAGTATGACTGCTTTCTGCCTCATCAAAATTGCTAACTACATGGGAAAACATGGGGCAGGCAGGCCAGTGAATCAAGTGATTCATTTTGAGAAATACACCAAAAATTCACCTCAGAATAAAAGGAGAGTAAGCATTTGCTAGTTTTGTTGGGTATCCACACTACAAATATGGATGGTTTATTTTCTTGTTTTGAAAGGGAGAAATCAAAATTTTTACAAATAAGAAATACAACACAGAAATCATTTAAGAATTTCTCTGAGTGGTACAAGTTTCATCAAAGATTATTAATTATAACCAGCTTTATTTAATCTTCCTATAATAATCTGAAAGAGCAAAGAATATTCTCCGCCCAAATCTACAAATGAAACTTAATCTTATGGTATAATTTAATGTCAAAGCAATAGGAACACACTACCAAAACATTCCAGAGAACCATGTAAAAAAGCAATGGAGCTTTCAACACAGGCATAAGATAATATGCACATAGAGAAAATATTTCACAATATGTGGATAATAGACCCTAAACTATTTTTATGACTTAATCAAGGAGTCTTGGGAACCATTATAAACTGTACCTTGAAAGGAAGCTTGATGTACCACTAGACCTCAGAAGTTAGTCACAATCTACAATTATCTGAAGGAAATTAATTATCTGGAAATTATCTGAAGGAAAATATCGTCATTAATTAAGTAGCTACTATCAGTTAGGCACCATACCTGGTACTTCAGACAAATAAGTAAGGTACAAACACGTAAATAATTAAAAATAATACACCACCACATCCGTAACATTCAGCTAAAACTACCAGAAAAATTAGAGAGTCACAAATAATGCTCTTTGCTAATCTGGCTGACAGAACCATAACGCTTTTAGAATAGTTACCTTTAGTTTAAATTCAAGTTGGGGTAAAACTGAGAGCAGCAAATGACTATCAATATTATAGAGCTCCAAAATTAAGTCAAAGACATGTTCTGACAAATCGCTGATAGATGTTTTCCCAAGCATCAGAACCTGATTAAAAAACTTTTGAGAAAGAAAACTTATCATTAATAGAAACACCATAGATAAACTTATCATTAATAGAAACACCATAGATAAAATAAATTTTCTAAAATCTTAATTATCATTCGATTAAATTATTATTTTATACACAGTTAAACTAAGGTTATCAAAACATTTTCTAACAGTAGGTGGAAAACAACTACAGGCTACTTCACCCTGTACATGAAATTGACCTTATACATAATAATAGATAATTTGTACCTATATTATCAATTAGCTTATCAATCAACACTCTGCCTACCAAATACACTTTTTTTCCATTATGGTACTTACTATATTTTATCCTGTAATACAGTTATACTTGTGTACATACCTTAATTTCATGACATCAAAGGTTAAATTCTCATTCAGGCTGAAAATAAAATGGCTTTGTTTCCATTCACAAATTTTCTCTTTAAAAACAGTAAATCTAACCTTTTCTTAACAAGACCACAATAATCCTTTCCAATCTGGCCTCCCTGCCATGTGATGTAAAGAGGATGCCATCCTCTTTACCAGTCTGGAGAAACCACATTTGAAAATTTAAAAAATTTTAAAAAAAATTCCCTGGGCTAACTTCTTACAAATTCCATAAATAACAGTTATTTAACACTTCTAAAAAGGCAAGGACCAAGTCAGTCTTCTCCACTGTATAGTAAGAGTCTAGCATAGTGTCTGACATAGGGTAGGTGCCCAAAATATATATGCAACTGATACTATAAGTAAAACAATCTATGCTCTCCATAACGGTTTATAACCTAGCAGAAGACGCAGAGAGTTGATTAAAGTATTTCTTCCAAAAAACATTAGTCTTTTATTTACAAATGGGGTACCGATTTTCACACTACAAATTTAATTCTTTTATAACAATTGCCTCCTAATGAAAGCAGTATGGGTAATTTAAAGGTCAGCAAGAAATTCTACCTTAGGTTTAAATGGTCAACTTTATTTAAAAATTGTTTTCACATTAAAAAACACATTCGCTACAATCACTCCAAGCATTATTAACTCCAACTTACAGATGCAAAAGCTGAGGCTAGCAAGATTAAGCAATTTAAAACTTGTGATTAAAACATTCTCTTAGGGGGCACCGGGTGGCTAGGTGGTTAAGGGTCTGACTCCTCTGATTTTGGCTCAGGCCATGATCTCAGGCTCATGAGATGGAGCCCCACACTGTGGAGCCTTCCTAAGATTCTCTCCCTGCCCCTCCCCACATGCTTGTTTGCACGTGTGCACACTCACTCTTTGTCTCTTTCTCAAAAAAAAAGTTCCGATGAAAAAATTATCAATAAGTGATCCATGCAGATAATTTCTTAAAATATTACTAAATATTTTGTTTCTGATAGTTTGACCTTTTTAAAAAAGACATACACATTTTTAACTTGTCAACTGTCAAATTTTATTTTGAAAGAATAACCTATAACACCACAATTTAAGTCCTAAATATGGAAGAATTACTCTCTATAAAAAATA
The DNA here is from genome assembly GCF_048418805.1 of Vulpes vulpes. NCBI lineage: Eukaryota > Metazoa > Chordata > Mammalia > Carnivora > Canidae > Vulpes > Vulpes vulpes. The sequence continues at coordinate 45,112,154 of NC_132788.1, read as the reverse complement.
AACTTGAATGTGTCTATATCATATCCCTAATAGTGAAAAAGACATAAGTACAAAAGAGACAGAAATGTGGTATTACCTCAGTATCCTACCTATATTTTTGCTTGCTAATTCTCTATTAGAAAGACAAATGAATAATGGCTACTACATGTACAAGTCTCAAAAAGCTGAGATTTTAATATTGTATTCATTTTTATCCTACAAGACAATTAAGTTTACTAGAAAGTAATTTTACATGTGGTTATAGAAGTTTGAGGTAGAGAAGTAAGATGTATAAAGGATCAAAAGAGGGAAAAAAGCAATTCTTAATGATTTCTTAGCTAATCATCAAATAAAGGAACAAGAAAACGAGATAAAACAATGGAAAAAGTACTAGGAATAAACATACAATTGAAAGTGTGCTCAGACCATTCTCCTAATCTTGTGCCTCTCATCCCCCAGCTTCTGATAAAGATACCACAAGAAAGTATGGAGAGAGCAGCTCCACTTCTGCAAGCAAGAACTAAGAACAGGCAATTAATATAAGGTACTAGTGATAGGGAATGTAAACACCTGAGATTGCTAAAAGTATTTCTCTTGTCCTTTTTTTTTTTTTAGCTCTTATTAATAATTATTTTCAAACATAACCGTATGTTGAGAGAATAGAATAGTAAAATAAACCATCACCTAGCTCCAATAAATACCATAATTCTATTTTGGGACTTTTTATTTTTATTATCCGGTCAAATATTTATTTCCCCAATTCAAAAAAGATACTAAGCAAACAGTGATACTTGCTTTTTTTTGGCCAGAAAAAAGGCATCAAAAAAGTGTTCCCCTAAAAAACATGTGGCTTGGTAATGCCAATTTAAATAAATGACCACCAGGAGGAGCTCACCTAGTATGTCTAACGGGCCATGAAGATGGTCATTCAGATGCACTTGAAGCAAAAGAAAAGGGAAGGCTCATTAATCACACACAGACTGCTTAAGTCTGGGTCTACTCACTTCAAATGCTATTAGGTCAATAATGAAAAAAACTCAACCCACTCAATCCAACTAATTTAACTCTGGCTAATACCCAAGACTTACAAAACTTGCAGAAATCATTATTTAGAATTCCCTGGCAGTTTGGAGTTATTAAGATAGATTACATAATTTGATTGTCCAGTTTCTGGAAGTTCACCTTCCAAAACAATTTCATTACAAATCAAATACACTTTGACACCAAGTCATCTTGTGTTTAGAATTATTTAAGGCCATAAGTCAGAAACAAAACCTGGGATTTACCAAGATCGTGTTCTATAAAGTTTGTTACTTTTTCAAAGCACATCATTTCATGATGTATTTCATATATTGACTTCATTTTTTTATATACTACAGGAAATATGTTTCTTCAATAAACCTCAGGAAAATTAAACACGTGATTATAAATGAGTTTCTCACTTCTTTTCAAGGGACAGATTTAACATCCTTTACATATTTGAAGTCGGGTGAAAGTGGAAAGAAAGTAGAGAGAACTGCTAAAAAAAATTCCAGAGGCCAACATTAACACCATGTTCCATATTTATTCACATGGAATGTATTCACATGAGTGGTGCCCTCTTGAGTTGTGCAACTCAACAGAACTATGGAGAGAAAATAAAACCCAAAATAGGCATTTTATCAGTGAATCTATCGGCTAAAATACATTTCTTTTGAAAAACAGCTAAAAGATGGGTCGATCATAAATAAGCAGATTTGGGATGATACTGAAAGGGCTCATTTCATCTCAATTCTTCTTTCTCAGAAAAGGTTGATGTACATGAAATCTATCCACAGGGACAACAAGATAGACAACTGTCACCAAATTGCTGCCATTCATACTTGCCTTCAACTTTACAAAGCCCTGGTATTAGTTCTTATATATTTCTTGTATAAATCAACTTAATCTCCAAAAAGCTGAACATTCCCTGAATAATGAAAAGTTCCATATATTTTATCTAATTACATTTAGCTCTATTTGTAACATTGGAAACAAAGAGAAAGATATCTTGCTAATGAAAATAAAAGCTATTTTAGTTCCCAGGCAATGTGAAAGCAGCAAACGAATGAACTGAGTGCTAGCCTTCCATAAAATATTAAACAAGAATAATTTTAAGTAAGGAGAAAGAAAATATGTTACTTAATGATTAAAACAGAACAAAATTTAAAAGTATGTACTACTTGCTGAAATTTTGCTTCTAGCGATCTTTAAAATTATGGCTAATCCTTCTGACAACCAATTACAAAAAAAACTTACATTGGTAATATATGGTTCAATAGCTTGAGCTGTCCTCTTCAGTAAAGCCTTTGCCAAATCATATGCTTGCTTGTTTAAATTCTGAAAAACATAAACAATATCTGTATATATCTCTAACCATGAAAAACAAAATATTACCTGTATTCAAAAATCTACTCCTGAGTAAATAAATGAGAAAACTAAGACTCAATTACAATAAAAGAAAAAGCAAAGTCATTTTTCTTCTTTTAAGACTAACTGGTCTACTTAGATCATACATCCCTTCCAAGAAAGGATAATTACATTCTCTATCTCATTCATAGCATAGGGTAAATCACATAGAAAAGACCAATAAATGTTTATTAGAAGAGGAGAATAATGAATGTTCAACTTCCATGAATGGAGTTCTAATGTGAACAGGAATGGGGGCCCACATGTGGGGAAAGACAAGAGTTTGGGACAGCTATGGGACCGCAGATTTACTCAAGCACATCTCAGAGCACATATAAGGTCAAAGATAAAACAAGAAACATCAAACAATAAAATATGAAAATACAAAGGTACAAGAAAGAAATTCTGATGGGATGCCTGGGTGATACAGCAGTTAAGGATCTGCCTTCGGCTCAGGTCGTGATCCTGGAATCCCGGGATCGAGTCCCACATCCAGCTCCCTGTTTTTCCTTCTGCTTATGTCTCTGCCTCTGTCTCTCATGAATAAATAAATAAAATCTTTTAAAAAAAATTCTGATGACAGAAACAATGCCAAAGATCTAAAAGAGAACTGCTATTCCGATTTAAATACATTACAGAAAACAGGTACGCTGTTAGATACCTTGAAACTCACATTCAGCATATTCTTAGATTTACCTACATTGATGCTTCTATGGAATTATTTCATTTCTATCTGCTCTTTAGTATTTTACTGCATAATACAGCTTATTTACTCATTCTCCTAACTATGACCATTAAAAATTGTATGTCTTGTACATACTTCCCTGTGCATATAAAAAATAATTTTCTTATATTCTACCTCTGCCATTTTTCACATGGGCTGTTTTGTTCCTATTTATTTGCAGAGTTTCTCTATAAATTCTACAAACTAAACCTTTGTTCCTTGTAGGTATAACGTCTCTTAGGTCTGTACTCGTTTTTTCACAATGTTTACTGTACCTGAGAGAAGTTTTTAGACGAAAAACTAATGTAATCAAATACATCAATATTTTCCTATTTGACTTGTGCTCCTTTTTTGTTTTGTTTTGTTTTTTTTAAGAAATTCTCTTCAAGACGCCTGGGTGGCTCAGCAGTTGAGTGTCTGCCTTTGGCTCAGGGTGTGATCCTGGAGTCCCGGGATCAAGTCCCATATTAGGCCCCCTGTAGGGAGCCTGCTTCTCCCCTCTGCCTATGTCTCTGCCTCTCTGTGTGTGTCTCTCTTGAATAAATAAGTAAATGTTTAAAAAAAAAAAAAGAAAAAGAAAAATTCTCCTCCACAATGAGATTTCGATGTTGCTTTATAATTTCAAATAAAAATGTAAAGATTTGTTTTTCGGATGTAGATCTTTATTCCATCTGTAATTTATTTTTATGTATCGTGTAAAATAATTATATTATTTTCCATATAGTTATTTTTTTTTAAGATTCTATTTATGTATCCATGAGAGAGAGAGAGAGAGGCAGAGACACAGGAAGAGGGATAAGCAGGCTCCACGCAGGAAGCTCAACCCGCGTCTCCAGGACCACACTCTGGGCTGAAGGCGGTGCTAAACCGATGCCCACCCTGGCTGCCCTTCCATATGGTTATTAACCGTCTTAAAACCAGTCATTAAATAATCCATTATTCCCTCGAGGGACCTATAATACCCATACTCTCAAGTTTCTATATAACTCTGCATCCATTTGTAAATTCTCCATTACTTCCATATATCCCTTTGTCTATTAACTGCCTCACTACAAATAATTATAGAAGCAGTGTCTTAACACCAGGTGGAAGAATAAGTTCCCACTTTCTATTCCTCTTCAAAAATGGTTAGCTATTATTGGCCATTTGCTCTTCAGTGTGATTTTTTTTTTTTTAGGTTTATTTATTTACTCATGAGAGATACAGAGAGAGAGGCAGAGACACAGGCAGAGGGAAAAACTGGCTGCCCATTGGGAGACTGACAGGGGACTCAATCCCAGGACCCAGGGATCACACCCTCAGCCTAAGGCAGACCCTCAAAACACTGAGGCACCAGACACCCTTTCAATATGAATTTTAAAATCAGTTTGGCAAATCAACCACAAACATTCAAATCTTCTATTTTGACTGGATTATCTAGTAGTATGCAGAAATCTGACATCATGATACTGAGTCTTCAATCCCATAAATATAATAAATCACGCAGTATATTTAAGTCTTTATACTTTTTAGTCAATTATAATGATTTTCACCATAAAGCTGCATATTTTTGTGAAATTCTAAACAGCTCAAGTCTTTGTTAAAGCTACAAATTAATTAAAGTATACCAACAGCTTTTCATATATTGAACTTACATGTAGCAATCTTGCAGACTTTTATTTGTTCTAGAAATTTAACTGTATGTGGCTTTGTGTCTTCTGCAGTTATATGCAAATAAGTTCAGTTTATTTCTTCTTTCTAGTCCTTATATCTTTTATTTATCTCACTTTATTCCACTAACTTAAGACCTTTAATTAATGCTGATTAGAAATGACAGTGTTAAAAAAAAAAATGGCAGTGTTGCCTTTTTCCTGAGTAAAAGCATTCCTAAACTTCAAAGAAAAGACTTCAACATTTCACCATTTAGTATCTCACATAACCTAATCACATTAAGGAAGTTTCTTTCTATTTCAAATCTGCTAAGAAGTTTTATCATAAATTACACTGAAATTTATCAATCTTTTTCTATATATTTTTTCTTTGATCTGTTAATTTACATAAATATCTTAGTTTGTTAAGATTTTCTCATTTAACCCACACTTATATTCCTAAAATAAAGCCAATTTGCTTATTCTTAACATTAGTTTACACTATTCCAAACGTTATTATGTTCAATTTATGTGATTATAACTTTAAGTTAGTCTATTTTTCTTACTTGCTTGGTTTTGTCTAGTTTCCCTATGAAGATTATATTCCACTCATACAGTGAATTGTGGGACATTCTTTCCTTTTCTATAATCTGAAAAAGTTTGCTTGTTATTAGGATTGTGATGCTATTTAAACGATTAGTAGATATCTCCTGATATTCAGGTTAAGTTCCTGTTTGTGTTTTACTGTTGTTGCTCTTATCATGGCTGCTATTGTTGTTTGGGAGGAAGAGATTTTATTCATTGTATGGATAGAGTATTTAAAACCAATTAGAATTCTTTTGCTGGTTAAAGGTTACTCAAGATTTTCTCTGGAGACAAATTTGAAGTTATATTTTCTAGAAATTTCTTTTACCTAATTCCAAGAATGTTACCATAAAATATTCTTCATGGAATTATCTTTTTATCTTTTTAATGTCTGCCATTCCCATTTCATTCTAAAAGTGTATATTGATACCATCTCCTTTTTCTGATTCAACTTGCCAAGGATTTGCTTAATATTTTTCAAATTGCAAGGTTTGAGTTTTTATGAAATGTCATTATATTTTGTTTCATTGAATTCTGTACTTCATTCTTTTCTTCCTTACATATTCTCTATATTCAGGTATTTTTATAACTTCTTGAATTAGACACTTAATAAAATTAGATTTAAAAAATATTTTATGTCATATCCCACATTTTAATACGTATCAATTATCAGTTCTAAATATCTTATAATTGTAAATATGATTTATTCTTTTGACAGATTAATTGTGGTTGCTGTAAGTCTGTTTTTGTTTAAAATCTTCAATATTCTTACAAAATGCTCATCTACTTAATTTACAATCACCAGAAAAAGTGTTAAAATGGCCCATCAAATTGTGAGTTTCTTTCTCCTTAATATTCTTTCAATATAAATACATTATATATTTGACCCTATGTACATGCAAGTTTGAATATCTTCCTGAGATTAAATCCTTTATCCTTCTACAAATACCTTCTTTACCCAGTAAAGACTATTACATCTAATATCAGTACAAGCTGCTTCAGTTTTCTTTCAGTTAGAACATTCCTGGCAATCTTTTTTCCATCTTTTTAAAAGCTCTGAATCTTTTGTGACAGTATTTTGTTCTTATCTCTTATTGAACAGCTGGATTATTTTCAATCAAATCCGACAATCTGTTTTAAGTAGTAAACTTAAACCATTTACATTTATTGTAATTCTTCCTTTATTGTAATTCTGAAAAATGTAATACGAATATTTCAAGTTAGAAGTTAATCAGTAGCTCTATAATCCTGCTCACCAACAAGATTAGATCACTCATTAACTCCATTAAGCCACTCCTTTTTTTTTTTTAAGATCTTATTTATTTATTCATGACAGACACAGAGAGTCAGAGACAAAGGCAGTGTGAGAAGCAGGCTCCCCATAGGAAGCCTAATGCAGGACTTGATCCCAAGACCCCGGGATCACAACCTCAGCCAAAGGCAGACGCTCAACCACTAAGCCACCCAGGCATCCCTCCATTAAGCCATTTAATCCTATATGTTATTTGTAACCAGTAGTTCAGGACCATTTTGTTAACATCTCTTTAAATAATTGTTATAATTATTATTGTTACTATTTTCTTATAGATCAGTTCTTATTTAAAGCATTTCTTCACCATTATTTCTTCTTCTTTCATTCAATTTCCATTCCAGTAGGAATCTAATGACAAGTGAATATTTAAAGTCAATTTCACTCAAATTGAATATGCAACTACACACACATATACACACAAATGCACAATTATTTTATCATAGCACTTCAGAAATACAGTTCCATTATCTTCTGGCATCTATCCTTGCTACTGAGAAGTGAACAATCAGTTTAATCACTATTCCTTGGTGAGAGGGGTCTACACCTTTTCCTGCTGGGTGCTTTTAGATTATTTCTGGTTTGGCAATCTATAAATTCTCCAGGATGTTCCTGGACTGGGATTTATTTTTATTTATTCCTTTCATGACACTTTTGCTACCTAACTCATAAATTCAGGCTTTTCATCAGTTCTGGGACATTTTAAGCAAATTTCTATTTAAACAATTCTTCTCCATTTTCTGTTCTGAAATCACTACTAAATATACCGGTCCTTTTCATTCTATTTTTCATGTCTCAATATATTTTATGTTCTTTATCTCACTTTATCTGTATACTTTCCTCTGCTATGTCTCTCAGATCTCTAAATATCTTTTACAATCAACAGAGATCTTAATTTCAATGACCATTTCTCATTTCTACTTTTTCCCTAAACTTCTCCTTTCATGTATCTAGCTATCATGTTTTTAACTCTTGTTTTTATGGGTTTGATCTCTTTAAGCATAGGTGATCTTTCATTCCTTTAAGGGCATTATTTTTATCTAATAAATATATTAACTGAATTTTTAAAGCTATTTGCAGTATCTGGCTTTCAGCACTAATGAACTATTTCCTTTAAGAGTTTGGAAATATTATGAGGTCATCTTCATTGAAGCATTATTTCTGTGAATGTCATGTATCTGTAAACTTAGATCGTATCTTGCCAGAAAGGTGTTCAATTTGCACAGATCTTTATACTGCTGTGTGGCCCCTCTCTCTAACCTCTCTCTTTTCTCTCTTTGACAGAAACACTCATTTCCAACTGTTTCCTGGAGAGTTAGAAAGAAAGAGACACACAAACACACATCTTGAGTAATATCACCCAGGGAAGAAACACTATCATCAACATATTCTTTGACTACAAATTAGGAGAGACTTCCCTTTTAATTTCATCCCACTTCTCCATCTACACTACTACTGTCTTTCACTTAAGGCTCTAATTGGTTTTAGCATCTCCTGACATAAAGTTATATGACAGCATCTAAGTAGCTATCACTCCCAAAACATATCCTATACAAAACTGAGTTATTACAGATATTTTATCACATCAACTACACCTAATTAGTAATTGTAAGTGCACCATATTTAACATAACTAATATTAATAAAACAGATTCTCAAAAACTAAGGTTAAAGAAGGAAAAAGTATATTTAGAACATAAGCACAAACTCTTAACCTTAATATTAAAGGACTTTAGACATATTTCAGTATATACTGCTACTTACCTTATGGGCAGGTACCAGATTTACCAAAACTGTATCCAAAAGCTCCTGAGATACTGTATCACCTTCACAAATAATAGAACTCATGAGGTCTACCATGTGCATATGAACTTTCTGATTGTGGCCATTGCTAAAATTTAAAACAGGTATTTTATTTACAGTGTACAGGATTTAATCATAACGTGGTACTGACAAACACTACACTTCCTAAAACATGATACTAGAATATTAATTAAATCGAATTCATGTATTTATTTAAAGCTTCCTTCTCTCCCAAATCTTATAGTATACAAAATATATTTTTAGAGTACATTTCCTGGATTACTATTCCCTAATTTTAGTCTGTTTCACAATCAAAAGTCACTAAATCAAGTATCATCTTTAGTTTTACCTTAAATTCAGAAATCAAATTGCTTTGTATTCTAATAGATAAAATTAAATATACAAAAACTATTTACATGAACTAAGGAGTAATATTCAATAAAAAGATAAAAATATAAAATACAAAAATATTTTTATATTGGCTATAGATTGCCTTATGCCACACTTTTGTATAACTTACAAAACTGATATTCTATTCATTTTTAAAAGTCTCTTAAAATAATGTTAATGACTTAAGTTACAACTCTTAGCCTTCCAAATATGCATAACAGTTTATGCATATTCGCCTATAAATTCTAAATTCTTTATATTTAAAAAAATGACATGCCTTGTAAAATAAACTTACTTTATAACTGAAAATAATGTTCTGTATAATTGCGTAAAAATTTCATTGCTATCTTCCAACTCAAAGCAAATGTTATACGACTTGACCCAAGCAATGTTCTAAAAATAAAAAAAATTAAAAAAAAAGTGAACACTTTAATTAGTGAAAATATACATACATAAAAACCAATTTAAAATGTCAGTCATTTCATGATATACTGCTTACCTCAAGTAAGTAAAAATACCTATTGAATTGTGGGCTCTTTGTATCTTCTAGCCCCTTCAACTGCCTTGTTATAAACATAAATATATCCTTCAAAAAAGAGAAACAAAGTATTATTTAGATTATGAATGCTAAATGAAAATATTCACTAACCTCCAAAAGCTAATTCAGCACTCATGTGTCTACCATGATAAATTGTAAAGAACCGGGAGGAAAAACTGTATTTGGCTGGAACTTTTTAAAAGCACCTAATCAGGGGCAGCCTGGGTGGTTCAGCGGTTTAGCGCCACCTTTGGTCCAAGGCCTGATCCTAGAGACCTGGGATCGAGTCCCGTGTCGGGCTTCGTGCATGGAGCCTGCTTCTCCCTCTGCCTGTGTCTCTGCCCCCCTCTCTCTCTCTCTCCCTCTCATGAATAAATAAAATCTTTTTTAAAAATAAATAATAAATAAAAAATAAAAGCACCTAATCATATAAAACCTTATTTGAAAACACTAAATACCTTATCACCCTTCACAGAAAAATAGTAAATAATTTACCATGATTTTAGCAAATGAAAAACTTTACCTTAAAGCAGGTTAAAAAACCAGACCCCAAAACTAGTAAATCAAAATTTATCTTATTATTAGTATAAAAGTTACATTAATAATGTCATTAGTATTACACAGTATTAACAAAGTTTATACTAATAATGTGATGAATGCTAATTAGGGTTTGCTGGAACAGCACTATAAAGGTAATTATCCATCAAAAACACAGTTTAGGAAGCTTAAAATTCCAAAATAAATCACCAGGTGAAAAGACAATGGATCACAGAGAATAAGAAATTTTAAAAAGACTTGTAGACATTAACTTGTCAAGCTTCCTACCTAATCATTATAATTACTTATTTTTTCCCCACCATTTCTCAATCTATCTCCATCTCTTGGATTTTGATTTTTTACTATGTCTTCCTTTAGTACCTGTACAGAGAAAGATTCAATGTCCATTTAGGGGAATTTTTATGGAGATGATGTTTTAAAAATTTTGGAAAAGGGTAAAATTATAAAAGCTAATTGTGCAAAGGAATCATGCTAATCAATCAATAAAATAATAAGGGTTGTATTTATTGAGAGAGAGAGAGAGCGAGCGCACGAGGGGGTGGGGTGCAGAGGAAGAAGTGGACTCCTTGCTGAGCATGGAGTCCAATGCAGAGCTCCATCCCAAGACGCTGGGATCATCACCTGAGCCAAAGGCAGACGAGCTTAACCAACCAATTCACCCAGATGCCCCCAACAAGAATATTTTTAAAAGAGAAAACATACAGTTAATTGCTGAGCTTTAAAAAAAAAAAAATACAATGAAAAGTACATCCTTCAAAAATGGTTACTTTGATAGTAGTACTGTACAAAATACATCTTCTGTGAATAAATCCTCCAAATGTGACAAAAAAAACAAACCCAAACACACCATGTGCCATAATAACTACCCAGAGACAAATAACAGTCACCCATTTATAACATCTCCAATGATCACTGATCTACATATGAAGACAGGAATATACAAAGGGTTTTCTGATGATAACAATTTTGACACTGGAAAATGAGGATCAAAAGTGTCAGTTTTCTATGACTGCTACTGCAGACAAAGAAAAACACAAACTTTATACTAATCAATAATGAAAACTACTCCACAAATATTTAGAGAATACCCTGGAAATGAATAATTTTTAAGTACCACCCCAATAAAAGAAAAGAGGCATTTAAAGAAGACCAAAAAATTTGACCAAAGTAAGATACTTTAAATTTTTCAGCTATGGAATAATCCAAAAAGACTCCAATTTAATCTCAGTTCCTCAATATTCTTCTTATAAATTGTCCTATTATAAATAGAACAGATGTGTAACTATTCTTTTGGGAGGGCTTTTCACTACTCCAAAGCCCTGAGATAGGTCACTGATTATGAAAACTGAGAAATCCACAAGAGGTAGAAGAAACCTGTAGCGGCACTCTTCAGTTAGGCCTTCCTCTTCATAAGAATGTCAATAAGACACTGGTAAGGAACAGCCCACAGCCCATCTCCAAATTAGAGGTTTATAATTAAAAAGCACAATATGCACCCTGGTACACAGCTGCATATACCACCTCATGTTACCTACTTAAACCTCTGACCATTCTCAAATTTAACAGTTCAAGTCCACCTTTAAATAACAAATATTGTCTCTATCCTGAGATTCTTTACCAATCAAAATATAAAATAATCATGCCCAGTTTGGGTATTCCACACTAGAATTTTGGCAGACTTGCTCAAGTGAGGTTTCTCACTCCCAATTATTAGGGATCATATCCTGATATGACCCTTTTTCACCACTGTAAATCCAGTTCCTGACACATAATTAACATCAATACTTGTTAAATAAAGTAAAACTAAATTACCCATAATTTTCTCCACACTGGTATTAATATTAAGGAGATTAATATCTCCTTCTCTAACTCAATTTCCACAATTATCTTTTATTACTATTGGTTTTTCTAGGCTTCTAACCTGCTTTTATTCAGTATCTTTTTGCACAGCTCTAGTTATTTTACATGTTCTTAACAGTTGGATTAATCAAGCTATTCTCCTTTTTTCATTTTTTTAAAGATTTTCCATTCATATAACTTTACTTAGAACTACTTCAACCCAGTAGGTGTCTTTTCTACCTTTTTATTAAAATTGTGTTCACTGTATTTTCTTCCAAATAATTCACATCACACCTTCCATTAAACTAATTAGAATTCATATAGTATAAATTCAGACTTATACTACCTACTATGTTTTAAATAATGAACATGGTCTTTAGTATGGGCGTTCAAAAGGGAAAACGAAGTGTATCCCCAAGTGTTACTGAAAGAAAACTAAAAATAACAAAGAAGTATAGAATACACTGTACTAATCTCCTTCTTATCCTAAAGATTCAAAATTGTTTTACAAAAGTACATACTAAATGGGAGGGTGGGGGAGTTCTTTAAAAAAGGAAGAAGAAAGAAGAAGAAAGAAGAGAGAAGAAAGAAGAAGTTGTTGTTTAACAATCCAAAGAAATTATCTAAATACTTTAACTCCCATTTTAGTTAGAAAGATAAATGAGAGTATCAGTCAATCTTGGAAGTTCTTTAAATCAGTACTTGCCTTTAGTTTATCAGGGGATGTATAAGGAGCTTCAGGAGCATAAATCCTGAAAATATCAGCAAGGCAGCAGGCTACCAGTAAGCGAACATCTTTGTCAGGATGCTTGAGAAAAAAATCTGAAGCAAGATGTAAAGCTAGGTTTAAATAAAGCTCCTTTTCTTCTTCAGAGTCCTGGTCCATATCCATGAAAGTTTTCACAACCATCTATACAAAAACAAAATAATGAAATAATGAAATCCTTCATCCAAATAAACAGTCATCTGAAATAACTATTAATTGCAAAGATTAACTTCCATATACATAATATACACTAGTTTCCTTTTTCCTCTGAAAGTCTCTGAGAGAACGAGATCTTTCTGAAACTACATTAAAAATAATTTTTCTGGGCAGCCCCGGTGGCACAGCAGTTTAGCGTCACCTGCAGCCCGGGATGTGATCATGGAGACCTGGGATCGAGTCCCACATCAGGCTCCCTACACGGAGCCTACTGCTCTCTCTGCCTGTGTCTCTGCGCCCCTCTCTCTGTGTCTCTCATAAATAAATAAGTAAATAAATAAGTAAGTAAATTAAATAAATAAATAAATAAATAAATAAATAAATAAATAAATAAAATCTTTGAAATAATAATAATTTTTCTTTAAAGACTGAAATACTTATCATGTACCCATCATACCTGCTAACAAGATAAAAGTTTAGAACTAGCCTTGCATGGTGTTTCTGGTCTCACTTTTACTCCTTCTTAAAAAGAACACCCCCTTTTTTATAATATACCTACTCCTTTTATTATACTTCTAAAGAAAAATACTAGGAAAAGAAAAAGCTTATTTTTCCATCTAAGCCATAAACCACTCCAGATACATGATTTGTATATTCAGTTAAATAAAAAAGAATAAAGGTTTAAGAAAGGATGATGAAAATATATTCCTGAAAGTTAAAAAGCTACCTCCAAATAACTACAATAGCATCCAACAAAATATTTCTTGTGCCATGGTAAAAGAGAACATGACATGGATAGTTTATTAGTAGGACTCAATAGTATGTATGGAGTAAACAGAAAGAACCTATAGGAAATGGTTTTTTTCAAAAACATTTACATAAAAGTAGTAGGACAGAAATAAAAATGCCGAGGAACAGTACCATCTGAATTCTAAAAAGAGCTTTTTCTAATTTCAGTATTATCATGAACCCTCAGCCCATATTATTCTTGCCCCAAATGAACTTTAAACTGCCTAACTTGACTGGAACACACATTTAAATAAAACACCAATGGAAAGGTGACCATTTGGTATCCACTAGATGGTGCTGCAAATACTAATCAACAAGTAGGGCTGGCCATCATCAATATTTATGACTTGGTCCTTGAAAAATACAAAGATTTCTATTTCTATAGAGCTAGATTTCTGAGTAATAAATTCTCCAGTGTCTTCCTGGGAAACAGTGTTCCTCACAGGGCAGATCCTCAGTTCTACTATGCCAGATGCCAGAACCAACAGTAGACTAATCCTTCCAGTCTGGCACTATAATTAGTATAAGGATACAAAGTTCAAGTCTACTAACTTTTTTATTTTATTACTTTGAAATATATCCTTTGATGGCATATGCATATCATGAAAAAAGGCAAGGAAAAAACTCACAAAAGGTTCAGTATATTTTGAATAGAATGTTATAGGAAACTCTACAAATTATATAAACAATAACACCTTACATATTAGCAAATTGTTTTAATTTATAAAATTCAGACCTATACTTGTACATATCAAAAATTACTGTTAGCTTACATTAAAATCTTTTTATATTTCTCTAAGAAGGTTGCTAAAAATAGTGGGTAAGTATAAATTAGGAAAATAAATGAAGAAAAAGTATATTAACTAGATCACTGCTGAGCATAAATGTCCAAAAATAATGAAAACATACTACAAACACTAAATGTGAACATTGGAAACCATTCCACCAAAACTAACAACAAAGTTTACTCAAGGGCTAGATAATGAAAATTTCTCAAAACTGTCTGCAATTCAAATGGTGTTATTATTTCTTAAAAAACAAAACAAAAAACCCCACTTAATTTCTCATGCATATGTCATCTATTAAGGAAGATAACTGAGAAAATACCTCTAAAAGACAGTAAATGTTAATCAACTTATAGGTACAGTTTCTAACATTAGTTTCTTAGCAAACGACAGAGATATTTACCTATCACTGCTGAAATATAAACTAATCCGAAGAAATGTATTCACTTCTCTTAAAAAAATCAATAGGTGAAAAGAATGTAGATACAGAGAAAAAGGAAAGTGTCACATATAAAGGATTTGTAGCTTCACTATTTTTAACAAAATATATGTAAGTTCCTAGCACATACTGTTAATTTTAATCTGCTCAAAGACGTCTTTTCCTTTGAATAATAAAAAAAAATAAAATCTGGTATCTGACATTCTAATACTTTATACACAAAGTTGTAAGACTAATGCTTTACGTGAAATTGATGAGTATTCAGGTCCTCTTCTTCTAATAAAAATAAACCATGTAGTAAGAGCTATAAAAGAGTACTTTCCTTCAAAGCTCCTGGGTCTTCAATGATTAAATAAGGCAAGTTTTCCAGTCTTGAAATATAGACAAATAGTAACATATCAAGCAACATAAATGTCTAGATAGATACAATCCAGAAGGGAAAAAAATGCTCAAAAATAACAAACAACTAGCTGATAAATCAGCTTAGCATTCTTCTTGGCCATTCTGTTCTTTTAACCATTTTACAATCACATGCACCATCACTGCTCTGAAAAAAGGTAAAATATTGTTCAAACACATATAAGGAGACTAGCTATACAGTGACCACTTCATCTATGGAAATTCACCTTCAATCTTTTTTCACTGCTGCATGTCAGAAGCAGAGAGAAGCCGAAAGTAAAACTCTTTAACCTACAGCCAAAATAACTTACAGGTAAGTTAAATACAGCCTAATGCTCAGTACAGAGACTTAAAACTTCCTTTCTTAATTAAAGAAATTATTTTTTGTAAAATGATGACATATAGGGCAAAGGACAACTTTATACAGACAACCATGAATTTAATAAGAGTACTACAGATTTATTCTTTATATCCAAGTTTAGGAGGCCCTAGAAAAATCTAACCTTCACCCTTCCAGTTGCTCTTCCGTTAACAGTAGCTAAGGAAACCCTACATGTCTTTACCTACTTCCACTCTCCTTGATCCTTTCCCTGCCATTTTTAGCTTCCATTTGCTTTTTTAAGGTGTCCTAACAAAATACAGCCCTACATGATTTCCCCAGGTAGCCCCTCCACTCTAAACAGATGTCCTATAAAACATAACACAAATTTTACTCACCTTTAACCGTCTCACCATCTCCTCTTTAGATATTTTATCTGAGATTTCCTTGACACCAGGAGGATAAGTAATTTTTCCATCATTGGTTCTTGTCTTTGAATGAGCCATGATGGAAATATTTTTACCCCTAAAACAAGAAAACTATTAGATGCAAACCAAAAAACAGGCAAAAACAAAATTAATACTAAACATGAAAAGTAACCTGTCCCATCACCAAATAATTTATAACTAATTCCTAATTTATAGTAGTTCACTTATTAGTGAAAAGCATTTGATTAAGCATTTCCTCAATTTTTTTCAATTATATTTATTGTATTTTCACTTCCATTTTTACTAGTAGCAAACTGGGTTATCTGCACTAACTCTCCAACTACAAAAAGTATAAATAACAGAAAAAAAAATCCAAAATAAACATTTTTTAAAGCACCACAAATTACTTGTCCCAAATAAAAGAGGAATCCAGTGACATAAATGGAGCACTGGAGCATTATATTCATTTATGCCCTGAGGGCATTGGCAAACCCTGACAAATCTGGAGTTCAGTTTTGGTGTCTTATGAAGCAAAGGGGACAGAATCTCAACCTGTCAACCAAGATGGAACATCAAATAAGAGACCCTCCTGACATCAATGTGCAATATCACCCCATCTCCAAAAAGGTAACACCGAGAGATTAGTCAGAAATCAACATGTGCCCATGATCCCATCAACAGCCACAGGGGAAAGCAGAGAAAGCTGCCTTGGCACTAAGCAGAGCAACATAATAATAGATACAGCTAATTAGTTTTTGCCATGGTCCTGCACATTTGCTATGGTTCACATTACCTAAGTTGTCCAGAGAACCTCAACACATGAATGTAGTGACCCTTGGCTGGCAGTACCACCAAGAACCTAAAGTAAGCAAAATTCTACCCTCAAAGAATACTAATCATGAGGTTTCTAGGACAATGAATTTTACCAAGTCAAAAATAATCAAACACCTAAGGAAACATGATACCATCAGCAAGAATCAGCAGAAATACCAGGCACCAACACAGGACACACAAAGACTTTAGATATTACAATTCTCAAACAGATTACAAAACTACTATATTTAATGCTTTTAAGAAATAAAACTCTAACCCAAGGAATAAATAAACCGGAACAAAGAGCAGAATTTCTAAAAATGAAAAATACAAAAACTGAAAATTAAAAACTCAATGGACAAGCTTATTAGCAAAAAATAAAAAGCTATTAGAATTAGTTAAGTGCAAGAGAAATTATAAGAACATAGAGAAGAAAAGTTTACCTTATGACTCATGGGAGTATCAAAAGAAAAATGAAAGCAAAGGCTTCTGAGTTGAACAGCATAAAATATCAATCTATAAATTCAAGAAGCCAAACAGAATTAAACTCAAAATAAGAAGAACTGTAGAAAACAAACAAAACCTTAAAGTAATTGTATTACCTTGGAAGGAACAGTATTTAAACTAATAAGTGGTTTCTCAACAGCATAATATAAGCCAAAAGACAGGAAAATGTCATCCCCAATAAGAGGAAAAATATATAACTGCAAAGCTAAAGTTTACATCCAATGAATATAATTTTCAAGAATAGGATGAAAATACAAATTAGCCAAGCAAAAATTGGAAACTATAGGTAAACATATATAGCACTTACAACACCACTTAGCACATACTACATACTTTACACTATACATATATGATATACAAGATCGGGTTAAAAAAAAAACAAGATCTTAAAATTTCAATATAAAGAGCTTAATTTTTTTTTTTTTAAAAGTATGGATATGAGACACTGAAAGCAAAAGGATGGGAAAAAATACTATGCAGACACTAAATCCAATTACAAAATGGGCAAAAAAACATAGACATTTGAAGGAAATTCAAATGGCAAATAAGCATACGAAAAAATATTCAACACCATTAATCTTTAGGGAAAGACAAAGCCACAATGAGATATCATTATATACTATTAGACTGGCTAAAACAGACAACAGAAATAATTTCAACTGTAGGCAAGGATGTGAAGAAACTGAATCTAGACACTGCTGGTAGAAATGTAAAATAGTACAATCATATTTGAAAATCATCTGGCAGTCTGTCATAATACTGAATATGTACTTACCATACAAACCAGCCATTGCACCCCTGGGAATTTTTCCCAAGAAATTAGTTTGTGTTCATGCAAATCTGTACAAGAGTATTTGTAAGAGCTTTATTCATATAGGCCAAAACTGGAAGCAATCCAAAGCCCTTCAATGAATGAATGGTTAAACAAACTCTGATAGATCCACACAATGCACTACTACTCAGCAATAAAAAGGACTGATTGATACATGCAATAACTTATTGTCATTATACTTATTGAAAGAGCCAGTCTCAAAAGATTATGTGTATATGGTTTCATTAATTTAACATTCTCAAAATACAAAACTACAGATATGGAGAACAGATGAATAGTTACCAGGGTACAGAGATGAGACTAACAAGTAGCATTACAGAATTCCGTTATAATTCTGTGTCTTGACTATGATAGTAATGATATGAATCTATACTCAGGATCAGACTATACAGAAGATAGACTACATAAAGACAGAATATTGTGCAGAAACTTGAGAAAACAGAGTAAAATCAGTAATCTAATTAACAATATTATACCAATGTCAACTTTGATTTGTTATTGTACTAAAAGTTACATAATATGACACTACTGGCAAAAAATGAGTGAAGAGTTCACAGAATTCTATGTACTAATTTTACAACTTTATATCTACAATTATTTCAAAATAAAAAGGTTTAAAAGGAAACCAATCAATGTACTCCTATGGATAGCAAATAAATTTAAAAATATAATTTACATAGAAGATAATAAAGTATCTACAAGTTAAACAAAAGATGTACTTTTACAGAAAAAATCACAAAGCTTTACAGATAAAAATTAAAACTTAAATAAATCAAGACATATCGTGGACTATATTGGTTTCAAATACTACAAAGATAGCAGACCTTCCCAGTGAATAAATCTCAATTAAGCCCAGGTTTTGATTTTTAAAAGAAACATGGCAAATTTTTCTAAAACTTTATATTAAGTGTAAAAGGGCAAAAATAACAAGATACTTGAAGAAAAAAACTGTAAATGGGTTTGTTCTCAAATATTAAAACCCATTATAAAGCTAAAGTAATTTAGACATGTAGTACTGATGCAAAAAAAGAAAAAAAAATCAATGGGAAATATTAGCCTAGAAACATACCCTTCATGAGTGTTATATGTAAAATTTAATATGTGAAAACAGTGGCAGGGCACATCAGTAAAAAAAGATCAGAGAGAACAAAATAAAAAGTTCCAAATACTGTCTAATATTTTAACAATATTAAGTCTTCCAATCCATGAACATTGGATATCTTTCCATCTATTTGTGTCTTATTTCTTTCATCAAGGTATTGCAGTTTTCAGTATACAGGCCTTGGTAAAGTATTGTAAATACTTGGTAAGTAACTTTTTTTCTTTTTGATACTATTATGATGGAATCCTTTTAGTAATCTCCTTTTCAGATAGTTCATTGGTATATTTAAATATGTAACTGATTTTGGCATGCTGATTGTGTATCCTGCAACTTTAATAGAGTATTCTAAAAAAATTTTTGTAGAGTCTTTAAGAGTGTTTTCTACATAAAGATCATGTGATCTGTGAACAGGAAATTATACTTCCTTTCCATTTTGGATTCCTTTTATTTCTTGCCTTTACTTTATTGTCTAATTGCTCTAATTGTCTAACTTCCAGTACCATGGTCAATAAAGTGGCAAGAGTGGGCATCCTTGTCTTGTTCTTGATCTTAGAAGGCAACTTTCCATGTTCACCATTGAGAAATGCAAATCAGAACAAGGTATCACTTCACTCCTATTAGAATGGCCATTATCAAAAAAACAAAAGCAAACAAATGTTGACAAAGATGTGAAGAATAAAGAATTCTTGTACACTGTTGGTGGGAATGTAAAATGATACAGCCACTATGGAAAGCAGTATGGAGGTTCCTCAAAAAAATAAATATAGAACTATCATATAATCCAGTAATCCTGATCCTGGGTATATATCCAAAAAAACAAAAAAACAACAAAAAAAAAAGGAAATCTGTAACTTTAAGAGGTACTTGCACACTCATTTTCACTACAGTATTATTCATAATACCAAGATGTGGAAAGAACCCACATCATCAATAGATGAATGGATAAAGAAAAAGTGGCTTATACATACAATAGAACATTATTCCGGGTTAAAAAAGAATATCCTACCATTTGCAGTAACTTGGATGGACCTGGAAGACATTATGCTGAGTGAAATGTCAGTCACACAAGGGCAAATACATGATTTGCATGATTCCATTTATAGGAGTTATCTAAAATAGTCAAACTTATAGAAGCAGAACAGTGGCTGCCAGAAAATGAGAGTAGAAAATGGAGAGTTGTTATTCAATGGGCATAAAGTTATAGTTATACAATATGATTAGGTTCTGGAAATGTTCTATACGACAAAGCACCTACAGTTAATACAGTATTGTGCATTTAAGAATGTAAGAGTGTAGATTTCATGTTAAGTGTTCTTACAAAAAGGAAAAAAAAAAGCAAAAGGACAGAAGGAAACTTTTGGAAATAAAGCTATGCTTCCTGGAAATGATGCCTGTATGTTATAGCATCACAGGTGTTGTATATAGTATGTATGCAGTTTTTTTTTCTCTTTATCAGTTACAGTTCAATAAATCTATTTTAAAAAAAGAAAAGATTTTCAAACACCCTTTGGGAAGGAAAATGCTTTGCCCCACCTGCTGGAAAAAAAGAGGAGGGCAAGGCGGGAAGAGAAAAAATGACAACGATGATGGCAGTGGCCAGTTGGGCACTTAGATTTCCAAAAGGTATCTGAGCTTGAGACAGATTTGGGAATCCTCGGTAATAGTTAAAACCAGGGGCACAGATGAGAGCATTCAGTAAAATCTCGTAAAGTGAGGAGAGGTAAAAGAAGACCCATTTTTTAAGGAACAGGCAGGCAAAAAAGATGTTGCAAAGAAATTTGAAAATGATCAAAGAGGTATGGAGAAGATCCAGGTTATCTGGATCAGAAAGTAGGGGGTACACCAATTTTCAAGACAGGGAGTGGTCAACAGTACTAGACTCTGCAAAGAGGTCAAGAGAAAAAAACTAAAGAGAATCCATTCAGAGATTAACTGTAAACTAGTCTAAGGGATCTTACTGATGAAAATGTTCTAAATCTGAACTACAGTGATGAGTACACATCTCAGTAAATTTGCCTAAAAAAATCACTGATTTGGTACACTTGAAATAGTTAACTTTTAATAATGTTATATGTAAAGTTCAATAAAGTTAAAATTTTTTTTAATTTTTTCAAGTTCTGAGACACTTTAATACCTCTATAGAAAAAAAATGACATCATACCTTTATCTCATACCTTACACAAAATGAATTCCAGGTAAATTAGTGACCTAAAATATAAAAACTTTTAGAATAAAAAAAAAAAATTGTCAAGTGCCTGTTACTTGCATAACTCTTTAGCAGTGACTATAGGGCAAAATTAAGATGGATCTCAAATCTATTTTTAAAAATCCCCCTAAGTAATTAAATCACAATAAATTCTAAAATTATCCTAACAGAAATAACAAGCTTGGAAAATATAAGCTGAAAGAAACCCCACTTCTATAAGTGAATGGGAGTGAAGTGATAATATATAGAACAAAAAAGGACAGAGAAAACAGTTCAAAATATGTTACAAATCAAGAGAAGAAAGTTCAGAATTTGTTACTTAGGATCTAGAAGTGTGATTGAAGGAAAAGGTGGAAGGAAGTAAAGGGTGTTAAGGAGGAAAAGATAAGAGCCAACAAAGGGGCAGGTTTACTCAGTATGCACTTCAGCTTTTATAAATAAAAGTACTAGAAGTAGATATGAAATACCTCTGTGAACATATACAAGCTGTCTTCAGAATAGGACATATTTACTGTCCCTTGTCTACCAAGCAAACTCCATGTACCTTAAAGTCTCAAGTCTATAAGTCTATGTTTAAACTCACCCTCACTTCTCCAAGTAGAGCAAGGTTCCTTCCCTACAGCTAGAAAAACTCTGAATATATCATAATTAGCATTTATCATATATTTAGTAAACGTCTTATTCTATGTCTGTTTCTCTTACTAGGCTGTTAGCTCTATAAGCCAAGGATAGTATATCATTTTTAGGCTAGCATCCATTCCAGAGCTTACTCTGGAAATCCTTGCTGAATGAATGACCAGAACTATTCTGAAATGGTGGCTAAAACAGGCATTACAAAACAAATAGAGGAGAAATCAAGTATAGTAAAACCAGGCAGGAAACTTACAAAAATCCCAGATGAGAAGGAGCCAACTGCAGGCAATCATGGGAAAACAAGAAAATAGATTTGAAGATTTATGAATGATTTTAAGAAAAAAATCAGAAAAAAAAAGAGAAGTAAAAGGTGATTACAAGATTCAAAGCCTTTGTTCCTTGAAAGTCAATTACTTAAATATTTACTGAGAATTTACTTGGTATAATCTACTATGCTAACCACTAGGAATGCAGTAACAAGCAAATATATAAAATCTCTACCCTCATCATAATGGGACACAGGGAAAAAACAGAGAAAGAGATCAAGTCTTGGGGGAAAAAAATCTCATCTAGAAGGCAACTATAAATGTAGATCTGAAGTTTTAGAAAAAAATAAATAAAATCAAGGCCAGAAATATTTTAGGACCCTGCACAGCTCATGCTTTATGGGTTTACAAAATCAATTAAGAAAATGTATAGGATTAGCTGAGACACCAAGACTGAATTTGCAGGAAATATCTATACTGATACATGGAGGGGGATAGGAAGAAAAACGGAAGAGAGTCAAAAAGGTAGAAAAATGTTTTAAAAAACCTAGAAAAAAATGTTTGAAGGCAAAGGGGTGGCAGGCATACTGTGCTCATTATTTCAGAAATATGCACTGCTGAAACATACAAAATGACCTCAGCGAATACTCCCTTAGACTTGGCAAGGTGACTTTTAAGAAGGAAGTTTCTAGAGAATAATAGGAATAAACACCAAACTGCAACATAAGAGGAAAAAAAGGTATAAAGGAGAAAGAGAGAAAAGGAGCAATGCTAAGGAAGAAGGGAAGGTCTAGGAAATAAATAGGATCTTCAATTGCTATCAGAAATGAAAAATAAGAGTGATATATAGCTGCTCTTCTTCGGTTTAACAGACTATCAAAGAAATTATCTGACATAATTTATTGCAGCTCTGTGGAATTTCAATTATTCACATTTAAGGTAGGGTAGATACACTAAAAGTGAGAAAATAACTATACTTTAAAAAATAATTTATATAAAACTGACTAATGTCAGAATCCATTTTATATACTACATACACTATAGAACAAAGTACTAATTCTATTCTCTATTTAAAATATATTCATTTTTAGTTTCACCAATTTATACTAAAACCATAATCCAGAATTTCCCTTTCAAAGGGTAGTGTGAAACAAATACTTTCAGACAGCAGTTAATTTTACTGTATGCACTATGTATTATATTTACATTTTTATGTCCAGTATGATCAATAAGTAAAATACAAGAAAATTTTCTAATAGTAAATAGCTTGTACAATCTCTGAATAAATTCAAATAAAAACGATCGTTAATTAAAGGAAATGTATCAGTATTTTTTAAAAATCATACTGATGTGCTAGGAAGAAAAAAAAAAATCAATGAAATCAGCATTCTTCATTCTGATATTATCAGATGTAAATAAATGTTAAGTTGAAATAAGACTGAAGTAAAAATATTTAAGATCCTTTCAGTGAATGGAAAAGAAGAGCAAGGGTAAGAGCAATAGGAATAATCATTTTTTAATCGATCCAAGAAGAGATAAAGACAGGCATCTGTCATTTTCATGATGATTTTTCTTAAAAATCCCGTATGTAACACGCTCAGGGTCACATATCAAATCAAACTACTACTAGAATCTCTACTTGGCCATGTTTATTAAAAAAATATTTTTCCTCCTGGGATTTGACACAGATAAAGATGGAATTAGAATGAAAGATTTGTGAAGAGCCTGGTAACTGCAAAAGGCAGTCTTCCCACAACACGTACCTCTTATAACCAGCAGATGGTGCCCTCCATAAAGACAACCCTTCCAGTACACAGTCATTAGGGAGAATAAGTCAGGCTTATCTTAGGCCAGAGACAATTAAAAAGCTGTTGTAAGTATTTCCTAAGAGAATAAAAGACTAAATAAATTATGTTAATTTTCCCTAAGTATATAACCTTAAGGCCACGTTTACATATTTTCCATCTATTCAACAAAAAGCTGTTTTCCATATACAGTGTCACCACTAAGCCACCATGCAATTTGAATTCATCTGTTTTAACTCGAATTAAGTGTATTTAATAGTTACCTTTCTGAGTTCTGGTAAAACAAAATAATTTTCAATGGTTTAGGAAGTCCTTTTAGAAAGCAAATTCATTCTGTTCATATTTTTGGCAATGTCTATTTATAAAAGGTTAAATGTATTTCTTGCCTAGGTCCTTTTAGGACCATCAATCTTACAGAAGGGAGTAAAGTTAAACTTAACTGGTTCAAACAGAGAAAGAGCCCCAGGCCGTAGAACATCTCAACTAGCACCAGTTTCTAACTAACGGTACAGAAAGTACTGTTAAATCTCTTTAAACAGTATTTTTTACATTTATAATGATAGTATCTCTCATTTATTGAATGACTGGTACTTCTCTAGTCAGTTATCAGATGAATGTCCCATTCAGTGGGGGGATAAAATTATGTATTCCTCTATGCATATCAAACCTCATGCACACATTCTTGCACAACCCCCCATTCTTAATAAATTTGCCTCAATTGCAATTGAGAAAATAGAAGCTCTAACAAACAGGAATTTCCCTCAGTCTCCCATCACTAATCTACTGGCCCACCTAGTACATTTATAGCAACTCTCATTCCCTCCTGTTATTATAAAATATGTTAGTCTTATATAAAAAACTAATCCCTTCACAGGTACACAAAATCTCATCATCTACAGATGTATCAAAGACTCACTTCACTAGTTGTCTCGCCTTCCCTCTGCATCAGCATCTTCAGTGTCTAGTAGATCCCTTCTCTAGCACCCAATATACTGTTCTTGAATGGAAGGAATACTATAGCACACTTGCTTAGACCAGTCTTCTCTCAAATTATCCTCACAGCCAACCTTCTCAAAAAGTGTATTTTCTACCTTCACATCTTCAGTTTCCATTTACTTTTCACACTATAACAATCCTTTTTCCATCACCCGCCAATAATGCTTTTGCCATAATTATTATAGTGGACTTCAAAAACAGTAACAGATTTTTCCCTTCTCTATTATCTACACCCTTGCAATGTGACTTTGTTGCTCCTCCAATCAAAAGGAGTGTTTTTCCCATCCTTGAATCTGAAATGATCTTATGACTTGATCCAACAGGGCATCTGGCAAGCTTAGTAAGTGTTTCTGCCTTTGAGGTTACTGACTTGCTGCTCTTGGAACTCTACTGAACATGTGCACAAGCCCAGAAATTATCCCACTGGAAAATCAGAGTCCCCATTTTTCTTGTCATGATCATGATGAGCAAGTCAGACCCAGGCAAACTAGCAGGTGATCACCATGTAGATTCATGAGGAAGCCCAGGTAAGAGGTCACTAAAGCTGACCCAGATGAGTAGAACTGTCCAGCTACTGCCCAGCTAAACCAAACTCAATTATCAACCTGCAGAATCAGGAGCCACATAAATGGTGGTTGTTTTAAGCTGTTATGTTTTGGGGTGAGTCATCATGCAATGAAAGCTAACCAAAAGTCATCGACTTCCACGTTGTTGAATCAAATGAACACTTTTCTAATCCTTACTTAATTACTCAGCAGTATGAAACCCAGTTGATGGAATCCTCCTCCCTTGAAACATTGTTTTCCTTTGGTTTCTATTCCACTTTACCTCTTCCTGATTTTCCTCCCACCTTACTGGTCACTCTGGTCTTTGTTGTTTCCTTCTCTACCCAGTCTCTAAATATTAGTAATTCATGAAAACTCAATTCCAACCCTTTTATTCACTTTTTTTATTAAGTAGGCTCCATGCCCAGCATGAGCTCAATGCAGGGCTTGAACTGACAATCCTGAAATCAAGACCTGAGCTGAGATCAACAATCGGGTACTTAACCAACTGAGCAACCCAGCCACCTTTATTCACTTTTTAATCTATATTTTTTCTCCAGAGTTTTGCCTTAAGTTTTTTTAAAACCTACACACACACACACACACACACACACACACACACAAACCTACACTTTAAAGACTTTAAAGTAACACATACCCTACCAATAGATCTCTTATGAACACTAGTCCATCTACACAACTAGTTAACATTTCCACTTGGTTTACTGAGAAAGGCATGCTGAACTTAAAATCCCCAAAACTAAACAACAAACTATCTCCCAACTTCTTCCCCCTCCAAAATAACCTTCTTTCTCCTATCTTCTCTCTGTATATGGTACAATAGGGTATCCAAATTGTTCCTCCCAGAAAACTGGGGGAGTGGCCCCTTCAACATTTAAAAGTAACCAAGTCCTGTAAATGCTACCTGCTAAATATAAATTAAACCTACCTTCATTTGGCCATCATTTCACCACAACCTTATCTAAGCCACCTCCATTCATTCTTCATATAGCAGCCAGAATGATCTAAGGTACACTAACGTCTTCATATCACTGCCTTACTTAAAATTCTTAAAAGAGGTTTCTAGTGCCCTTAGAGTTAAGTTCTAAATATACTATCCTGACCACTTTAATCACTATACTCCTGTCACACCTCTATTTTTTAAAGGCTCCAAATCAAGATCCATCTGTCTCAGTCTGTAATATTCTTTCTCTTCAAAAACTTTTTCCTCCTGTCATCCCTTCTCCTCATGCCTGGCTAACACTGATTTTTCAGTCTCACATGTCAATCCTCAGGTATGCTTTCCTGAGTCTACCCAAACTAAATTAAATCTCTATTACATGCTCTCAACATCACTCCTGTACTTTTCCTTCAAAGAATTTATCATAATTATAGGTGTTCATCCTTTAATGTCTGTATCTCCTTTTGAACTTTTATGAACTATATGGAACAAGAATCCAATTCTGTTCACTGCTGTATACCTAAGTGCATAATACAATGATGGACAAAAAAGCAAGAGCTCAACAAATATTCCTAATTATGAAATGAACTACATAATTAAACACATTTTATAAATGAGGAAACTGAGGATCAAAGAAATTAACTGTGCCGAAGTTATCCAGCAATTATACTGGAACTAATCCATACCTGATTCCCAAAGCCAATTCCCTTAACCAAATGGTTCCCAATCTTTGGAGCACAACTGAATTCCCTAATACTCAGGCCCAAACACCTGCACTTAAAAAAGGTTCCATGAGGATTTTTATATGAAAAGTTAAGTAACAATGCATCTTAATAGCCAAAAACTTAACCCAAATATCTATTGATGAATGGATAAACAAAATGTGGTATATCCACACAATGGAAAAACTAGGAATAGAAAGGAACAAAGTACAGCTATATGATACAACATTGATGAACCTCAAAAACATTCTCCAAATAAGATACATCAGACACAAAAACTACATACTGCATAGATTACATTTACATGAAGCATCCATAAAAAGCAAATAGATGAGTTGTCAGCAGGGATTGAGGATGAGGAAGTTGTTCACACAAATGGACACCAATAATCTTTGGACAACAATGGTTATATACTCTAAACTTACTAAAAATCATTGACTTATATACATACAATGGGTATTTTAAAGAAAACACAAAACAATTCATTCCATCAGATGGTAGAGAAAATTATCACTACTTCTGTGGAAGACAAAATGGCGAGGTGTGGATTCTAGGATTCAAAGCAGAGGAAACACTGAGCAATGAGAAGCACAGAAATACGCTAGCTCTAAAACAAAACAAAACCCCAAGTACAGGTATCTTTTATATGTGCCTTTTTAGAAAAATCTCACATTCTGTAAAATCACACCCTTCAAAATAATGGATAAAGCAGAATTATTAGTAAAACAACAATCCAAATATCATCCAAGCATAGTCTTCACTGCTATTTGTTCCCAGGATCATAATTTTCAGCCTTGATTACTAGAGTTCAGGCTTTCTCCTTTAAGATGCAAGGCCCTTGGAGACAGTACTGTACTTCTAACAGAAAAAAATTCAGCAAAATTAATAATAGCCGGGATCCCTGGGTGGCGCAGCGGTTTGGCGCCTGCCTTTGGCCCAGGGCGCGATCCTGGAGACCCGGGATCGAGTCCCACATCGGGCTCCCGGTGCATGGAACCTGCTTCTCCCTCTGCCTGTCTCTGCCTCTCTCTCCCTCTCTGTGTGTGTGTGACTATCGTAGGTAGGTAGGTAGGTAGGTAGGTAGGTAGGTAGATAGATAGATAGATAGATAGATAGATAGATAGATAGATAGATAAAATAAAAATATCTTTAAAAAAATTAATAATAGCCTTCAATTTTTTGTTAAACAAAAGGAAGACAGCCTCAGATATTTTATCTGCACTTGAAGCTGTACTAGAGAGCTGAACACAGATTTAGGGATTCTTGACACTATTAAATCTTCTGCTTGCACAACACAAAGGCAATTTTGCATCAGGATTTTTAGCCTTTTTTGTTTTTTTGTTTTGTTTTGTTTTTTTGGGGTTTTTTGCTGCATCTACAGATCACCTTTTATAAGATGTTATAGAATGTATTTTTCTTCAAAACACTATAAATCTAAACAATATTTCTGTCAAACATCTAGATCCAATGAAACTTCAAACACAACATACGGTCCCACATTTTAAGTTTTTTTAAACTTCTACAGGGATAAACTGGACACACAACATTATACTAGTTTCAGGAGTACAACAATGATTTAGTATATGTATATACTGTGAAATTATCACCAAAATAAGTCTAGTGAACAAGTTACGAATTTTCTTTCCTTGTAAAGAGAACTTAAAATGTTTAAGTTTATAATACTGACCTTTAAGCTGAAGTTGTTTATTAAATGTTGGTCACTATAAATACTTTATTAAACTTTTAATTAGGTGTGATTAATAACTCCACTTTATTTTACATACAATATGATCTAGTCCTTAAGTATCAATTCAAAGGGTACATTTATGTCCATTTTATTGCGGTCTTAAAGACCTACAACGTAGTATTACATAAAATGTACTGGATTTTTAAAGTATAGATCACAAAAAATAAAAGTACAAGTCTGAGTTACTTACCATGCACCTTGTAACTGAACACAGCAGCTCTCTGAACAGTTTTCTTTTCAATTCCCTGAGTGAGGGGAGAGTTAGGGGAAGTAACAGGGATCCCAAGGAGATAAATAAATGGCCATACCTGATATGGTCTGAGAAAAGGTCAGGATATTTTCCATTCATGGGTAGAGCTTTCTTACTGCTGGCTTAATCTTTTTTTCTCCCACTAAATCATACTTCTCTCCTGTTTTTTATTATATTAACTGTTCTTACCACAATAAAATTTTTAAAAATAATTTATGTACCTTATAGATGGAAATATAATTACTAAATTGGGAGAATGACTGGAAGATAAATTTCAGTATCAAATCCACCAAAAATTTTCATTCAATAAAGTTCCCAGGAAATTTCCCTATAAATGGGAAAACATATCAAAGTCAACACAGTACATAAATATTTGAAGATATTCCTTAATATATAAATTTTGAAGGTATGCACAAGTGCTTTAATCTAGTCTCCTTGATTTAACTTTTTTCGGTTATTCTCAATTGCATTATATCCGATAATTTCTTTACCTACTGAGGTATATTTTGTAGCTGCATCACCCTGACTAGGAAACTACTGCTCAATCCATGAGGGAATTACAAAGTTTTCTCTACGTTTGCAATAGATAATTGCCAACATCTACCATATATTCTTCCTGACTAAAATCAACCCAATTTTGTTCTTTGGCTTTGTTGCCCAAACATAAATGCCTGTTTTTGTTTTCTTAAGTAGGTTTATTGATATATAATTCATATAACAAACAATTTACTCTTTAAAGTATAGAATTCAACAGCTTTTGGTATACATTAATTTATTGTGGTAAGATATATATAAAATGAAATTTGCCATTGCTAACATACAATTCGGTGACACTGTTTATACTCACAATGTTGTACAACCATCACCACTATCTATTTCTGAAACTCTTCATCACCCCAAACGAAACTCTTATAACCATTAAGTAATAACCCCCCATTCTCTCCTCTCCCCAGCCCCTGGTAATCTCTAATCTACTTTCTGTCTCTATCAATTTGCTTCTTCAAGTATCTCATATAAATGTAATCATACAGTATTGATCCATTTGTATCTTGCTTATTTCATTCAGAATACTTCCAAGATACATCTTTGCTATATGAAGTATCAAAACTTCATTCTTTTTATGACTGATAACATTCTATTGTACATATATACCACTTTATTTATTCATTCATCTGTTGATGGATTGTTTCCATTTAGGTTGTTTCCACTTACAGCTTTTATCAATACTGCTGTAAAACATGTACAAGTATCTCTGCAACACCCCACTTTCAATTCTTTTCAGTATATACTTAGGATTTTATGAATTCTTGTGGAAAAATGTCTATTTGAGTCCTTTGCCAATTTTTAAGTGGTCTTTGTGCTGCTGAGTTACAGGCATTCTTTATACAGTCTAAACATTAAATCCTTATCTGATATATCATTTACAAATATTTTCTCCCATTCTGTAGGATGTCTTTTCCCTTTCTTAACAATGTCTTTTAATGCACAAGTTTTTAATTTCTATGAGGGCAAACTTATTCCTTTTCTTTTATGGCTCTTGCTGATGGTATCATAGCTAAGAATTTATTGCCAAATCCACGGTCATGAAATTTTACCACTGTGTGTTATTCTAAAAGCTTATGGCATTAGCTCTTTAGGCTCTTGATCCACTTTGAACTAATTTATGTATATTGTTTGAGATATGGATCCAACCTTCACTCTTTTGCATGTAGAAATACAGTTCTTCCAGTGTCATCTGTTAAAAACTATCCTTTTCCTGTTTATTTTTAATAAAGATGTCCTGGGTTCTCCTCTATAAATTCTGATTCAGCAGGTATGGGGAGAGACTTCAGATTCCCCATTTTTAAGGACTGTCTCAGATATTTCCCATGGTCAAACAAGTTTGAAGAACAGTAAAGAATACAACCTCAAATACTTGATTCATATTCTAAAGCACTCAAAGAACTATTTCTTTTTGATCCTTGCTTAACCCTCAGATACACTCAGCTTATGCTACATCCAGGTGAGGACTTAGATAAGAGCCCTTAATTTTCACAAAAGGTTTCAACCTTACCATCTGCACATCTGATCTCTAAAATATAGGCTTTACCAAAATAAGGAACACCAACTTGCCATGATATAAACTCATGCCATTCACGTTTTTAATTAATTAAATTTGAGCATCTATTATACCCCAGCACTGTTTTGAGCTATAGGGGATACGGCAGTTAAGACAAAGATTCTTGCTTTCGTGGGATTTAAAGGTTGGTGTGAGAAGACAAGTATATGTATTTTTGTTAGGTAATGTAAAATGTTAAGAAAATTAAGGGTAAGTGGCGAAAGGAGCTGTTTTAGATTGCAAAGAGACATTTGGATGAAGTGACATTTGAGCAGAAACCTGGAACAGAGTAAGAGAATAAATCAGACAAAAACCAACAGCAGAATATTCAAGCCAGAGTGAGGTCCAAAGATGAACAATAATATACTACCCAACTGTCAGCAATGAAACCCAGTTAGAATTCAAGGATTATGAAGAATTTTTAAAATTTTAAAAGAGAAATCCAATTCATCTCTTCTTCCAGATCAGGGCTTCTCAATCCAAACATCATTGGCTGATGTTTTTGCTCAGAATTCTTTAATGTGGGTGAGCATCTGAGTGTTCCTTTGCATTCTAAGATAGCAGCATCCCTGGACTTGGCCCACCTGACACCAGTACCACACACACACATGAACACCAGTTTTACACAAAACCTAAACTGTCTCCAGGTATTGCCAAATTCCCTCACAGAGCAAAATACACTCTAGAATGAGAACACTGCTCCAGAAGTGCCACAGAGAAAAACCATAAAAATGGACTTTAAAAAGCCTATGAACCAAGTAGTCATCTAAACAAGTACATAAAGTCTGCAAGTGTGAAAAATGTGTTTCTAGAGAGAAGGTGCATAAATTAGAATATCTAAAAGGCTAATGATGCAGAAATTAGAATATCTAAAAGGCTAATGATTCTGGGGCAGCCCAGCTGGCTCAGTGGTTTAGCTCCATCTTCAACCCAGGGCCTGATCCTGGAGACCTGGGATGGAGTCCCGCATCTGGTTCCCTGCATGGAGCCTGCTTCTCCCTCTGCCTATGTCTCTGCCCCTCTCTCTCTCTCTGTGTGTCTCTCATGAATAAATAAATAAATAAATCTAAATAAATAAATAAATAAATAAATAAATAAATAATAAAAGCTAATGCCTCAAAAAATAAAGTTAAAGAATGTTTTAATGTTTTAATTGGGTTACTAACTAACCCAAGATTGTAAGATTGTAAGATTGTATCAATGCACAAATTCCTAGAAACATACCCACTTCCAAGACTGAATCAACAAAAAATACAAAATCTGGGACCCCTGTGTGGATCAGTAGTTGAGCATCTGCCTTCGGCTCAGGTCGTGATCCGGGGGGCCTGGGCTCGAGTCCCACATCAGCCTCCCCACAGGAGCTTGCTTCTCCCTCTGCCTGTATCTCTGCCTCTCTGTGCCTCTCATGAATAAATAAAATCTTTAAAAAAATTTAATCAAAAAATATGAATATATATCTATCTATATCTATATATAAAGATATATATACACACACACATATACACACACATATTTTTTAAATGGCTTAAATAACATGTGAAAGCTCTAGGTTTGAGTCACATTTGTCCTAGCACCTACATATTTGATTTCAATAGGCTGCACTTTGATTTCTTTTCCTCCTTCATCACAAAACCCATTAAAAGCCTATAAAACCTGCCACTGAATTTACTGAAAGATGTTTTTGAAAAATCATAACCAACTATCATTACCATCCCTATTTAACAAATGAAGAAACCAAGGCCAAGATAAGTTGACGGATTTACCCAGGATCAGAAAGCTCTTGAATGACAGAACTGGAAGTACACCCTAGCTAAATGGTTATATGACAAGAAACAGCCACAAGAGCAAACCTAACTTTGTGTTTTTATTTGAAAAGCAAAATAAGGAACACTGTAATTATGGTACATAACCAATAAATGCCTAACAAACTATCCTCAAAGAACGTAAGATGAGTATCACACAGAAATACAGAAATACCAATCTTACGTTAATAAGATTAATGTTGACTAAGACCAAAACTTAAAACATGATCAGGGGAAGTGAATCTTTTTCTGACACCTGAATCCTCACTGAACTCTCAGTAGGTTGGTGAGTGATATAAAGGATAACCCTACAACATACCTAAAATAAACAGAGAAATAGGTTTTATTTACTTTTTTTAGTCCCTCAATGCAATCCAAAGTACAACTCAAAATATTTAAAATATGCTTCAATTCTACAGGAATGGGGAGAGACAATTCTAAGAAATGGGGAGAAAAAAAAATGGGGAGCAAACACAAGCATCCAAAAAGTGATCTCAATGTCGGTGTTAATCTAAAAGAAATAAATCTAAATACACAAAGCAATGATTCTTCAAACTTATTTTAATAATGAAACTCATTCTTCTAACCCAAATCTTATAACAATGTATAGTAAAACAGATTAAAGGAGCTGCTCTTGGTGAACTGGGTGATCCGTACCCCAACTCTTCTCGCCAAGGAAATCCCCAAGGAACAACGTGAAAACCAGTGATCTGTCAGTGTTTTGGGAAACATGAATTATTACTGCCTTTCTAAAGGAATATATCATAATATCTATGAAATTTTAATGACATATTCCCTTCAACCTTGTAATCCTTTTCTTCCTATTCTATTTCACAGGAATAAAAACACCAATATAAACTGCACAAGAATATTTATCTTAGCACCATTTATAGTGGGAGGGGGGGAACAAAACTTAGAAAAAACCTGACAATGACAAGGAAATAGCTAAATGAAGTGTGGTAAATCTTCCTGTGGAATATTATGCAGCCATTACAATGAGCAACTTCCATCACCTCATCTATGCTAATGTTGAAGAGAAAAGCATTCTCAAGTGTGTGGGCACACACACATCTACAGGTATAATGACATTGTAATAAATACCACAACCAACATGTACCAAAAATAAAAGCCCTTCTAGAGAGATGGAAAATATGTACAGAACTAAATTAATGAGAAATGCAAAACTCAAAATTACTTCCACTGTTAAGTATGTAAAAATGGAATACAACTGATTTGAACCTGGAATAAAACACAGTTTTCTTATAGATGTGTTATTTCAAAGTACTTGTAACAAGCTATTTTTAAAAAGCAATCCTTAAAGAACAAAAACAAGCCAACAACCTACAAATTACTATGGACTGCTGTCCACTGAGCTTTTGCTTTCCATCATTAATGTTTTTTCCTTAAAACTGAATTTTTTTTTTAAAGATTTTATTTATTTATTCATGAGAGACACAGAGAGAGACAGAGACATAGGCAGAGGGAGAAGCAGGCTCCCTGCAGGGAGCCCAATGTAGGACTCAATGCCAGGACCCTGGAATCACGACCTGAGGCAAAGGCAGATGCTCAATCACTAAGCCACCCAGGTGCCTCAAAACTGAATTTTAAAATGAAGACTAGGCAAAATTTATTCAAGATTGTATACCATGGCAGGACCCAAGAGTGCAAATATTCTGAACTGTCAAAGGCATCTCTGCCTTTAATAAGAATAAAATAACAGTATCTCTCTCATCAGTCCTCTTCCTTCCTTCCATCACCTCCCACTGGAAGATCCTAAAAGATACAGAAGAATTCAATTATATGACCCAATGAGTTCCATTAGAGGACCCAACCGTAACCTCCATCTTCATCCCATCTTAGATCTCTTCCAGATCTGAAATATACTTAAATATATGTA
The DNA here is from genome assembly GCF_048418805.1 of Vulpes vulpes. Lineage (NCBI taxonomy): Eukaryota > Metazoa > Chordata > Mammalia > Carnivora > Canidae > Vulpes > Vulpes vulpes. The sequence goes on along the minus strand of NC_132788.1, from coordinate 45,077,112 downwards.
CCATATACTTAACAGTTATCGGCAATTCTTAGTATTCAGCTCTCATTGGGTGAGTATGATCTGTTATTCACAACTCCATCAATGCAATTATTTAATCACTCGAAAATTAATTTTTTATCTCTTTTATATATTTTTCCAGAAAAACAAAGTAACACTAAGAATGTCAATATAAAAAATGGTTTTGCTACCTTTCACTTTGAAAGAAGGTATTTCTTTTCAATCCCTGCCAAACCTAAGTTTCCTTCTCCAAAAAAGGGAAGAAACTCACAGAAAATGAAGTTCTTAAAAAAAAAAAAAAAAAAAGCTATGGGAAGTAAACTTTAGAACACAGACTGTCTTTTAAGATGCAACTAGACAGCTCAGTGGATCACCTTAATACAAATACCTATAGCTTGTCCTACAGAAATGGCTCCATGTTCTCTTCTATAAAATGTAGACAGTAATTATTTGCTTAATTGCTGTAGAAACTGTAAAGCCCGATAACTGCAGTTACCAAACAGTGTGCTCCAAGACATATGAAAATACTGAGAACACCACAACAAACTCACAGGCATTAAGTTTTTTTGTTTTTGTTTTTTTTTTTTAATTATCAGGGAAAGCATGACAATTCTCAAGATCTGTCAGACACAAGTGAACTAGTAGCTCAAGGTCATTCCATTTCAACATTAGATCATTCTGTATTCCCTCTAAAGATATCACATCTTTGAGAAACTGGGCTTGAGTGCAGCTGATGTGCTAAAAAGTACTGCATGAAAAATCAATGAGAAATAGGAAATGAAGTGTCAGTACCCAATATGATTCTAAGACTTGAGGACTTGTACATGAATAACAGGCAAACACACCCCATTAATAACTATCCTTTTTTTAAGAATGAAAAATATTTTTTTCTTCTAGCGTATGTATAATTACTGGGCCATAAATGCTTCAGAAATTGAAATAGGACTCTTAAGTATTATTTTTTAGCTCTATGAAAAGAAGTGATGAAACACTAAGGGCACTATAAACCAAACACTTTTGAGAACCTCTCACTGTATATTTACAAGATACTTTCATAGATATTTGTATGTTGCACTAGGGGACATCATCTCTCCCAGATCTTCACTGAACCATTCAAAGAAAATTTAAAAAACTGCAAAGACTGAAAACATTAAAAAAAAAAAAATGAGTAGAATGATAGGGTGTTGACCATCACATTTCATTCTAGAAAAGCAGGAAACAAAACTAAGTTGAATACAATAATTAAACAAAAAAAATACTCAAATGGTGTATTATGTTTATTTAAAGACAGGGGCTATTTCAGTCTCAAAGCCTTAGTTATCTAACAATCTTTTTCAAACACTCTTTAGCATTTAAGCCCTTCTTTCAAGCAAAATCTCCCACCAAATTCTAAGTTACAAAATATCTAAGAAGCAGAAGTCTCTGTAGCAGAGGAGGAGCCTAGGACCAGTCTGGACTACCCCCTCCACACCGGTAACATCATTCACTGGAACCCAGAGGTTTCAACAAATAGCTAGGGCTGCTGCAGGGAAAGGGGCACAGTGCCTCAGCCTTTCAATTTAAGCAGCTCAGCTTCCACAGATGTCCTTTGAAAAACTGATTATTTGGAGAGGCACAGGTTACAATCCATAGCCTAAGGCCAGGACAATGACTTTCAAACTTTATTTTGAATTGAAATACAACCCAATCCATAAATACATTAAGGGGGAAAAAAAGTCTTACTAAATAACATTCTTTTTTTGTGTAATTCATGAGATCTTATTTCTAATTGAAACTTGATTAAAAAAAAAAAAACCTCTAACCTAAGAAATTACCTCAATGACTTTTCAAGCTATCAAAAAAAAAAACAAACCACCTTTTTCAATGACTGCAAACAGGTGGAGAAAGAAAACAAAGTTCTTATTTGATAATAAAGGAACAAACAAAAGAGAAAAGAAAAACCTAAAGATTTCCACTCCATTAGGTATACCAAAAACCAAATAAAAACAATTTTTAAAAAGGGGTGGGGGGGAAAAGAAGGAAAACAGTAAGTAAAAAGTGAATATGCATGTTAGAGCTCAATGTAAAAAACAAAATCTTTCCTCTAGGTAAGAAAGAACTTTTCTACCTAAAAACAGGAGGATACATCTTTGAATCTTTTTTCAACACAACTAATTTTATAGCAGTCAACCACATTATAATATTTATCTCTCCTCTTGCCCAAATCCATTAAATGGCCACAGAAAAAGAAACTCTTTAGAAATCAGAAAGTCACTGACAATGCTGATAGTCAAAAGAAAAACCAAAACTCCAGAAGCCACCCAAATACAGAATGGGGTGAAATGGACCGAATAAAACAAATAGAAAGCTCCCTAACTCTGGCCCACCATAATTAACAAACAAGTAAACAATCTTCCAATAACATGCTCTTACCTCTAAAGCAACTTATTTCCTAATTCCTATTCATAATCTCAGCTCAGAGAACACTGCAATTACGATTTTGAAACTCCGCCAGAAATCAAAACAGAACTAAAATGGGCAAAGAGTTTTCATATGAGTTTTCTTGTTGTCATAGACCACAAAATAAATCATTTGGGATTTTGTGACCCAAATGCTCTCTCAGCCATTTATCTTGTTCCAGGGAGACACAAGCCTTACCAGTATGCTGCCAGCCCACATACCCTAAAAATAATTCTACTTTTTAAAAGCCTGTCTCAGTTCATTTACCATACCAGGGATAACCCACACAGAGAGGGGATTAGAGCCACCCATCCCTCAGGACGCATCTACAGAAAGTAATCCTAATTGGTACAACGACTAAAAGCAGCCCACATGCACTATCAATAACAACTAATTCAGAATCCCACTTATAACTGCATAAAAATAAATCAAAAGGCATATCAGGAGACTCAGGGGGTCTAAAAGAGGTGCACAAATTGAAAATCAGAGCAAATAGGCCAAGTAAAATAAAAAAATACAGAAAGGTACAAAAGAAACTTGAAAGAATTTTTAAGTTACTACTCTGAATGAAATGTGGGGAAACTCACATACATAATAAAAGCACACTACTTGAAAAGTAGCAACAGTAAAACAAAATTCTGGGGACTTAAAAGTACCATAGTCCCAACTTCAGGAAAGGGTGAGGCAAGAGGTAATTAAATATCAACAGAAGTAGAGAAGAGCCTAACTTTAAAAAATGAGACTAGTCATTAGTATACAGACTATGTATCATAAAAAGCTTAAAAAAAAAAAGCTGCGCTCATATTCAATAGTACAGAGACTATATATCATAAAAAGCCCCAAAAATTCAGCAGAAAAGTACTATCACGTTGTTGAGTTCATAAAAAGGAAAATATGTAAGATTTCTACACTCCACCTTCACTTCCACACAAATGTCCATATCAGCTCTGTGCCAGCTACAAGGAGGCAAGCTGAACCTAAGAGTTATCCTTTAAACATATAAGACCCTAGAAAGTTCCCAAAATATAAACAAGTCCTATTTCTTAGCAGATACAAAAGTAAATCCTCTCTGGAGTTAAAAAAAAAAAAAAAAAAACTCAATGTGAGCTCTCAAATTTTCCACATATTAAGTTCTACAAAATATAAATCCTGCTTAAGGATCACACACACCTAAGGACACAAACACCACGTGTGAACATGTTATTATTCACCACTGAATTCAGATACTAAAATTTAATTGTAACATCATAAAAGATGAATGAAACATAAAAGGTTTTTTTTAAGATTTTATTTATGTAATCATGAGAGACACAGAGAGGGGGAGGGAGAGAGAGAGAGAGAGGCAGAGCACAGGCAGAGAGAGAAGCAGGCTCCATGCTGGGAGCCTGATGCGGGACTTGATCCTGGGTCTTCAATATCACGCCCTGGGCTGAAGGCGGTGCTAAACTGCTGAGCCACCGGGGCTGCCCAAGATCAGAGATTTTTGAAAACTAAAACACAAGATACACTAGCAAAAAGAAGCTTCTGAATATCACCAGAAAAACTAGAAAAAACAAAGATACTAATGGCTGATTTCAAAATCTCAATGAGCTGGTAAAATGGATTACAAATGGGTAGACAGGGATGCCTGGGTGGCTCAGCGTTTAAGGTCCACCTTCAGCTCAAGGTATGATCCTAGGGTCCTGGGTTTGAGTCCCACACTGGGCTCCCCACAGGGAGCCTATTTCTCTCTCTGCCTATATCTATGCCTCTGTGTGTCTCTCAAGAATATCCTCAAAATTAAAATAAATAAATAAATAAATAAATAAATAAATAAATAAATAAATAAATACAGGTAGTCATAAAAATCAGTAATTGAAAAAATTGTAAGATACAGAACCGAGGCAAAAAATTTAAAGGAGAATTAAGATATATCAGATGATACCAAACTTCGAAGTCCTAAAAGAAATTTTTTAAGAAATAATTATAAACATGGAAACAAAATACAAACAAAGTACCATACATAATAACAAGTCTCTTGCTTGGGATAAGAAAGACAAGTAAAATGCTGGACAACATAATCATGAAAATTGTGAGGAAAGCACTGATCAGAGTAAAAGGGATTTTTTTTGTCAATTTTGAAAAGGGCCAAGTTTTTAAACCTTAAAATTAACAATTACAATAGAGAATTTCAAGGGTATCAGCTGTTTTGTTTTTATCAGCTGGTTTTTAAAGAGAAAACACAAACTATAACCACCACACCTAAAAGAAAAAAGAAATGTAGAAGGACCTCAAGACCATCACGTAGTGACTAGTTCCTTTTTTCTCTCTCCCTCAACTTATAATTAATTACACATCCATAACCCAATAAAAAGCACCTCTGCATAGCACAACAGATACCCAAACGCTCTACCTATCTAGGCACCCAAGAGTAGACGGACAAGAGGCTGCAGAGGGGAGTAGCAGCAGAGGAAGTGGCAGATCCAATAATGAGCCAGCATGGCCTTTCTGGCAGAGGAGGTAGAGAGCGAAGACAATCAATGGGAGTCTGCTCAGCCATGCATGCAGCAGCTGGAAAAACCCATTGCTTTCTCTTGAGAAGAGACCACAGTGACTCAGGGGAAGGAAGGGTAAAGGAAGAAGGCAGTGAGAACCGAAGAAAAGCATTTCCTACTGTCTACCACAGGATTCTGGCAAAAGGACCCACCATGGGCCCCTAAGGACCCCAACCACCACAGGAGGCCCCCTACTGGACTGTGGCAAAGCCCTAAGTGTTAAACACACACCTCCCTTAAATCTGCCACCACCCTTTCATTCTCTGGCAGTTTTTTGTTTAATGTCAATATTCCCAAAAATAATGGCAAGTCAGCCCTAGTAAGAGAAACCAAAAATCTGGCTTCAGCACTACCTTCTGGAAAACAAAAAGAAGGCTCCTAGTTATATAACCTGTTGAACTTTTGGAAAGAAAGGAAATAAAGCTTTACATAAATAAGATGTTTACTACTTAAATAAAAGAAATAGAGGCACTTTTCATCAAACACTATAAAAATCATGGTAGTACAATATCACACACACAAAAAAGACAATTTTCCAGCAATAAAATAAAAAGACACAAAATACTGCCATTGAACTGATAAAGAACTCAAAATGGCTATCATGAAGAAATTCAATGAACTCAAAGAAACCTCAGAAAGGCAATACAATGGTATCAGGAAAAAAGTTTATGAACACAGGGAGTATCTTACCAAAGAAATTATAAAAAAGAACTAAACAGAATTCCAGAGGTAATTCAATAAACGAGATAAGGATTACATTAGAATTTACTGAAATTAAAGCACATCAGATGGAAGAGAAAGTAAGTTCGAGAATAGCAATACAGAAATAATTCAGGTGGAAAACATTCTCTTTTTTTTAAGATTTTATTTGACAGAGAGAGAGAGACTATGCACACACACAAGCAGGGGGAGTGGCAGGCAGAGGGGCAAGGAGAAGCAGGCTTCCCAAGGAGCAGGGAGCCCGATGTGGGGCTCGATCCCAAGACCCTGGGATCATGAGCTGAGCCAAAGGGCAGACGCTTAACCAACTGATCCACCCAGGGATCTTTGGAAGAGATTCTTAAAATGTAAAAAAAAAACTCTATGAAAATTATCAAACACCATTAAGACAGTTAACATAAGATTTCTCCTTCTGGGTATACCAAAAAGGAGAAAAGAGAGAGAAGGAAGCAGTCTATTTAAAGAAATAATTGCTGAGACCTTACCTCAAGACAAAACACTTTTTCCAAGACACATCATATTAGAACTATCAAAGTTAAGAAAAAGGAATTTTAAAGTCACCCAGAGGGGGGGAAAAAAAAAGGTTGTAACTTATGAAAGAACCCCTATAAGGCTACCAGCAGATTTCTCAACAGACATGCTACAGACTGGGAGAGAGTGGAACATATTCAAAATACCGAAAGAGAGGACACCTGGGTGGCTCAGCAGTTGAGTATCTGCCTTCAGCCCAGGGCGTGATCCTGGAGAGTTCCACTGGGCTCCCTGTGAGGAGCCTGCTTCTCCCTCTGCTTATGTCTCTGCCTTCTTTCTGTTCCTCTTATAAATAAATAAAATCTTAAAAAAAAAAAATACTGAAAGAGAAGCTGCTAACCAAGAACATCTAACCATCAAAATTATTCTTCAGAAATGAAGGTGATATAAAGGCTTTCCCCAACAAATAAAAGCTGAGAGTTCATCACCATTGGACCTGCCTTGTGAGAAATGCTGAAAGGAGCTCTACAAAGTAAAACACAAAGATGTAAATACACAAAAGAGATTAACATGATAAACAGAAAATTGTAACTCTAATGTACAATATTAAACAATTATAGCATGATGGTTAAAGGAAAAGATCATTAAAAATAACTACAGCTTCCACAACTTTTAAAAAAAATCAACATAAAAAGAAAAGATGTATGACATCAGAAATCTAAAAAAAAAAAAAAAAGAAAGATGGAACACCTTTATAGGTAAATGAAGACAAAATGCTACCAACAGCAAAAAAAAAAAAAACTATTTTATCTATGAGACATTTTATGTAAATCTCAAGGTTACCACTAGATTTTTCTAGAGCAGAGACACAAAACATAAAAAAGGGAAAGACTAAACAATCATGGAAAAAAAAAATCATGGAAAACCACCAACATACAAAGGTAGAAACAGCAGAAAAAAGAAACAGCAGACAGGCAAAATAACCAGAAGACAAAAGATGAAATGGCAGTTGTAAATCCTTACATATCAATAATCAGCCTAAATATAAATGGATTGAACTTACTAATCAAAAGGCACAAAGTGACTGGATGAACTAAAAAAAAAAACAAGACCCAATTATATCCTACTTATAAGAGATTCATCTCAGCTCTAACACAGCCTCAAACAGAAAGGATGGAAAATGATATTCCAAACAGAAACTAAAAGAAAGCAGGAATAACCATATTTATATCAGACAAAAATAGATTTCAAGCCAAAAAGAGACAAAGTCATTATATAACAATAAAAAGGCCAATATATCAAGAATATATTATATGAATATACATCCCCACCAAAACACATTAGGCAAATACTAAAAAAATCTTAAGAAACAAATACACAACAATACAGTAAGAGTAAGGGACTTCAATACCTTACTATCAGCAATGGACAGATTTTCCAGACAGAAAATAAAACAAGAAAACACTGAAAGTGAACACCTTAAGAACAAATGGACTTAATAGACATACATTCAACAGCAGAATACACATTCTTCTCAAGTGCACATGGAATATTCTCCAGGGCAGAACATGCGATAGACCACAAAACAAATCTGAGCAAATTTTTTTTAAAAGACCTTATTTGAGAGAGAGTGCAAACATGTGTACAAGGGTGGGGGATGGGGGATGGGGGATGGGGGGAGGAGAGGTAGGGGGAGAAGCAGACTCCACACTGAGCACAGAGCCCAAAGTAGGGCTCAATCTCAAGATCCTGAGATCATAACCTGAGCTGAAATCAAGAATTGGACGTTTAGCTGAGTCACCTAGGCACCCCTAAGCAAATTTAAGAAGACTGAAATCATACTATCTTTTCTGACCACAAAGGTATGAAGCTAGAAATCAACAAGAGAAAAGTAGGAAGATCTAGAAGTATTGTTGAAACTGAACAACATACTTCTAAACAAACACTGGATCAAAGACATCAAAAGAGAATTAGACACAAGTGAAAATGGAAAAACAGCTAATCAAATTGTACAATGAGATAAAAGCAGCTGTGAGGAAAATTTACAGCCATAAATGCATGTATTAAGAAATTAGGTCATTCAAGTAAATGACCTCACTTTTCACCTCAAGTAATCATAAAAAGAACAAATTAGGCCCAAAGTTAGTAGAAAAAAAGAAAATAATGATCAGAGCAGAAGTAAATGAAATAGAGACCAAGAAAACCAATGGAAAGGATCAAAATCTAAGAGCTGATTCTTCAAGAAAATAAAATTGACAAACCTTTAGCCAGACTAAGAAAAAAGACTACAAATAAAACTAGGAATGAAAAACAATACATCATAGCTGATACTATAAAAACCAAACTGCAAAAGATTACTGTGAACAATTATATGCCAACAAATTACATAACCCAGAAGAAATGTATCCATTTCTAGAAATACACAATCTACTCAATCAGGAAGAAAAAGAAAATCTGAACTGACCAAGTAACAAAATTGAATAAGTAATCAAAAAAACTCCCTAAACAGGAAACTCGAGGACCAGAAGGCTTCACTGAAGAATCCTATCATTTAAAGAAGAATTAACATCAGCTCTTCCAATATATCAGGGAGGAGGGAACACTTCCAAACTCATTCTATGAAGGCAGCACTACCCTGACACCAAAGCCAGATAAGGTTACTCCAAGAAAACTTTACAGCTTCTGAATATAGATACAAAAATTCTCAACAAGATATCAGCAAACTGAATTCAAGAACACATCAGACAATAAAACATGACCAAATGTAAAGTATCCCTGGGATACAAGGATAGTTCAACATACACATATCAATAAATGTATCACATGTCAATAAAATAAAAGACAAAAATCCCATGATCATCTGAATAGACACAGAAAAAGCATTTGACAAAATACAACATCCTTCCATAATAAAACCCCTTAACAGACTGGGTATAGAAAGGACATACTCAACATAATGACAGCCATACAAGCCAAATCCACAGCTAACATAGCCAATGGAGAAAAATTTGAAGTGTTTTCCTTTTCCTCTAAGATCAAGAACAAGACAAGAATGTTCCTCTCACTGTTCCTACTCAATAGGACACTGAAAATCCTACCCAGAGCATCTGTACAAGACAAATATTTGAAGGCAATCAAATCTGAAAAAAGTAAAACAAACTATCTGCTGATGATATGATCTTATACTGCAGACCCTTAAACGACACAGGTTTGCCCACATCCACTTATTTGTGGCTTTTTATCAACATAGAACAGTGCTATAAATGTGTTTTCTATTGCTTGTGGTTTTATTAATATTTTTTTCTACACCTAACCTTACTGTAGTAACAGTATATTACACACGTAAACATACAAACTGTGTTAATTGACTGGTTATGTTATTAAGGCTTCCACTCAACAACAGGCTATTAGTAGTAAAGTTTTGGGGGAGTCAAAATTACGCACAAAATTTTGACTACACAGGGAGTTAGTGTCCCTAAACCCTATACTGTTCAAAGAGCAATTACACATGGAAAAATCCTAAAGAATCCACCAAAAAGACTCTTAGAATTAAGCAACGGGGGCACCTTGGTGGCTCAGTTAAGTGTCCAACTCTTGGTTTCAGCTCAGGTCATCATCTCGGTCCTATGGGATCAAGTACTGCATCCAGCTCCCACGTTCAGTGAGGAGTCTGCTTCCACTCACCCTCTGCCCATCCATCCCCCAGCTCACACACACTCTCCAAAATAAGTAAATCTTGAAAGAAGATAGATAGATAGATAGATAGATAGATAGATAGATAGATAGATAGATAGATAGATGAAAGAGAGAGAAAAGAAAGAAAAAGAAAAGAAAAAAGAAAAGGAAAAGGGAAAAGGAAAAGGGAAAAGGAAAAGGGAAAAGGAAAAGGAAAAGGAAAAGGAAAAGGAAAAGGAAAAGGAAAAGAAAGAAAAAGAAAGAAAAAGAAAAAGAAAAAGAAAAAGAAAAAGAAAAAGAAAAAGAAAAAGAAAAAGAAAGTTAAGCTATGACTTCAATAAAATGGTACCATACAAAATCAACACACAGAATTCAGGTGCACTCCCTTATATACCAAGATGAAACATTACTAAAGAAACAAAATCATCAGCTTTACAATAACATAAAAAAATACTCATTTTAACCAAGGAAATCAAACTCATACAATGATAATTACAAGACTCTACTAAAAGACACTGAACAAGACAGGAAAACAATAGGAAGATACCTAACAATAGGAAGATACCCTGTATTAATAGATTAGAAGAATTAATACTGTTAAAATTGCCATACTCCCCAAAGCCATCTACATATTGAACACAATCCCCATTAAAATACCAAAGGCAAATTTCACAGAAATAGAAGAAACAATCTAAAATGTATATGAAACCACTGAAGACCTCAAATAGCCAAAATATCATGCTTCAGGGTTTCAAACTATAGTATAAAGACAAAGTAATAATAAACAATATAGTACTGACACAAAAACAGGCACATCAACCAATGAAACAGAATAGAGAGCCCAGAATTATATCCTGGCATATACAGTCAATAAGGGAGCCAAGAATATCCAATTGAGGAAAGGATAGTCCCTTCAACACATCATGCTGGGGAAATTAGAGAAATGCATGCAAAACAATAAAATTGGACCCTTATCTCATACCACTCACAAAAATTAACCCAAAATGAATCAAAGACTTAAACAAAAAGCCTGACACCATAAAACTCCTAGAAGAAAATGTAGAGAAAAAGCTTACAGATACTGGTCTTGACAATGAATTTTTGGCCATGAAACCATAAGCACAAACAAAAGCAAAAATCAACAAGTGGAATTACATCAAATTCAAAAGCTTCTGCACAGTATGAAACAGTGGATGCCTATATCCATATCAGACTAAACATATTTTAAAACACAAAGAACTGGGACGCCTGGGTGGCTCAGTGGTTGAGCATCGGCCTTTGGCTCAGGGCATTGTCCCCGAGTCACAGGATCGAGTCCAACATCAGGCTCCCCTCAAGGGGCCTGCTTCTCCCTCTTCCTATGTCTCTGCCTCTCATGAATAAACTTTAAAAAATCTTTAAAAATTTTGGTGGATCCCTGGGTGGCTTAGCAGTTTAGCACCTGCCTTTGGCCCAGGGCATGGTCCTGGAGTCCCGGGATCAAGTCCCACGTCGGGCTCCCAGCATGGAGTCTGCTTCTCCCTCCTCCTGTGTCTCTGCCTCTCTATCATTCATAAATAAATAAATTAAATAAATAAATAAATATTTTTTAAAAAAACTTTAAAAATAAATATATAAAACAAAGAATTATAAAACAAAGAAAAGTCATCACAAAATGATTAAAAGATTCAAATCACCAGGAAAGTACTTTAAGTTTACATAAACTATTGAATAAAATAAAAATATGGTAAAAGTTGATAAAACTACAAAAATAAAATTACTTTCCACCAACACAATACAGGAGTTTTAACATACTTTTTCCACTACTGGTAGATTATACACTACAAAAATTAATAAAGATATGGAAGGCTTAAATAAGAAAACTAATAAGCTTGATAAGTGAAATCACTGAACCTTGCACCCTCACATAATCTTATCAAAAACACATATATTTATAAAACTAAGGACAATCTGATATATAATGAGTCTCTCAAAAAATTCCAAAGAATCCAAATCTTACCCACTACACCTACCTAAAATGTAATTAAATTAGTAGAAAACAGGGGCACCTGGGTGGCTCAGTGGTTGAGTGCCTGCCTTTGGCTCAGGTCATGATCCGGGGGTCCTGGGATGGAGTCCTGCATAGGGCTCCCCACAGGGAGCCTGCTTCTTCCTCTATGTCCCTGCCTCTCTCTGTTTCTTATTATGAATAAAATATTTAAAAATAATTAGTAGAAAACAAAAAGATAAATATCTCCATCTTAGAAAAAGTACACAAATGACACATAACTAAGTGACACAAAAAAACAACATAAAATTTGATAGAATCTGGGACAATAGTACAGAAAGGAAAACAGAACCTTTAATGTTTATATTGAAAAAAGAAAGGCTTAAAATAAATAAGTATGAAACTAAAAAAGCTAGGAAAAGAGTAACAATGTACCCAATAATAAGCAAAGAAAGAAGAATAATAAGCAAAGAAAGAAAGAAGCAAAGAAATAATAAGCAAAGAAAGAAGAAAGAATAAGCAAAGAAAGAAGAGTAACAATGTACCCAATAATAAGCAAAGAAAGAAGCAAAGCAAAGAAAGAGCATAAATTAGAAGAATACATTAAAACAGCCAAAATATAGTAAATCCAGCAAGACTGACCAAAAATACAAAAATTAGTAACACTAGGAATAACAAAAGAGATTTAACTACTGAGATTATAGGAAGTACTGCAAAGGTGATAAAGAATACTTTAAAGTCAAAAATAGGCAAACTTTCTTAAAGAACTAGACAATAAATGTTTTTGCTCATGCCTTCCCTAATTACTCAACTCTGCATTTATTACACTACAGCAACCACAGACAACATGAATGGACATGGCTCCATTATAATAAAACTTATTTATAAAAAGGAAAGGGCAGCCTGAAAGCAATAGTTTGCAGACTCTTGCTTTATGGCAATAATCTAAACTCAGAGGATATAATTTCCTAAACAAGTATGAATAACAAAAACTTATTCTATAAGAAATAATGAAATCTAAAAAGATAAGCAATCATTGATGAAACTGACTAAAATCTTCCACGAAGAAACATCAGGCATGAGATGTTTCAAATTTTCTTTGAAAAAAAGAAAATTTGAGATAGAGGAGCTTGAAAGTGAACACAGAGGGAGAGTGAGAAGGAAAAGCTGACTCTCCGCTGAGCAGAGAGCCCAATGCAGGGCTAGATCCCAGGACCCTGAAATCATGACCTAAGCCAAAGGCAGACACACTTAACCGACTGAGTCCAAGCACCCCTGTTTCAAATTTTCTAAGAGGTTTCACCTTATACAAACTCTTCCAGAGAGCAGAAATAAAGATAATACTTTCCATCTCTTTCTAAGGCTAATTTAATTTTGACATAAAACCACACAATATTATAGACTCTTTTTTTTTTTTTTTAAGATTTTATTAATTTATTCATGAGCGACATACAGAAAGAGGCAGAGACACAGAGGGAGAAGCAGACTCCCTGCTCAAGTCCCAGTGCGGGACTTGATCCAGGAGTTCCAGAATCATATCCTCAGCTGACAGCAGAGGCTCAACTGCTGAGCCACCCAGGCATACCAATATTACAGACTTACACTCAAACATACATACATGGATTAGCCAAATACCTCCAGCAATGTATTTAAAAAGGCAACTATATCACAGCACTGCCCAAAAAACCTTCCACAATAACTGGAAATGTATATTTTGCACTGTTCAATAGCCACTGACTACAATTAACATTTGAAATGCTGTTGATTTACCTGGGAAACTGGATTTTATTTAACTTTCATTAATTTAGGGATGCCTGGATGGCTCAGTGGTTGAGACCTGCCTTCGACTCAGGGCATGATCCCATGGTCCTGGGATCGAGTCCTACATCAGGCTCCCTGCATGGAGCCTGCTTCTCCCTCTGCCTATGTCTCTGCCTCTCTGTCTCTCTCATGAATAAATAAAATCTTAAAAAAAAAAAAAAAAAAAACACCTTTCATTAATTTAAAGCACCACATGTAGCTAGCAACTACTACTAATTGGACAGCTATATCATGACCAAGTCTGGGTTATCTTAATGCCAAAGTTTGTTTATAACCAGAAAAATCTATCAGTATCATTCACCACATTGACAAATTGAAAGAAGAAAACTATCTCAATAGATGCAGAAATCAGTACCCAGGTGCTAAAAACAACACAAAGAAAATGTGCTTACCTGATAAAGATCATCTACGAAAAACCAACAACAAACATTCTTAATGGTGAAAAACATCAAGCACAGATCCCTCTAAAGCCAAAAACAAACAGGATCCCACTATCACTTCCACTTTTTAATATTTACCAGAAGATTCTAGCCAATGCACTAAGAAAAAGAAATCAATGGTATAAAGATTTTAAAAAAAAATTAGTCTCATTATTTGCAGGTGATATAGTTGGCTATACTGAAATTCAAGAACAAAATATTAGGAAAGTAAAAGCTTAGCAAGGTAGACAGATTAGTTTAAAAAATATGATTTCCATATACCAAAGTCAGTAAAAATGTAATTTAAAAATCAAGAAGCAGATTATAAGGAGGCTTTTTAGAATCTAACCGTATAGCTAAGACATATGTAAAAAAAAAATAACATCTTACTAGTCATACAAAACCTAAATGATTATAAAAATACACTATGTATTATAAATATGTCAATTTTCCTGAAAGGATTTGACAGACACAGAAGTTAAACAGAGCTACCCAAAGATCTTAGCAATGGATTTTAAAGTTACCTGGACATACAAAACACTGAAATATCCCTGAAAAATAGAGTGGGGGCATCTGCCCTATCAGATAGCAAAACGTATATGAGGCTATTGTCATTAAGCCAATGTGTTATTATTACAGCGAGGAGAAACCACCAAATCATATACTACAGACCTGAGTCTAGAAACAAACCCATACATATGCGGAAACTTGACTATAACAATCAGTTTTGCCGCAGAAAAGATGGTCTCTTTAATAAATGAAGCTCAGAAAATGGATTGAAATTCATTTTTCCCTGGACAATCACTACCCCACTACTGGTGGGAAAGAAAAGAAAAGCGTCCCCAGTGAACTGAAATTAAAGACAAAAAGCTTAAAAGAACACTTTTTTAGTACCCAAATCTAGAAAGATTAAACCAAAATAAATATAAATAAACCCTTAATACATAAACTATTGAAAAAATTGATAAATATTACATCAAAATTAAGGTTTTTTTTCTTTTTTAGTGTTTTGTGAAAAACAATCTCAATGTGGGCAAAAATATTTGCTACTCAATTTTTCAAAGAACATTTATTAATAGTGAAAAAAAACAAAAAGAACAGGAAAAAAAAAGGCACTATCAGGTGCATCACAAAAGAACAAGAATACCCAAAAGACATTTGACAAGTTGCCTCCAATCTCCTTAATAATGAGAAAAATACAAATTAAGACCACAGTGAGGAAAGATTTTATACCCACTGAACTAGCAAAAAATGAAACAGGTAATAAAGGCAATATTAAACCAGATGCTAATAAGAGAAATCAAGTTGCCATGGTTCATTTAATAACTACTCTTATTAAACCTTGGTATCCAATAGGGACCAGCAGCCCCCTCCCAAGCACATGTAACAAATGAGTTCTATCTGCCATAAAGAAACCAAGAGCAGTAGCAGTGTATGTCACACTGGTCTCTTCCTTTACAATTTTCGGACTCTTATTTATCTCATATTCCTAAATACCAAGATATCCAAAACAATGTGGATACGCTGCTGCCTCCTCTACAATTACCACATCCTCTCTGATGCAGCCACAACAAATTTGAGGTGGTAGTAACATGTAACTTCATTAAATAACCTCTAACCGGCCAAGATGATAAGGATAATTCCATCCCTCAGGAGAGTAAATAAATGGTTTAGGATAAAACCAATTTAAGCTGATGGGGATACAGTACTTCTAAGGCAAGGAACCGCAGTTCAGGAATTTGTTTTAGAGGAGAGAAAATGCACATGATTTTCATTGTCACACTAGGGTAAGATCTCTCTTCCTGGAAATGAGTTCTTTCTGCAAAGGACTAGCAATGTCAGAAGTTCTATTAATGAGTAAGTTATATTAATAGATAAAAGGGGGGGGAAGCACAAAATTATGTAAATTAAACTGTTCACTATTTCTGATTTATTTAAACCACTCAGAGCAAATCACGAAGAGAAGTTCTTAAATATGATAAACTGCTTTTCAGAGTAAAGAGCAAATAATTAAACTTAATTACAAAACACTAGAACATTACCACTTAGACAAACACAAGATAAGGGTAGTCACAATTACCATTTGGATTCTTGAACTGTCAAGGAACAAAATTCCCCCAAAATTACCTTCAAAAACAAAAACGGTTTATTGTCTTGGGAAATAACCCCAAAGTAGAGAAGGTTTTCGGCATAGTTCCATTTCTGCTCTTGGCTCTGTTCTAATCCCAATCACTTGACTCTTCCTTTCTCCACATGCCATGATACCAGGAAATTGCATTCTGGGCTTATAATGCAAAGGCAGGTATAATAACAAAATATCAAGAATTACCTACATGCTCTGCAATAAAAAAGTAAGTAATTTTTCGTATAAACATGCAAAACTAAAATTGATGAGATTAATTTATAGACTGACCCAGGTCAGGGGCCAAAATTACACTGAAAAGGCAAAACGATGTTTTTAAAATATAAACATTTCTGAGGAGAAGAAAAAGTAATTGCCATTGCTAGCTTAGGATCTTGAGAAACTTCTAGAACCCAAGATGCAGTATATTTCACAGAATGAAGCAATTCTTTGCCTGTAGGCAGTTAAGTTATAAAAATACTCTAATATTTTTGAAAACAAGTCTACTTCTTGACTGACAAATTACTGTATCTACCACATCATAAATCAAAGAATAAAATTAATATTTGCTGAGCACCTATTTTCCAAGAACTATATGTTATTTTTAAGAACTCTGCATTACGGGATGCCTGGGTGGCTCAGCGGAGGAGCATCTGCCTTTGGCTCAGGGTGTGGTCCCAGAGTCCCTGGATACAGTCTCACAGAGGGCTCCCTGCATGGAGCCTGCTTCTCCCTCTGCCTGTGTCTCTGCCTGTCTCTCATGAATAAATAAAATCTTTAAAAAAAAAAAAAAAAAAGAATTCTGCATTACTCATCTTTCTAGCAATCCTGAGATATGTAACGTTCATAACTAGATATTAACAAGAGGAACATGTCAACAGCCCACAAAGTTGTAACACTTGTAATTGATAATGGTGGAATTCAATTCTAGATTTAATCCCATAGCCCATGCTCTCTTCATTAAACCATGGTAACCAGGTCTATAAATGTCTAAAGGTACAGACTTTTTTATCACACTCTTTACAAAAGTGTCACAAAGAGATAAAAATTACAGAAAAGATCCAAAGTAATAAACTGCAGTCAGTCTCACTAGCAGCTGCCTACTCATGATTCAATACACAAGCTTCATATAAAAAAATCATCATGGTAGCCTACTTCACCTCTATATGTCAGGTATCTCTCTAATCATGGTACCAAAATTCTAATCACCAAGAATCTCAGTTCAGCTTTGGACAAAACAATTATGTGATTAACTGATAAGTCAATGAAAATCACATGAAGCAATACAATAATAAAAGTGCCAGGCATACCTCTGCTTATTCTACTACACGCGAAATACTATGTTCATACATAATACAGATGAATCTCAAAATTATGTCGAGTAAAGTAAGTTACACACAAAAAACTACACACAGTATAAGTCAATTTATCTAAAATTCAAAAATGGGGAAAACCAATGTATGATGTTACAAGTTTGGGTAACAGCCCCCTGGAGGAGTACCAAAAGGTGGCACAAAGGTGTTCTGGGGTGTTGCTAATGTCTGTTTCTTGATCTGAGTGTTGGTTACAAGGGAACATTACATTTGTAAAAACTCATGAATCTATTCACTTATACCTTGTACGTTTACTTTATACATACACGAATAAAAGTCAATAAAAGGGACAAACTCATTCAGCCAAATCAATCTCTACTAATGTTCAACCATAATAGTCTTAAACACTAAACCTCTAACAAAACTCTTAAGAGAAAAAAAGATGAATCATCTGGAAGGTGGAGTGAAAAGCTACATTTGGAGTCAATAATCAAAATGTTTTGGCTTGACCCACTAATTGTGACCATAAACAACTCACTTAACCATTCTGAATGTTTCTAACTATGGAGAAGTAAATATAATTTCTACTTGGCCTCCTCATATATTATAAGAAATCATTAAATAACTATTTAAAAGCCATATTGAGTATTAAAATTCACTGTGAATGCCAGCTAACAAGGTTCCTGAAACTTACAAGCTCATCCTATCATTTATATAGAAATTCAATGAACCCAAAACAGACAAAAACTAATCTTAAAAAAGAGTAGCAAAGCTTTTTGGAAAACTGGCATTTCTCTATTTCATAAATTAATACAAAGCTACAGTAACTAAGTGTAATATTAGCATAAGTATACGCAGAATGGAAAAGAACTGGGAGTCCACAAATAAACCCTTATATTTACAATCAATTGACTTGACAAGAAAGCCAAAGCAATGAAATGGGGAAAGAACAGTCTTTTCAACATACGGTACCAGTAGAACAGGTTATCCATATGTAAAAGAATGAATTTGCACATGTATCTCAAATAATATACAAAAAGTTAACTCAAAATTGACCAAAAACCTAAATATAAGACTTAAAACTCTAAAATCTTTAGAAGAAACCACATATTTAAATCTTTGCAATTGTGGATCAGGCAATGGTTTCTTAGATGTACCAAAAACTCAGATGGTAACAAAAATAAACTGGGCATGAGTAAAATTTAAAACTCTTGTGCCTCCACACAATACCCTCGACTTCTTGGCATTTATCCAAAGGAAATGAACACAACTCAAAGGACATACACATCCCCATGGTCAATGCAGCATTATTTTCAACAGCCAAGAAATGGAAGTAGCATGCCTATTAACGGATAAAGTGTGTGTGTATATACACACACACAGGAATATCATTCAGCCATAAAAAGGAAATCTCACCATTTGCAACATAGATGAACCTTGAACGTATTACGCTTAGTAAGTCAGAGAAAGACAAATATTTTACAATCTCACTGAGGGGCAGAATCTTTAACCAAAAAAAACCCTCAAAAAACCTCAATTCATAGACAAAGGAAACAGACTGGTGGTTGCCAAAGGCAGATAGTGGTAAGTGGGTGAAATGGGTAAAGGTAGTCAAAAGTACAAACTTCCAGGTATAAGATAACTAGGTCTTGGGAACGTAATGTCTACAGCATGGTGGTTATAGTTAATAATGCAAGATATGTTTGAATAACTAAGAGTAAGTCTTAAAAGTTCTCAGAAAAAAAAATTATAACTATATGTGGAAACAGATATTAGATTTACTGTGGTAGTCATTTTGCAATAGATATAAATGTCAAGTCATGTTATATAACATCGCATTAGTTTCAAATGTATGTCAATTATATCTCCATTAAAAACATGTTTTAACTTTACTATCCAGCACTTTGGTTCCATCAGTCCCCCTATTTATAATTTCCCACAATGTGCTACCCTTAGAGAAGCTCCAAGTCTTTTACCTTTGTTTTGTCTCTCTCTAAAAAATGTATTGCTCTTTTGTTAAGAAACTGTATAAGCCCAAATTCCAATGAACCTTTTGAGTTACTCAATGAATATTCATTTGTATGTCAAATGCACAAGTTAATGAACTTGTTTTTCTTACTATTGTCTTTCATTAATTAAGTTGCATGACCCCAGCTAATAAACCTAGAATAGGTAGAAAAAATGATTTTTCTACGATGCTACAGCAAATTAGCTAGAAAGAAGATAGATTTTTATTCACATGTGTATATACTGCAGTTCACAGAAAAATGTAACTCAAGGAGATGTTTAGAATATGGGGCTTATATACCATCTTAATAGGTGAAAGGAGGAAGAGTATTTACAGGAAAACACACAAAAAAAATTTTTTTGGACAGATATATGGGCCCTTAGGAAAAGAGATGGGAAATATATGGTAGTTTTCTGACAATGTCTGTTTTGGGTATGGTATGGAGACTTCTCATCTCCAGGGATAAAAGTCAATCTTCCCTGGCTGCTACTGGGAAGGAAATTTATGATGACTGAGTTCTTTAAGGAGGCTCTGCTTTTTAGCAGTTTAAGAGATTTCAGGAACTCAAATACCTTCTTGAAATAATTTTTATGCCACAGTAGCCTATGCTGGAGCCCTTCAAGTACCAAGACTAACAAAACAGAGGAGAGAGAGGTTGAGCTTAATTTCAAATATAGTAAGGACAAGTGGGGATTTATATCAAAAAACAGAAAGTTCGTATTTAAAAGGTTAACATCAAGAGAGTGAAGACACAACCAAAAGAATGAGAGAAAATGTAAAAAAATAAATAAAACAACTCATATTGGTACAAGACTTGTACTCAAAATACATACAAAAAGCTATCAGACTAGTAATAAAAAGACAACCCAATTTTAAAATGGACAAGATGATATGAATATTTTTTCAAATAAGATATACAAATAGTTAATACACACATAAAAAAATGCTCAACATCACTAACCATCAGAAAATAAAAAACCAAAAACACAGTGGGATACCAGATCACATCTACAGCATAGCTATACTCAAAAGATAGACAAGTATAGGCAAGGATGTAGAAAAACTGAAACCCTCACACAGTGATGGTGGGAATGTAAAATGGTGCAACATCTTTGGAAAATAGTCTAGCATTTCCCCAAACAGTAGAACAGAGTTACTACATGATCAGCAATTCCATCCTCGGTTCATACCCAAGAGAAATAATAACATGTCTACACGTAAACTTGTGCCCAAATGTTCATAATATTGCTCATAATAGCTAAAAAGGGAAAACAACCCAAATGCCCAACTAATGAATAATAATATAGCATACAAAGAAATATTTGGCAATTTAAAAAACTAAGATACTGTTATATACTACAACATGGATTAATTTTGAAAACATTTTGTTACATGAAAGCCACCAATTACAGAGAACCAAATATGAAATGATTCCATTAATATGAAATATACAAAATACACAGATTTATAGAAACAAAAAATAGACTAGTGGTTGTAGGGAGATAGGTATGTTAGGTAGTGCTGGTGAAGAGATGTGGGTTTCCTTTTAGAACAATGAAAATATTCTAAAAGTGACTGGGAATGAATGTACAACGCTGTAAATATACTAAACCACTGAACTGCACATTTCAGTGAAGTCAATGTGAGTCATACCTAAACAAAGATGTTTAAAAACAGCTATATGATAAATGCTATCATAAAAGCATACACCAGACCAGCAAAGAAGTCTGAATTGTGTAGTAAGGGTA
This sequence comes from Vulpes vulpes, assembly GCF_048418805.1. Taxonomy (NCBI): domain Eukaryota; kingdom Metazoa; phylum Chordata; class Mammalia; order Carnivora; family Canidae; genus Vulpes; species Vulpes vulpes. The sequence continues at coordinate 45,055,858 of NC_132788.1, read as the reverse complement.
AGGAAACCTCTGGAAAAAAAAAAAAAATCACACTTGAGCTAAATCTTTTTAAAAATGCAGTCTGAAAGTTTGCCAACAAAACAAACCAAGGTACAGGGTTTCAGATGAAATGAAAAGCACATGCAAAGTACAAGAGAATATATGAAAGTCCTCAATAACTTCATATATGTTAGGATGCAGAAATTCTATTACAAACTAAAGATTCTATTGGAAAGGGCAGCACAAGCAGATTCATCAAGAACCTTGAATTCTAAAAAAAAAAAAAAAAAGAACCTTGAATTCTCACATTTATTTTTTCTTGAAAGCAATGGAAGTTTAAAAAAATTTAACCAAGGAAGTAAAATTATCAAACATCTGTTACGTAAATTATCTTGACAGTTCCTGGAGGATGGAATGGAAGAACGGAGTTAAGAAACTGGTTAAGAGGCTACTTATTTAAGTAAAAATGAGGACTTCCACAAAACCAGAAGCCACAAGCATAAAGGGAAGGGGGCCTGGACTAAATGAAAAGTAACAAGCATCAAAGAGAAGAGTGTGAGGAAACTTCAGATGTTGGTGTGGGGGGAACAAAGAACGGAAGACATGGAAATAAATGACGTTATGCAAGAAAAGCTTACAAAGGTAAAATAACAGAATACGGGATAGTTTTTCTCCAACTTGAGAGGTCTCTGTGTAATGAATTACATCAGTAAAATCCATAAATATATTGGCAAACTAACCATAAAGATTAACACTGCTTCATTAAAAAATCAGATGGTTCTAAAAAGGAAAGAATGGAATTTCAGCCACAACTAAACTTTTCAATAACGTTTTAAAAGGTTTGGATTAAAGGCACAATAGTGTAGTACTAAGAGAAGGAGGAAAAGCAACGTTTCAAGTATCCAAACAGTGCTCACAGTTCCTAAACACTTAATATGTATTAGTTCATTTAATCCTTACCAACCTTGCAAAATAAATAATCTCTTTTCCTAAGAGTGAGGCATAAAAAAGCTAAGTAATCTGCCCAAGGCTGAAGAGCTAGGAAGGAGTGGGACAAGTTCCAGAGTCCACATTTTTAAACAAGTTGTACTGGCTCTTAAAGGCAAGTATTTTAAGATTAAGAAAAACAACAGCAACAAAACAAAAAATCCTTGGTATATCAAGACACTACCATAAGCAATTTACATAAATTATCTAATCCTCAAAATCATCCCAGAAAGTATTTTTCACCTAACCATTTTTATAGGTTAGGAAACAGATTTAGAGAGATGAAGAAATTTGTGCAAGATCACATTGTATGGCAGGATGATTATAAAATGGCCCCAACTCTCTAGTATCCATACTCCCTGTGGCTCTTACCATAAGGCAGTTGATTTCTCACTTTCAATCTTACCTGATCTCTTAATTTGTCTTAGCCAATAAACAGAACAAAAGAAACATGCCAGTTCCACGGGTAGATCTCAAGAAATCTCACGGGTTTCCACTACCTTTCCAAGAATTCTGCCATGTGAACAAGCCCAGACTAGCCCGATGAATAATGAAAGACATGTACCTCAGTCACCCCATAAGAGCCAGTAACCCCCCAGAAATGTGAGAAGGCACCCTAGAGCACCACCAACCTTCCAGGTGACCAAAGATATATAAGTGATCCAGATGAAATGAGCCAAATCTAGCCCAGATGATCAGAACCATCCATCTGATCCACAGATTCATGAATAAAAATACACTCATTTTAAGCCAACGAATTTTTTTTTTTTTTTTTTTTTGGCGAGGGGATATGGTGGTTACAGAGCAATAATCTATTGAAATTCATGGTAAGGAGAAGAGCTGGAATTTAAAGCCAGGCCGTCTGGATCCAAGTTCACCCTCCCACTCACTGCTACCTACATTATATAACTTCCAGCTTCAGAGTAGACACGACATGCAATACTACCATAGCATTTTCCTTTGTGAAAAAGAGATGTCATTTATGCTATTTCATGTTATTAAAAATTTATAAAGGCTCAAAATACTAAATATAATTCTTGTTTTCTCCTTTAGGTTAAAAAGAAAAATCCCAAAAGCATATTGGACCTAGAATTAGAACTACATTGCTATAACCACCTTTCCACTAACATGTTAGATAATAAAAAAAAAAACTACATGTATTTTTTTATAATGGGTACAGAGTATCCTGATAAACTGTTTCCTGAAATGTACCTATACTGACTTTTATTAACTCATTCTTACTCTTAAATCATTTACTTTGCTTCCCAATTCACTGATCTGCAACACATCACATCATCTACCCACCTATATGCAACTACGCCCATATAGTTCCCTTGGTAGATCTTTGTTTCCACCAAGAGATACAGCAATGATTCCATTAAACTGGAAGTTGAGATCACCACTCAGCCACTTACTGCTTTTCGTGCCGATGAATCAACAAAGGAGATTACAGAACTAACTGGGGTCGAGGGATCTTACTATCAAGAGGAAGCTAGGTTGCCACTACACAGAGGAGCTTAAAAAAAAAAAAAAAAGTCTCAAATGCAGGAGTTCCTCCGGGACACCACTTAGTATTTCCATGTAATGTGATTAAAGTCAATCCAGCCAGGACTGCTAATGACCCAGACCCTCAAGGAATAAAGCCTTGAGTCATCCTACCAGGCAAGTAACCATAACCAGCTGAGGTACTTGCCAAGAATAGAGAGAATGTGGAATGACAGCAAGAAAAGGCGATTATAGATCGCAACTTCAACCACATAATTAGTTACAGAAATGAACATTCTACTATTTCTTCCTATTTTGATATAAGAAATTAGTATATATTTTAGCCAACTTACTTTTTATCTCCCTTTTTACAACCATCTAATAGTAGCTAATCTCGAATCAGTACTTAAGTTACAGGATATTAACTAGAAAATGTGACTTAAGCAGGAAAAAAATGAACCCGACTGTAGATAAAAGCATTTTCTTTCCTCTCTTAAGAATATTAGTATGTTAACAGTTGGAAAAGGATAGTTGCATTATGTTCATCCAAAATATAGTTTTGAGGGATGCCTGAGTGGCTCCATGGTTAAGCGTCTGCCTTCAACCCAAGGCATGATCCTGGAGTCCCGGAATCGAGTTCCACATCAGGCTCCCTGCTTGGGGCCTGGGTCTCTTTCTGCCTCTGCCTCTGCCTCTGTGTCTCTCATAAATTAATTAATTAATTAATTAATTAAAATCTTTAAAAAATATATAGTTTTACAAATGACCAAGTTAAATATGATGAAAAGAGGTGTATACAGGTGCCATGGGTCAAAGAATGGACTCTGATGGTTTTTCATTTTCAGCTAGGTTGCAACTACATTTCAGCTAGGTTGCAAATTTCACTCCCTACATGGTTGCAGTTAGTTAAGATCGGCCTCAGAAGACATTCCCATGAAATTCAGAAGATAAAAGCTAAACAACAGTCATATTCAGAACGTCATCAAAAGGTTAGGTAGTATTGCACTTCCCACACTGTCATGGATCTTTGGGTCCACCTTTGTTGCTATGAGATAGCAACTCCGCCCATAGTTCCCCTACCTCCTACTGGAACTCCTCCTTTGATTTTCCAAGTTATACTGGGGCAGGTTGTGTGCAGTTCCATGGTCAGGTATGCCACCCCTACTATAGATTATCTACATCATCAAAGTTGCCGGTTTGGAAGCAGTTGAGAGAGCAATGAAGGTAGAACTTCAAGGGATCCCTGGGTGGCGCAGCGGTTTGGCGCCTGCCTTTGGCCCAGGTCGCGATCCTGAAGACCCAGGATCGAATGCCACATCGGGCTCCCGGTGGATGGACCCTGCTTCTTCCTCTGCCTGTGTCTCTGCCCCCCGCCCCCTCTCTCTCTCTCTCTCTCTCTCTGTGGCTATCATAAATAAATTTAAAAAAAATTATAAAAAAAAAAAAAAAGAACTTCAAGGTTGTAGGTTCTAGCTATTTCTAAGTTCCATGTTCTTTCCATGTTTCAGGGGTCTTTTTTCTTAAAGATTTTATTTATTCATGAGAGACAGACAAAGGCAGAGACATAGGCAGAGAGGGAAGCAAGCTCCGTACAGGGAGCCTGATGCAGGACTCAATCCCAGGACCCTGGGATCATGCCCTGAGCCAAAGGCAGACACTCAACCACTGAGCCACTCAGGTGCCCCTCCACATTTCAGTTTAACCTTCTCCATTACTGTCTATCTTCCCTTCACACACGTCAACACGCCTGACTTCAAGCGTAGCACCACTCTCAGGAGTATATATCCAGTTCTCGCAATTGGTAAAAACCAACCACTACAGTACTTTTACTTCTCTAACCAAACCCTAAATGACAGAAATGAAAATGTTACTTAGGATTAGAATACTGTGCAAAGGCCTGAACGTGCCCATCTTTCTCTTCTCCAACTCATATTACACCCACCTAACTGAAAAGAAAAAGTAAAATATCATATATTAAAACTACCATGAAACTCGCTTTCCTTCCATCAACAAAAACACTTTAGGATTAACCTGAAGAACAGTAAGTGTGAAGTGCATTTACTTTCTAAAGGGACAAGTTCAAATTTTAAAAACTACATTCTTTGTGAACTGGTGCAGCCACTCTGGAAAACTGTGTGGAGGTTCCTCAAAGAGTTAAAAATAGACCTGCCCTACGACCCAGCAATTGCACTGTTGGGGATTTACCCCAAAGATTCAGATGCAATGAAACGTCGGGACACCTGCACCCCGATGTTTCTAGCAGCAATGGCCACAATAGCCAAACTGTGGAAGGAGCCTCGGTGTCCATCGAAAGATGAATGGAAAAAAAAAAAAAAAAAAAGAAAGATGAATGGATAAAGAAGATGTGGTTTATGTATACAATGGAATATTACTCAGCAATTAGAAACGACAAATACCCACCATTTGCTTCAACGTGGATGGAACTGGAGGGTATTATGCTGAGTGAAATAAGTCAATCGGAGAAGGACAAACAGTGTATGTTCTCATTCATTGGGGGAATATAAAAAATAGTGAAAGGGAATATAAAGGAAGGGAAAAGAAATGTTGGGAAATATCAGGAAGGGAGACAGAACATAAAGACTCCTAACCCTGGGAAACGAACTAGGGGTGGTGGAAGGGGAGGAGGGCGGGTGTTGGAGGGGAATGGGTGACGGGCACTGAGGTGGACACTTGACGGGATGAGCACTGGGTGTTTTTCTGTATGTTGGTAAATTGAACACCAATAAAAATTAATTAAAAAAAAACAAAAATAAAAAATAAAAACTACATTCTTATAAAGTTATAGTAACATTGAAACAAAATAGACTGTCCAAATTCAAGAAAATTAAAAATTAGCACACCTTAATGTATTAGTGTTTTTAGGCTATATTAATGTTGACCTTAGATGCATGTTGAAAATACAAAGCAACAAATCTCTTAAAAGATGTGCCATGTAAAAAAAAAAAAAAAAAAAAAAAAAAAGATGTGCCATGTAGGGACGCCTGGGTGGCTCAGTGGTTGAACGTCTGCCCTTGGCTCAGGGCGTGATTCCAGAATCCCGGGATCAAGTCCCACATCAGGCTTCCCGCATTGAAGCCTGCTTCTCGCTCTGCCTGTGTCTCTGCCTCTCTCTCTCTCTCTCTCTCTCTCTCGGTGTCTCTCATGAATAAATAAATACAATCTTTAAAAAAAAAAAAAAAGTGCCATGTCTAAACCAACTCACCTAGTTCCCCCTTTAATACACTTTTTTCTTTTTTATATCTGTATAAAAGGGAGAACCACAAACTCAAGTTTTTATAGAATGATCCTAAAGGGTCCTGTGGACCTGAGTTGGTCCCTAGCTAACCACTTAAAGAAAAACACATGTCTAACACCTCTACCATGGACATAAATTGAGAGCGAAGCAGTTAAAACCCTTGGATTTTAGTACTTTTGCCACAAAGCAGAAATACTAAGGTGGAAGACAGTTGAAAAATGACACTTCCCCCCCCCCCCAATACTATCTGGTCACATATGTCCCAAACCGCTGTCTGTCAAAAGTTCCTGCCAAAAATGGGGTGAAGGAATAGCAGCAAAAACATAGTTGTCCCTTTTACCAGCCTTCATAAACATTCTTTAGCTCCTGGCTCTTCACTACATGATTACCTACTCAGACTAACTGTATGTAACTGAAACAATAGTGAGCTTCTACCTTACTCTAAAAATGTGTAACTCTAAATAAAACAAGGTGTGTGTTAAGAACAACTATATATATATTTTTTTAAGATTTTACTTATTTATTCATGAGAGAGACAGAAAGAAAAGCAGAGACATAGACAGAGAGAGAAGTAGGCTCCCGGCAGGGAGCCCGATGTGAGAATCAATCCTGGCACTCTGGGATCACATCCTGAGCCAAAGGCAGATGCTCAACCAATGAACCACCCAGGCTTCCCAAGGGCTTCCAAAGGGATTTAAGGCCTAGTTTGAAATGAATGAAAATTAGTCTATGAAGAGTTCTAATAACGGTGGGATAGCTTTTGTCTACTTGTGACACTAACCCTTCCACAGATGTCAATTATAAATTCTGGATAGAATGAATGAATGAATGAATGAATGAATGAATGAATAAATAAATAAATAAATAAATAAATAAATAATAAAATAAAATAAAATAAAATAAAATAAAATAAAATAAAATAAAATAAAATAAAATAAAATAAAATAAATTCTGGATAGAATACTTAATTTTAAAAATGATTTGAAGGCCAAAAAAAAAAAAAAAAAAAAAGGCAACTAAGAACCGGTAGAAACTGAGAGATTTGACCACTGAAAGAACAGAAGTACACCAGGTTCAAATTTATACGGCTTTTCCCCTTTTCCCAGCTTTTCCACCGCTAGTCTGTAGTAACACAAGTCCAGTAGACCATAAACAGATAGCTGTAGTTTTACTCAAGTTCATGGCCACAGAGTGGCTGGAAACTCAGAGGAAATTCAGTAAAAGAGTGAGCCACAACAGGGGAAGCCTCAAAAACTAATATAAACTCCTTCAAATTCTTCAAGGACCCTTGAACTGTGTATGCTTAAGAAAGATTACAAGGAACCCAGTAAAAAACGACTGGGAAGTTCGAATAATTCAGCAGCAATATCAGCTGTTTCCCACTGCAGAGACATAAGCCTGGAGTTTGAATCCAGCCAAGTGACACGGCATTAGAAAACACCTCAGGCTTTCAATAGACCCATCTTAAAGCGTAAGACCAAGCCACCACAAGTTCCAGATGATCAGCCAGCAATTTAATCATACTCAAAGAAAAATGGAGAATTTAGAAATGATATATTATCCACATTGTTCACTCTATAATTACAACTTTCTAGACATAAAAATAAGCAGGAAAGGGACACCTGGGTGGCTTAGTGGTTGAGTGTCTGCGTTCGGCTCAGGGCATGATCCTGGGGTCCTGGGATCGAGTCCCACATCGGCTCCCCATTGGGAGCCTGCTTCTCCCTCTATGTCTCTATCTGTGTCTCTCATGAATAAAAAAATAAAATTCAGAAAAAAAAGGAAAATCTGACATATTATGAAAGGTAGAAAAAAGCAGCTAACAGAAGACCACAAAATAATTCAGATGAGTGAACTAACAAAAAAGGACGTTAGAGCTACTACAAATATGTTGAAAGACTTAATGGAGGACAGGGTCACAATGAGAGATCTCCACAGATAAATGGAAATACTTAAAAAAAAAAAAAAAAAAAAAAGAACCAAGATACTATAACTGAAGGATATATTATTTTAAAATGGGTGTAAAAACACCAACACCCCCATAATTACTGCAGCATTGTTCACACTAACCAAGACAGAGCAACAATCCAAGTGCCTACCAACTGGTGAATTGATAAGGCTATATTATATATATGTGAGATAACACAGTCAAGAGAAAGGATATCTTGCCATTTGCAACAACACAGATGCAACTTGAGGGCATTGTGCTGAGTGAAATGAATCAAAAATAGATACTGTATGGTCTCACTTATATGTGAAATGTGAAATACATCCCATAGAGAGTAAGTTGGTGGCTGACAGGGGCTAAGGTGTGGAGAAAAACGGGAAGACTTTGTTAGAGTAAAAACTTTCAGTTATAAGATGAAAAAGTTCTAACAATCTAATGTACAGCATGGTGACTACAATTAACAATACTGTATTGTGTACTTTAAAGTTGCTGGGAGTAAATCTCAAATATTTTCACAACACACACACAGTGTTAGCTATGTGAGGTGATAGATGTGTTAACTAACCTTATTGTGATCATTTCACAATATATACAAATACCAAAATGTCACACTATACAACACCTTAAGCTTACACAATGTTATTTGTCAATTATAGCTCAATAGAGCTAATAAATAAATAAATATATGTATAAATAAATAAATAACAGGGGGGCAGGTAGGCTTCAAAACATATTAGAAACAACGTAAAAAGGGTTAGTGACCTTGAAGACAGATCAGTAAAAATTATTCAATCTAAAGAACTGAGAGAAAAAGATTTTTAAAAAGTTAACAGAGATTCAAAAATCTGTAGTACAATATTAAACAGAGGAATGAGAATCTCAAGAAGAGAGAATGAGATAGAAAACATTTTTAAATAATAGTTAAAATGCCTTATGTTTGGTGAAAAATATCAACTGACAAATCAAATAAGCTCAGCAAATTCTAAGAATACCAAAAAAAAAAAAAAAGGAAAAGAAAAAATATAAACCAAATTACTGAAAATCAAAGACACACTGGAAACCAAAAAACAATATACATCTTTAAAGTGATTAAAAAAGACTATAAACAGAGTCTATACCAAGCAAAAATATTCTTGAAGCTAAGACATCCAACTAAATGAAAGCTAAACCTAAAATAAAAAAAAGCTAAACCTATGCATTACGCAGTGTTAAAGTTCTTCAAACTAAAGAGAAATAACAGATTTGAAAATCAGATCTGCACACGCACAAAAAAGGAAAATCTGAAATAATATAGATACACAGAAAAAACTTACATTTCTCTAAAGTTCTTTATTAAAGGTGGCTGACTAAAACAAAAATAGCATTGTGCTAAAGCAAAAAAATAACACACCAATGACACAAAGGTTAAATGTAATTACACTTTATATGGTTCTTTCATTCTACATGAAATAGCATAATCTTAATACTACATAAGACGTAAAAGGTAATTGTGAATGCTGTAATCCCTACCGCAACTAAAAAACTACCATGCAGTTTAGCTTTAAAACCCAATAGACCATTTAAAATAGACTACTAAAAAACATTTAACTTGGGGCACCTGGGTGACTCAGTCAGTTAAGCATCTGACTGTGGCTTGGTCATGATCCCAGAGTCCTGGCATCGCCCTGTGTCAGGTTCCCCACTCACTGGGAAGTCTGCTTGCCCCTCTCCCTTTATCCCTTCCTCCGCCTACATGCACCCACAGGCTCTCTTCCTCTCTCTCACAAACAAAATCTTCAAAAAAAAAAAATAAATAAATAACATAAAAAGTAGCAGTAAAGAAGAAACAAAAGAAAAACAGATTAAATATAACACACATGGCAAATTACAGACTTAAATCCAACTATATAAATATCACACATAACATTACCAAAAACTCTCCACTCAAAGCTATTGTTAAGTTTAAAAAATGAAAGAATGAGATCTTCCCATTTGCTAAAACATGGAAAAAAAACAAGCAAACATGGGCGCCAAGTAAAATAAGTCAGAGAAAGACAAATGCCAAACGGTTTCACTTATATGTGGCACCTAAAACACAAAGTAAACAAACAAGTAAACAGAAAGCAGTAACAGATCCATAAATACAGAGAACTGATGGTTGCCAAAGGGGTGGCAGGTGAGGGGATATGGCAAAAAGGGTAAAGGAGACTGGAAGATACAGGCTTCCAATTATGGATCAAATAAAGGACAGAGATAAAAGGCACAGCATAGGAAATGTAATTTTTGGTACTGTAACAGCGTTATATGGTGACAGGTAACTATACTCATAGTGAGTATATGTGAGTGACTTGCCAGACAACCATGTTGTACATTTGAAACTAATGTAACATTGTGTGTAAATTACAACAATAAAGAGAAACTTTTAAAAAAGGAAAAGAAGGGATCCCTGAGTGGCTCAGCAGTTTAGCCCCTGCCTTCTGCCCAGGGCGTGATCCTAGACTCCCAGGATCAAGTCCCACATTGGGCTTCTTGCATGGAACCTGCTCCTCCCTCTCCCGTGTCTCTGCTTCTCTCTGTGTGTGTGTCTCTCTGAGTAAATGAATAAAGTCTTTAAAAAAAAAAAAAAAGGAAAAGAAAACCCATTAAAAACATGCTGTATATAAAAGATGCACTTTCAAAACAAAAACACAAATCAGATTAAAAGTATAATAAAAAATTATACATCATGAATGTAAGTAGTAAACATAAAAGAAGTGGCATGGGTACGATATCAGAAAATAACTTCAGTAAAGGAGAATTATCAAAAGTTAAGAAGATCAACTCATCCAGAAGACACACCAATACTAAATAAGAATGTACCAAATATCAGAGAGCATGAGGCAAAAACTGCATTAAGAAAATATATGAAGCAAAAACTGATTAAATTACAAGAAGAAATGAACAAATCTAGTTATAGTTGGAAGTTTTAATACCCCTCTCTCAACAGTTAAAATGGATAAAAAATAATCTGTAGACATATAGATGAGGGCAGATCCATAGCCTTCTGCCTGCCTTTATAAATAAAGTTTTATTAGAATATTGCCATGCCCTTTCATTTACATATTGCCATGCCGCTTTTGCATTATAATGAGGGAATAATGAGGGAATGAGGGAATAACTACCAGAAAGGCTATAATTCTCAAAACCTAAAATACTTCCTATAAAGCCCAACAGAAAATGATTTTCTGATCCTAATATAGATGAACACTATTCTCCAATTTGACTCAATTGTAATGAGACCATATGCTGCACCATAAATTAAGTCTCAAATTTCAGGACAGAAATCTTAAGAGTATGTTCTCTGGCCACAACAGAATTATATTAGCAATCAACTATAAGTTATTTATGAAAACTCAAAATATCTGGAAATTGAGCAACACATTCCTAAATAATCCATGAGTCAAGGAAATTAGAAATTTTTAACTGATAACTAAAATCTAATATATAAACATATGATACGTAGTTAAACAATGCTTAAAGAAGAAATTATAGCTTTAAGTGCTTGTATTTAAAAAGAAAATTTTAAATTTAAATTTCTAAATTCCCACATTAAGAAGCTAGAAAAAAAATTAAGCTGACAGAAAAAAGAGTAAAGGAATTATCAAGATAAAACCAGAAGCCAATCAATATAAATCACTGAAGCCAAAAACTGAAAAAAAGAAAATTGCTAAGACCTAGCAAGAATGACCAAGAAACGAAGTAAAATAAAAACTACCAACATTAGGAATAAAAGAATGATCACTACAGATCCTATCGGCATTACAAGGATCAGAACGATCACAATGGAAAATTATAAATTTTATGCCAAGAGATTTGGTGACTTATACTGAAAAACATAAAATAGGAAATCTGTATAACCATATATTAACTAAAGAATCAAAATATTATCAAAAACTTCCCTCTACACACACATCAAAAAACCCTTCCATGCTTAGTTAACATTAAAGACGTATCAATCTTATAAAAACTATTTCTGAATACAGTAGAGGAAATCCTCCAAGAATTTTAAAAGCTGGCACATCCATGCTTCCAAAAAGCATTACAAACCACATTTCTCATAAACATAGACACTAAAATCCCTAAAAAACAAAACACAAATCCAGAAACAGATAAATGGACTATAATTCATCATGATCAAACAAGGTTATCCCAGGGTTGCCAGACTGGTTTCACTTTAAAAAAAAAAAAAAAAAATTCAGTAAGAATCTTTCACTAGAATAACATAATAAAAAAATAAAATCCATACAATCTCAATAAATACAACAAAAGCGAACATTTGACAAAATTCAATATCCTTTCATAATTTAAAAAAATCTCAATAAAAAAGGAAATATTGTCCATCTGACTTTTTTTAACCTACAAAAAAACCTACTGCTGACATCATATTTTATGATACAAGACAATGTTTTTTTTGTTTTGTTTTTTTTTATGATAGTCACAGAGAGAGAGAGAGAAGCAGAGACACAGGCAGAGGGAGAAGCAGGCTCCATGCACCGGGAGCCCGACGTGGGATTCGATCCCGGGTCTCCAGGATCGCGCCCTGGGCCAAAGGCAGGCGCCAAACCGCTGCGCCACCCAGGGATCCCAAGACAATGTTTTTCCCTTAAGATCAAGAACAAGACAAGGATGTCCATTCTCTCTTGCTCTTTAACATTAGATTGAAGATGTGAGACAGCGCAATAAGATAAGACAAAGAAAAAGCTTGTAAGATGAGCAAAGGAGGGAATAAAACTGCCTTATTCACAAATGATATGGCTATCTTTCTAAAGAAAATCCTTAAAAAATATACAAGAAGACTATTAGAACTAAATGAATTTAAATTAAACAAATTTGAAGTAACTATTACTTTTCTATATAAAGGAAAAAGCTGAAAAGGACACTTACAAAATTTTCATTTATAATAGCATTCAGTCTTTAGGAGTAAATTTAACATGCAAAATCTCTACAAAGAACACTAAAATATTATTTACTGCACGCATATAGGTACACTAACATAACATTACCATATTATAATTGATGTTAACATATTAATACATAAAAATCCATTTCAGAAAGTTGTTATAAAGATCTTCTATATATACAGATATATGTATGTATATAAATACATATCTTTACAGTATATGTTAAAGATGACCTAAATAAGAGAAAAGTTATATAACTGTATTAATAATTGCTGTGTAAAAAACTACCCCAAAACTTAGCAGCTGAAAACAACATTTATTATCTCAGTCTCTCAAGGTCAGGAATCCAGGAGCAGCTTAGCTGGTGGGTTTGGTTTGAGGGTCTCTCATGAGGTTGCAGCCAAATAGGTAGGTACACAGTCCTACCTATTTAGGATCTTCTAGAGGATCTTCTAAGCTCACACTCAAGGCTAGTCACAGAAGGCCTCAGGATGACTAGAAGATCTTCTAAGCTCACACTCAAGGCTAGAGGATCTTCTAAGACTCACATCAAGGCTACTCTAAGCTCACACTCAAGGCTACTCACAGAAGGCCTCAGTTCTCTGTCATGGAGATGTTAGGAGACAATACCCCATGGGAGTCTTGGGTTTCTGCAAATCTTGCAACTGAGAATCGAGTGCCCTTTGTTCTATACTATCTTTCGGAGATATCTATAAAGAGAACAGACTTAGAAGACAAAGCCCATCCACAAAAAGCAGGTATGCTTACCACACATTAAAAAGTATCCAGGTTTCCTGTGTTCAGGGTTCCTCTCCTGAAATACAATCTGCTGCGTAAGTGGGTGTCAACTGGCCCTCTTCATGTTACCAGGTACGAAATTGAGCTCAAGAAATTGGTGCAAAGGGATCCCTGGGTGGCTCAGCGGTTTAGCGCCTGCCTTCGGCCCAGGGTATGACCCTGGAGTCCCGGGATCGAATCCCACATCGGGCTCCCTGCATGGAGCCTGCTTCTCCTTCTGCCTGTGTCTTTGCTTCTCTCCCTCTCTGTCTCTCATGAATAAATAAATAAAATCTTTAAAAAAAAAAAAAAAAGGAACTGTTGCAAAAACACTGATACCCTAGCTACTACTACATAGCACATTAGTGACAGTAAACAGTCTTTCGACTCTGACCCAAGGGCCCCATGTCCACTTCTATTAACATCCATGAAACTGAAGTAAGCTAACTTGTTAGCTTTCAAGTTGGGTAAAATCTCAGACCTTTCACAGTCTTGACAGTGAATCTCTCCACAATATGATTTCTGGTTTCTTCTACAGTGAGCGATGAAAGAGGAAAAAAAGAGACCAGTAACAAGCCACTGTATCTTTTTAAACCTAATTTTAGAAGTGATATACCATCATTTATACCATATTCTATTGGTCACACATATCAACCTTAGTAAAATGTGGAAGGTAGCTATGAAAAGGGTAAAAATATCAGGAGACAGGGATAAATGGGAACCATGTTAGAAATATTACTCTAGGTCATTTTTCCACTATATGTATCTCTAGAGCAACAAAATCCCAATCAACATCCCAAAAGGCTTTTTTTAACAGAAACAGGCTGATTTTAAAATTTATATGGAAACACAAAGAAACTAGGTTGGGCAAACAATATTGGAAGATTCACACTATTTGACTCCAAATCTTATGGTAATAGAGACAATATGAAACTGGCATAAAAGAAACAGATAAATAAAACAGAACTGAGTCCAGTTATAGATCTATACAAGTAAGTTCGAAGGACTCTGAACAAAACCACAAAAGCCATTCACTGCAGGAAAGGGTTTTTTCAAGCAATGATTTGGAATTGGATAAATGTATTTTTTTTAATATTTTATTTATTTATTCATGAGAGACACAGGCAACAGGAGAAGCAGGCTCCATGCAGGGAGCCTGATGTGGGACTCGATCCTGGGACTCCAGGATCAGGCCCTGGGCTGAAGGCGGAGCTAAACTGCTGAGCCACCAGGGCTGCCTGATAAATGCATTTTTAAAAATGAACCTCAACCCCCTATTTCATCATACGTAATAATTCAAGATGGATCATAGCCCTATATGTAAAAGTTAAGACTATGAAACTTCTAACAGAAAACACAGGAAGTTATTTTCATGACTTTTGGAGAGGCAAAGGCTTCTTACAACTAAAAAAGCATAAGCTATTAAAGAAAAAAGTTGATTAGACTTCATCAAAATACACTATTATGGAAAAGAACTGAGAAACTGAGAAAAAATATTCAGCACACCAATGTGACAAAGAACTTGTATCCAAACTATATTAAGAATTCTTGCACATCAATAATAAAAAGGTAACCAATTTTTTAATGTGCAGATAATTTGAAAATGCATTCAGAAAACAAAATACACTATCAATACTGATATGAAAAATTGCCCAACATCATTAGCCACTAAGGAAATCCAAAATAAAACTACAGTGAGAAACCATTTCAAAAAAAAGAAAGAAAGAAACCATTTCAAATCAAATAAAATGTCTAAAATGAGTAAGACTGATTGATTATCCAAAGGTTTGCAAGAATGTAGAATCTCATACAGTGGAAAATTACTTTAAAAAACTATGTGGAAGTTTCTTATATAGTTGAACACACATCTGCCTATAAACTCATAATTCCATTCCTAGATATTTACTCAAAAAAAAAAAAAAAAGAAAGCAACTGTTTGTATGAAGATCCATATAGGCCTTATTCTTAATGGTAAAAAACTGGAAATTCAAATGTCCGTCAACAGAAGAAAAGATAAACTTTGGTATATTGATCAATGAAATTCACTTCAGCAATAAAAAAAAAATATTTGATACTTTCAACTTCATGAATAAATTGAGATATAGATGTTCAGCCAAAGAAGCTAGGTTAGGTGCTTCTTTGGACACACTGTATGAAGACAGAACAAAGCTCATCTATGGTGTTAGAAATCAGAGTGCTTGGGGGAGAGGGAATTGAATGGAAAAGGAAAATGAAGAAACTTTCTGGGAGGACAAAATGCTCAATATCTCCTTTTGGGTAATGGTTACATGGATATAATTGTCACAACTCAAAGTGAGTACCTAAGATCTGTACATTTTATTGTATTTAGTTTACATCCTGACACAAATCAAAAACTGACTTAAAAAAAAAAAGAATCTGTGAGCTCACTGTATTAATTTTCCTTTTTTTCTCCTAATCTTGAGTGGTCCAGATACATATTTAGAGTGTGTGTACATACACACTAAATACTATCTACTATGTGCTAAAAAACTATGCTAGGTTCCAAAATAAGTAAAAGTTCATGCACTCAAAGGTTAACCATCTAGGGCAAGAAACACACTTAAATAACACATAACATGAGGGTTTCCATTATAGAGCTATACAGAGGGTCTTGTGAGAAGGAGAAAAAATCCACCACATATTGCCCAAATGAAGAGTCAGGTATCAGAAAACCCTATTAGGTGGGTGATGAAAAGCAAGAATCTGGACAGGTGGACAAGCAGGAATGGATCATTTCAAGCAGAGAAATATATATATGCATACAAAGACTTAGGACAAAGGGTCTAACACAATAGGAAGCAAAGAGCAGTTCAATGTTTTTTGGAGTTCAGAGCCCAAGACATAGTGACAGGAAAACCTGGGATGGTAGGTAGGTAGGTACCATGCCAATACTAAGGTATTTGGATTACAGAGAACTTGAAGAGCCACTGAATAGTTTTTAAGCAAGGAAATGGCACATTCAAATTTGTGATTAAAACTATCACTCCATTAACAGTATAAGAAATAGCCTAGAAGGGAGTGAAAGTGGAAGCAGACAGACCTGTCAGAAGACAAATGCAGACAAATGAGCAAGTCGTGTTTACTTTTAGTAAACCAATGGCACATGGACTGAAGAGAAATTTAAGAATTCCCAAATGAACAGAAAAAGTGAATGAATTTAAGATCAGACAGTTCACAGGAAAAAAAAAATAACAATAAAGATGGCCCTTAACCATGTGAAAGACACTCAGCTTTACTTGTAAGAGAAACA
This sequence comes from Vulpes vulpes, assembly GCF_048418805.1. Classification (NCBI taxonomy): domain Eukaryota; kingdom Metazoa; phylum Chordata; class Mammalia; order Carnivora; family Canidae; genus Vulpes; species Vulpes vulpes. The sequence goes on along the minus strand of NC_132788.1, from coordinate 45,039,236 downwards.
TTAATTAAAAATACACTGAGATACCATTTTTCACCTATCATGCTGGCAAAAATCCAAAAAGTTTGATTATATGCTGTGTTGGCCAGGATATAGGGTAACAAGTATTCTCATATACACATTACTGTTATTACCTCTATGAAACACAATTTAACAACATCTATCAAAATTATAACAGCTATATATCTTTGACCAAGCAATTCCACTTCTAGGAATTTATCCTACAGACACACCTGCATAGTACAAAAATGATATATGTACAATGTTGCTAAATGCAGAATTTTTGTAACAGTAAAAACTGGAAAAAATCCAGCTGTCCATCAGTGGGCTTTATAGGAAAATTATTTTACATTACTGTATAATGATAACTAATATTTTAAACTACCAGTTAAACTGTAGATCATAGGTAAAAATGAACACTCTGCAGCTGTCAAGAGAAGGATAGTAGGGAGAATGCACAACCACTAGCACTTTATACTTAATAAGATCTCCAGGGTATATTAAGTGGAAAAAGTAAAAGACAAAGCAGTTAGTTTCCAACATCGATGTAAAACATTTGGGGAGGGAGGGGTAGGTGGGAGGGAGTATGGAGAGGAGAGATAAGATAAACATATTTGTAATGGCTGTATTTTTTAAATCCCCAAAAGGATGTAGAAGAAATCAGTACATTAGTAAACTATTGTAAGAATTTGGGAACTCCACAGATGGGAAGAGATGAGAAGGATGAGAAATTTCTGATTGTGTATCTTTTTTCCTCTTTTTGCTGTTTCACTTTTGAAGTACTAATGTACATACAGTATTTAAGAAAAATACTTTGAATGAAAATGCAGTATCAGAATCAACAGGATTTGATAACTCATTTGACAGGAAAAGTAAAGAAGGAGGGATCAAGTTGTCTCTCATCTCTCTGACTTGATAACAAATCTAGTCATTCCTTACAATTTATTGAAAAACAGAGAGAGAGAGAGAGATCTGTGTTATTAACCAAGATAGGATGTTAAAGGGTAGAGGAAGGCTGCTCAGTTTTTAACACATTTTACTGGAGATATTGTGTCCTATACAGTACTACACTAGAAAAAGACCGCAGGAAATTTAAGAGAGGGGTCAGGGATATAATTAGTAGAGCCTTGAAGAATAAAACATTTATATCAGCCTAACTTATCTACAAATTATTTGTCCTATAAACTCAAACCAGAAAATAAACTAAAAATGAAATTAATTCAAAGAGACAGAATAAGGCCACATAAACACATCCTTTTCTCACAAAGTTCTCACTAAAATCTTATTTAATACATTTAATTTCCCAAATTCACAACAGATTAGAAAATTCAAAAAAGACCATGGGTGTTAACCACCAGAGGCAATTATTTGGCAGCAGCATGAAGCAGCAAAAAATAATGATGATACTACCAATATGCCAAAAAGTACAGCATTCTTGAAGTGCTCTTCATAGAAGTCAAAAGTCTCATGTTTTACCATCTAAGACTTGGCCAAAATAATCCCCCTTTCAAGAAGTTTTTCACACTTCCCTTACTCTCAGCCTAACAGGATTAATCAATTTTCTTTTATCAAATTACCAATTTCAGACATTTTGTTTACACCTTTCTGAAAACTCTGTATTCTGCCATTTTTAATTATTTTGTAATTATAGCTGGTTTTTATACTATCAGTCTTCTTCTTCCTACCTGAATATACATCTCATAATTGACAAAATATTTCACCTATTTCTGAGCACAAATTTCTTTCACAGTATAGTATGCAAATATCCATTTAACAATTAACCATCTTTGCCTTTTCTAAAGTGATGTGAATGGGCTTTGCCACAAATACAGTATCCCTGAACCAACTTAAAATAGTGTTTTATTGCGTACTTAACAACTTAAGCATCCAGGTAAACATTTGGTCTGGCTTATCCCCCCCACCCCCGCCCCGCAAAAAAAAAAAAAAAAAAACCAACGAGACAAGTAGTAATAGGGAGTGACAGCTATCTCTTTCATGGAAGATAAAAGTGTTCTAAAATCAGAGTGTGATGATAGTTGCATAAACCTGTGAATGTACTAGAGAAGAAATAATTGTACACCTTCAATGAATGAATTGTACTGCATGTGAATTATAGCTGAATTAAGCTGTTTAAATGTAAGGTATGTGCTATTATCCTCATCTTACAGAATAAGAAACAAAGACTTAACAAAATCAGGTAATTTGCCCATGGTGACATAGCTAGCTAGTGATGGAGAAAGAATAAAAACCTAAGCAGTCTTCACTCTAAGTTTGTATCTTTAACTAAGCTCTTCTGCCTTCCTTAGAAAGGGCTTCATTCATCAAGCATTACCTCTAATGCCTACATATGCTCCTACTGCTGCTGAAGGAAAAAATGCTAGAGATCTTCCAAACTCCAACTAGAACTGCAAAGACTTTACCCAGTTAGATTACATCATAAAGGTACAGGAAAAGGAAAGTCAAAAGCTGAAAAGAAAGCTACCAAAGAGATCAAGAAAACAAAAAGGTACTCAAGACTTACATTTCAAAGCTTGCCATTCTGAGCAAAAGACTACATGAAACACATGAAATAGCTTGATGGCTTCTATCAAAGTTGGTGGGCAGGACTAATTTGGCTGAGCTGCGGTGAATTACAGGCTTCCTGGACTGGTTTTACGTAGACCAGGCTTCTCAACCTTGGCACTATTTTGACAGATTGGCACAAAAACTATTGTGGAGGGCTGCCCTACACAGTAGGATGCTTAGCATCATTCCTGGCCTCTCCCCACTAGATGCCAGTAGCACCACTGCCCCCTCTCCCCTCAGTTATGATAGCCAAAATGTCTCCAGATGTTGCTCAATGTTCTGGTGAGCGGCACTGGGGAGAGAGGCAGTGTCCTAAACCCTACATTTGAGAACCACTGGTCAAGACTGAAGGTAATGATGCAAAAGGGACAGCTATCTGACGTTAACTAGTGAAATGATAACTGGAGACAGACAAGAACTTTTTTTTTTTAAAACAGTTTTATTGAGGTACTCTGACCTACAAAAGTTGTATATATTTAAGGTATACAACCTGATATTTTGATACTATACATATGCATTGTGAAGAAATAGCCACAATCAAGTTAATCAACATCACCTCTACATAGTGAAGGAGCCAGAGGAAGGGGACAGACAAGAGCCCTTTAAAACAATCCCCTCCCAAGACTACAAGGAAAAATTTCACTTCAGTTAAAAACAAAACAAAAATATGAAGCTGAGGATGAGGGTAATATGTAGAGATTAAATAGGTAACCTATGTAGTCATGTCAAAATCCCCAGATTTCTATACAGTTCAGCCTCTGACACTACAGTAGAAATATTAACTATGGAGAAGTACTACTAAACATCAGATAATAGATGTAAAGGATGTTAGAAATGAGAAGTGCTCCCTTTAATTTGTTTGAGGCAAATTCAGTTTCCCTTATAATTAAAACTAAGTGTCCCTCATCTCTGGAGGAACTATCGAAATAACAAGGTCAAGGCTACCACCCCTGCCAGGGAAGAGGAGCAAACCAAATGACAGTATAAATAAAAATGAAATGACAGTTGAGGGGCGAAGGGGGGAATAGTGAGACAAGAGAAACATACAGAAGACTGAGATGACCCTATACAAAATTTATTTGTCTAAATAAATGACTCTCAAATCTCCCTGGCTGCCTTTATGTATCTTGCTAACACCAAGTTAAGGGCTTTCAATTCCCCAGTGTTGCACTTGGTAGTTCAAAGTCTAGCACTGTAGTCCCTCTGGTCAAAGCAATGCACCCCTCAAGGTGCCACAGGCTCTAAGATATCATCCCTCTTTAAAAGCTGCACCTCTCTCAGGTCATTTTAGATTGGGGGAGGGGGGGAGTCAAGCAAATTAAGCTACTTAATCTACAGTATGTTCCACAAGTAACCTCTGCCCAATAAGCATATCAAGGAAAAAAAGTTTACCCTCACTTGTAATCACAGAAATGCAAACCCAAAACAAGATAAAAATTTCACATCAAATTGGCAAAAAGCATACAATAAAGTCCAATGTTGGTGAACATGTAACATGCATACTCATACCACAGGTGAGTGTGAACTATTACAACCTAATTATCGCTCAAAAGGAGTCAGAAAAAAAAATATTAAATATCTATATAACAAAATATTTTAGGGGCACCTGGGTGGCTCTATTAAGTGTCTGCCTTCAGCTCAGGTCATGATCCCAGGGTCCTGGGATGGAGCCCCATGTCCCTGCTAAGCAGGGAGCCTCCTCCTTCCTCTCCCTCTGATCCTTCCAGCCCCGTTTGTGCGTGTACAAGTGCACCTTCCAACAAAATCTTATGAAAGATGAACAAAATATTCTAATCATTTTTAATTATTTATTTATTCATGAAACAGAGAGAGAGAGAGGCAGAGACACAGGCAGAGGGAGAAGCAGGCTCTGTGCAGGGAGCCCGATGTAGGACTCAATCCCGGGTCTCCAGGATCACGCCCTGCACTGAAGGCTGGCGCTAAACTGCTGAGCCACCCAGGGATCCCCTCTAATCATTTTTAATTATGTTACTCTAAATGCGCCAATATGAAAACACCTCTGACAATAACTAGGCAAAATGTAAACTGCAGTTTTAGAAAAGGTAAACAGTACAATACTGTTTGTATAAATTTTTTGAAAAGTAAACTTTCTGCAAACTGTTAACAGTGGATTGCCTTTTGGTGGAAAAGGAAAAATAGCTTTTAATTTTCTGTACCATGAGAATGTTTTTATCATATACACGCATTAACTTCTAACTTAAAACATACAATTACTTAAAGTCCTCTAATCCCCACAACCTTACCACTATTCTTACCATCAACTGTCCACACATTCCCCCCTCCTTCATCTCAGTATCTAAAAGTTGACTAAAACTAAACTTGCCTGACAGGAATTTCAGCTACTAGAGAATATATTTTGGAAATATATTTTGGACATATATTTGAGGTTTTTCTTTAAAAAAAATCTCTTCAAAAAAAAAAAAATCTCTTCACTCTAAAAAACCTCTGAGCTGGAAAAAAAAAAAAAAAAAGAGAGAGAGAGAGGGAGAGAAAAAAAGATTTCCTACACTGCCCCAAAAACCATAAACTCTCATTTCCTATCGGGCCCCTAACCCTCCTCTCCTAGAGAGAGGTACTGCTTATGGTTATAATATCCTCCCCTTCTTCTAATAGTTGTATATGTAGTCTTGGCTAATTTCACTCTCCCACATAAAAAAAGAGCAATCTCAATTGTTACTGAAGAGGAGCAAGGCTTGCCCCTTGCAGAATTACTTAACAAGATGGCAAGGATCTTACCATCTGGTTTTCTCAGCTCTCACCACCTTGATGCAGATGGCCAATCACTACTCTAAACTTCTATAGGGCAAGATCTCAGTCCTTTTACAAGATCATCTCTGGTACTCTATGTGTATGGAAACTTAATATTTGTTCATTTCACCTGAATCAGGTTAGAGCATTTGTCAAAGGGAGAGGGAGGTTAGAAGAGTACTTCCAGGTTATGGCCCTTTAAAGATGCTTCCTGCTTTAATCAGTCTTCCTCCACTCTCCTTAGCCACTTATAAGTTTTACAACTAAACCAAGTACTTCTAATTACTGCTTATTCATGTCTAATTATTAGAACACAATAACTATTATGGATATTAATGGCTTAAGATTTACTTTAAACAACGAAATTTTGCTCACCTGAGTTCAGTCTTCATAATTCTCTCACTGTGCATGATCACCACCCCCATCAACTAAAAACAATCACAGTCTCAAAGCAGCAAACTTACCCTATTTTTGAATTACCGAGAAAGGATTAAAAATCTTTTCCACATAATGGGGGAAATGGTTATAATCATGTTCATAACATTATAATGTGAGGCAGAACTGACTTCCACATAAGAAGGAGTCAGAACTGCAAACCATTTGGCAGCTTCTTAAATACACTTAAAAAGTAAATACGTTCTAAGTATTTTTGGAATACTAATTTTTGGAATTAGTTTTTGAGGAATACTCAAACTAAACACAATTTTCTGTAAATAACTATTTGAATTGGAAGTGACAAATGGTTTGTATAGCAAACGGAGTTTAAAAGTTTAAAAAAAAAGTACACACTCATCACACATACATACATAACAAAGTCCAATACTAACCTCAAAATTACTCTGGTTTACAAGTTTCAGGAAAATAAATAAATGCCATGTCAAGTAACATTGCTCAATGGGAGATCAAGCAACTCCACAAGAGAAAGACACACAAAAGGTTATCTTCTAAGACAACTTAAGTGGATTGAATCCTGAATAAAATTATTAAAACCAACTCTGAAACAGATGGTTAACCTTGAAACTTTATTTCTTGACTGAATGAATTTAAAGAGAGGAGAAGGTAATGAAGAATAATATACTACCTGGTAGTAATTTTAAATATTACTTAAGTACTGAATTAAACAATACAGACCACAAAGAAGAGATTCTAAGCTTCCACAAGAAACCAAGAGTTACCCCAATTCCACCATGTGAATAGGACTGTGACTTTGGATAAATCAATTAAATAACAATCTGAACCTAATTTCTCATGCACATGGTGAATTGATGACCAGCTTTAAGTTTCCTAATAGCTAACACTGACAAAGGAAACACAAATGTATTCTTTTCTAACTTAAGTTATACACAGTACTCGTCATCCAAGCCAAATCACAGTTGAGTTCTGTTGTCGGCACACACGATCAAAAAAAAAAAGTAGCAATGAGGAAGCCAAAGGATAATCCTAATTCAAAGAGGGAGAAGCAGAAAAACACAGAAATTCCCAAAATATTCCACCCCCACCCCGCCCACCCACAAATTTCTAGGTGTATTTTACCATTTCATTCTTCATCAGGGCAAGTCTTGTCTGGCAAGGGTATCACATTATTTTAGGCTTAACAAATTATTGATAAAGCCATGTCCTCAAAATGTTAGTTACTCTTATGGTCTGTTAAAACTGCAGAACAATTTTTAAATTAAAAAATTAAAGCAACTTTCATTCTACAGCCAACTCAGACTACCTGTCAAATAAGCAACATTTCATGACATCTCATGACAACAATCACTATCATCACATTATCTCCTGTAATTCCTGGGAAAAATGAGGGGAAAAACAGACGTACCTAGACAAGAATAAAAGCAACATTAAAAATACAAAAGCTGCTGTGAAAACAAAGCTAATACAAGAATCTCAAAAAAATGAGAAAATAAGAAAGGGTGCAAAAGTTCTTAAAAAAAAAAAAAAGCCCAATCCAAACAGTACCCTGTCATTTAAAATATTCACACCTTAAAGTAACACCCACCAGCAAAAATGGTCATTTTCTAAACAAAAATTCACTACTTCAGCCACTGCAGTAATCAAAGAATGTCTAAAGTGCATCTTTTCTATATGTGAATTTGTAAATGTTTCAAAAGAACGTTACTGAATATGCATTTATAGTTTTTGAGAATAAATCCATCTTAACATAAGACGTCCCACGTTGAAACTTTCACCTACATATTCACCACTATAAATTTTAATTAGGTTTTCTGCTGTCACCAGGTGATACAAGATTAATTGTTCCACTACCCGACCTGCATACACTACAGGAATGCTCCTCTTACTGTCCCTAAAAGTGCTAGCATCTGACAAATGTAGTGCATAGATAAGAAGTGTCCTTTCTAGCCTTTATTTTGCTTAATACCACACTTCCGTAATTTTAACTATTCTTACTTAAGCACTACGTGAGTTAATATTTTTAAAATGCTCTAACTTGGAACTTTATGTACATGTGTTAGTTGGGAACAATGATTATGTCTATCCATTCAAGTTTTAAATAACTGTCCACAGCTCACCTCGTGTCCTGGCACACTTGAATTTTTAAAGTTTACCAGGAAGACGGTAGAAAGACTCCCAACTCACTCAAGACCGTATCCCAAAGTTTAGGAAACTATTTAAGAAGGGTAGGGTCGTTCAGGACAGCACTGCCCATCCATCATTTCATAATCAAAGTGTGCAAAGAGCGTTCACAGTACATTCTTCAAGGCAAAATAAAGGGCTCCCTTTTATTGGGTTGGTCAGGATTCTTAAAACGTGTGTTCAGAGAGTCGGGAACTGCCCTTTCGAGCCCTTCCCCGAGTTCCCACCGTGCCCGGGAAGGAAGGCAGCAACATGGCAAGTCCGAAGGCGAGGCACCGCATTTCAGGGCTCAGATTCATTCCTTCAAATAACTGTGCCTCTGCCTGGCGCAGCCTCAACGCATGAACCAAACAACATACAAGATCTTCCTTCTGACCAAAAACTTTTCAAGCGTCAGGAAGAACCCAGAGTGCAAATGTGTCCCCTATTTACAACTGCACGCCTCTTCCATTGTCATTCCGACTCCGAGGCTTCCTAGAGGAGAGCCGGAGCCCGGGAGCCCGGGAGTCGCCCGGGAGGAGTCCCTGCAGCCAGGGCCGAGCTCCTCCTCCGCCAGGTCCTCAGGTTCCCCCAGCACCAGCACCAGCACCAGCACCAGCACCAGCACCAGCTCCGAGAGCGCGGTGAGCGCGCTTTATCTCCCGCGACAGGCGAGTAACAGTGTAAAAATGTCACACTCCGGCAGCGGGTCCGCCGGCCCGGAGCAGAGGCCGGGCGGCGGGGCGGGGCGGGGCGGGGCGCGCGGGGACCCGCGGGGCGGCGGGGGCGCCCGAGGCCCCACGCCGCCGCCACCGCCGCCGCCGCCGCCGCCGCGGGCTCAGCCCCGACCCGCGCTCCCCACCCCTCGCCCGGAAGGGGGAAAACCCGCCAGCGGGAGGATTCAACAGGAGCACCGCGCCGCCCGCCTGCCGCCCGGGAAACAGCCGCCGGCCGGCCGGGACGCGGGGGGAGGGGCGGCGGCGGCGGCGGCGGCGGCGGCGGCGGCCGGGCTGCGGGGCGCGGACCCCCGCCCTCCCGCCCGCGCGCGCGCGCGCGCAAGGTCACCGCCCGCGCCCCGCCGCCGCCGCCGCCGCCGCCGCCGCGGGCGCCCCGACCGGGGCCAGGGCGGCAAGTTTAATTTCCCGAGGCTGTGACGGAGCCCGCGGCGTGGACGGAGCGCGCCGGCCGCGGGCCCTCCCCACCCCCACCCCCACCCCCAGCGCGGCCCCCGCCCCCGGCCCGCGCCCCGCTGCTCCCGGCCCGGGCCGCCGCCAGGCAGCAGCCGCTGCAGCCTCCGATGCCGGGAGGCGAGTCTCGGCTGGCAGACGGGCGGCGCTTGAGCCCCGCCACAGACACCGCCGCGGCGGCGGGCGCCGAAAAATGGAGCGCGGCGAGCAGAGGAGAGAGACATTTTCTTCCCGTTAACTGAATGGTTTCCTACCTCCGGGCTCCCGACTCGCGACTCCTCTCACTCCGCTGCTCTCCGGGCTCCGCCGCCGCCGCCGCATCCAATCGCCTCCTCCCCCCCTCCCCTTCCGCAGCCAGCCCGGCCGTTCCTCCTCCTCTCCGCTTCAAAATGGCGCCAAGCGCTCTTCGGCGGCTGCTCCAATCGAACCGCCGCGGACAGCACCCAGGGGCAGGCGGTGCGCGGCGTGGGGGCGCAGCGCCCCCTGCCGGCCAGACGGCCCCGGGCGCGCGCCCGCCGGCCCGCGGGGCTCCCGGCCGGCCCCGCCCCCGCGCGCGCCCGGCTCCGCCCCGCCGCGCGCACGCGCAGCCGCCCGGGCGCCGCCGCGGAGGCCGCGGAGGCCGCGGAGCTGTCAGTGCTTTCGCGGAAAACCATGTAAATTGTGACGTATCCCTAACTTTGGGGATGAAACTTCGGTATTTTTTAAGACACCGAAGTTGAATACTGATGCCGTGCCATGCAAATGAAATCAGAATTAACTACTTTGCTCTTTATTTGGTGACTCTTACCCAGTCGTCTCAAAATAGCGCAAAATAGGCTTTTTCTACGCCGTATTACGTGTCTACTTAATCCACAGCTTTCCCATTTTGAGGAGTTGGTTAAGCGCCGGGTGGGAAGAGGAGCACAGGGATTCAACCTGGAACAAAGCGTTCCACTTGCCCTTACTGGAGGGAGGAATCCTCTGAGCACCACCAGACGCCCTGCAGGAGGGAGTTAGGTTTCTAACCCCCTTCACCCCTCCTGCAGCTTTGGGGGAGTGTATTAAGAGTTGGTTTGACAATTGCTATTAGGACACACAGGAAAACACCTCAGAGAGGCTTAGTTTCTAACAACAGCAAGCAAATAGATTTACAGAAATTTGTAATGTAAACCTTCACTTAAAGCACCACTATTTAGAAAACCTGGAATCTAAAACTGGTATTAAAACAAAAAGCTGCAATTCATCAAGAGAAATGTAATTGGATGTGGCATAATTTAAGATAGTTAAGAACATAAACCATTCAAAAATTAGCTGTGACTGCTGCCTACTTCCAAGAAAGAGGAATTATGTGGGAATGATGTTAAAAAAAAAATGCTGATTTTACACAGACTTGGTTAGGAGAATTATCTTTGATTATAAAGAACCACAAATCCAGTACCAGTTTTCCACTACTGCTGTAACAGATTATCACAAAGTGCCTTACAGTTCTGTAGTTCTGAGGACTGGCATCAAGATGTTGGCATAGCTGTGTCCCTCTCTGGAGAGTCTAGGGGAGAATCCATTTTCTTGCCTTTCCATCTACTAGAGGTTGATCACATTCCTTAGCTCTTGTCCCACTTCCTTCATCTACACAGTCAGAACAGCAGCATCCCTCCCTCTGACCTTGTTTCCACTCCTACATCTCTTTCTCTGACTGCCTTCTGCTGCCTTATTCACTTTTAAGACCCCTGGTGATTATATTGGGCCCACCTGAGTAATCCAGGATAACCCACCTCATTTAAGGTCATATGATCAGCAGCCTCAGTTTGATCTGCAACCTTAATTCCCCTCTGCCATGTAAACATATTCACAGGTTCCAAGGAATGTGACAGGAACGTCTTTGGGGACTATTATTCTGCCTATCACATTACTCGTATTTGGGTTATCTGGACCTTTTGTTTTCTTTTGGTAGGTTATAAAGCTGAAGTTAAGGGAATTAGGAAGTTGGAAGACAGCACGAATACACATGGTTAATGTGAACAACCCTAAAAACACCTACATTGCCCTTAGTGTGTTTTGAATACTCCTCTACTACACTCTGCTACACCTCTAGACCAACCTCACGACGCTACACTAGATGATGGTTTCTGAAATCTTCAGGTGTTACTCTACACCTGAAGCCAGAAATTATATAGTCTTGACTATCCACCCTACCCTATCTGGGGAACGCTTAAACCTTGCAGGATGTGGTAGGAAGTATGCCAGCAGATGTGTGCTGAAAAATTGTCTCTTGAGAATCTAGAATTTCAATGAATGCGATTTGATAGAAAATAATTTCAAGGTTAAAAAGAAAATAGAATGCTGGGCAGCCCCAGTGGTGCAGCGGTTTGGCGCCGCCTGCAGCCTGGGGTGTGATCCTGGAGACCCGGGATCGAGTCCCACATCAGGCTCCCTGCATGGAGCCTGCTTCTCCCTCTGCCTGTGTCTCTGCCTCTCTCTCTTTGTCTATGAATAAATAAATAAATTCTTAAAGAAATGTAAATGTTTAAAAAAAAGAAAATAGAATGCTATATGAATGTACTCTCCTCTAGAAACAGTACTTAGTGTTGGCAATTATATTTATTGAAATATGTGAATTGCAAAAATAATGTAAGTCAGAATCACTTTCAAAATGCACTGGAAGTATGCTGAACTATGAGAAACTGTGTGGGTATGTCAAAAGAAAAAATAACAATTTCTGAAAGGCCATGTCTGATCAGAATATTGTTTTACTTTCACATTTATCATTTCATTCCAAAAGCAATAAAATATTTATCATACATAATCAAGCGTGTTAGCTAATTAGACAATGAGGAGACTGGGCCCTACTTAGATATAGGCTGTTATTTATTCTGTGTAATTTGAAGTACAGCGCAAAGTCCGGTCAAGCTGAAAACATGACCCCCGCCTGCCTTGTACAACAGTGCTGAAATTCCACTAGACTAATTCTTTGAGTTAAGGCATTGGATCTCCAGAAAACATGTTGAAACCTGGTTATATTACTTGAAAAAGGTAACCTGCTAGCCTATTAGCATCAATTAGCAGAGACTAAGCCAGGTCGAAATCAACTTTGTGATATTTAGGCATTAGTCAATCAGGCAAATGAAGTAATCTCCAAAACTCTGAGGTCAGACTTGTTCATGATGTGGCCATCATGGAAAGATAGCATAGGGGCTCTTCTCCTCTCCACTCACCCAAAACTCAGCTTCTGGTGCCTAGAATTCCTCCCTTCATGATTAATTCCCTGTATTAAGCACCGTGCCCATTCTGTGACCCTCTTTATTTGTTTTAAGTAAATTCTACCCCCAGTGTGGGGCTCAAACTCACAACCCTGAGATTGAGAGTCACATGTTCTACCAACTAAGCCAGCCAGACACCCCTTAAACTTTGTTCTATTTTTGCCCATTCATTTTTTAAATTTTTCTTTGCTTATTTATTTTTTTAAACGTAAGCTGTATCCCCAATGTGGGGCTTGAACTGAAGACCCTGAGATTATGAGTGTGGTATGCTCTACAAACTAAGCCAGCCAGGTGCCCCCTTCTGTGACCCTTTTTAAAATACAAATATTCCTGAAAGAATGCCACATTGATCTGGTCTCAGGGCAGTGGTTCTCAACTGAAGTGGAGTGGAAGAACCCCAAAATCACCTGGGAAATTTCTGCAAACCTCTGAGCCCACCCTTCTGCCACCTTACATTAACAGATTATTTTCCTTTCTATGGAGAGAGATAGGTAAAAGAGACAGAGCTGAGAAAGATGCTGGGATTTCCAAGCAGGAAGAAAAACTAGAAGATTAAGGATGCCACAAAGGAAATTTAGGGGAAGGTGACCTTTGCCTACCTCGTAACACCAGAGCTAGCAAACATAAGCTAAGGCAGCTCTCTTCTTTCTTTCTTCTTGAAGAAAATGTTTTCTTTTGAACATTGTCTTGGAGATCAATTGTCTTAGAGGTTGTTAAGTACATTTTGTTCCTTAAAGAGTTCTAGACCATCTTTTAGCTACCTAATAAGTAATGGTGCTCCTGATCTCCTATACAGAAATCATGCTAAAAGTCTTTTTTTCTGGAAAAACTCTCTGGGATCTTTGGAGAAATGTGTGTATGTGTGTGTTATCAAATATCATTTGGGTAAATAAACACACTTGGTAGAGTCATCTTGGTTTCCTGGGAGTTGAATAGCGTAGGTCACCATTGTGATTGAGGTCTGAGCTGCTGACTATTTCTGAATGTATAAGGCAGAACAGCCTAAGCAAAGACCATTCACTCTTACCCATAGTCAGCACTCCACAGTGTGTGCAATCCATGGGCCTGCACTTGATTAATGGGAGGAAATTGCATTTATTTACACTCTAAATCCATGCTGTCCAACTGAAATACAATGTGACCATGTATGCAATTCAAAATCTTCCAATTTTAAAAAGTAAAAAGTAACCAGTGGTATTAATTTTAATAATATTTTATGTAACATATCCAACATAGGTCATTTCTACATGCAGTCAATACAAAAATATTTTACGGGATATTTTACATTCTTTTGTTCACATTGTGAATTTTACATTTAAAGCACATCTCCGGGGGCACCTGGGTGGCTCAGTGGTTGAGTGTCTGCCTTGGGCTCAGGACATAAATCCTGGAGTTCTGGGATCAGGTCCCGTATTGGGCTCCGGTATGGAGCCTGCTTCTCCTCCCTCTGCCCGTGTCTCTACCTCTCTCTGTGTCTTGAATGAATGAATGAATAAATGAAAGAAAGAAAGAAAGAAAGAAAGAAAGAAAGAAAGAAAGAAAACATCTCTGTTCCTGCTAGTGATATTTCAAGTGCTTTGTAAGCACATGTGGCAAGTAACTTCCTTTGTTGACAGCACAGCCAATAGACCCTGGAATCAAAAATGCTACTTTTAACAACTTGTAATACAGAGCAAACATTGTTTCACTATAGTTCATTGCAACTATTGAAGCTTGTTATAAATTATGTTAATATCAGTTGAAGTGCATGTATATTTATGGTATATACAAACATATATATAGTTACCTGGTACTACACATATATAGTATATATGTTCATGGCTATTTTATGTTCATGTTTTTAATATAGAATAATGACTTACTCTAAATTTCATGTTTATATCAAGTCTATCATTGGTTTAGTTCTGTAAGAAAGCAAATGAGATTTAAGAAATATTATTAGCGGGACGCCTAGGTGGCTCAGTGGTTGAGTGTCTGCCTTTGGCTCAGGGTGTGATCCCGGAGTTCTGGGATCAAGTCCCACATCGGACTTCCTGCATGGAGCTTGCTTCTCCCTCTACCTGTGTCTCTGCCCCTCTCTCTGTGTCTCTCATGAATAAATAAATAAAATCTTTAAAAAAAAAAAGAAATATTATTAGCTACTAGAACTAACCATATTCACAGTAAGAGGTTAATATCAGAAGCATACTTCTAGTAACACATGAGCTTCTTTAAACATATTTTTGTTCAAAATAAACTTATTTACATGCTGTTAGACATAATGAGTAATAGAATAATCTGGCCAGATAACCAAATGGAATAAAAACGAGGACTCTCTCACAAACCTCTTATTTATATTTTGATTTTAATTAACTGTCTTGCATCCAGGGCAGCTCCTGGTAGTGTTGATAAGTCTGAAGCTATATGGGGGCCTACCCTTACTTCAACCAGATTCCTTTACTTAGTCACTTAGTCACTTTTATTATTGTTTATTATCTATTATTTATTATACTCTTTACTTTTGTCCCACTTTCCACCCCCATGCTGCTTGGCCCTATGGCTTTTTTTGCCTGTAGGTTTATCGTTCCTGTTAATTTTCTTTTCCTCTCCATAGTCTACTGTCTATGCTGTTTACAACTGTAGAAAATTTTCCCCTCACTTTTTAAAATAAAACATTCCCTAATCTTGTCCAGGATCTCCATCATTTCCCCAAATAAAGTGTGGATACTATATGAATTCTACATACATATGTATATTTAACAAGTGTGTTCTTTATAAGCTTATGTCACTTCCACCCATTGTAGAGAGGAGACCTCTATTTTTATAAGCTTAAACTAGGTGTAATTTCTTGTATAAAAGGCACCTAATAGACCTTTAATTACTTGATGGTGCCTTTTTAACATTTATTACCAGTTTGCTTACAGATATAATTGCTTTAGAGCTGGTTAGGGAAGGGTGTCAGAAAATGTCATGAAAACATTTTGAGAATTTTAGAGTTCATAAAGCATAGAAATGATCACGTCTTTCAATTCATTTTACATAAAGAAGCTGAGACCCAAATAGCTAAATGATTTGTCCAAGGATACATAAATAGGGGGAAATTTTTAGTGAATCTCATCATCTTCCAATTAATTTACAAAGTAATTCAATGCGATTCACTCCATTTCAAAAACATGTTTAAATATCTTTTTAAAATGTAAGTCACAGCAAATGCTATGAATTTATGGATATACTGATTGACTTATAAGAATATAAAAAAATGGAATAAGTATAGTACATGGCTGCTTCAATATGTTCTTTTGAATTTATTATATATGTATATATTATGTATTATATAATGTGTAACAGTAATATTATATATAAAATAAACCTTTTTACTATGGTAAACAGAATACCATAAAATTTACCTCTTACCTATTTTAAAGTGCACTTTTCAGTAGAGTTAAGTATTATTTACATTGTTGTGAAACAGATTTCCAGAACTTTTTCATTTTTCAGAACTAAGACTGTGTACACCCATTAAATAACAACTCCCCTTTTCCTCTTTGCCCCATTCTATTTTCTGTTTCTATGAATTGGACTACTCTAGCTACCTCATACAAGTGAAGTCATATAGTATTCATATTTTCATGACTAGCTGATTTTACATAGCATAATGATAAATCTTATTTTTTAAGAGTTTCAAAGAGATAATTGAGAGATGTTTGATACAAAACATCATATCTCTCACTACCGTCTAAAGAGAGATTTGTGTTAGGAAAACATTTATCATCAATTCAACTTCAGGAAATAATAAAGAGATATGGAACCAACAGCAATTTCATTTGAAAAGTACTGAGAATGACACAGGAGAGTTTAGACTGCAGCTCTGAATATTTGGGCAAAGGCGAATGAAATAATACAATATGATATATTTCATATAAATACATATTCAATCTCTAATCAATGGTTTTATTTTACTCAATTATCATTTAGCATTCCAGTATAAGATAGCCAAAAAAAACAAACCAATTTTTCAATGTCAAGTTTCTGTTCTAGGCAAACAAGTCTACCTTTTTGTCTGGGTAAGAGCCCACTCTATAGCTACCCAAGTTTGTATCACTTTTTGTTGCAAGTAAATTAATTTGACTCCTAATACTCACTCTTCTGAGATATGTCAGAAGCATCCCATTCTATATCTTTTACAGACTACAGTAAATATAAATACGGTAATATTTGAAAATTAACTTTACTCAGCGACCAGCAGATGGAGCTGTTGAAAAATGTTGTTACTTTAATTTTTTTTTTTTTTTTTTTTTTTTTTTAAGTCAGCTGAAATAAAACCAGGTCAGGTATAGTCTCTTTTTGATATGGAAATAATTTGTTTATTGAGAGGAAATCTGGAAATTCAGTTAAGAATAAAAGGGAAAGGGGCGGGACACCTGAGGGCTCAGCTATTTAAGCAACTGCCTTCCGCCCAGCCCAGGGTGTGATCCTGACTCCAGGGATAGAGTCCCACATTGGGCTCCCTGCATTGGAGCCTGCTTCTCTATGTCTCTGTCTCTCATTCTCTGTCTCTCATGAATAAATAAATAAAATCTGAATGAAAGAAAGGGAAAGGGGAGACTGAATGGCTCCGTAGGATTAGGGTCCCACTCTTGGTTTCAGCTCAGGTCATGATCTCATGGGTCCTGGGATCCAGGACCAAATTGGGATCTGATCTCAGCGGAGAGTTCACTTGAAAATTTTCTCTCTCCCTGCCCCTCTTCCTGTGTGTGCATGTACACACACACAGTCTCTCTCAGATAAATACATAAATCTTTAAGGAAAAAAAAATCTATCATTATCATGCCACTATAGAAAGTTACTTTTAATATTTTGTTGTATGTCAGTCCAGAATACATTTTATCCATATAATTACATTTACATTTTATTAAAAGTGTAATGTTTATATGCTTTTAAATAGAAATATAAAATATGCTAAATATATATTTATAATAGTTTATAATCTAACTTATCTTCTTAAAAATATAAGATGTATTTGTTTTTATGGAAATCTGCAGGGATGATATTTAAAATATTTGTAACTGTACAGAACAGGGAAAGACAAATCAGAATGGATACTGGCTATAGCTTGAGCAGAATGCTGAATGTTGCCTGGTGTCCAGGCATTCACCCTTTAGTTGGTGGCTTGTTGGGAAGGTCTAGGGGGTGATAGAAAGGGGCTGGAGCCCTCAGGGAGAAAAGAGAGTACTCAAGAGGTCAGGGAAGGAACTATGTAACACCCCTATGGAAGTCCTTCATTATTTTAGTGGTATAACATTTATTCAATGGTGTGACAACTAATACAGTCACACCAATGCATAGCAGCTGAACTATCAGCTCTAAACCATCTGAAAATATATATGAGGATACACAGATTCAGTGACCTCCCAGGAGAGGATCTGGGTAACTTGGGAACAATGATAACAAGAGAAATTTTTCACCTTTGGTAGTATGACGTATTTAACATTGAAAATAATTTTTCAATAAAGTATCATGAATAACTTTCAGGTGAATAAACATATGCTTAGATTGTTATTTTTAGTGACTGTATACTACGAATCTATCATGGCTATATATCATAATTTATCTAACAAACCTTCATTTGTTTAATAGTTCTGTAATGAATTATAAAATAAATATTTTAAATATATTTGAATTCATGAGTTCATGATATATTTTTAAAATAAAAGCACTTAGTCACTGTAGGAGATTGCTAACAAACCAACTTATTTTGAAATCTGGCAAATAAAGGAAAAGATCCATCATTTATCTTACCTGTCTATACAAACTATGCCAGTGGATAATCATATAGTTTTCTTTGAGCAGAAGATATCTAGCTAATAAAGAAGGAATGATAGAATTAGAATATCATTTTTTTTAAAACTTGGATGAAAATAACAGATGCAGACACTGAGCATAAATACCTGCTAATATCACACAGAAAAACAACCAAATCATTGGATGCTCTCTGAAGGAAGAACATGGCAGCACCTATGCAGTAATATTGCCATAATAATCTAGCCTAAATCTGATCAAGCCTCTAGATGCAAGTACCAATTTACAAAAAATATAGAGAAACATATTCGGGTTTCTAACTTAAGTTGAAGGTTGACACCAAAAGCAAAGGAAACAAAAGCAAAAATAAGTGGGACTATATCAGACTAAAAAATTTCTGCACAGCAAAGGAAACCATCAACAAAATGAAAAGGCAACACACTAAATGAAGAAAAAGGCAAATCATATCTCTGATAAGGAGTTAATATCTAAAAGAACCTATACAACCCAATAGCAAACAAATAAACAATTTGATTTTAAAAATAGGCAGAGGAGGGTTGCCTGGGTCACTCAATTGATTAAGCGACTGACCCTTGATTTTGGCTCAGGTTGTAATCTCAGGGTCTTGAAATTGAGTCCTGTGACAGGCTTGGTGCTCAGTGAGAGTCTGCTTGAGATTCTTTCCCTCAATCACTGTGCTCTGTCTCTCTTTCAAAATAAGTAAATAAATCTTTTTCAAAAATGGGCAGAGGAGCGGAATAGATATTTTTCCAAAGAAGACATGCAGATGGCCATCAGTACATGAGAAGGTGTTCAACAACCCTAATCATCGGGGAAATTCTAATTCTAATCAAAATCATGATGGCATGGTTAGAGTGGATAGTAACAAATACAAGAAGTAACAAGTGTTGGTGAGATGTGGAGGAAAGGAAATCTTTGTGCATTGCTGATGGAAATATAAATTAGTACAACCACCATGAAAAATAGTATGAAGTTTCCTCAAAAACTCAAAATAGAACTATTATATTATATATTGATTCCACTTCTGGGTATTTATCCTAAAAAAGTGGAAATGCTGACTCAAAATGATATCTTCTCCCCCATTTCATTGCAGCATTATTAACAGTAGCCAAGATATGGAAACAACTTAAGTATTTAATGACAGATGAATGGATAAAAAATAATTTGGTATACACAAACACATATGTATATATACACTGGAATATTATTCAGCCACAAAAAAGAAGGAAATAGTGCCATTTACAACATGGTCGGATTATGCTAAGTGAAATAATAAGTCAGACAGAGAAAAACAAATATTATTTTTTAAAAAGGCCCCATTATATCATGGGGATATAATGTATAGTATTGCAACTATAGTTAATAATTCTCCATTGCAAATTTGGAATTTGTTAAGAAAATAGATCTTAGAAGTTCTCATTATAAGAAAAATATGACATCACTATGATGACAGATGTTAACTGGGCTTTTTGTGGTGATCATTTCACAATATAAACAAACATCAAATAATTATGTTGTACATTTGAAATTAACATAATGCTGTATGTCAATTATAGCTCAATAAAATTAAAATTAAAAAAGTAAATTCCAAGGGGGAAATAAATGAGCCATGGAAACATTTTGAGCATTAAAAGAGATTAACTGATTAAATGCAAGCATGTACCTACTTGGATTCTGATTCGAGAAAACAAAATGTGAAAAAATAATTATGACATTTATGAGACCATTGGAAATTAGAACACTGGATATTTATTTATTTATTTTTTTAAGATTTTGTTTATTTATTCATGATAGAGAGAGAGAGGCGGAGACACAGGCAGAGGGAGAAGCAGGCTCCATGGCGGAGGCCTGATGTGGGACTCGATCCCAGGACTCCAGGATCCCGCCCTGGGCCAAAGGCAGGCAGGCGCTAAACCGCTGAGCCACCCAGGGATCCCCATGAACACTGGATATTTAATGATAGTAAAGAATCATTGCTTAGTTTTTAGGTGTTATAAAATAATAGTATAAAAAGTAAAGGTTTAATAAATAATAGTAATGGTAAAAAAAATTTTAACTGGTATGAAGGATTCTGTTTTTTTAAGATTTTATTTATTTATTCATGAGAGACAGAGAGAGAGAGAGAGAGAGAGGCAGAGGGAGAAGCAGGCTCTATGCAGGAAGCCTGATGTGGGACTCGATCCTGGGACTCTGGAATCACGCCCTGAGTCAAAGGCAAATGCCCAGCCCCTGAGCCACCCAGGCGTCCCAGGATTCTGTTTCTTGATCTAGGTACTAGTTGCCCAGTGTGTTCAGTTTGTGAAAATTTAGTGTGTAGCATTGGACTTAAAAATGGACCAAAGACACCCCACCACAGAAGATATACAGATGGAAAATAAACATATGAATAAATGCTCCACATCATATGTCATCAGGGTGTTTGAGGAGGTCATTAAGAGGATGTGATGGCCTATTGACTTTTTGGCTGGACCTGGACAATCAGAGACTCCTCACCCCCTTCCTTGTCCTTGGAATGTGCATTTTACTTGACTTCCCCATGCTAGAACCTGCCCCAAGGACATAGCCTTAAGAAAGTTATGTGGTGGGATCCCTGGGTGGCGCAGGGGTTTGGCCCCTGCCTTTGGCCCAGGGTGCGATCTTGGAGACCTGGGATCAAAACCCATGTCGGGCTCCTGGTGCATAGAGCCTGCTTCTCCCTCTGCCTGTGTTTCTGCCTCTCTCTCTCTCTCTCTCTGTGTGACTATCATAAATAAATAAAAATTAAAAAAAAAAAAGAAGTTATGTGGTGTGTGGTGTTGAGACCATCTAAACAGTATATGAGGCCTCTACATATACTTTTAAGATGGATGTGAAGATCTACTTGCCTTTTGGACACACAGGACAAGACTTGTAAATAGATTTCCTTTACTTATTAAAACTGCCTCATACCAACCTAAAATGGTCTGCCTCTTCTGTCTCTCTTTGCCCTGCATGTATGGGGACTAGTTTTGTGAAACAACACAGAGAGACACAAATTAAAACAACAATGAGATTTGCACCTATTAGCATGGCCAAAGATCAGAACACTGACAAGACCAAATGCTAACAAGGAAGTGAAGCAACACACATTGCAGGGGAGAATGCAAAATGGAGTAGGTATAGCTACTTTGGAAGACACTTTGGCAGTTTCTTACAAAACTGAATATATTCTTACCATATGATCTAGCAATCACACTCCTTAGTATTTACCAAAAGAAGTTGAAAATTTATGCACATATAAAAACCAACACAGATATTTATAGCAGCTTTATTCATAATTTCTCTAACCCGAAAGCAACCAAGATATCCTTCAGTAGGTGAATGGATACAGAAACTATGGTACATCCAGACAATGGAATATTATTCAGGACTAAAAAGAAATCATCTATCAAGTCATGAAAAGACATGAAGGAAACTTAAACATACTAGTGAGTGAAAGAAGCCAATCAGAAAAGGCTCTACACTGTATGATTCCAACACTCTGTGAAGGGTAAAACTATGGAGACAATAAAAAGATAATGGTTGTCAGTGGTTAGGGGTGGGGAGGAACAGATGGGGTACAGATGATTTTTAGGACACTGAAAATATTCTATGATACTCTAAGAATGGTATATGTCATTATGCATTTTTCCAGATCCATAAGAATGTATAACACCAAGTGTGAATCCTGATGAAAGCTATAGATTTTGGGTAATTTTAATGTGTCAATGAAGGCATAATTTTAACCAATGTCTCACTCTGGTAGAGGATGGTAATAAGGAGAGAAGTTCTGCATGTGTAGGGGCAGAGGGTATATGGGAAATCTCTGTAATTGCTTCTCAATTTTGCTGTGAACCTAAAACTTCCCTTAAAAATACAATCTTTATTTTATTTTAAAGATTTTGTTTATTTATTTATGAGAGGCACAGAGAGAGAGAAGCAGAGACATAGGCAGAGGGAGATGCAGGCTCCCTGCAGGGAGCCTAATGTGGGACTCAATCCCAGGACCCCGGGATCATGACCTGAGCCAAAGGCAGGCACTCAACCACTGAGCCACTCAGGTGTCCCCCAATCTTTATTTTTAAAAATTTGGTAAGCAGCACATTTCTCTCTCTTTTTTTAAAAATTCCAGTATAGTTAACATACACTGTTATATTGGTTTCAGGTAAACAATATAGTGATTCAACAATTCTATACATTACTCAGTGCCTGTCAAGATAAGTGTACTCTTAATCCCCTTCACCCCTTCCTCCAGTCCCTCACCCACCTTCTCTCTGGTAACTATCTGTTTGTTCTCTATAGTTAAGGGTCTGTTTCTTGGCTGGTCATCTTATTTTTCCTTTGTTCATTTGTTTTGTTTCTTAAATTCCACATGTGAGTAAAATCATCATAGTATTTGTCTTTTTCTGACATATTTCGTTTAGCATTATTCTCGCTAGATCCATCCATGTTGTTGCAAATGACTAGAGCTCATTCTTGTTTATGGCTGAATAATAGTCCATTATATATATGGCTGAGCTACCTGGGCTGCCACTCTATTATATATATTTATATATATATATCGTGTCTTGTCTATTCATCTATTGATGGATACTTGGGCTACTCCCATAATTTGGCTATTGTAAATAATGGATCAGCATATTTCTTTTATTTTTCTCTAAAGATTTTATTTTAAGTAATCTCTACACCCAACATGGGGCTCAAACTTACAACCCCAAGAGTCACATACTCTACTGGCTGAGCCATCCAGGTGCCCCTGGAACAGCACATTTCTATGTATATATTACACTTCAATGTAAAGTTAAAATGTAAATGTAAATTAAAAACAATGACATAAAATGATTTTTTTAGAAAAAATGATAAGACATCTAGAATTCAACATAGTACAGATAGGAGGAAAAACATGGATTATATATGAATCAAGACTGACTCCTAGTTGATAGTTATTGAAGTTAGGTGATGGACACATGGCAGTATATTATATTCTTCTGTCCACTTTTGTATATATTTGAAATATTCCAGAATGATGAGGGTTTTTTTAAGTGGACAGATTTTAAAGTTTTGGTACATATTATCAAATTACTCTCTATAACATTGTTCTAATTTTTACTCTACCATCAGTGCAAGTGAATACCCATGCATACCAGAATTCATGCAGTTTTATAGAAACAAAATTAGAGGTAATGACATCACTAGGTATTTTAGTTTATACACCAATTAGTTTGAGATTTTGCTTGGTACAGTATTATAAAGTATAATAAATATCTCATATGAACATATAATTTGTTTTCATTAAAGAGTAGTTACTGAAAGGTCTAATGTCTAGAGACAGACTGAAATAAATTATAAAGAAGCTTAATTAAAAATGAGTTAAGTCTTCAAGGTGAAACCTACCTAAAGTATTTAAGTACACACACAACACGTCTGCACAGAAAGGCATTGGAAGTTTGTGTAAAGAGAGTGGATATCAATCCTAACTCCACAATGTCAATCTTGGGCAAGTTATTTAACCTTTCAAGTACTCAAATTGGTGATTTGTAAAATCTAAATAATAATATCAGCCACCTTTCAGAGATGTTGTGATCATTCAAAGTGTTGTATATGAAGCCCCAAATACAATTCTTGGGATATTGTATTCACTTAATAATTGGAAATTATTATTAAACTCTGGGTAAGTAATTTTATGTTCTATAAGAAACCTCTTAAACTAAGGTTGATATGTTGCTATAATTTTTAATGTATTTTTATGTATTTTATAAACACGGTAAAGAACAAGAATTGGTAACCTTCCATAGATGGTGTGGCAAATCTTCACCATTCGATTCCTTGGCAGGGACACTGCAATTCTTTTTATGACTTGGAAGCATCACCAGGTTGCTGAAGGCACTGATACCATTTCAAAAGCATTTCCTTAAAAAAAGCAAAGTTTGCAGTAGAGGGGATGCTGGTGATGAGGAGGCCACGTTTAAGTCAACAAATAGCTTAATTGTCAGCTGCTGCCAGTAGAAAGGAGAAATAAGTGAGCCAGAGGCTAGGCATAAGGGGGAAGCTCAAATACACAATTTGCTTTACCCAAGATCCCCACTTCTATGGTTTTACCTCCAACCCTCATCAATGCAAAAGCCTCCTCTTTCTAGCTCTGTCCTCTTTATAACCAAACCCTCACAAAGCTCTATAAAGCAATTCTAATCTTGCCATTGCCCTACTTCCCTTTCCTACGAGTCATAGCCTCAAAACCTTTGTATGCTTTACAGAGCTTTTGGTGACACTTACCCCAACTTATCTTTCTTTTTTTTTTTTTTCCAACTTATCTTTCTAATAAAATATATACAATGTATGCTCTGGCAGTACACAAAGTATTTGGAATGTTCTCTGTCTTGTCTCCTTGACTTTAAATATTTTAAATGTTTTATGCCTTTCTTCTCCAGAAAAATCCCTAGACACTCTTTAAGACTCAACTTTGTCCATCCAGAGAAGCCCATCATAATGCCTGGGTAGACTTGGACGTCCTTTAACCATCTTCTCCATGACCCTTGCCTAGTATAACTTTATTCTCACTCTACCTTGTATTTTTGTTATTTGTTTATGTCTAAATCCCCCACTACACCATGAGTTCCTTGAAGATAACCATAATTTATGTTTGTTTTCTGAACTGTTTGTTAGGCTAGAGAGGGCTTCCTATATGTTGCATGAATAAATGTAAATGGCTATAGAATATGAAAGATGACCATGGTGATGTTTGTGTACTGGAGGAATAATCATAGGCAGAACAGCATAAGCTAAACAAAACTGAGCTAGCAATCGGACTCCAGACTTAGTAGCTAGCTATGTGATCTTGGAAGATATACTTAACCTTTTGAACCTCATATTTTCTCACTTATAAAAGTCATTTTTAAAAAGACTTTATTGGGCAGCCCGGGTGGCTCAGTGGTTTAGTGCTGTCTTCAGTCCAGGATGTGCTCCTGGAGACCCGGGATCAAGTCTCATGTCAGGTTCCCTCCATGGAGCCTGCTTCTCCCATTGCCTGTGTCTCTGCCTCTCTTTCTGTGTCTCTCATGAATAAATAAATAAAATCTTTTTTTAAAAGACTCAATCCCAGGACCCTGGGATCATACCCTGAGCCAAAGACAGACACTCAACCACTGAGCCACTCAGGTGCCCCTATTTTCTCACTTATAAAATGTTTTATGACCCTCCATTACAGACCTCTATCATTTCTCTCTACACTGAGTATATTCTAAAATGGAAATCTGACCAAGTGACTTCCCGGATGTAATGGCATCTCACTACCCTGAGAATGGAGTCTCACTTAGAATTAGTACAAGATCCTCAACCATCTAGCTCCTGCTAAGTGGCATAGCCTCCTATTTCTCCCTAAGCCCGAAGGGGCTTTGAGTCCTTTGAAAGGCCAGGGCACTTGACAGCCACTATCAACTAATTCCAATGGTTGCCTTGAGATGAAATCTTCTCACCAACCTGGATTGAGATGTTTCTTTCTCTGACCCTTCAAGTCTGAGTTAGGTGTCCCTAACTTCCATTTTTATGGTCTGATTTACTTTTTAGAAAATAATTTGTCACCTTGTGGAGAATGGGCTATAGAAAAAAAGAATAGATAGCAGCAGATGGTCTGTTTAGGAAGCTATTTCAATAATTCAGGGGAGAAATGATGAAGGTGTGTGACCACAGTAGCAAAGAAGAGGGAACAGAATTAAGAGCTATTTAAAAGGTGACAGATTAGATGGAGAGAGTAAGCAAATGGAAAAAGTCAAGACATTCAGATTTGAGGCTTAGGGAATTAGTTGGACAGTGGTATCATGAAATTGGAATAAAAAAACTTGCAGGAATGGGCCTTGTAATGGGGAACAGGTAACGATGAATTCAAATATAGCACTTTTGATTTGCCTGGAAGATCTCTAAATAGTGATGTTGAAGATATATTTGGCTGGATTCAGGAGCAAAGTTAGAGATAAAGATACAGGGAGTTTTCAGTAAGGAAGAACTAGTCGAAGCATTAGGACTTGGATTAATTCGTGTAAAGAGAATATGGAGACAAATATTAAAGTAAAAGGCTGAGGTCAAGATCTTCAAGACTGCTGATATTGGACAAGAAGAAAGAAGAGGAGACTAAAAGGAACACAGAAGTAGGAGGACAAAGTATCAAAAAGAGAGTCACAGTCAACAATGTCAAATCCCACAGGGGGAGAAGAACAAAAGGGAATCCATGGATTTGGAGATTAGGATCTCACAGGAGATATTAATGCAGGCAGTTTTCATGGCACAGTGGGGGATGAAAGGTTGTGGCAGGGTTTAACTGTGAATAAGAAGTGAGAATACTCTCTTTTTAAAGCATAGCTATGAGATTGTTATGATGCCCGTGAGATTCTTTACAGTATTTCCCATAGACAATGTGATAGAAATGTGTGTTCAAGCTACATTCTAGGTGCAGCTAGCATTCTCATCAGTCATTCATGTGGTAAAGGAAGTGAGTCAGCTATCAGAAAGGCCATGTTCCAGAGGGTATTACCACCACCCCTTTGGCTATTCATATCTCCATCAACACCACTTTGCTATCTAAGGTCAGAAGTGAGTTTTCACAATTAATAGACTTGTAAATATCGCGAAGGATGTTAGAAATGGATTTTCACTGGTGAGATGAAAAGTATTCAGACTAAAATATTCTGGGGATGCTGCTCGCTTGTACATGAACAAATGATAAGCATAGAGAGAGACCTGTGGTCTGTACCCTTCGGGATGGCATTCAACCACAAGTGAGGAGGGTTTCTGGTTCTCTACTGCCAACTATGAAGAGTAACAGAATTTGTCTTTCTGTTTCAAAAGAAACGTTCATGCAAGGTGGTGGTCAGAGCACTAAAGAAACAAAGAACAAGCTTACAGAAAAGGATCTGTGAACTCTTTTGTGTTCATGTCTAAATGTGACTAACGTCTAAATGTAAATATCACGTCTAAATGTAAATATCTGTAAGCGAAACAGAAATTTGCTTTCAAGGTGATGGGGCAAGGGTGGGGGAAGTAACCCGTATTCAATGCTAACTGATGAAGGCAATTATCTATCAAAAAAAAAAAAAAAAGAAGCTAAGGACACCTGGGTGGCTCAGCGGTTTAGCGCCTGCCTTTGGCCCAGGGCATGATCCTGAAGTCCTGGGATTGAGTTCCTCATCAGGCTCCCTGCCGTCTACGGCCATACCACCCTGAACGCGCCCGATCTCGTCTGATCAGGCTCCCTGCATGCAGCCTGCTTCTCCCTCTGCCTGTGTCTCTGCCTCTCTCTGTGTGTCTTTCATGAATAAATAAATAAAATCTTTGAAAAAAAATAAGGTAAAAGTTGGGTATTACTAAATGGGCTGATGTCAGCTCAAAATAGAAATAAAAAAGAAAGATGAGGGCCTCCAAAGGAGGGATGGAGGACTTTGAGAATATTCTCTATGGTACCAGCTGTTTTGCCTCATCAAAACTGTCATGGCCTTGGTGCATCTGGGGTTCAGTTGGTTGGGCATCCAACTCGATTTCAGCTCAGGTCATGATCTCAGGATCATGATCTCAGGATCATGAGAGTGAGCCCTATGGGTTCCAGGCTCAGTGGGGAATCTGGTTCTCTCTTTCTCCATTCCCCTCTGCCTTCTGCACCCCGCAACCCTCATGATACGTGCATGCTTTGTTTCTCTAAAGACAAAAAAAAAAGCAAAAAACAAAAACAAAAAAAACAAGCCTGCAATGACCTCACCATTCTCAAATGCGTGACCTGTTCTACATGAGATAGATGATTTATCATTGCTTTAGATGGCAGACTTAATCAAAATTCTGTGACTTATTCCTCCAAGGAAGAGATCCCAAAAGTTAAAAAATGAGAGTGATAGCTGCATTTTATACCTACAAATGGTTTAAACAATCAATATTATCATTTTATTTTGCCATAATGAAAATCATGATAGTGACAGAGATACCTAGTAGGAGAACAAATAGAGATTTTTAGGCACTTGGATAGAAAGAAAATTCTTTGAAAGAAACTAAGTGGAAAAAAATGGCATTAAAATATTATTATGTAAAAATACCAGAAAAATATTGCTGCAGATGATAGACATATTTCTTGCTTGAAATTTGTCCTGTTCCTCCATTAACTTTTCCAAATAAGGGAATGTAGCTGCCAGATCTGGCAAATCTTGGGGTTCCACTTTTTTTTGAGGATATGGTATGGTTTCCTTTCTGATTTTTAACTGCACTTGATGCTCACAGGATGTAATCCCTTCTAATCTCTAGCAATGAATAAAACATAATGCTTTGAGAGGGGGCTTTGCCTTGATGCATAAATTACACTGAAGAATAAAAATGTCACACTTTTCCTTAAATGTTATTAGAATAAAAATTTTACAAATCAGCCTTAAGTAAAAAATCTAATGGAAAATGCTTATCACTTGACCAAAAGGCAAGGTAATGAAAGTTTCCTTCCACCCCCTATTGGATACCCTAAGTAGGGTACTGGCTTCATGGACATGGTACCTGGGCAGCAGAACCAGGGACAACACTCAGAAGGGCCAGCATTTGATTTAATGCTCTACTGTCATTATCCTGAAATTCTTAATAATTCTTTAACAAGAGGCCTCATGATGCATGTCACTGGTCTTGCCCATGAGCTTTCTACAAATTAAACCTCTGACCACTTGGTTGTCCTTTGGCTATCTCAGGCTTCATTTGGGCCCTGCCAAGGACTGATTAAAGTTGGCCAGTAACAACCGATCTGGTCTATCCCTAGGCATCAGAATGGAAGACACCTCAGCTACCCATTTCTCCCAGACAAATATAGAAATGCCTTTTGTTTTATGGATTTGCCTATTAACAATTATAAGGATAATGCAATTGCCAAAGGAACAATTCCAAAGACTTCTCAGCAACACAGTGTCAGTGGTGTTCTTTGTTTTGAACAGTTACAGTGTCCTTTCTACAATGGCCACAGGATCATCTTAGCCATGTCAGATACCCACTCACAGACCCAGGCTATTAGTTAGGACTCATTTTTCTTCAAAGGCCCTTCTGCCCAACACTTATTGGAAGAGGGAATTTCCAGAGAGCAGTGGAATGCAATACCAAAGTGAAATATTTCCCAGCAAAGGACTGGAAAAAAAGCAAGTGCAAGAACATGTGAAGGGAATGATCCCATTTTGTGAAAAGAGTGAGCAGAAAGAAGGAAGGAAGGAGGAAACCTGATACATATAAACATTATAAAGATTTTATTTATCCATTTGAGAGAGAGAGATACACACACATACACACACACAGAGAGAGAGAGAGAGAGAGAGAGAGAGCATGTGCAGAGGGAGGGGCAGATGGAGAGGGAGAAGCAGGCTCTGAACAGGGATCCCAACTCAGGGCTGGATCCCAGGATCCTGGGATCATGACCTGAGCTGAAGGCAGACACTTAACTGACTGAATCACCCAGGTGCCCCCATATGTGTGTATGTATTTGTATAAACATTGAGAATGAGGGGCACCTGGGTGGCTCAGTGGTTAAGCAACTGCCTTCGACTCAGGGCATGATCCTGGCATCACCGGATTGAGTCTTTCAACCAGCTCCCTTCGGGGAGCCTACTTTTCCCTCTGCCTATGTCTCTGCCTCTCTGTGTTTCTCATGAATAAACAAAATCTTTTTTAAAAAATGGAGAATGAAGTGGAGGGAGATATGCCCTCATGTTAACATTGGTTACCTCCAAGGAGTTGGGTGGAGTGCGGGCTGGTGGGGAGATGATTATCTTTTCCTTAACATACAGTTGTTTTTGACTTATTATAATGAGTATATTATGTACATTTTTTTACAAGTTCAATTACATTTTATAACACCTTGAATAGATCAAACAAACTTTTTATAATAATCTTGACATGAACACATTCAAATTCTCCTAAAGTTGAATTTATTTACATATTTCCTACAAGACTTTTCTGCTTTAAGTTTAGGGTTAGGAGTATGGGCCCAGAGGAGGATTACAAAGTTTTAAATTCTGGTTCTGCCTCTTACTAGTATCATTAACCTTAAGCAAGTTACAGCTATAAAATCCTTCTGAGCCTCAGTTTCTTGGTTTGTAAAATAGGGATCATAATAGCATCTACTTCATAGGACTGTTCAGGAGATTCAATGATTGAAGTATGTAATGCATGTAGAAGAGTGGCACTATTTGTTAGTTACTTTAAAAAGCTCTCTGGGTTGAGAACACATCATTTATGAATGTAGATTACGGCAGCTGAAGCTTTTGAAATAAAGTATTTTTTATTGCTACTGTATTATAAATATTTGTGCAAATATAAATAAAACTGCCACGTACAATGAATTTTAGGTAATATGCTATCTATAACAAGTACACTAAAATGTTCTATTTACTAGGAAGTTTAAATTATATTAAAGAACTTTCTCAGGTTAAACTACATGAATAATGAGCATAGAGTAGAGGAGGCAGCTAGAACACTTTCACATGAAAATCCAATCTATTATGAGAAAACATTAATGGGTGCCTAAGGATTGAAAAATGGCCCAGCGCTGTGGGCTGGGCTATGGGAGGATCCCGGTGAGTGCAAAGAGGTGGATATACTGAGAAAGCAGTACTAGGCAGGTTTGGTGCTACCTTGTAGGACATTTCACCAGATTCTTCACAGCAGGAAGGGTGGAGACAGTCTCTGAGCACACCAGGCAAAAGACACTGCCTGTAGATTGTTTTCCCTCCATAAGTGAATGTCTTCTCCCTTTTAGATAATGTCCTTCATCCTTGCCTCTTCACCATGACCTTCTCTCCATTCGCCCCATGCTTGACCTTTCTATGTAATTCATCACTCCCAACAACTGGGTCAATTTCCATCGTCCCCCTCTCTAAATGCTCCGTTCTGGGGCACTTCACTACACTTGTACCTCTCTACCTTACACAGTGCAGTAGATCTTTGGATCTTAAGTCTCTAAACAGAGGCACACAGAAGATTATCCTTATCTTTTCCAGTACAGAAAACATGTTCTTTCTTTTTTTTACTACACAGCGTTCCTTTGTGTGAATGTACCATAATTGTTTAATTAGTCTTCTATTGATGAACATAAAGCTGTTTCCAGTCTTCTTAATGTAAAGATCCAGTTCTGAGTTTCTTGTTTTTCTTATTCTATATTTTTTCCCTTGAAGCAACTTGTTCAATTATGGCTTTACTGATTATTAGGCACTAGGCAGCTGACAACCACATTATTTCCTGCTCTGATTTTGGGTTTTTGTTTTTTGGATATTTTTTAGTGAAATTAAGCCACACATTCTCACCTGCCTACTAGGAATCTCTTTTAGAAGAATCCGCTCCCTCAAACTAAGCATATCTTTTTTTTTTAATTTTTATTTATTTATGATAGTCACAGAGAGAGAGAGAGAGAGAGAGAGAAAGAGAGAGGCAGAGACACAGGCGGAGGGAGAAGCAGGCTCCATGCACCGGGAGCCCAACGTGGGATTCGATCCCGGGTCTCTAGGATCGCGCCCGGGGCCAAAGGCAGGCGCTTAAACCGCTGCGCCACCCAGGGATCCCCAAACTAAGCATATCTAAAATAAAGAATAATCTCCCCCTCCCACCCATTCTGCTGTGTTAATTTTATCTGAGATGCATGGCATTTATTCACAATTCCACTCACTTATCCCCACACATCCATGCTGCTGTTGCCACGTTTGTGGTGTTCTATTATTCAATGCACAACCAACCACTATTACAGAAACAGAAAAACCAGAGTTGTACAGTTGCATAGCTGGATGGAGATATCTAAGAGACCATCAGATTGAAGGTGTGAGTACATGATCTTGAAATGACATTTGAGCTATACCCCCAATCTCATCATTGAGAACCTTTAGAAAGTGTTCAAGTCTCATTTCAATCAGTTTGTCTTTTATCTCTTTCAATTTTAGAGACGTTTAGCCAATTTGAGGGGAATCAAAATCAACTGGTAACAAAGATGGAGTTCCTGAAACTGAAAGAGCGAAATTTCTAATGTAAGGTAGGAACTGCCTCGTGAGAACAACAGGAAGAAAACTCCTTGTGTTTACGTCTAAGGCATGACACCTGTGAAGTAACATCTTACCAAGGAGAAAAAACAGAGCAGCATAGAATCACTTCCCAGATGGAACAGGGAAGGTAAACTTTGGTGAGGGAGTCACAGGAGAGCAGCAAGGTGTGGGATAGGAGAGAGTACTGGGAGCCTAACGCTTTTTAAATTTTTAAATTACAGACATGCTTATATTTAGAATTTTCTATCTCTTCTCGTTTCATCATTTGGTGAAGATTTTAGTTTCTGAAGGGAATCCTGTGTTGGAATATCGATGGCTTAGCTGAATAATAAAAAAAAAAAAAGAGTCTAGTTCATTTAAAATGTTTCCAGTCTAAATAGAAACCAGGAAGAATACCACAAATAAACAGGACATTTTAAGGAATTTTTTGGAAGATATAATGTTGATAAGATTAATTAATACAGAATCAAAAAAGCTATATAATAAAATGCACAAATATGAGTGCAATTTTGGTGTTTTGAAATATTCACCTGTGAAAGCAAAAACACAAATTTAAAAACATAGCCACTACTCCCAAGTATTGTGCCCCCTTGCAATCCTTTCCTCCTATTCTTTCTTCTTTTTTTTTTTTTTTATAAGGGGCGCTACATTTTCAGATTTCTTTTTTTTTTTATTTATTTTTATTTATGATAGTCACAGAGAGAGAGAGAGAGAGAGAGAGAAAGAGAGAGAGAGAGAGAGAGGCAGAGACATAGGCAGTGGGAGAAGCAGGCTCCATGCACCGGGAGCCCAATGTGGGATTCGATCCTCGGTCTCCAGGATCGTGCCCTGGGCCAAAGGCAGGCGCTAAACCGCTGGGCCACCCAGGAATCCCCCTATTCTTTCTTCAACTCCAAACCCATCTCCCCCTCCTCTGATTCCCTATGTTATTTTGCTTTTTGCCACTATAGGTTAGTTTACAATTTCTAGAACTTTGGATGAAGGGAATCATACTTTACTATCTGTACTCTGTTTTGCCTGGCTTTTTTCACTCCAAGCAAAAAATAATATTAATTCTATTAATTAATCTTATCAACATTATATATTATTATTTTAAGAGTCATCCTTGTTTTGCAATAGTCCTTTTTTTGCTGAGTAGTCTTCTATTGTATGGCATGTCAATTTATTTATCCATTGACCTAGCAATGGGTATTTTCCAATATCCATTATTTCCAATTTTGGACCAGATAGAGTTGTGATAAACATTTTTTCATTTGTCTACAAGTATTCATTTGGATATATGTTTTCATTTCTTCTGGGCAATGCGTAAATTGGAATGGCCGGATCATACAGTGATGGATCTTTAACTTTGAAGGAACTACCAAACTGTTTTCCAAGTGTTGGTAGCATTTTATACCACCAGCAATGTATGAGAATTCCAGAGGCTATATATCCTTGCCACTATTAATTTATTATATTTTTATTTGTTAATATTATTTTTTTATTTTTTCTCTTGACTGATAATGTTGAGCATCTTTTCATATGCTTATTTGCCATCCATTTATCTTCCTTAAAGTGTCTATTCAAACTTTTGCCCAATTAAAAAAATTGGGTTTTATTACTTTTGGATTTAGAAAATTATTTATATTCTGGCTACATATCCTTTAGCAGATATGTGATTTGCAAATATCTTGTGCCAGTCTATGGCTTGTTTTTTTATTCTGTTAATAGGCCTTTCAAAGAACACAAGTTCTTAACTTTCATGACAATCATAATTTGTCAACCACTTGTTTTCTTTTATGGATTATGCTTTTGATGTTGAATCTAAGAATTCTGCCTAAACCAAGGCAAAAAATAATTTCTCCTATGTTTTCTTTGAGAAGTTTTGTGTTTTGGAGCAATTTTGAAGGCCTATAATAGAGTTTGTGCTATTTTTAGATATGATATAAATCATGGATCTTAGTTTTTTCTTTTTAAAAATTATGGATTTCCAATTGTTTCACCACCATCAGTGATACATTTGTTCAGTACTTCTATAACTGAGATTTTGTTTTTGAAATATAGTTTCACTGGGTATAGAATTCTAAATTGACCTTTTAAAAATTAATTTAAAGATGTTGCTTCATGGGGTGCCTGGCTGGCTCAGTCCCTAAAGCGAGAGTCCTGATCTCAGGGTCGTGAGTTCAAGCCACACAATGGGGACAGCTCACTTAAAAAAAGAAGTGTTGCTTCCTGCATTGTGTTTTTATTTCCTATTTTAATGCTAATTTTCCTTCTTTCTGACCAGATTAGAAGACTCTAGAGTGAAATACCACAGGACTTCAAGATTTGAACAGAACAGACCTTTCATAAATGTTTGCTGGTTTGACTGGCATAATTACATAACCAGGTCTATCTTCTTTCAATCCTCTGGTCACCTGTTTTTTTTTAAGGTTTAGTGTTTTTTGTGACTTCTCCAGTCATTTTTTTTTTCAATTCCAGTCAACTTACTTGGTAAGTGATAAAATAAAATTCTATGTTTCATTCATTCAATAAAAATGTATTAAATACCTGTTATGTTCCAGAAAATGTGCCAGTTGCTAGAGATGAAGCAGTAAACAAGACAGACCAAGACATTTTCCTCATGGGGACTATATTTCATTGGGGGAGACAGACAATGAATAAGTAAGTGAATAAATAATTACATATTGTAATTTGTGCAATAAAAAAACCTAAAGGACATGCTGTGATAGAGAATAACAAAGAAATATAGTATAAATAAAAATGTCAGGAAAGTATGAGGAGGCAACAATTTCAGCATAGACTGGAGGATGAACACTGATGAATAAATCACATATTTGGGGATGTGGGAGGAATCAGAGAAATCTGGAATGTCTGGCTCCAATATGAGTCAAAGTATTTTGAATTTGGTCAGGACTGGCTAATAATTTCAAGTCCCCACATAAAATGAAAATGCAGATCCCATGTTCAAAATGCAGCAGAAAAGTATCATTAAAGGTACAAAGATATAAAACTTTTTCCTGTCTTGGTGATTTTTATTTGCCATTTAATGTCATGCTCCATTTGATGTGGGAATACTCAAGGGGCAAGTGTAGGCCCTCACAGGTGCCAGGTGCACTGCCCCTTTGCCTTGAGGATCATGCTGGATTCCTTCTTCTGCCAGTGTCAGAAGGAAGCTCTGTATCCCAGCTCAGGATGAGGGAAGTTAATCTCCCCTTCCCAAGGGCCCATCTCCCTATCCTGCCATAGATAGGAAACTGCAAAGGATTCTGTTTCCTTGCTGGTTCATACTTGGTACCTAGATTAGGGATAGGCAAGAGGCTCATCTCTGTTGGGTTGCCTGCCAAACATGCTGTGGTGCTGCCAACCCAGGATGGAGACAGCTACCACCCTGCTTCACCTAGAAATGACACTGGAGGGTCACCAAGCTTCGTTTTTTTCTACACCCTCACCTAAGATCCCTCTGAAGTCAGAGGGTTTTAGTGGAATGCAGGCCTTCCCCCTTCAGTGTGACCAGGTTACTACCTCAGGTAGACAGTATTTGTGGAAATAGGGAGACAGAGTTTTCTACAGGTGCAGAAGGGTCCTGAGATGGAACCCAAGAACCAACCAAGAACCCAATCTTTGGAGGTAGGGAGCTGGCAGGAAGTTTCTGAAATGTGTACCATATCACATTTGCCTTACAAAACACAAATTCAAGAATTTAATGTTTAAGAATTTCAAGATGGCAATCACAGAGTACTAAATCCTTCGTGGGATGCCATTCTGATCACGGGCCCAGTGCAATCACATTGGTTGCACACTTATGCACTAAATGTCTGTGTCCTCCTATAGTTCATATGTGGAAATTTTAACTTCCAATGCGATGGTATTAAGAGGTGGAGCCTTTGGGAGATAATTAAGGTCATGAGTGTGGAACCCTCAGGAATGAAATTAATGCCTTTATGGAAGGAACACCAGAGAGATTTCTCTATCTGCCATGTGAACATACAATGAGAAGACAGTGGTCAGCAAATCAGGAAGCAGGCCCTCGCCAGACACTGGATCTGCCAGTGCCCTAATCCTGGACTTCTCAGCCTCCAGAACCATGAGAAACAAATATTGTTCAAACAACCCAACCTCTAGTAATTTGTTAGAGCATCCTGGATGGACTAAGACACATTCCTATGAAATTGTCCCTGAATCTGGTTCATCTGTCAATGGATAATAAGATAAAAATATTTGGTCTGTGATTCTTGTTTTATAGAATTATTTTACCCTTAGAAATCTCAATTTCCAACAGTAAGGAAATATTTATTTATTTATTTATTTATTTATTTATTTATTTATTTTTAAAGATTTTATTTATTTATTAATGAGAGACACTCACATACACAGAGAGAGAGAGAGAGAGAGAGAGAGAGGCAGAGGGAGAAGCAGGCTCCCTGCAGGGAGCCCGATGTGGGACTCGATCCCGAGTCCCCAGGATCAGGCCCTGGGCTGAAGGTGGTGCTAAACCACTGACTCACCTGGGCTGCCCAGGGGAAATATTTAAATACATTACTACACATATGTTGTGGGTAATTATTTGACCATTAGCAATGACTGTAAACATTTTAATCCTGTAAAAAAGTGCTTATGCTATTTTGGTAATTAAAAGAAATAGGACTTTTAAAAACTGTATTCTGATTCTGTGATTCAAATTATGTAAAGAGCAGAAAAATGCATTTAAAAAGCCTGAAGGGAGAGGTACCGAAATGTTAACTTTTCTTTGGATTGTAAACTTATGTGTAATACTTTTAATATTTCCCTAAGGGATTTTGGTCATTTTTTGGCTGTGTAATATCTGATTCCAACCTTTCCAATGGAATAGCCAGCTACCTGGCAGAGAATACCACATTCTACATAGTCTTGGTGGTAGGTAGAGCTGCAAGGAGAGTTGAAGGAGCCAGGCTTACCATTTCCCCTATTCTGGCATAGTCACTATGTAGGCACATGACCTAGGATTTGGATAATCAAATGTTTCTCCTAGGATTCTGAATCTTAAACTAATGTTTAAAAAGTATGGAGGGGCACCTGGATGGCTCAGTCTGTTAAGCGCCTCTTAATTTTGGCTCAGGTCATGATCTCAGGGTCCTGAGACTGAGTGCTATGTTAGTGGGGTGTGGGGGGGGGGTGGAAATCTGTGCCCAGCGGGGAGTCTGCTTGAGATTCTTTCCCTCTCCCTCCTCCCCTCCCCTTGCTCATGCTCACTCTCTTTCAAATAAAGAAATAAATCTTTTTTTTTTTAAAGGAATATGGAGATAGTCAAAGATTGATGGCAAGCAATGTTCACTGTAGTGCTGACAAAACTTTTCTGCAGATATAATTACTGCTCCATAATTTTTCTAGAGAGTCACTCCTGAAAAACCTTGCAGCTATTCATTCATTTCCATGCTGGGTGCCCAGCTGATCCTGGGTTCTTTATCCTCTGATAGCTTTCCCCTAAACTTCCTTCTGCTTAATCTAGTCAGAGTTGGTACCTATGGCTAGCACCAAATAATATAACTTCTTTATCATTTCTGTATTTCCACATTTTCTGTGATAACAATGCATCTATTTAATAAAATAGAGGACAAAATCCTAAACAGGAAAACCCACCAAATCATCCTTCAATCACTCTCCTCTCAGTAGTCTTTACCAATCATTGAGTTAAAAAATAAATTCAGCTTCTGAATTTGTAGGTTCTAAAAACAATAACTATCATCTTTATATAGTGAAATGTAATTATTTTTAAAAATTAAATTTTAGTGCATGATAACTACAAATATTTATAATGGAAAAATCAATAAATCACATTACTGATGGAAAATTACTGAACCCTGCAATTCATATATGAGGTTTTATTGAAGCTGCATAGTTTTTTAAAAAGCAAATATATTGAATAGCTGCTCTGAAAAATTGCCTACAAGGTATACTTTCCAATGACCTTGGCACTAAACAGCCAAGAAAGATGTTATTTCTGCAACTACTGATTAGAAACATAAATGGTTTCGTGTCCAAATCCAAAAAAAATTTGTGGGAATTAATTATATTCCATGAAGTAAAACTATAAAATATTTTATTGCATAAATTAATTTTTTTTACCCAGCCCCCCGAAATTTCCTATTAAAGATATAAAAATTATCAAATGCAGATTTTCTTTATGACTAGGATAAAAATTTATGTGGCAAGATAGTTTTAAGAAGAGCTTCCTTAGACTTAATTTGAAAAGAATAGTTTATTTCTTCTTCCATTTCTTTGTATCATTTTATTTGTGTGAAGTCTGGTACACCATACCCTTTGTAAAGTTTGGCTTTTTTGTGAAGATAGACTGAGAAATGAGTGGGTGTAAATAATGCCTATCACCAGAGAACATACTTGTTAGAAGATAGAATGATGGGCATTGTAAGACCTGGGCCAACTTGAGAAGCTAGCTGGCCCTTGCCTTGGCCTCATTATACCTGTGCTGTTACCACCTTCCTTGCTGTCATCACTGCTAATGAAAAACACTCTCCATAGCTTCTCTGTTTAGGATTTACTCACACTGTCACTTTTAGAGACAGTGCACTGAGCACATTAAGTAAATAGATGTGTTAAATTCTTATTTACAAAATGCCTCCTATGGTCATTTTGGGAGCAGGGCAATACAAGTGGGAGAGGCAGGACAAAGGAACTGGGACTTGGTTTATGTCCTGTTGTAAGTTGTCTTTAGTTTATTTTTAAATAATTAAGCATAAACAATGTGGCTACATACAAAAGTTCAAAGATGGTGCACTCCAAGGATAGTCCTTATTCATAAAAATATTAATATAAAAGTTAAAGGCCCACAAGAATCAAATGTGAGGACAGCAAAATGTGGCTTATTAAAGAATGCTTGGAGAAAGATCAAAGGAGACTGGGAAAGTAGAACTCTCAACTATTTTATCTATTTTGTTTTTAATTTCTCCATCAGTGACTAGTCTTTGATACCTAAACCTAATTATAATATGACCAAAAAATTTACAAACCAACATCATTTATAAATATCAATACAAAAATCCTAGATAAAATACAGTGAATAACTGCCAGTATTACACTAAGAAAATAATGTATTATGACCAAGTGGGACTTTTATCAAGTATGAAAGAATGCTTTAATATTAGGAAATATTTTTTTTTAATTTTTCTTTATTTATGATAGTCACACAGAGAGAGAGGGAGAGAGGCAGAGACACAGGCAGAGGGAGAAGCAGGCTCCATGCACCGGGAACCCGACGTGGGATTCGATCCCGGGTCTCCAGGATCGCGCCCTGGGCCAAAGGCAGGCGCCAAACCACTGCGCCACCCAGGGATCCCTAATATTAGGAAATATTAATGTAATTTGCCATATTAATACATCTAGTTGCTGAAAAACACTAACAAAATTCAACACCCATTCCTAATTTAAAACTCTTGAGAAAATAGAAATGGATGGATATTTTCTAACATGACTATAAATATATATGCATATCTTACTTGATGGAGAAAAATTAAAAATATTTCCACTAAAGCTAGGAATCGGGCAAAGATGATCATTATCTTCATTTCTATGTTGTGCTGGAAGTATTAGACAATGTAATTAGACAAGAGAAATCAATTAGAGATATAAGACTCAAAAAAGAAGAGGAAAAATGACTTCTGTTACAGATGACATACCATACCTGTTAAACTCTAAGAGTCAATACTAAACCAACTCAAACAACAAAATAATTCAGTAAAGTAGCAGGATATGAAATTAATATGAAAAATAACAGCCTTTAAAAAAAAGAAAAAGAAAAAGAAAAATAACAACCTTAACTTACACAAATAATAACCAGTTAAAAGATCTCAAGAAAGAAAAAAAGAATGTATCATTTATAATAGTAAGTAAAAAGATAAAATACTTGGGAATAAACTTAATAAATGTTCAAAACCTATGTGAAGGAACTATAAGTATTCCTGATGCAAAAATTGATTTAGAGAGATGTCCAATCTTAGGATGTGTCATTATTATCCATATACCATTCTTCTTTAAGCTAATTTATGAATAGAGTGCAATCCCAACTTAAAAATTACCAAAAGGCTTTTTCTTGGAGCTAGGGAAATTCAAAGTTTACATGGAAAAATACACACTTAAGAATAGCTAGGAAATTACTAAAAAGAGCTATTGGGGAGTGGATAAGGCCTACAAAATACTATTAGAAGTATAGTATTGGTACATGGATAGATAGCCTAATAGAATAAAATAGACAATTCAGGCTTATGTGGACATTTAATATATGATAAGAATGGTATCACAAAACACTGAAGTAAAGATTACTTGCCTAAATTATGTTAGCGAAAATTAGAAATTCATTTCCTATACCATATATAACTATAAACTCCAAATGGATTGGAGATCTAGCAAAAAGCATAAAATAAATTCCTCTTAACCTGCATGTCTGTAAAGGCTTTCTGGCTATGACTTAAAGTACAGATGTAATAAAACCATGATGAGTTTTTCCAAAAAAATAAAATTTTTTACATGGTGGGGGGAACCAAGCACACGTGAACAGACACATAAATTAGGGGAAACTATTGTGAGAAATATACCAGGTAAAGGGCTAACATCCCTAATATGTAAATGTGTTTTTAAATTGAGTAAAAAAAGACTAAAAAAATCAAATACAACATGAACCAAAGCCAACAATCTGCGAAAAGATACAAAAAGCTCCCTAACTTAGAATAAGAAAAACGTAAATTAAAACTACACTGACATACCATTTCTCACTCATTATGTTGGCAAAAGCTCAGGTAAACTGGCACTTTCATAAATTGGTGGTGGGCATGCAAAATGATACGATCTCTATGGAAGAGAATTTGACCACATGTAGTACATATTAATTTACCTTTTGATTTAGCAATCCCACTTTTGGGAGCTTACTCCAAAGATAATTCTCTTAAAATATAAACACACAGGGTACCTTATTGCAGCATTATTTAGAATTGCAAAATGTTGGATACTACCTAAATCAGCATCGGATTTTAAGTGAATAATGATAGTATATCTACATCTACACAATGGAGTGTTATACAGCTGTAAAAAAAAAAAAAAAAAAGAATGAAAACCATCTCTGCAAATGGATGCAAAGTGATCTCCAGAAGATATGGTTAACTGAAAAAAGCAAAATGCAAAACAGCATATGTGATATGTTCACTTTGGAGTAAAAAACAAGAAAGAAGGAAACATACATTTATCTGCTTATTTTTACAAGAAGAAACACAGGAAGGATACAATTAAATTATATACATATAAAGGGTGGTAGCAAGATGCTGGATACTACCTAAATCAGCATCGAATTTTAAATGAATAACGATAGTATATCTACATCTACACAATGGAGTGGTTCAGGAAATACAGAAGAGTGTGATATTTCTCTGATCATACTTTTTTAGATGCTTTAGATTTTTGGAAGCATTTTATCTTATATATTCCAAAAGTAAAATGAAATTACCAATAATGAAAGGAAAAATAAACTAAAACTAGAAATATAAATAAGTGAATTGATGTGTATTTCAAATAACAGAAACCCACCAAAGTAGGATAGATAGTGTAGGGTGAGAGAACTAATTCAAGTTATTTTTTGCACATAGCACTTTGACTTTCAACCTTCAATCTAGGGGTAAGAACTACAAACAAGGCATGAGCTCCTTCTAGTAGTTTGCTTTTGTAATTATAGGAATGTAACAATTCTGAAACTATTTTATGTGCAATGCAGGACTAGGTAAATAAGTAAACATTGCTGTTAGGAAACAAGGTTGTCACTGTTAATGAAGGCAGATATAAATATGAAATGGAGGCGACAACAGAATGGTGAGGAATTGGATTGGATTGTAAGTATCAATATTGATGATTTCTTAGATGTAAATATATATCTATTCCTTTCTCCCTCACTTCTGTCTCCTGAGAGGGCCTAAAAGCAGTAATACCCCAGTATCAAGAAGCACATTTAGTTCTAAGGTCTTAGCTTCTAAATACCATTCTCCAATTAAAAAAAAAAAAGAAGAAGAAACTGTGGACTCCAGGATAGGAGTAACAAATGTACTAGATAAACTTGGAAAATTATTGTCACAAAATTAAGAAAATGTTCAACATGGAGGTCAAAGGGAGCCACCATGAAGCCAGTCAAATCTGGTAATTTGAGCATCACAATAAATAAGGATAGGGAAGAAGAGAACAATATCCCATGTGGAAGAATTCTAAATAAATTATATAAATACTCTAATGGAGGAGATTAATAAGCAGAAATGTGCACTGTGCACAGTGACCCCTGGAAAGGGGGAAAAAGAGTAACTTTACAATGGAGAAATTTGACAAACACTGCTTTAACCAGGTGATCAAGTTTAACATAAACAATCATAAATTATGTTGGTAGTATGTACCCCTGCTAAGATGTGATGAAAGTTACACTTTATTGCTGTGGTCTTCTCCTCAAAAACCTATAACCTTAATATAATCATGGGAAATCATGAGATAAATTCCAGTAGAAGAGCATCCTACAAGATATCTGACCAGTTTTCCTCAAAATTATCAAGGTCATCAAAAACAAGCAGAATCTGAGAACTATCATAGCCACGAACAGCCTAAAGAAAAATGACAACTACATGTAATATGGTATCTTGGAAGGAATATTGGAACAGAAAGGGGATTAGGTAAAAATTAAATCTAAATAACTATGGACTGTAATTCAGGTGACTGTATCAATATTTGGTTCACTAATTGTAACAATGTATAATCATAATAAGAGGTTTATAATAGAGGAAACCTGTGTGGTTGGGAAGGCGTAGTCCCTGGGAACCATGTACTCTACCCAATTTTTCTGTGAATCTAAAACTGTCTTCAAAACAGTCTAATATAACTTACTACCTGAATAACAAAAGACAGTAATGGATTTTTTTGATGGACTTTTTGAACAAAAAGGAAAATCTAAATTCATGCTGATAGTAAATAAGGAGAACTCTTCTTTATAGTAGTATCATCACTATTAAATGTGGAGGGCTTGAAGGAATTAGGGTGGGGAAAGCTAGTTTGTAACCATCATTGAAAGATCGGTTGCAGCAAGGATCATCAGTGGAGGTTGAACCATAATATGGAGCTTGATTAGCAGCAAGATATTTGCGTGGTCTCAAAATACCTCTTCAAAGATTGCTTATTAGTTGCAAGGGATAAAATAAACAATGGAGAACTTGGAAAACATCTTGATAAGGTGGTAAAGATTAATATCGCCTTATAATGAACAGACATCCTGAACCTCCAAAAAAGACACAACTTCACTTACATGGTTGTTCCCACTGAGGGTACATAACTTGGATCTAACGACGAGGAAGCATCAAAGGTTGATGGGGGAGTTTGTATTTGATGAAGATTCTTTCTTTGTAAGGGGACGGTCTGCTTTGGTCATAAGCCTAAGCCTTCTCGGTCATAAAGCTGTTAAATAATCAAACGCAAATATTGCAGACTGTGATTTTAACTGTTATATTGATAAACTAAAAACTACCACAATAGAAAGATTTATTTAAAATCGAAGACGTTAGCAGTTTCACTTGCAGTGGCAGGAAAAACTGCAGGGGAAAGAGCGGATTTAGAGGGTGTGGAGGTGGAGAGGTGGGAAGAGAAGGGG
This sequence comes from Vulpes vulpes, assembly GCF_048418805.1. Taxonomy (NCBI): domain Eukaryota; kingdom Metazoa; phylum Chordata; class Mammalia; order Carnivora; family Canidae; genus Vulpes; species Vulpes vulpes. Next base: position 44,995,456 of record NC_132788.1, on the reverse strand, counting down.
CTCTAAGCTGAGGATTGCCAAGTTGTTCGGTTATTTAAAAAAATATTTCTATTTTAAAAGACACGCAGCACTTATTTATTTACCAGCTGCGATTCTAAGTGCTTGTCACAAATTAACTTTTTAAACGGGAAAACTCAGTAATTGGTCTTTGTTTCTCAACGAAAAACACAACACGGTGATGCTGCGAAATAACTTTCGCATAAGTACTTAAGGCTCTGCTGTAGTGATTGTTTCCAGGGACAGAAGAACACGAGCCTGAAATCACTGAGTGGTTTTTCGTAGAAACGCCAGCAGTCCTGCTTGGATGATCATCCCTGGGGTGATGCCAAACGTCGGGAGCCCTTTGAAAAAGCCTGATTCCTTGTATCCTAGAAAGTCTTAAAAGCATGCACCGAGAGCGGCTTATGTATCTGTTTGGGGTGCCAGGGACTCTCTTTTCTTTGACGGATGAATCGCAGAGTAGGTCGCTGCCTTTTTCAGCTAAAGTTGACAGTCCTAAATAACTTCCCAGCTCCAAATCTGGGAACTAGTTAGGGTTTACTTTGGTTATCGCTACTGCGTCTGTCACGCAATGGATTCTGGGAGACCAAGTCTCCGAGCGCTGAGGTTTACCAGGCCCAGGGCGAACGTTGGACTTCAGTTCCCACAATGCCGAGCGCAAACCTGTAATTCCTGCCGGGGTAACCGCGAGGTGGCGGCCATCTTGCGTACGGCGGTGCAGGTCCCCGGAAGCTGAGGGCTTGGGGGTTAGTTCCTCTCTGCTTTGGGGTGGTGGTTGCGCGTTGCCTTCGTCTTTTCAGATGTTCGTGTCTTTCTAGACTGCGATTTTATTGGGAAGTTACGGTCAATGTAGTGTAAGGTGAGTAAACACCCCATTTTAAGGGTGGGGCAGTGGTGGTGACGTTTTTGTTTTTTTTGGCATCTCGTCTCCTCTTGGCTAAGAGCACCCCTTTGATAAGCTTTGTAAACGTGGAAACCCAGAGGGAACCTACGAGTCTAGGAGATCTGTTGAATTCCTATACAGAACCTGAGCATGTCTCCGTGGGAGAAAGAAACTGGGTGACGCACTTTTGCCCGGGCCGCCTGCCTTGGAGGTCGGGAGGCCCGCGGACTCGGGTTGTGTATAGGCCATGCTGTTGTCTCACTGTTCCTGGAGACTCTTAATGATATTTCGAATGAGGAAATGAGAACCTGAGAGGTGGTTGGAGGCAGGGAGGGTGGGGGAGGATGGCGTTCTTTACAGTTGTATTTTTTTTTTTTCAGTTTCTGTGGGCCTACCTGTATCGCCGTCTAGTTCGTCTTTTTTGCCCTTTTCTTGTTATCTCCTGTTGGAGAATACCAGAGGGCGGGCAGAATGAAGAAATATTGAGTGAAACAGCCTTTGGGATTGCAATTTTTTTTTTTTTTTGGGGGGGATTGCAATTTTGAAGGCCCTTAAGAAATTTCAAGGGAAGCAGAATTTATCTTCGAGATAGACCAAGCATGTGGAAAACATGAACGCTTTGATTTGGAATTGCCGGATTTCTAACATAACATGACATATTTGAGTCATACTTAGTGCAACTGAAGTTATTTTTTTTTTCTTTTAAATTAATGGACTATACCCATTTGGAAACCACGTGTACACTACTCCTAGGAATAGGGTCTGTCAAATTTGGTTACTAAGGAGATGCTGAGGTTTGGGAGCTGGATCCATTTACTCCGAAGCATATAGTGGTTTTAAACAGTTTATGGAAACATTTGTCACAACTGGTTAGGATATGTGGCACTTTGGCTGGCAGATTTAAGATTTACTCTCCATTTTAGTACACAGTTGTGTACCTATATCATCAAAAAATATATTATTGATTCAGTTTTCCAAACTTAAATTCTTCAAGTTCTTTAATTTCAGAAATGCATCATTTAGATTAAAGGTGAGATCTGTCTTTTTTAATTTTTATTTTTTTGTTAGATTTTATTTATTTATTCATGATAGACACAGAGAGAGAGGCAGAGACACAGGCAGGGGGAGAAGCAGGATTTGATCCCGGGACTCCAGGATCACGCCCTGGGCCAAAGGCAGGTGCTAATCTGCTGAGCCACCCAGGGATCCCCAAGATCTTTTTTTAAAAAAGACATTTGTACTTACCTTCAGTGAGGCCCCTCCCCTAAATAAATCATTATGTTTTAACAATACTTAAATAGTGGTTATAAAATTACAACTTTGTAATTTTTGTATTTTGGGAAAATATTACCATTTAAATGTCTTTTCTATTTTCTTGTTTCTGAAAAACTTTTGTTTAGATATTTAAAATATTAGCTATTAGTTATATGATTTATTTGCTCCTTAGATGCCTTATGGTGAAATTGAAGCGAAATCCTTGGGTCATGGTGAAGAACTAACAGGTGAACCATGCTATAAAAAATTGAAGTCAACTGAAGAGGCTTATGTTTTTTCCCATCATGGTAGTGCTAATTTTCACAGAATCCAAGAAAAAATTGGGAGTGATTGGGTCCCTGTGACCACTGTTGATGTCAGAGGACATAGTTTTGCTCAGGAGGACAAAACCAAAGCTACAGACTCACTGAAACCTGTGCATGAAGAGATGTGTAGTAATAGTAGATCAGATGTTATTGAATCCATTGATCCAGGTCCTGCATTGATATCCACAGATGATGAGATATATAGCACAAGTAAAGCATTTATAGGACCCATTTACAAACCTCCTGAGAAGAAGAAATGTAACGGAAGGGGAAATCACTCAGTCACAAGCAGTGGTATAGATGGCAAAGGGAGACGAGAACAGAAACAGAAATTCAACTCCAAAGTATCAGAACTTGACAATGAATTATTCCAGTTTTACAAAGAAATTGAAGAGCTTGAAAATGAAAAAGATGACTTGGAAGGCAGTTATAATGAACCTGAACCCTCTGAGGAAAAACTTGTTACATATTGTCAGGATCATAATAATGACCTGTTAAAATCTGAAGAAGGAAAGGAAAGAGATAATAGTAATGTTCTTCAGTCACATTGCAGTTACCAACAGCACGTGGGGAATGAGCCAGGCAAATATCCTTATAATGGACAAGTAATACCTTCATTTTGTGATGATTCATTTACTTCCTTCAGGCCTGAATGGCAATCAGTGCATTCTTTTATAGTACCCCACGGTCCTCCTCCTCCCAGTTTTAACTATCATTTAAATATTCAAAGATTCAGTGCTCCACCAAATCCACGATCAAATATTTTCCATGTCCAAGATGGCTCTCAGCATCAAAATGGGTATTATGTAAATAGTTGTCACATTAATTGGAATTGTTTGACTTTTGATCCAAACAATGACTATATTGACTGTAGTGAGAATACCGGTAGAGATCATTCCTCTACAAATGACTACAGTGAGCAAGATGAATATGTGAGTAATGGTTTCTGTGAAACCAGGGAAGGATGCTGGGAAAATCCTATGGACAAGCATAATGGAACAGGCAGGCTTATGAACCAGCATTTTCAAGAGGAAAAGTTAAATAAATTGCAGAAGTTACTTATTCTTTTAAGAGGTTTGCCTGGTTCTGGGAAAACAACGTTGTCTCGGTGAGTAAAGGATACCAAGTGAATGCTTGGTAATTCACTTAAAAATCGTAGATAATAGTAATCAATGACAAATGCATCCATGTTTCTAGTAGAAAATCTTTGTTAACATTTGATAATGACATCTGACTGTGAATATTTAAAAATATGTTTTCTGATGGAGGAAAGGAGAACTGGCATATAAAGATTCTGCTGAGAGTTTTAAAAATAGATATACCATGTATAATTATGACAGTGATGTAAGTAAATGCTATTTGAGAACTGTACTGGCCTTCCCTTTTTAGGTCAGCTCTCCAAGAAGAACTGGACTTGGGGTTGGAAGATTTGGGTTTTTGATCCACTTATTTCAAACTTTATGGCCTTGGACAAGTTTTGCTATCTGTTAATAGAATGAGAATTGTTATTTTTCTGGAATAATTGTGAGAAGCAAATGAGATAAACCAAGGAAAGGAGGTGTGAGTTTGTTTTTAGCACTGTGCCGTGTTTATACCTTTGATTGGTAGAGGGAACTCTCTTTGTTCTTTAAATTTAAGGAGTGTGAAGTAAGTAGTACCTGAGTTATAAATCGAGTTAGAACTGGTTATGTTTTATTGTATAACAAAATGTTTCAAATTCTGTTTTGGTTTGCATTTTTAAAAAAGAATATTGATGCACTTGAATTCATTTGTGCAGTTGTGAAAAATAGTACAAAGAAAAGCAAGACAAATTGTTCACAGTTTTTGTAGGATGATTCAAGATTTATGCCAGATCAGGAGAGAAGGAAAATTGTTTGGTGTCTTCCAGGAAGGATAAAAAAAGTCCAAAGAACCGTTTTATGAATTTATATTTACTTGCAAAAACAATCTAAACAGAAATTTCTCCAGAAGCAATAAATTAAAGATTACACTTAGGATACATTTCAAGCTAAATTGTAAGCTGTGATTTTTGTAAATGAATTTAAATTTAGGTCTTTGCATTTTGATTCTTATTTTTAAAATATTTTTAAAAATTTATTTGAGATAGCAAGAGAGCATTGTGGGGAGGCTGAGCAGAGAGCCAGACTTCTAGGGACTCTATCCTGGGACCCTGAGATCTTAAACTGAGCCAAGGCAGATGCTAAACTGACTGAGCTGCTCAGGCGCCTTGATTCTTCTTATTTTAACGAAGATTTCGTAAAGATGAAACTTCAACTCTTTAGAAAGGATAGAAATCGAATGAAGTCTCACAAACATGGGTAGTCTCCTAGATTTAGAATATAATGACAGAGGAAAGAAATAGTTGAAATTTGGAAATTATAGGAATCTCGTAGCTAGGGTCACCTGACTAGGTGTGGGTATAAAATAAATTTAAGAAGGAGAGATTAGATTTGGAATGACATTGGGGTATGTTGAAACTGAGAATAAAGTAGTGGTAGTACAACAGAATTTCAAGGAGACATAACAAGTGGAAGGTGATAGATGTGATTATATATAATATGCATATTTGAGGAATCAAATGTATAAGAATGCAAGCTATAGTAGTAACTACCATTTGTATCATGATTTACAGTCTAGAATACTTTCATATATAAAAATCTTGTAAGGTGGGTTGTTATTTTCATTTCATAGAAGGAGCAGAGGCTTAAGAGGATAAGTTCGGGTTAAAGGACTTGGGAGAAGTTCTAAGAACTGGTAGGAGGTCAGACTAGAGGTGTAAATGATAATGTGTTTTTTCTCTGCGCCTTCACTTTAATATCTGTTGCATCCATGACCGTATACCTGACTCCTGACTTTCAGGAGCTTGTTTAAAGAAGCAGGAGTACCTGTTTAGGTTCATCACATTTTGTATGACTTAAGATTGGTTGGTTGGGATTGGATAGAAAGCCATTTATTCTGTGGTGGGGAATGGCTTTATATAGCAGTTAGCTTTCAAAATGAGCTTTGAAGAAAGAAAGGAGTAAGATTTGGTAGATCGGAGTTGGGCTCATTTGGGGCACTAAATTAAAGGTACCATTATTTAGTATTGTGTGGTAATGAGCACAGGAGGTTAATGTTCAAATTCTTTGGGGGGTAGTATTCAAGTCCTCTACCTTAATTTAGTTTTTACCCACCTCTCCATCTTCATTTCTTTCTACACTTGGACTAGCACCTACCCTCCACTGCAGAGACTTACTTGTTCGTTCATTGTTTTTAGGACCTCACTTATTCAGAGGTTCTCTCAGATGCCTCTGCTTTTTGAGGTTTTGGTTTATCATCTCAGTCCTCTGTAATCCTTCTGAACTCATATAGTATTTGTCATTACCAAGTTTTTTTTTTTTTTTTTTTTTTTACTAAGTTGCTTACCCACAACTTTGCTAACAGATTTTAATGAAATCAGTTTTAGATTAAATTCTAACACAAGTACAGACTTTAAATATTTATGAGTGAGCTAGTACAAAACAGTTTATCCATCTTTGTAGGTATGTGAAAGTGCTAGCTCTTTGTCCTTTTATACAAATCGATAGCACTTTGATGAAAGGTTCATCTCAGGCAGAATTCAACAAATTCTAAATGTGGAATTTTGTTACCATTGTAATTGTATCAGCTAAACAGAATCCTCTAAGTCAGTGATTGGACATAGGACCATTTAGGGATCAAGCCTTGGGTGTCATTCCTCAGGGTGTGGGCTCTACATTTTGCTAGAATTCCTATACCCTGTTCATATGAGGAGAAAGGGTGAACCTAAAATATTTTAGCCAATATACATTTCTTCTACTGTACTGATTTCACCAATGAGAGAATATATTTTCAGAAACAGACTAATTACTATATTAGGAAAATATTGGGAGTTGATGTTGATCAGATATAAACACAAGTATTTTCAGAGTGGAGAGATGTCACACTGCTGGTTTTGAAGATGGAAGAAGGGACTATAAGCCCATATATGCAGATAACTTTTAGAAGCTGGAAAATTTGGCAAGGAAACAGGTTCTCCTTTGGAGCTTCCAGGAGGAATGCCAGCCTACCTACACCTTGATTTTTAGCCCAGTGGAATTAATTTCAGACTTCTGACCTTCAGAACTATGCACATTGTCTTAAACCACCAAATTTGTGGTAATTTGTTGTAGCAATCATAAGCAATTACAGTTTAAAAAGAAATCTCTTTAAAAAGAGATCTTCTCCCTGCTTTTGGAGAAGATCTCAGTTTAAACTCTGGAGGAAAGATTGACCTTTTCTTTTGTAGATCTTTTCTTCTGTATTCTTAATTGAAGGAGTGTCAAGAGAGTGAAGTGCCCCTGTAGAGTGATTTTGGGATGGAGGTATGCAGGGTCACTCAGTAATTAAGGAGATAAAGAGTTCATTAAAGTGTCAATTCTATTCAGGTATTTTTGGGAAAATCACTTCTCTTTGTATATGCACATGGATGTACTAAAAATAATGTATAGTTCTTAGAAATTTTAAAAATAAAGGATGAAAAAACCTATTAAAGTTAACTTTCATAATAGGCCATGTGAGGAAATAGGGTTCCCAAAACTGGGTTAAAGAACAGGATTCAGGACAGCCCCGATGGCTCAGTGGTTTAGCACCACCTTCAGCCCAGGGCCTGATCCTGGAGACCCTGAATCAAGTCCCATGTTGGGGTCCCTGCATGGAGCCTGCTTCTCCCTCTGCCTGTGTCTCTGCCTCTCTCTCTCTGTGTCTCTCATAAATAAATAAATACAATCTTTAAAAAATTTAAAAAAAAAAGAACAAGATTCACTTGTTCTTTACTTAAGTGAATTTTATAAGCATGGACTGCGTTAGTTATCTATGGCCGTGTAACAAGTTACCTTATTAAAAACTAAGTGAAAGCAACAAACATCATTTCACAGTTTCTGAAGGACAGGAGTCTGCAAGCAATTATCTGGGTGCCTCTGGGTCAAAGTCTTTAACAATGCTGTGATTAAGATGTTGGCTAGGGCTGTGTTCTGATCTGAAGGTTTATTTTGGGGTGGATCTGCTTGGAAGATCTCTCTTGAGGTTGTTGTGAAGACTTAGTTCTTGTGAGCTGTTGGGTGAGGGGGCCTCAGTTCGTTTCTGGTTGTGTATAGGCTGGAGACCTCCCTTGGTTTTGTGCTCCTTGTACTGCTCACCACTCACAGTGTGATGAAACAAAGTGAGCTAGCTCTGAGCCCAAGACAGAAGCCACTTTTTTTTCTGTAATCTAGTCTCAGAAGTGACATTTCATTAACTGCCATATTCTATTAGTTGGAAACTAGTCACTGCCTCCCACCCACAGTTACGGGGAAGGGATTATATATAAGTATGTGAATACCAGGAGGCAGGGATCATTGCAAGCCATTGGTTTTGGCTCCCCCATGCATCTATGTAACTCTACTCTGGTGGCCTGATTTCTGAAATAATTTTCTTTTTCTGGATTTGTAAATGTCAAATAAGCAAGGGTGTTATGAATATTAAATGGGATGTAGATAAAATGCTTGTCATACAGTAAAGTTTCAAAAAGATAGGCATGAAAAAATGTAAATCAAGTAGCCAGTGAGCCCATCTCTCTCTTTTTTGTTTTTATTAGACACTTGATTTTTCAGAGTTCTAAGTTTTGATGTTTGGAGAGTTCATTTTAATACCTAATTTAACTTGTGAGAGTTTTAATAGAATTGGACTATAAGAATTGTGAAAATACTAATATTCCCAAGTAATTTATTTTTGATTCAAGTGATTAATATGGCATCAGATATATCCAAATTGATTATAAGTATTTTTTTTAATGTAAGCCCCCAAAATAAAGGTTCATAGTTTGAGATAATTCAGGGAATTTTAAAAAGCTGCATGAACAGTCTGAAAGGAAAAAGTCTCTAACCTAAAATTGTTTGCTATAACTATGATATTCTTCATAGAGATTTATTCATGTTTGATGTTTACTCGGTTTAATGATGTAAATTGATTTGCTATTTCCTACCCTCTGTCTCCATGCCTCCCCCACCCCCACCTTTTTTGAGGTTAAAACATTTTTTGGACAGAAAAGCTACTATACTCTTGTAGTATTATATTATTAATATTTGAAAAATCACTGGTAATAATGTAATAGAATGGAAAAAATGAAACGGTATTTAAGAAAGATGGTAACAGTTTTATGGTACTGTTAAATATAACTAGGCATCATAAGGTTGATTATGATCAAAATCATTTTAGGTAATTGAGCTTTGGTTTGGAGTGCTAATATGCTAATATTGTAGCTTTTTTTTTTTTTTTTCCAATGAGAAGCTTGAACTCAGAACCCTGAGATCAAGACCTGAACTGAGATCAAGAGTTGAATGCTTAACTGACTGAACCATCCAGGCAGCCCATAGTAGCATTTTTATATTCTAAGTTATCTGTATAAACAAGTAAGATGCCAAATACGTTAGATGGCATATTTTGAGAAAATCATGCTGGCTTAAATAAGATATCCAACTCTAGCTTTACAAACAACCAACCATTTCATTTCACTTGCTTTGCTTGAAATAATTTGAACTATAATTCTGTAAGTGGAAATGCATGTTTAAATTTTTAAAATTTTTGTATATGCAGTTTCTATAAAATATACAAACATAACTTGTTTAATTGCACATCATAGATACTGCACTTTTTACAAATTGAAGGTTTGTGGTAACCCTGTGTCAAGCAAGCTTTTGGCTCCATTCTTCCAACAGCATTTGCTCACTTAGTGTCTTTATGTCACTTGGATAGTCTTAAAATATTTCAGACTTTTTTGTTAATATATTTGTTATGGTGATCTGTGATCAGTCATCTTTGATGTTACTATTGTAGTTGTTTTGGGGTGTCATGAGCTGCACCCATATAACATGGCAAGCTTAATTGATAAGCATTTTGTATATTCTGACTGCTCCACCAACCTGCTCTTTTCCCATCTCTCTCCTGTTTTCAGGCCTTTCTATTCCCTGAGACACAACAATATTGAAATTAGGCCAATAAATTACAATGGCCTCAAAGTGTTCAAGTGAAAGGGGCAGTTGCACATCTCTCACTTTAAAATCACAGGCTGGAAGTGATTAAGCTTAGTTAGGATTAAGCATGTCAGAAGTCCAGATAGGCTTCTTGAGCCAAACAGATAGGCAAGTTTTGAGTACAAGAAAAGGGTCTTGAGGGAAATCAAAAGTGCTACTCCAGTGGACACACAAACGAAAAGGCGAAACTGCCTTGCTAGTATGGAGAAAGTTGAAATAGTCTGGATAATAGATCAAACCAGCCACAACATTCTCTTAAACCAAAGCCTAATCCAGAGTCCTAACTGTAATTCTGTGAAGGCTGAGAGCTGAGGAAGCTACAAAAGAAAAGTTAGAAGCTGGCAGAGGCTGGTTCATGAGGTTTAAGGAAAGAAGCTGTCTCCATAACATAGAAGTACAAGGTAAAGCAGCAAGTGCTAGTGTAGAAGCTATAGCAAGATATAGCTTAGATAATTAATGAAGATCTAGTTAAGATAAATAAAAGTAGCTACAAAAGTGACAGATTTTCAATGTAGACAAATGGCCTTCTACTGGAATAAGTTGCTGTGTAGGATTTTTATAGCTAGAGAAGTCAGTGCTTTAGCTTCAAAAGAGGCTGACTCTTCTTGGGCTAAGGCAGTTTATGACTCAGTTGAAGGTAGTGTTCGTTTACCATTCTGAAAATCCTAGGGCCCTTAAAAATTATGCTAAAGGTACTCGGTCTTTGCTCTATAGATGGTAGATGGAACAACAAGGCCTAAATGACAGCATTTTTGTTTACACTGCAGTTTACTGAATATTGGAAGCCCGCTGTTGAGACCTTTAGCTCAGAGAAAAAGATTCTTTTCAAAATATTACTGTTCATTAACAATGCACCTGGTTTTAAGAGCTCTGGTGGAGATGTTGAACAAGATTAATGTTGATTTCATGCCTGCTTCCACAACATTCTTCAGCCCATGAATCAAGGAGTAATTGTGACTTTCAAGTCTTATTAAGAAATACATTTTTTAAGGCTGTAGCTGCCATACACATTGATTCTCTGAAGGATCTGGGCAGAGCAAATTGAAAACCTTCTGGAAAGGATTCACCATTCCAGTTGCCCTTAAGAATATTTATGATTCATAGGGTGAGGGCAATATTAATATGAAGAGGAGTTTAGAAGTTGATGCCAAACTCATGGATGACTTTGAAGGTTTCAGGTCTTCAGTGGAGGAGACAACTGTGGATGTGGTGGAAATAGCAAGAGAGCTAGAATTAGAAATGGGGCCCAAAGATGGGACTGCATTGCTGCAGTCTCATGGATAGCAAGGAAAGTGGTTTTTTCAGATGAAGTCCACTAGTGAAGATGCTATAAAGATTATTGAAATGACAACAAAAGATTTAGAATACTCCATAAACTTAGTTGCTAAAGCCGTGGCAGAGTTTGAGAAGATTAACTCTGATTTTCAAAGAAGTTCTTTTGTGAGTAAAATGTTATCAAACACCATCACATGTTACAGAGAAATTGTTCATGAAAGGAAGAGCCAATGGATGGGGTAAAACTTCATTGTCCTATTTTAGGAAATTGCCACAGCCACCCCAGCCTTCAGCAACTACCACCCTGATCAGTCAGCATCCATCAACATCGAGGCAAGACCCTCTGCCAGCAAAAAGATTACAACTCGCTAAAAGCTTAGATGATGGTTAGCATTTCTTAGCAATAAAATATTTTTGAATTAAGGTGTATACATTGTTTTTTTAATAATAACTTTTATGTGCTGGGAAACCAAAATTAATTTTGACTCTCTTTATTGTGGTACTCAGTTTATTGTGGTGTGAAACTGAACCTGCAATCTCTCTGAGGTATGCCTGTATACAATTTTATAATAAGCTGAGGAAAGGAGAGAGATGTTTATTTTCATAGTCGAAGTCCTTCTTATTCCTTTGTATTAGGAGGTATGTATTCTTGAATCATCCCAAGACTATACTCTTATATTCTTAATCCCTTCCACCATTTTCCACTTAATACAAATGCCACCTAAAAAAGTACCTGGTTGTAATTGTGTAGATTTAAGTGTGAAGTGATATTTGAAATCTGAAAACTTTTAAGGTTCAGCTCCTGTACTATTCAGTTTGCAGTATATTTTACAGGTAAGTACCAGAGATTCATTTAATAACATTTCCTATGTGGCTTATTTTTTTGATGGTTATAAATGGCACTTTGTGATTTCTTTTATTAACAGAATTCTGCTTGGTCAGAGTCGTGATGGCATTGTGTTCAGCACTGATGACTATTTTCACCACCAAGATGGGTACAGGTATAATGTTAATCAACTTGGTGATGCCCATGACTGGAACCAGAACAGAGGTTTGTTTTGGGCCAAGTCTCTGGGATGGTGTATTTGACTAGGAGTCAGAAGACTTGAGTTATTATTCTTGACTTAACTTTTACCAGCTGAATGACTTTGGCAGGTCATTGAAATAGCTTTGAGACCCAATTTTTTTGTCAGAAGTTACACTTGCTTTACTTTATTAGGTTATTGACAAATTAGAGAATTTAAATAGGTATATATTTTAAACTGTAAATAGTGTACCAATATAAGCTGATAAAATAGAGGTGTAAGATATTTTGATAGCCTTTATTTTATACCTCATGAATAAATTCAAAGAACTCTTCTTACTGTTATATATTCCCAAAAGCTGTTTCCCTAAGAGTAATAAATGCTGATGTTTTCTAAGGCTTAATATAAGGTCTGTGAATATTAAAGTTTTCCCTATTGACATTATTCTACAAAAAATGTACTTAATACTTTTTTAGAAGCACATCAGTCAATATTTTCTCATTCTGGAATAGTGATTTGAACATTGACTGCATATCATGTGTTTCAAAGTAAACTTTTTCTTATTTAACAGCATCTTATTTAACTGCAGTGCCATCATCACACCTAAAAAAGAAAAAAAAAGACAATTCCTTGACATCATATAATATCCAGCTTGTAATGAAATTTCCTGTTGTCTTTACACTTGTTCTCTTTGAATCAGGATACAAGCCAGATCCTGGTAGTACATTTGGTTTTAAGTACAGTAATATCTATTTTTTTTTAATCCCTTCTTTTTGCCTTTATAACATTAATTTGTTGCAGAAATTGGTTGGTTGTCCTATAGAATGTCCCATATTTTTTAGTTGTCTGTTTGCTTCCTTGTGGTAGCTATTTAACCTGTTCTTCTTTCTCCTCTATTTCCTTAAATAGAACTTAGTTCTAGACAGAAGGATTTGTTAGTTTCAAGTTATTTTTTTCATAAGCATATGTCTAGTTGTCCTAGTTTTAATAATACTAAGGTTGATTAATAGTTTCAAAGAGACAGCCTACTCTCTCCATTATCAAGTTCCCTATCAATCTTACATGTAATGGTTTTATCCAACAGTGAACTGTTTCCCAAATGAGACGTTTCATTAAACATTGCAAAATGGTGATTGTCTAGGTTTAAGATTCCTTCCATGTTAGAATTCTTCTATATTGAAGAACATTTCACCTAGAAATAGCTTTAGGAAAAAAAAAAAAAAAAAAAGAAATAGCTTTAGGGTTGTCCTAAAGTACAGTATATACAGGAAGAACAGGATGAATGCTTTTCTTTTTAATTGTCAATTTTCACAGTAAGGAATTTCAGGATATCTTTGAGTAAAATGTTTAATGTGAAATAAGTTTGATTTTGAGATTATTTCCTAGTGTTGGTTCTCTGACACTCTAGGATTCTCCACAGAGCATTATGCCACAGAATATTACTGCATAAATCAAGTAATAATGGTATTGCAATTCTGAAAAATATTTGGAGTTATTGGACTAAAGTTAAGGACAATAGTAGTAGGTGATGAGTGGAATGAATAAGCAGTGGATAAGTCACTGTACTGTTGGAGGACTGTGAAATGTGTTTGTGTAAGACATTTTTTTTTCTCTTTGCAATACCAGTCTAGAATATTACATTGAAATTTCATGCCATGTGAGTTAATACTTGCTAAACAAAAAATGGTGTTTTGATAAACTACTAGTTTTATTATAACAGATTTTTCCAAGGTAATGATAGTAATGATAACTAACAATTGTTAGACATTTTGCAAGTTATAAGTATGATACTTAGAACTAAATTTTTCTTTTCAACAGATGTTTATTGAATATTTTTAAATGCCGGTTACCATTCTGGCAATCTGCTTCATGTGTGTTATTAGAAGAATCTAAATTCATGTTAGATCACCTATAAATTAAAAACCTCTCCAGGGTGTCATTCTGTCTCTTAGAGTATGTAGTTATTTTGTTTAAGAAATGACTCTCATTATTTGGGTAGTCAAACATTGTTTACTTAGAAACTCTTTCCTCCTAGAGTACACTGGAATGTGGTATTGCATTAATTATGATTTTCATGAAAAGCAGATCATCTTCTCATTCCTGCAAATCAGAGATTTAATCTTATTATTAAGCTGCTCTTCTAGGATATAACACCTTGGAGGTGCCAGCCTAACTATCAGACATTAAGATAGCAATTTTTAAGTTTAGCAATTTTTTTTAATGAAAGAGTTTATCATATCACTATTTATGATTGAGGATAGAACATTGTAAGATGATAGTATCTTGATATCCTATTTATGACCCAAATTCTAAAGTGCTTTTGGTATTTCAAGACATATTCTCCCAAATATATATTCCACCATAGTCATTATAATTTAACTAACCCTTAGAATTCTCTCCCGCCCTTAGACATCCATATGTGTTTTCATTATATAGAACTTAGTGTTTTGATTTTAAGTCCCAACAAAACTTCTATATCATTGCCTTTTGCCTCAGCCTTTTAAATTTTATTGTAGGTTCTTGATTATGTTTCCTGTCTATTTACATTTAGGGGTACACACACCTCTGTCGTTAACAGTAGCTCACTGTGGCAGTGATTCTTATTACCTGGTGGGGAAAGAGAGGACAAAGGGATAGGAAGATGTAGTTTAGAAAATTTCTATGTGATCCCGGCTCCAATTTGAGAATTGGAGCCTAAGAAATACTTACAAAGTCAGTTGAACTGTGGTCCTTAGCTACTTGGTATGTAAGTTCTTATTTCAGAAACATTATTTGCAATTGTAGAACATTGGAGAATATAGATAAGCATATATTGTTGATACTACCATTACCCTCAGATGACCACTTACGATATTTAGTTTCTCTTCCCAGATCTCTATATTTTGACCACAATAAGGGTATACTTACATATTGTGTTATAATTTGCAATTTTCAGTTAACAGTCTTCCATCTTTCCATGTCAATAAATGTTTACCTCTTTTCATACTCAGACTGTATTCAGTGTAACTTGCTCTTGTATTTCCTGTAAATCAAAGTTAGCTTTAGACTCAAGGCTTCCTACCTGTAGCTCAACAAAATATTTTTCCCCAAATGTCATTGTCAACACCAGCAGCTGGTCCAGAGAATACACATTACCTGTGGTTAGGTCTCTTAATTCTCTTTTAATCTAGTAATCTAGTGGAGTCCTCTTTTTTGTTCATGGCACTAACTCAAGAGATTGCATAGTTTTGGTTTTAAATACAGAGATACAGAAAATTTCTTAATAATGAATATTTAAGTTTTATTTCGTGTATTTTATTCTAATAGTTCTCTGGTTTCTGTTTTTGTTTTTTAAATTTATTTTTTATTTCAGCAAAACAAGCTATCAATCAGGGGAGATCTCCAGTTATAATAGACAACACTAATACACAAGCTTGGGAAATGAAACCATATGTGGAAATGGTAAATATGTGATATGGGAGAGTTTTAATATTTTATTCTTACCATTTTTTCATACTCTGAAATTTTGGTTACTTTGATCTTCATTACATAAACATTTGTCCCTGTTTTCTAAAGAGGTGTGTTTGTTAACTTGGTTTTTAAAAAACTGGGAATGGTACTTACTAAAAAATATGCTCATCTTGTTAGTTTTGCCTGGACTTGAAGACAGTAATTCAAAATTGTCCAGTTATGTGGTCTTAACATTTTTATAAACCATATTATTTAAAAGTAAAATTTCCCTGATCAAACAAATTTAGAAATATTGTCTAAATGAAGCTTCTATTTATCTGCTTTCTTTTTTTTACTTTAAGAAGTATTCTCTGGGTTTTTGTTTTCTTCCTTTCCTTTGTGTAGGCCATAGGAAAAGGATACAGAGTAGAGTTTCATGAACCTGAAACTTGGTGGAAATTTGATCCTGAAGAATTAGAAAAGTAAGGCACTCAAATTTTTTTTGAATCCTTATCTTTGAAAAAATTTTTTGAATCTTTATCTTTTTTCCTTTCTCTTCTCCTTTTCACAGTTTCTTTACTAGCTTTTGCTTGTCATATGTTTGCTATTTGTGAATAGGGACTGTTTTCACTTTCTGTCAAGAGGAACATTAAATTCAACGTTTCTTGGGGTACCTTGCCTTGATCAATTTTATTAAATTTTCCTTGTTAAGTGTGTGCGTTACTTTCTCTTATGTAAATTCCTGCATTGCTTCATAGTTATTGAATGCTAGCAGAGGTCTAGCACACTTTGAGGGAAAAGTTCTAAGTTTTTGAGGTAGGCTACTTACCTGCATCACCGTTCAAACTTTTCTTCCCATTTTAGGTCACATCATCTTTTTACCTGGGTCATCTTTTCTCTCTTTACCATCTTTACTACTATAGATTCATACTCTATAGATTCATAAACCGAGATCCTTGTAATCTGTGTTTTAGAATTCAGGGTCTGTTTTTGTTTGTTTTTTTAATACAAAGGTAATATAATGCATATACATGATCATAATGCCCCTAGCAGAGTTTGGGGTAGCGTGTCATCATCACATATTCTGTTTTTTTCCTGTGCCATATCACTACTAGTCCTCTAAGTAGATAAGATTCTGCATAATGTAATTTCGTTCTGAGTAGATTGTGCTGCCAAATGAGTATAGGTTTGGTTAGATTTTGCTGCCATATGAATCAATAGAAAAATGAGTTCTTAGGCCATTTTAATTTCAAAAATTGTGGTTAGGGATTGTGGACTTTATTCCTTTCATCCCTGGCCTTCCATTTGTGTTTACTTTTATCTGTTTCCCCTCATGTCACTGGTTTCCTATGACTCTTTTTCTTTCTTTGTTTTTATTCCCCTTCTCTGCTTTTGGTAACAACTTTGAAAAATAATTCACGTACCATACAATTTATGCATTAAAAGTGTACAATTCATGGTTTTCAGTACAGTTGACTCTTAATGCAGGAGTTAGGGGTGCTGACCCCCTGGGACAGTTAAAAATCCATTAATAATGGATTTTTGAGTCAATTTTTGATGATGACTTTTGATCCCCCCCAATCCTAACTACTAATAGCCTGCTGTTGACCAAAAACCTTACTGATAACATAAACAGTTGATTAACACCTATTTTTAGTTACATGTATTATGCACTGTATTCTTATAATCAAGTAAGCTAGAGAAAAGATGTTATTAGGAAAATCAAGGAAGAAAAAATACATTTACAGTACTGTATTAGGTCCACTTACATGTGGCTTTTTTACTGTACTGTATTTATTGAAAAAGCCACATGTAAGTGGACCTGGCACAGTTTGAACTTGTGTTCCAGGGTCAACTGTATATTCACAGAAATGTGCAACCATCACTTCCTTTTTTAAAAAAAACATTTTTTTTCTCCCACCTCAGCTTGCCCTCTTCAACTTAAAGCTGTTATTCTGTGTATGGTGTTCAACTAATTTCTTTTTCCCTTGCCTTTTATTCATTTGGTTACCCTTTTTCCCTTTCTGATTTGCACACTATGTGTTCATACATGAGTAAAATGGATAAGTTAATAACTAGTATTATTCATCTGCTTCTGTGTGTGTTTATTACACCTCAGGTAGAAGAGACAAATTTAAAATGGCTGTTTGGATTAATGCAGAATAAATGAATTGATGAAATAGGCTTCATTAACATTTGACGGACCGTCAAAATGTATTAGTATTCTTAATATTTGACTTTACAAAATAAAGTCAATTTAACATCTTGAGCATTTAGTCATATTTTGCCAGTTTCAACCTCAGGTTCCTCTTTTTTTTTGTCTTCTAGTCCTTTTTGCTTTTCTAATCTTTAACATAAATCTCAGTAATTTTAAAAAGTAAACATTTCCTTTGTGTCCCTTTTCTGGGAAAAATGAATTAGCATTAGTAAATCTAGAACTGTAACAGTAAATATAAAGTATGTTCCTATGTGTTTTGCCATGTCCAAGTCAAGTTATAGAAAACTACAAAGGTAAAATAAATTGTAAAATGTTTTTTGAGGGTCAAGTATAATTTTAAAATCACTTTTTGTTGTCATAAATAAATTCAGAGAAAATTACATATAATATAAATTTACAGCTTAACAAATTTCTTGTAAGGCAAATACTCATTTAACCGGTACCCATGTTACAAGAACATTATCAACACCTCAGAAGTTCTTTGATTTCCTTTCCCAGTAATAATTCCTTTGTGGGAATTATTTTCTTTAATGTGTCTTTTTTTTCTTTTTACTTTTTTTATGTTTTTTATTTTTCTAAAACATATTTTGTCTAACACCATAGTTTAATTTTTTTCAAACTTTATATACAGAATGTGTTCATTGTGTCTAGTTTGTCACTCAACATTATGTTTGTGAAATATGTCCAAGTTGTTGTCTCTAACAGTAATTTGGAATTGATAATAAATTTTAAAAATGCAATAGGAAGTGTCCTAAAATAACTTTGAAAAGTGATAAATATTTTATATTGTTTTTTATAATTGTAGAAGTCCACTCAGTTCCTCTGTAATCCCCAAAACACTGTCTCATAATCTTCAATTTTATTTTAAGGGGAAAGGGTTAACTCCATGGTTCAGTGAATTGGTAGTTTTATGTGAGGAAGAGGGATATTATCAGTTAACATTTTGCTATGATTTATGGTGTCTTTAAACCTTTTAAAAATATTATTAAACTTTTTGAGAGCCAGTATAACTTTTTTTTATCTAAAACGTAGGTAAATGGGATATATCTTTTAGTATTTATTTGCAAAATATAATTTAAAATCTGTACTCTGTTACTCTAAAACAGTTTAATCTCTAGGCCTGCACATTCTAAAGAATTAAAATCCTTTTTTTTTTTTTTTTTTTTTTGGTAGGAGGAATAAACATGGTGTATCTCGAAAGAAGATTGCTCAGATGTTGGATCGTTACGAATTCGAAATGTCCATCTCTATTGTAATGAATTCGGTGGAACCGCCACACAAAAACACACAAAGACCTCCTCCTTCACAGGGGAGACAGAGGTGGGGAGGCTCTCTAGGCTCACATAATCAAGTCTCTGTTACAAATAATCATTAAATTGGCTCTTTTCAGCTAACACGTTTGTTGCTTGCCCTTGAAAAGAATTAGTGAGCCTATCTTGAAGTTTAAATAGTTTCAAATTTAAAAAAAGACTATGTTGCCTCACAAAGGATGTTACCAGCAAGTTGTTTAAATCCTAAAGTGTAAATAAAAATTATATAAAATTGTTTTTAAAATGTTCTTATAATTTTTTGTTGTAATTCCCTTGGGTTATTATGAAAACACCTTAGAGAGTGGGTAGAACCTAGAATAGTTTTTCTACAACTGAATTTTAAACTAATTGTATCTATTTTATAGGTAATGTTGAATAGTTTTGTAGCTCATACCTAAATCTAATTTTTCATAAAACATTAGTATTTTTTTAACTACCTTAAAAATATAAGAAATACTAACTTGATATAGGCACTTCAGTTGATTTTTCTATAATACAGGTAAAATTAGGCTTCTGCAAATTCATCTGTATGACAAAAATATTTCTAAGCTATAATTAACATATCAGTTAAAACAAATTCTCCATCAAATGCTATACAGCAGTAGGTATATCCATCACCTGGGTGGTTTTCTCCATAATATACATATCCATAATATATAATAAATACATATTCATCACCCTTCTCAAACCATCTCCTGTCCCTCCACTCTCCCCAGTTCTAGAATGAATAAATAAGGAAATCACTGTATATTTAGAAAAAGCTTTTCAGGTTATTCTGATAATATTTCACTTTTCTCTATTTAATACTGTATAATTCTAATATAAAAAATAATTTGGACATGTCCTTAGTATTAATTGTCAGAAGATTTGTTGTAGTATATTTTATTTCTCCTGGTTTTAGTTTTTTTGTAGATCAACTATATGTCTCATTGGATACTTTTCTTTGTTAGATTGTGTTTTGTCACTTAAAATTTAAAAATAGAATTCATTTCAGAGATTTTGTAATTCATCCTCATCTTTGATTTGCTCTTTTTAAGGAAAAAAATCTCCACTAATTACATGCTATTAAAAAATGTTACCTTCAAAAGTTTTACATGATAATATTTCATGGCCCGTTGACTTTCTCCTAACCCAGCCCATGCTAAATCTAGTAATCTTTCTTCATGTTGTTTAAACCGTTTGCTGTTATTTTCAACTTTGCTTTAAAATGTTCTCCTACATCTATATATTACTTTTTAAGTAATACTAAGTGCAAGGCTCAAAACTAAATACAGTACTCTCAATAGGTCTGTATTACATTGCCTTTAGTGAAATAAGAGTATGATTTCTATTTATTTGTACTCTTCAGTGCTGTTTACATTTGGATGGATACTACTTTGCTTTATTTTGTTTAACACGTATGTTTGTATGTATTTGTTCATCTTAACTAAATATGATATAGTAAGAAAATGCTAACTCATGTTTTGTGTGTAAATGTATATATATTTATACATATACACATTTTCTTCATCCACTATTTTCATGTATTCTTTTGCTTCAGAGTAATACTTCTTGGTATTTTTCAGTGTTTTATTATGTACATTAGCACATTTTGAAAGTAGTACAGAAGGATTTAATTTGGGGACAGATGAAACCACTGTTAGATATATACTGTGTGTTCCTTTGTCTTTATAAAACTGTTGGGAGTAATAGTGCTATATGGATCTATAGTTTTTTATTAATGCTTCATTAGCCAGATTTATTTTAAGGAGGTAAAGAAATGTCTTTGAAAGATACAAATTATAAAGAAATATGTCATGTTAGACAGTAAGTCTGAAATAAATTTCCAGATTTTATTATAGATCAATTTCATCTTTTAGTACTTCTAAGTACTTAAATAATCATGGAGAGATCATTACTAATTCCTGATTTTTTTTTTTTTTTTGTATAAATCCATAATGAGGCAAGGGAATTAACATTCTGAAAGATTTTGAAAGTTTTTTTTTAAATAGGTTTTATTTATTTATTCATGAGAGACACAGAGAGAGAGAGGCAGAGACATAGGCAGAGGGAGAAGCAGGCTCCCCACAAGGATCCTGCACCCCAGGATCATGTCCTGAATCAAAGGCAGACAGACGCTCAACCACTGAGCCACCGAGGCATCCCAAAAGTTGTTTTTTTAAAGACAGAAAAATTAATAGTTCCTCTAAGCATATTAAATTAATACCTCCTCCATTTAGCTTATTTTAATTCTTTGAATAATAACAATTAGGTATGAATACACAAGGATACCAAAATCACTGTTGCAAGTCATTGCTTTGACTTTATTTATTTATTTTTTTCATTGCTTTGACATTAAAGGTCTATACAAATCTTAAAAAAATCAGAGAAATTTACTGATTAGAGACGTATTTCATCAAAATTTTTCTTCTCATATTCTTGAGTTTGGTTTATTTTATTTTAATTTATTTTTTTTCCAGTTATATTCCTAGTGGAATAGCTTCCTGTTGCTCTGCCCCATTCTGAATTGGTCTCCATCCCATAGAATAAATGAAGCATTAGTCATATTTAATAAGATAAAATGCATTTAGTTAAGCAGAATACAGCTTAATGTAAGTTGTTTTTTCATAGGCTTGGTATAAAAATCACTTCCTTTTTGATAAGCAAATTTATAGTTTTCTATATGTCATAATCCTGCTAGCAAAAATACTTAATGTTATTAAGTTGAACTTGATTTTTAAATAGATAATCTTTATTTTTAGTATTCACCTTTTCAGAAGAAAATGTTAACTTTTTAATATTTTATGTCTATTTTAATGTAAAATTGTTTACAAAAGATTGGGTTGCCTTTTGTTGGAACAATAGGTGGATTTAAGTACTTGAAGTTTATTTTTTACCTAATTAATATAGATTGTAGAATTTTCTAGTTTTATGTATAGGTAAATTTTGAAAGAGTGCATTATTTCAGAGGATATGAAATATTTATTTTGACCACATTTGAGTTTTTGTTTTGGGAAAATGTCTGATTTTCTGAGCTTGGTTTTTTAAGTATTTATAAAGAAAATTGGTAGTGTTCTCTTTGGGAAATGTTGAAAAAATGTGGTTATTTATATATTAGTGCCTTGATTGGATAGGTTTGCTAGTCTTTTTTGAAATTTTATGTAATATTCTAATATGAATGTAGTAACTGAGAATTTGTTATTAGGGCTGAAGAGAGAGAGAGAGAGAGAGAGAGAGTGTGTGTGTGTGTGTATGTGTGTGTTTTAACATTCGGAACACATTAGGTAGAGTAACACTAGTCTAGAATCATGACAAAGTATTGTTTAATTTTTGTTATAATGGCCATTCAGAATAAATATTTGGTGGTAGCCGAAAAAGAAGCTTGAGTTAGTGGTTGTAAAGTTAAATTTTAGGATCCCTCGGTGGCTCAGCGTTTTAGAGCCTGCTTTCGGCCTCCAGGGTGTGATCCTGGAGTCCCGGGATCAAGCCCCGCATTGGGCTCCCTGCATAGAGCCTGCTTCTCCCTCTCTGCCTGTGTCTCTGTGTCTCTTGTGAATGAATAAATAAAATCTTTAATAATAAAAAAATAAAGTTAAATTTTATAGGTTTCATTTTATAAATAAAACATTTTTTCCATTAAAATAGCTGTAATTCTTGTGAATTTACAGAGGAAGAAGGGAGTATATTAAGAGGTTAATGAATATCTTTGGTGATGGTTTTCTTTCTCTTCACAAAATTAAGATTGGCATACCAGTTTTTATTTTTAAGATTAAAATATTGTTAAAATAATTGATCTCCCTATATGTATATCAGATTTCTTCTTAAAATAGGAGGTAAAAGGTACTATTAAGTTTGTTGAATGAAATAGGTTCTGAAAGAGGAGTAATTAGTGGTTTTCTCCTGTGTCTTTTTGATCCCTTTTTTCACATTTAAAATTAATTCAATTGATTTAAATTGCTAAGTATTTTAAGCCTAAAATTTTCACTTTTTGCATGGTTTTACATTGCAGAGCAAACCCTGAAAAGTTTATAATGATGATGTTAGCAACTTGGTTCAGAAAACTTGTAATAGAATGGTTATCATTTACATTCAATATCTTTATTTAGACAACACTAAAAGGCATAATTTTTGTAATAGAATATATATTTGCAAGCTTATTTTTTATTTTTATTTTTTTAAAGATTTATTTATTCATGAGAGACACAGAAAGAGAGGCAGAGATAGGCAGAAGGAGAAGCAGGCTACATGCATGCAGGAAGCCCGATGTGGGACTTGATACCGGGACTCTGGGATCATGCCCTGAGCCAAAGGCAGACGCTCAACCACTTGCCACCCAGGTGTCCCGTAAGCTTAGTTTTTAATATATTTCCTGTGGAAATTTTTAATGCATTGTCACTAAAATTATGTGTAGAAACAAAGGGAAAAAGCATAAGTAACTTTTTGAAAAAAGAGCCTTAACCAAAGCTGGAAAAGGTGTCTGTTGGAAAATTTTGACTTTTGGGTACATTTAATAGAAGTTTATTATAATAATTTAGATTAGAAATAGCCTCTTCTTTCTCCTTTTTCCTAACAGATTTTGTTCTCTGAATGATAACCCTGTTGAGTTCCAGGTGTGATAATTGTAGTAATCACATATTATAATACACTTCCCAGTATAGGCCCTATTAACTTCAAAGCTGTCTTAAATTTAAGTACAAATAAAATGGATTATTTTATAGTTAATAGTTTGCTAATCTTAGAGCAAGACACTATCGCATTAATCATTATCCCTACTTTGGTGAGTAACTGAAGACTTTATCTGGGAATGTATTCCAGTTGTAAAAATATTTCAATTATTTTTAATTGAGCTTTTTGTAAATTAGTGGGAAGACTGAGAGATTTTTAAGATGACCTAGGTGCTTTTGCCTTTACTTTATTAGTAACTAAGAAAAATAAGAATAATCTGTTCATTTATGTTTAAAATTGTGAAGTTGAGTCCATTGAAATATGCTTTATTTGGATATCTTGTCTTGCATTTTCAGAGGACATATAAAATCAGTTTTACCCTTCGGGTTAGTTCATCTACAGCTGTTATTACAGTTGTACAACTCTGTAGTGTCTCTTTAATTATAATCCTGAATTCTTCAGTTTTTTTAGCATAACAAAGTGGAATTTGATTTTGGGAAGGGATTGTGGGTTCTTCCTCTGCATTTATTATTTTCTCTTTCTATTTTTTGTCTTTCTTAATAGTATTAGAAATCATGTTTCTTGTTTCTTTCTTTTCCTGTACACATTTTCTTTTTCTTCTGTCCATTTTCTGCTCAGCCATCCTTCTGTAACT
Organism: Vulpes vulpes; assembly: GCF_048418805.1. NCBI lineage: Eukaryota > Metazoa > Chordata > Mammalia > Carnivora > Canidae > Vulpes > Vulpes vulpes. Next base: position 44,971,391 of record NC_132788.1, on the reverse strand, counting down.
GCATAACATTTTTAATGAAGATGATGGGATGGTAAGTGGCTGACCAAAATGGAAGTAAATTTTTCCCTCCTGTTTCACTGAACTCATTGTTCCTTATGAACCTTATTTAGTTAACTGCGTTACATTTATAGATTAGTAGCTTTGCAGTTGGTTTCCTGACTGCAGTTTAGTAAGAACTTAGATATGAAAATACTTGGAAAGATTTATAAAATTCTAACAATGTGTTACTCATTGGTTAAGAATCCCATAAACATGAAATAGTGTTTGAATGTATGAATTCGAGAAAAATTTATTTTATAATACTTAAGCATCATGATAGACTTGTTGGTAAGTAGTAGTTGGGAATTCAGAAGTGTAGGATTCACTATTACGTCATGGTTCTCCAATCCACCCTTATTAAAGAACTGAGTAGTTTTGAAGGGAAGCTAATAGCTTGTTTTGAGTTCAACCTCTACAAGTGCTTCATATTGTGCAATGCTGCTACAGTGAGCAGTAGGAATTTAATAGCAACGAGCCTTAATATAATAATGTTCATTTAATAGCTGCCATTTATTTAATGCCTGTCAATGCCAGGTTCTGTTGTAACTGTGACTGTTAATAGGCTCCACGTTTTCATAACAGCCCTACAAGGGTTTTAAGAAGAGGAAACAAAAACTTAGGTTAAACAAGTTCTCCAGCATAATTTCTCTGGGGAGAGATGTAACTGGATTCCAAATCTAGTTCAGACATATTCCTCACTATAGCCCATTTTATCTTTTAAACATAGTTATCTTTTTAAACATTATCTTCAATATAGCCTTTTTTTCCCTTAAGGTAGGAAAGAATTTCCAGTGAAGAGTTGAGTGCATCTTTAATGGTACTTTTGAATTTGTAGGGTTGAAAGGATGTTGATTTATCAACGACGTTGAGAAGAAACCTGTAAGTGGCCATTTATTTAGAGTCCTGTTTTTAAAAGTCAAGACAAAGTAGAGATACTGTTTCGTATTAAATGTTTTCTACAAAGTATACATTGATATAATTGATAATCATATTTCAGCAACATCTTTTCAATTGAATTTTTATATATGCTGTTGTGCTTTAATGTTTAAATTTAATTTTTAAATTTAATTCATTTTTGAAATGTGTAGTATTCAATAAATTGATTGTTAAATTATATAAGCTGTTTGTTTTGCTGATTTTGAGGCAATACTTCCCAGAATAGGTCAGCAATGTGTGTAAGTAGTCTTAATTTTTTTCTTTTAATGTTCACATATTTTGTAAGTGTGCTATAACAGTAGATATTATGGAAATTACCTCAGTTTTCTGAATTTCTGAAGAATTGAGCATTTCTTTCTTTTGTAATAGCATCTTTTTCTTCTGCATTGTTTAATTTTCCAAAATTAAAGAATAAGAGAGCCAGTTACTAAGTTTACTATATAAATAATATATTGAGTTAATTAGCTTCTATAGAGTGAAGAATTCTTGCTGTTGAATATTTGCCTTATTTTGTTTTAGTTAACCTAAAAAATAGAAGGACTGGATCTTGTTTGGTTTTTCTTAATCCCTAGAGTAGATTATGATTTTTAAAAATTGTAAATGTGAAATCAGAGGTAGAATTTTTGTTAGAATAAAGAAGGCTTCTTAAAAAAATAGCATTAGTTTCATCAATCGATTCAAATAGTTCAGGACCTAGAAAGCAGCACGTTATGGAATTGAGGTTATTGGAATCTAGTACAATGTGTAACACTGGCAAAGATGTGGCTAAAACATTTTAATTCAAATATAAGGACATTGATGTATGTACAGGAAATATGACAGGGTCTGGGCTAGACATTTTGAATTAATTTAAGATTAGTGAGGGAAAGACCCTATTTTTAAAAATATTCCAGGGAATGATAGGAAAGAAATTGTTAAAGCTGGAAGGATCCTGGTCAAAAGTAGTATTTCTACCTGCCTGTTTTCTCTTTGCTTTTCAAAATCCAGTAGCCTAAGTTATTTAAAAAGATTATCTTGTATCCTAAGTGCCACAAAACAGGGTGTTTCTTGTCATTCTTGGTCACTACTGGGTCTTTGGATCTTTGTTCTTCAAAAAGAGTCAATAAAATATTTGTTGAATAGTAGACAGTCTTCTCCCTAAAACAATTAATAACCTTTTTATATTAAGGACATAATTGATCTAAAACTTTATAGGGTAGTTTGTAATTAGGAAACATGGAGATGGATTGTGAATTAGTTGGGTTTGATACTTGCTAGAGGTGAGTATACAGTTAAATGCTCATCCATTTAACCTGACATACCTAATACCATCAGAACCTTTTATTTCATGATTTATGATCAAGAAATTAAATCTTAGAATACGGACAACTAAAGCAACCTTCAGGCTTTTGGTTATCCATTTCTTTTACAATTACTTAAAGATTATTCTCCCTGCTTTCTTTTACAATTAATTAAAGATTATTCTTCCTGCTTTCTGCTCTAAGATTTTGCAGAATTCCCAAAAAACTGAGAAAAATACTTCAAGTATTTATCCTAAAGTGGTCATTTTTCAGAACCCTTCTTCAAAGAACTGTGATCCTAATTAAAAAAAAAAAAAAAAATCAAGTGCTTGATCTCTTCATTTTGAATACATTTATCTTTGTTCAGCATAAAGAATAGCTGGTACTGATACATATCTTCATATAATTGTTTTTTATTTGAAAAATAATATATATTGAGTTATTTTTGCCTTCTTTAGCTTAAGTAATCTCAGTTTAGCTTTTCTTTAGTTTGTTGTCCTACTTAGAACACTTTCCAGCATATTCATGGCATAATTTTAGTGAAAAGAACACATTATTGTAAGAGTCAGACAATATGAGTTCCTCTTCCATTTTTTTTTCCATTTTTTTTTTAAATTTTATTTATTCATGAGAGACACACACACAGACAGGCAGAGACACAGGCAAAGGGAGAAGCAGGCTCCATGCAGGGAGCCCGAAGTGGGACTCGATCCCAGGTCTCCAGGATCACACTCTTGGCTGAAGGCGGGGCTAAACCACTGAGCCACCCGGGCTGCCCTTGAGTTCCTCTTCCATTTGTATCCATTCTTTTCTATTTCAGTAGAGAAGGTAGCCCTCCTCCAATCTAAGGTAAACTCCTGTGTTCTGGATTGCACCTCATACTACTATCTTAGGAATTTTTATATGTTGTCAGTTATTTCTTCTCTTTGTAACTTAAGTCTTGCCATCTTTGTCCACATTCAGACATGATCAAGTCCATCTCTTAAAGCCTGCCTTTCTTGACACCTCTCCTTTACAACCAAACTCCTCTAAAGAACTGTGACTATTGTCATTCTCCCCTCAACTGTTTCTGATACTATCAACCCAACCCATTTTAGTTTGTTCCTCTATCATTCTAAGTAGATCTTAAGTAGATCTTGTATTGATGAGCTTTTTTCAGTCCTCCTATAACTACTCAGCATTTGACTCTTGACCACTTTTTTCCTTAGTATATTTTTCCTGTATAAGGTTTTTGTTCATATCTCTAGGAGTATTTCTCAGTCTCATTTGCTGCCTTCTCTTCCTCTTGGTTTTTGCTTTTTAGAATTACTTAAGTTTTAGTTCTAGACCATCTTCTCTTCTTACTCTTAGCTTTCTCCATAAGATTACATCATTTCTCACACATGGTAGTCTCCTACTTTTTTCTTTGTCACCCTATAATTTTATCCACAGAGCAACTAATCTATAATTTAAAAAAAATTTTTTAATGTAAATTACATCACTTCCCTTCCACTTCTTCTCTGATCCTGACTTATGCAACTCTCCCCTTCCATCTATACTGGTCTTTTTTGTCTGTTCTTCAGACATGCTAAGCTTGATTTTGCTTGAAGCATTAGCTCTTTTCCTAGAATGCTATCCTACTCTTTTCTACCTAGCATTGTTTTCAACATTCAGGTCTCACCTCAAATGTCACCTTTGCCAAGATGCCTTCCCTGATTATTTCAATCTTAAGTAAAATAGACCTGTCACTCTTTACTACGTTGTCACATTTTGTTTTCATCATACTACTTACTAGTAGTTGAAGTTACCTTATTTGGTACTGATTTGTTGGGGGTTTTCCTGGAAAAGAATGTAAGTCCCATGAGAACTTGTTTATTTTATTCACAGCTGTATCCACAGAATCTAAACCAGTGCCTATAGGAGCTCATTAAGTATTGGCTGAAGGATTTTGTGCTCACAGCTTTTGTTATTAATAGTATTGATCCCTAAATGTATTTTCTACTTAGACCTGGTTTGAGCTGGGCAGCTCGGGTGGCTCAGTGGTTTAGTGCCTGCCTTCAGCCCAGGGCGTGATCCTAGAGATCCGGGATCGAGTCCCACGTCGGGCTCCCTGCATGGAGCCTGCTTCTCCCTCTGCCTGTGACTGCCTCTCTCTCTCTCTCTCTCTCTCTCTCTCTCTCTTTCTCTCAGGAATGAATAAATAAAATCTTAAAAAAAAAAAAAAAAAAAAAAGACCTGGTTTGAGCTTCAGCCTGTTTATCTACCTAATATTTCTACTTTTAAGTCTGGAAAATTGGACAGGGACCTCTCCTATTTCTGGATTTCTAGGATTTCCTTATATAATAAATAGATCTACCATCCATTTCTGCAAGCCAGATACTTTGGAGTCTTCTTTGATGCTTCCTTTCCCCCTTCATATTCAATCCATCAACCAGCGTTTGTGGATTTTGCTACTTAAATATCTCTTGAATCTATCCATTTTTGACTGCCATCTTTCTAGTTTGAATTATCATCTACTTTGAATTATCTCTTAACTGAGAATTGAGTCTCCACATTCCCCACATCAATTCTTGCTTTGTTCTAACCCTTTCTTTGCACATTCTAAGCAGACTAAAGTATAATGGACATATGGAAAGGTGCTTAAATTATAGCTCATATTTTCACAAAGTGATCATATCCATGTAAACAGAACTCAAGAAATGGAAATTACCAGCACCCTCCTAGCTGAAGTAGAACCTTTAAAATAAAAATATAATGTATAAAACTTTTTGGGTGCTTCCCATTGCTGTTAGGCTAAAGACCAAGAACTGTGCAGTGATATTAAGACTCTGGTTGATGTGACCCCTACCTTCCTGTCCAACCTCATGTTTTACTATTATTCTTACTTTTTGTACTACAGCCCTACTGGTCACTTCTCAGTTTCTTGACTGTTCTGTTCAGTTTCCCTTCCTGGAAAGTTCAGTGTGCACACACCCCTTCCATACTCATCCTTCAGATTTGAGCTCTTCAGAGAAGTTTTGGACATAGGTTGGTGGGGTCCAAAATACATGGTATATGTTCTCATGTACTTTTTCTTTATTAATTTATATATGATTGTTTCCCCTCTGTATTTTTAAGTCATATTTTGAGTCAGACATTGTATCTGTTTTCCTCACCTTTACATACGTGGTCATCAGCTAGACAGTGGTTAGGAAAGAGTGATATTCCATATTTATACACTAAGTGAATATGACTGGCTTCAGCTTGTTGTGGGCTGAATTGTGTTGCTGAAAATTCATGTTTTTGAAGTCCAGTACGTAGAATGTGAATATTTTGGGATATAGGGCCTTTAACAGTAATTACATGTGGCTGGGCCTGAATCAAATGTGACTGGTGACCTTATAAGAAGAGATTAAGATAGTCACACACAAATGGGAGACCTTGTGAAGACACTGGAGAAAGACCGCTATCTAAAAGCCAAGGAGAGAGACCTTTCAAGAAATCAACCCTGCTGACACCATCATTTTGGACTTTGAACCTCCAGAATTGTGAGAAAATTAGTTCCTGTTGTTTAAGCCACCCAATCTGTGGTACTTTGTAGATCTGGCAAACTAACATAGATTTTGGTACTGGGAGGTGGGATGCTGCTCTAATAACTACCTAGAAATATTGAAGTGACTTTGGTGCTGGGTTATGGTAGAGGTCTGAAGAATTTTGAGGTGCATATTAGAAAAAGCCAAGGTTGCCTTAGGAGATTGTAGGTAGAAATGTGAATGCAGAAATGTGCTAAGTAAGGGCTGTGAAAGAAAAGAGATGGTTTCTGTTATTTTGGATCATGAACAAAGTCTTGGTAGAAATGAGAAAGATGCTTTAGTGAAGCCTCGAAAATCTTATTGGAGAATGCGTGAAAATCAATCTTGTTAGAATGTGGCAAAGAATTGGCTAAATTGTATTCCAGTGGTTTTTTAAATACATAATTATTTTTTATTGGTGTTCAATTTGCCAACATATAGAATAACACCCGGTGCTCATCCCATTAAGTGCCCCCCTCAGTGCCTGCCACCCATTCACCCCCACCCCCTGCCCTCCTCCCCTTCCACCACCCCTAGTTCGTTTCCCAGAGTTAGGAGTCTTTATGTTCTGTCTCTCTTTCTGGTATTTCCCACACATTTATTCTCCCTTCCCTTATATTCCCTTTCACTATTATTTATATTTCCCAAATGAGTGAGAACATACAATGTTTGTCCTTCTCCGATTGACTTACTTCACTCAGCATAATACCCTCCAGTTCCGTCCACGTCAAAGAAAATGGTGGGTATTTGTCGTTTCTAATGGCTGAGGAATATTCCATTGTATACATAAACCACATCTTCTTTATGCTCCTTCCACAGTTTGGCTATTGTGGGCATTGCTGCTATAAACATCGAGGTGCAAGTGTCCCGGCGTTTCATTGCATCTGAATCTTTGGGGTAAATCCCCAACAAGTGCAATTGCTGGGTCGTAGGGCAGGTCTATTTTTAACTCTTTGAGGAACCTCCACACAGTTTTCCAGAGTGGCTGCACCAGTTCACATTCCCACCAACAGTGTAAGAGGGTTCCCTTTTCTCCGCATCCTCTCCAACATTTGTGGTTTCCTGCCTTGTTAATTTTCCCCATTCTCACTGGTGTGAGGTGGGATCTCATTGTGGTTTTGATTTGTATTTCCCTGATGGCAAATGATGCGGAGCATTTTCTCATATGTATGTTGGCCATGTCCATGTCTTCCTCTGTGAGATTTCTCTTCATGTCTTTTGCCCATTTCATGATTGGATTGTTTGTTTCTTTGGTGTTGAGTTTAAGAAGTTCTTTATAGATCTTGGAAACTAGCCCTTTATCTGATATGTCATTTGCAAATATCTTTTCCCATTCTGTAGGTTGTCTTTTAGTTTTGTTGACTGTATCCTTTGCTGTGCAAAAGCTTCTTATCTTGATGAAGTCCCAATAGTTCATTTTTTGCTTTTATTTCTTTTGCCTTCGTGGATGTATCTTGCAAGAAGTTACTGTAGCTGAGTTCAAAAAGGGTGTTGCCTGTGTTCTTCTCTAGGATTTTGATGGAATCTTGTCTCACATTTAGATCTTTCATCCATTTTGAGTTTATCTTTGTGTCTGGTGCAAGAGAGTGGTCTAGTTTCATTCTTCTGCATGTGGATGTCCAATTTTCCCAGCACCATTTATTGACGAGACTGCCTTTCTTCCATTGGATAGTCTTTCCTCCTTTATCGAATATTAGTTGACCACAAAGTTCAGGGTCCACTTCTGGGTTCTCTATTCTGTTCCATTGATCTATGTGTCTGTTTTTGTGCCAGTACCACACTGTCTTGATGACCACAGCTTTGTAGTACAACCTGAAATCTGGCATTGTGATGCCCCCAGCTATGGTTTTCTTTTTTAAAATTCCCCTGGCTATTCGGGGTCTTTTCTGATTCCACACAAATCTTAAAATAATTTGTTCTAACTCTCTGAAGAAAGTCCATGGTATTTTGATAGGGATTGCATTAAACATGTAAAGTGCCCTGGGTAACATGGACATTTTCATAATATTAATTCTGCCAATCCATGAGCATGGAATATTTTTCCATCTCTTTGTGTCTTCCTCAATTTCCTTCACAAGTGTTCTATAGTTTTAGGGTATAGATCCTTTACCTCTTTGGTTAGGTTTATTCCTAGGTATCTTATGCTTTTGAGTGCAATTGAAAATGGGATTGACTCCTTAATTTCTCTTTCTTCAGTGTCATTGTTAGTTTATAGAAATGCCACTGATTTCTGGGCATTGATTTTGTATCCTGCCATGCTACCAAATTGCTGTATGAGTTCTAGCAATCTTGGGGTGGAGGCTTTTGGGTTTTCTATGTAGAGTATCATGTCATTGGCAAAGAGGGAGAGTTTGACTTCTTTGCCAATTTGAATGCCTTTGATGTCTTTTTGTTGTCTGGTTGCTGAGGCTAGGACTTCCAGTATTATGTTGAATAGCAGTGGTGAGAGTGGACATCCCTGTCTTGTTCCTGATCTTAGGGGAAAAGGCTCCCAGTGCTTCCCCATTGAGAATGATATTTGCTGTGGGCTTTTCGTAGATGGCTTTTAAGATGTTGAGGAATGTTCCCTCTATCCCTACACTCTGAAGAGTTTTGATCAGGAATGGATGCTGTATTTGTCAAATGCTTTCTCAGCATCTAATGAGAGGATCATATGGGTCTTGGTTTTTCTCTTGCTCATATGATGAATCACGTTGATTGTTTTACGAGTGTTGAGCCAGCCTTGTGTCCCAGGGATAAATCCTACTTGGTGATGGTGAATAATTTTCTTAATGTATTGTTGGATCCTATTGGCTACTATCTTGTTGAGAATTTTTGCATCCATGTTCATCAGGGATATTGGTCTGTAATTCTCCTTTTTGGTGCGGCTTTGGTTTTGGAATTAAGGTGATGCTGGCCTCATAGAATGCATTTGGAAGTACTCCATCTCTTTCTATCTTTCCAAACAGCTTTAGGAGAATAGGTATGGTTTCTTCTTTAAACGTTTGATAGAATTCCCCTGGGAAGCCTTCTGGCCCTGGACTTTTGTATCTTGGGAGGTTTTTGATGACTGCTTCAGTTTCCTCCCTGGTTATTGGCCTGGTCAGGTTTTCTATTTCTTCCTGTTCCAGTTTTGGTAGTTTGTGGCTTTCCAGGAATGCGTCCATTTCTTCTAGATTGCCTAATTTATTGGCATATAGCTGTTCATAATATGTTTTTAAAATCGTTTGTATTTCCTTGGTGTTGGTAGTGATCTCCTTTCTCATTCATGATTTTATTAGAGTCTTCTCTCTCTTCTTTTTAATAAGGCTGGCTAATGGTTTATCTCTCTATTATTAATTCTGTCAAAGAACCAACTCCTGGTTTTGTTGATCTGTTCCACAGTTCTTCTGGTCTCAATTTCGTTGAGTTCTGCTCGAATCTTAATTAACTCTCTTCTGCTGGGTGTAGGATCTATCTGCTGTTTTTTCTGTAGCTCCTTTATGTGTAAGGTTAGCTTTTGTATTTAAGTACTTTCCAGTTTTTGAATGGATGCTTGTATTGCGATGTATTTCTCCCTTAGGACTGCTTCTGCTGCATCCCAAAGATTTTGAACGGTTGTATCTTCATTCTCATTAGTTTCCATGAATCTTTTTAATTCTTCCTTAATTTCCTGGTTGACCCTTTCATCTTTTAGCAGGATGGTCTTTCACCTCCACGTGTTTGAGGTCCTCCCAAACTTCTTATTGTGATTTAGTTCTAATTTCAAGGCATTATGGTCTGAGAATATGCAGGGGACGATCCCAGTCTTTTGGTATCGGTTCAGACCCGATTTGTGACCCAGTATGTGGTCTATTCTGGAGAAAGTTCCATGTGCACTTGAGAAGAATGTGTATTCAGTTGAATTTGGATGTAAAGTTCAGTAGATATCTGTGAAATCCATCTGGTCTAGTGTATCATTTAAAGCTCTCATTTCTTTGGAGATGTTGTGCTTAGAAGACCTATTGAGTATAGAAAGAGCTAGATTGAAGTCACCAAGTATAAGTGTATTATTATCTAAGTGTTTCTTCACTTTGGTTATTAATTGATTTAAATACTTGGCAGCTCCCACATTCGGGGCATGTATATTGAGGATTGTTAAATCCTCTTGTTGGATAGATCCTTTAAGTATGTTATACTTAACATACTCTTCATCTCTCACTACAGTCTTCGGGGTAAATTTTAGTTTATCTGATATAAGGATGGCTACCCCTGCTTTCTTTTGAGGACCATTTGAATGGTAAATGGTTCTCCAACCTTTTATTTTCAGGCTGTAGGTGTCCTTCTGTCTAAAATGAGTCTCTTTTAGACAGCAAATAGATGGGTCCTACCTTTTTATCCAGTCTGACACCCTGCGCCTTTTGATGGGGTCATTAAGCCCATTCACGTTCAGAGTTACTATTGAAAGATACGAATTTAGTGTCATCATGATATCTATTCAGTCCTTGTTTTTGTGGATTGTTCCACTGAACTTCTTCTTAAAGGGGAATTTTAAGATTCCCCCTTAAAATTTGCAGAGCTGGTTTGGAGGTCACATATTCTTTCAGTTCCTGCCTGTCTTGGAAGCTCTTTATCTCTCCTTCCATTTGAATGAGAGCCTTGCTGGATAAAGTATTCTTGGTTGCATGTTCTTCTCATTTAGGACCCTGAATATATCCTGCCAGCCCTTTCTGGCCTGCCAGGTCTCTGTGCAGAGGTCTGCTGTTACCTGAATACTCCTCCCCATAAAAGTCAGGGATTTCTTGTCTCTTGCTGCTTTAAGGATCTTCTCTTTATCTTTGGAATTTGCAAGCTTCACTATTAAATGTCGAGGTGTTGAATGGTTTTTATTGATTTTAGGGGGGGATCTCTCCATTTCCTGGATCTGAATGCCTGTTTCCCTTCCCAGATTAGGAAAGTTTTCAGCTATGATTTGTTCAAATACATATTCTGGACCTCTGTCCCTTTCGGCGCCCTCGGGAACCCCAATTAAATGTAGGTTTTTCTTCCTCAGGCTGTCATTTATTTCCCTTAATCTATTTTCATGGTCTTTTAATTGTTTGTCTCTTTTTTCCTCAGTTTCCCTCTTTGCCATCAACTTGTCTTCATGTCACTCACTTGTTCTTCCACCTCGTTAACCCTCGTCGTTAGGACTTCTAGTTTGGATTGTATCTCATTCAATTGATATTTAATTTCTGCTGATTAGATCTAAATTCTGCACTCATGAAGTCTCTTGAGTCCTTTATGCTTTTTTCTAGAGCCACCAGTAGCTGTGTAATAGTGCTTCTGAATTGGCTTTCTGATATTGAATTGTAATCCAGATTTTGTAACTGTGGGAGAGAGGACTGTTTCTGATTCTTTCTTTTGAGGTGAGGTTTTCCTTCTAGTCATTTTGCTCAGGGTAGAGTGGCCAAAAACAAGTTGTATTGGGAAAAGGAGAAAAAGAGAGGAGCAAAGAAGGAAAGAAAAGAGAAAAAGAAAAAAGGAAGAAAAAAAGAAAGAAGGAAAGAAAAGAGAAAAAGAAAAAAGGAAGAAAAAAGAAAAAAATAGAGAAGGAAAAAGAAAGAAAGAAAAAAAAGGGTGGGGGAAGCAAACAGAAAGCAAAAACAAAACAAAACAAAACAAAAAACACGGGGGAGTATCTTCCGATTCTGTATACTTTAAGTCCCTTGACTTCCCCTGGAACTTGTCCGTCTCGCTGGTCTTCTGGGGGAGGGGCCTGTTGTGCTGATTTTCAGGTGTTAGCACTTGGGGGAGCTGCTCTGCCCCTGCCTGGTGCAGGGCTCAGTGGGGGTTGTTTACCCCGTGAGGCCCCAGGAGGAACAACCGCAGTGGCAGCGCCAGCTCTGGAGCCCTGGAGTCAGCTCCCGCAGTAACTACAGAGCTCTCTGTCTGCAGGGCCTGGATGCTCAGCTTGGGCAGGAGTGTCCTTGCTGTCCTGGGCCCTCCTGGCCTCTGCCTGTCCCGGGGGGAGGCCGGTCCTGGACTGTCCCGGCGCCCAGTGCTCCGGGGCCTGCGCTGTTGGATTCGCGCTCCCGGCCACGCAGCCCCCTCTCCGCGGAGCTGCCACCGGAGCCCCTCTGAGCTGCTCCCGGGTCCAGCGGAGCCCGCTGCAGCCCTTTAGGGAGCTCAGCACACTCTCCCCGGGGTGCAGGTGTCTGTTAGTGCCCCTGGGAGCCTGAGGGCATCCCCGCCCTCCTGGGGTCCTGCTCCAACTCCCTGCCCTGGCCTTTCTGCCTGGGAAGATTGGTTAAGCTCCTGCTTCTCTGGGACAGAGCTTTTCTGTCATGGGGTCACTCGCCCTTGGATGCCTTTTGTTTATTCCTTTTTTCCCGTCTTCCTACCTTGATAGAAGCGCGAACTCTTCTCACTGTAGCATTCCAGCTGTTCTCTCTTTAAATCTCAGGCCGAATTATTAGAGTTTCAGGATGATTTGAAGGTTATCTAGGTAATTTGGTGGGGACAGCTGATTTGGGAACCCTACTCTTCTGCCATCTTGCCCCTCCTTATTGTATTCCAGTGTTTTGTGGGAATTAGAGCTTGTATAATGAACTTGATCTTTAGCTGAGAATTCTAAACAAAGTGTTAAGATCCACAGCCTCGTTTCTCCTTGTTGATAGAAAAATGCAAGAGGAGAGAGAAATTGAGGAAGGAATTTCTGAGCACAAAGGAACCAAACTTGAAGATGTGGAAAATTCTCAGCCTATGGTTATTGTGAAAAGTTAGAAAGTATGTGTTCTGGAGATGACATATAGGTTGCTGCTAGACAACCATTTGCTGAAGAGAGTACGGGCATGTGACATAGGCATCCATCCATTAAGTCACCTCAGCAGAAATAGAGATGGGATTATGCTAGCAGAAACTTTAACAGCTTGGACTAAAAGGGATAAAACAGGCTGAAATGAAGGGAGGCCCTCAGATTTCTGGGATTCCTTGAGACCAGTTGGTAGAGCCAACTGGCTGTGATCATGTATGTCTTTCAAGAACATAGAAGGATAGCCCTGGAGGCAGTTCAGAAAATGACAGGGCTGCCACTGCTATTGTGGGATCAGAGTGCTGTAGGCCCAGAAGGCAGGGCATTCACCTGGAAGACAAAGCATGGAGCCAAAGAGGGATTCTTTAGCCTTAAAATCTAATGCAACTTGCCTTGTTAGGTTTGAACTGGTTTGTGACCCATTACCCCTTTCCTCTTTCTGATTTTTGCCTTTTGGAATGAGAGTGTCTATCCTATGCCTGTCCCACCATTGTATTTTGAAAGCAGATAACTTACCTAGATTCACAGTAAAAGACGAATTTTGCCTCAGGATGAATCCTAACTCAAGTCCACCCATATCTGATTTAAATGATATTTAGTTGAGGTATTGGATTTAGAGTTGATGTTGGAATGAGTTAAGACTTTAGGAACTGTTGGAATGCAGTGAGTATGTTTCACGTATGAGAAGGCCATGAACTGTGGGTGAACTGTGGGGACCGGAAAGGAGAATGTTACAGGACTAAATATATATGCTAAAATCCTAACTCCCAGTACCTCAGAATGTAGCTATTGGAAGATAGGGCCTTTAAAGAGGTAATTAAGATAAAGTCTTGTGGATGGGTTCTAATTTAATATGACTGGTATCCTTATAAAAAGAGGATATTAGGACACAGACACAAGGGGAAGACCATGTTGAAGACATTGGAGGAAAACATCCATCTGTCAGCCAAGGAGAGAGGAGGCCTTTGAAGAAACCAACACTAGTGACACTTCAGTCTCAGACTTGAAACCTGCAGAATTCTAAGAAAATAAATTTCTTTTTTTTTTTTTAATTTTTTTTTTTTTTAATTTATTTATGATAGTCACAGAGAGAGAGAGAGAGGCAGAGACACAGGCGGAGGGAGAAGCAGGCTCCATGCACCGGGAGCCTGATGTGGGATTCGATCCCGGGTCTCCAGGATCGCGCCCTGGGCCAAAGGCAGGCGCCAAACCACTGCGCCACCCAGGGATCCCTAAGAAAATAAATTTCTGTTTATTAATCCACCCAGTCTGCAGTACTTTGTCACAGCCTTACCAAACTAATGCACAGCTATTACATTTAGCTAGGTGAGCATTTGTGAGACATTTCCTTCTCTCTTCTGCAGTTCCTTCATGTGTATAAAATAAGGATATTTGGATCAGTGGTTCTTAATTTTTAATTCAAAGCTTTCTGAAAATGGCATGTATTTCATTCAGAAATGATAGAGTTCTGTGTTTCAGACTGTTCCTTCAAGAACAAGAACCTAGGGATTGTTCAAGAACCCTAGGGATTGTTGTGAAGAACAGAAACCTCCACTTGTATAGAGCACAGATTTTGAAATTGCACAATTAGAACATAACAGTAGCAGTTCTGACTACAGCTTAGGCGAGCCACTTAACTTTGTGAAACTTGCCCCCATAATTAAGGATAATACTTTCTCACTATAATATAGGGTTATTGAGTGGACAAAACGAGATGGGTGTGTTAGAGTTTCAGCTGAAATAGCTCTTTGTTAGCCTTGAAATTCTGTGATTTTATTTTACCTCTTGATGATTTTACCTCCTTTTGATATATACTAGGAATAGGCAGAGAAGGAAATAAACCAATTGATTTTTATACTAGTTAGAAATGCTGAGAGATATCTGGAAGAAGGTTATTTGTCAAAGATCTTCATATTTCTCATCAGTATAGGCACTTGAGTTAAGCTGTAAAATAGCTGAAAACAAATTTTGAAGATACATGTGCCTTTCTATTATGTATATCAGCACTATTAATTCATCTGTGTTGTATGGATTGTTGGTATGATCCAATCAATTTAATATTCCCATTTTTACTGATAAATTTGGTATGACTAGTTTCACAGAGTAGTGTCTTGGCAAGACCACACAAACATATTTCTTTAAAAGAAGAAGGATTTTGTTTTGTTTTAATGTCAAGCATTAGGAAGAAAAAAAAAAAAGCATTAGGAAGGTAGTGAGCCTTTTCAACCTCCTCCTTGTCTTCATGGAGACAATTTTCCCCTTATTTTTCATACATGACCTTTCAGGTAATGTTCCTGTCGTGGTATGGTATCAGCTTACCTGTAGTTGTATGAAACAGTTAATAGTAGTCTGAGCTTCTATGAAATGAGTTATTCAAGATGGGAACATCAGTTTGAGTGTTTGTCCATTTTCTATGTGTATAATACAATCAGAGAAGTGATAAGAGTCACAAGATTTATTAGACAAAGAGGAAGAAGATATAAGTTGGAAGGTAAGAGGCAGGTTGTAATATTTTAAGATGTAGTTAGTACCTCATTTATTTTTAAAGATTTATTTGAGAGAGCACACACAAGTGAGTAGGGGTGGGGTGAGGGAAAGAATCTCAAGCAGACTCCCTGCTGAGCATGGAACCATACACAGGATTCATTTCACGACCCTGAGATCGTGACCTGAGCTGAAATCAAGAGTTGGATGCTTAACTGCACCACCCAGGTGCCCCTGATTGTATTTTTATAAATGATAGCATTCTAAATTATTTATAAACTGCCATTCTTCTGGACTCAGATTATTTTGTACTCTTACAATGAAGTAAAAAAAATTACTGTATTTAGAAACCATTTGCTTATAGAAAAATGACATTATTCATAAGCAGGACAAATAACATTGAATGGAGAAGGGAAATTAGAAGAAAAAGCAGTTTTTAATTAATTAATCTTGAGACTTCCCAAGTAGGATGTCAGTAAATTCTGTGGTATGGAGATAATGTGGAATGTTCAAGACATATGTTTGGTTATATGATTCCTCCCTTTATAGGAGGTTTGCTGAGCTCACAGAGCCAATAGTAGGTCTCCAGAACTGAAGCTCAGTGGAGCATCTTGCCCACAGCAGGAAAAAGAGCCATAATGGGTCTTAACTATAAGTCTGAGAAAACACTAAGATTATTCTGAGGAAACATAAGTTCAGTAAATAAATATGAAGCAAAGATGCGGTAAACTGAAAGACAAAACCAGAAACTGAAATAGAACGTAGTAACTAAGATAGGCTGCATACAAGGATATCATAAGTGGTGTTGAAATGCTGGAGGCATGCTTTATTGATTGTTAGCTGCATCATTCTTGGTGGGAAATGGATTAATTTTAGGTTACAGAATTGAACTAGGAAAACAAGGTTTCCTTGAATTGCCTTGCCTAGTGCATATCAGAATGCTTCATGTTTCTCCTAAGTACATCAGACATATCATGACTCTTGGAACAATCTATGCAGATATGCAGAAGTACTCCGTGCAGTAGGGTAATAGGTGGAAGCAGTAGCTACTGAGAATGGAATGGTGTTTTCTGATTGGAGGAATATGTTTGGGAAATACCAATCAGTAATGAGGCAATAAAATATTTTCTGCTTTTCCACTGCTCAGTTAATGAGTTGGTAGTCAGTGAAATGTGAAGACTTAGACTTGGGGAAGTCTTCCTGGAGGAGCTGAGGCCTAAGCCTCATTTAAAAGTGGGATTTTGGCAAGGGCTTGTAGGCAATACCACCTGAGTGGTCAGGGGCTCAGGCAGGAAACAGTAATGCATTTATTCATGCATGTATCTATTCAGCTGTATTTCATGCGTGCCTACTGTGTGCCAGGAGGCATTGTTCTAGGTGACGGAGATACAGCAGTGAACAAAACAGACAAATCCTGTGCCCCCCTGGAGTCAGTGTAGAGAAGCAGACCCTATACCAATAAACAAGTATCCAATAGGTCAGGTTTAGATAAGTGCTATGGGAAAAATGAGAAACAGCATAAATGGGATAGGGAGAGTGGGGCATAGGGGAATGCATGCCACTTAACCTGTAGTCATCAGTAAAGGCCTAACTGAAGAGGTGACATTTGGGTAGAGTGAATTAGCCAAGATAGCAGTGAGGGAAGAACATTCTAGACAGTGGATCCTGCAAAGTGAGGGCCCAGATGAGGTGAGACTGGGCTTAGTGTGGTTAAGAACTAGCAGGAGATCTATTTGCCTGGAGCCAAGTGATCAAAGGGCAAAATAGTAAAAGAGACTCAAAGAAGAAGCAACAATATAACATCAGCCTTATAAATTATTGGAGGAACATAGGTCTTTACTCCCCTTGAGATGGGAAGCTATTTGAGAGTTCTGAGTATAACTCACAACTTGTGTTTTGAGTTACACAAGTCAGTTCTGGCTGCTGCCTTGAGAATCAGTTTTAGGCAAGAAGGGAAGCAGGGCTCTTGTCATAATCCAAGTGAGAGATGACCATGACTTCAACCATGGGGTAAAGGTGTAGGTGAGAGTTGTTGAAGCGGAGTTGGCAGGATTTGCTGAATAGATAAAATAATGGGCATGAGAGAAATATTATATAGTTGCATTTGTTTTAGATAGGTACCTTTCAAACTGGTGAAAGATCTGTTTTTAAAAATTTCTAATCTATCACAGTCTGATAGCTCAGTAAAGTGAGTTACTAGAAAAAAAATTAAATATAAATAAAATATTTTATTAATTCAACAGATATAAAAATCCAGATTGCAGTAAAAGTTTTTAAAACCTTACTCTCAGTTTCTATAGTTGTGGACTAGTAGCACACTGTTTATGGACTGGCATCAGTATGGATAATCCTTTTGAGTAACACTGGAATGATTATACTTCACAGTGAGAGTAGTAATAGAAGGAAACAAATGTGGACATCTTACCAGTTAGTTGGAAAGCCACCAAACATTTTGTCATGTTTGTTGATTATGTGGAACGACCTAAGGCAGCCTCTTAAGGCAGTGGTTTGACAGAGGCATAAAACTTGCGGTGGGGCTCACTCAATTGGTAAGTACAAGTGGCTATTTCTGATAATGTGGTCTCTGCCATTTCTTCTTCAGCATTCTGCTGTTGGGGAGCCACTCCGGGTGACCCGGAACTTGGTCAGTCTTTTGGTTGGTAAAATCTGATTATTTGTTTTAGTTTCAGTGGTGACCAGAGGGTTACAGAGGATTTGGGTGGAACACAGTAGAGTGACCTCTTGTTGTTGCCTGGTTTTCCAGATCATGTGACAGAAAATCACCTGGATTATTTTAGCTGTCCGATATATAGGTTATAAAAAAACAAAAAACTTTGGAGCAAGAGGGTCTCTCTGAATTGACTAAAAGATGGTGGAATGATTAGCCTTTTTGTATAGTTTGCGCATGAAGGCTAACCTTGTCTTGGTAGAGCCAGTGTTACTTGTTGTTCCGTTTCTCTTCTCCTACTAAAAGCACCAGCATTTAATAGAAGAAGATGAGATTCTCCTGAATTCGTATTATGTTTCTCTCTCTGTATTCTGGAGGACCTGAGCTGCACCCTGGAAGTGAATATAATAACCATCTGCCAGAGATGTGGGATCACCAAGTATGTTATTCAATTGAACTTTTTTTTAGTTATTTGAAAAAGGCCTTGTTTGTCTGTGGTAAGCACAGATCTACTTCCATTTGTATGGACTCCTCACCACACCCCTACTTAGCCCTACTCACCCTAACTTGGGCTGATGGCAGTCAAGTCTTGGGCATGAATAGTGAGAAGGTGCTGTCAGGTTAGAACCCATATTCTTGGGACACCTGGGTGGCTCAGTGGTTGAGTCATTTGCCTTTGGTTCAGGGCATGATCCGAGACTCCCAGGATCAAGTCCCGCAGCAGGCTTCCTGCATGAAGCCCACTTCTCCCTCTTCCTCTGTCTTTGCCGCTCTCTCTGTGTCTCTCATGAATAAATAAATAAAATCTTTAAAAAAACAAACAAACATATTCTTAAGGTAGCTGATAGATTTGAGTGTTCTTTATTGATGGAAATATGCTCTCAGTGAGGGGGTCATTACAAGATGACTCTTGAGTATGTAGTCAGATTTTGAAATCTGGTGGCATGTTAAATGACCCATTTCTTGGTATCGTCAATGAGTGTCTTTGTTTTCACTCACCAGAAGTGAGTCTCAGGTATGTCAAAAGCTACCCAGAGGTAGCTTGATTGCATATGTGTTTTTGCAGAGGTAATGTTCAAATTATTTAATGGTGTGGTCAGTTGACCAGCTTGTGCATCTGCTCTCTTTCTGGCCCTGTCAGTCAAAATTCTGGGGAAGTTGCAGTTCCCCTAAGTAACCACATGAAGGCAACTCTGAAGAGAATCAATGGTGAGTAGTAACAGCCTTTTGGTCAGGGGCCAAAAGGGCCTGCTGAGGCCAGTGGTACTGCAACTGGTATCTCATGTCCCACTGTCTTCCAGGCCAGCTTTGGCAGAGGGATGAGGATCAGGATCTGGCTGGCTGATTGGTGGTTCCAGATCTATTCCTTGTCAAGACCCACTTGACTTTCCCTAGGAATGCATGGGAAAAGCATGTAAAACAGGCTTGCCTTTGGGGGATGCTGGTGGTCCATCCCTGAAGGGAGGCAGTAGCAATGTTCAGAGGCAAGATTTTTGAGGATTGATTGCACAGGCAATAATGGTCATAATGAGTCTGGTCACTGTGCTAGAGAGGAAACCTATGGGCCCTTTGTGGTACGTCACAAACCTGTTGGTGGGTCCATGGGGGTCCTACAGAAGGGGCTGGGCTGCACACTAGAAAGGGCCCAGGATAACTGTATGCTAAGTGGTACAGAAAAATTTAAGTATTTTAACAAGTCATGTTGGCCACATTATTTTAGCCCTTTGAGGTCTGAGAGTCATAGATTCTTGGGTATCCATGGCAGTTTTTACATGTAAAGGAAACTGTACTTTCTCCAGTTTTTTTCTAATTCTTTCCTGGAATAGGTGGTGTCTCCCAGAAAGACTTGAGATGAGAGTGTCTGAAATTAGGTGAATAATACCTCCTTCACCTCTGCTATTGGCTGGAATTGATTGGAAGTTAGAATTTGCCTCCTCCCCTCTCTTTTCTGAATCCATGGAGCAGAGTATGCCTCTCACTTGTACATGTTGAATTAACAGTGTCTCTATGCTTGCTAGTTTTAGGACAAGTCTGAACACTTGTGAAGGAAGATGGGAGCAAATGGACTTGGTTGAAGTTCTGGTCAGACAGGTGGGCCAGAGAGCTTATGTCTTGGAGACCTCAGATAGGCAAGGATATTTTTAGGGAAGCCCCTAAGCAGAGGGACATTCAAGCCAAATCTTTGGAAAACTCATTTCATAAATTGATTTCCAGGATCAAGAACTTGGGAGTCCTAGAAGGGAATGTGAGTGAGAAAGGCCACCAAAAGAGGAAGGTCCCAAACTGTTGAAGCAAATAGTATAAAAAATCTCTGATGTCCTTTTCAGTCATTTGATATTTACAATGTTCTGGGTCTGTTTAAAGGTACAAACTCCAAGCAGATACTGGTGAATGTAGAGATGGTAGTGACAGATATTTCTGTGTGTGTGGTTGAAATTTATTAGAAAATTAATAGAAATTATGTAGAAAATGAGACAAATACTATATTCAGAAGTCTAAGGCATGTCTCTAGGAAGCAGGTGATAAAGTATCACTGGTAATTATTCCAATGAAAGTTAAGGGAGAAAGAGAATGAAACAGAGACTTCAAGCAGGAATTGAGCAGGGTAGTTTTGAGTACATTAGAGAGCAGATTGGTTGATTGAGGGTGAGAAGGGTTAAAATGTAATACTTTGTAAATCTAACAAAACAGCAACAAAGATTGTATAGTGAATAGAATACTACAATCAAGAAATTAGAATCATTGTTCTCATTATATTATAGTTTTGTGAACTTTTATAAATTATTGTCCTAGTTCATAACTGAAAATGTTGCATATAAAGATAAAATAACCTTTTTGGGGCACCTGGGTGGCACAATCTTTTGAGCATTCAACTCTTGGTTTCGGCTTAAGTGGTAATCTCGGTTGTGAGATTGAGCCCTGCATCAGGCTCCCAGCTCAGTGCAGAGTCTCAATGAACTTCTCTCTCAATCTCCCTCTGCCCCTCCCTCTTATGCTCTCTCTCTCTCAAAAATAAATCTTAAAAAAAAAAAGATACCTTTTTGTTTTCTTACAAATACTGCAAATATTAATGAGGTGCTATTTATGGTTTACTCTAGATTCTGAAAAAAAAGTACTGAACATATTGGTGGTTTTACTTGGCAGAGTATTTTAATATGTTAAAAAATGGGATGTTTGGGCTGAAAGGGATTTTTAGGACATCTAGCTAAAAACTCATATTTGTAGATGAAGAAATTGAGGCCCAAAGAGGTAAAATAACTTACCACTTAAATTCAGTGGAGGTGCTAGAACTAACCTCTAGGATTCCTAGCTTTCAGTCATTTTGGTATTTATGCTGAGTAATATTAGCTTGTAATATCTTAATAGCTCTTCAGTAAGTCTGAATCCATGGCAGTTGCCAAGTTGGATACCCAGAGAAATTCATGAAAATTTTTAAGGCACTTATATGAAATTTGATTTCCTTCTTCATTTATGTAATAAAAATAGCATAAAGCATGATTGAAAATAAACCCAGTTTTAGTCACGTTTTTAACTACATTTAACATTTTAATAGGAAACACTGACAAGAGACTTTGCTATAATTTAGGTGTAGGGTGGGGACACTTACCCAATTCAGCAATGCTCAGCATCTGGGGTTCTTCAGATAGTCATAAGGAAACCAGAAGTTATGTGACACTTTGTAAACTATTTTGTTGAATGATTGTGGGGCTTAATGGCTAGTGAGAAAAGCCTAAGGAAGACCAAGGTCATGTACCAACTTAAAGCAAGAAGGTACTATATATAGGTAAGGTTTTCATTTACTTTTGCACAACTTAAAATTAGCTCTACATGTCACAAAAATCATAATTCTATGTGTGCCACACAATAATGTATGGTATAAGAGAAGTGAAAACTGAATCCAAGAAGTCAAGCTGTTTGCTGCTTGGATGAGAGCCAGAAAATATGCTGTGCCCTATCTCTTAGAAAAAGTCTATTTCTTTTTAGAGGTCTGGCTTTTATGGCCATAGACTTAAACAACCTCAGATTGAACTTTTTAGACAGTTTCTCCTTTGGAACATGAAGGGAAAAGTAAAGTCATTTTTGAGGTCCAGGAAAGCAGCCAGCCCATTACAAAGATTATTCTGGGTCATAAGTCCACTGGTACTCTATGTCTTAGTATCCACTTAAGTAATAGGTCATGAATCAAAAAGGGAAGAGCTGCAAGCAGGAAAGCAAAAAATCTACCAGTGTACTCTGAAGCATGATTTAAAACCATGCTCTTTAACTGTCACATGAGGAAGGGGAAAAAACTTTGGTTGGCATGCTATGCAGCTTTCACAAGCAGGAGCTGCTCCCTGTGAGCATTTCTTGGGGCAAGAAGAGAGAACTCCCAAGTATGACTGGCATGTACACAGTGAAGACAGTCATCTAAAGGACATAGTGTGGAAATGAAATGTTGTGCTTGAATTGTCTTTGGATACACAAACCGGGATATAAATTATACATATAGATAATTCAGGCATGACCAAAAAAAATTTACACAGAAAGAGATGAAGCAAAAGTAACAGTCCTTTTTATTCCTAATTCCCTTCACATTCTACTTCCTAAACAGAGTTAACAGTTTGGTTTGCATCCTTCAGGCCTTTTTCTGTGTCTGTGTTAAGAAAAATGAAATACACAAGTGCACATGCGTGTGTGCAGGCAATAGGTATAGACATTAATTGAAGACCTATTATGTTCCTGATCTTGTTCTAGATCTCGTTTTTTCACTCCAAACACAAATCACAAATACAAGAACAGCTTACTCATTCAGTAGTCATTTCCTTATGAACTTTGGAACATGACTCAAATCTCAAAAGTAAGAAAAGAGTTCTGATTTGCTAAAGTAGATGGCACATGCTCTGTATAGCCACATCCCTATTTTAAAAACTATCTCTATGAGGCAATTTACATTTTCTATACAAAAATCTAATAAGGCTATTTACATGGTTTCGTTACACAAACCTAGCAGTAGCAGGTGGTGGTAAAGTTGGAGCAGTCCCTGAGAGTAGAATAAGAAATTTAGATTTGAGGGGATCCCTGGGTAGCTCAGTGGTTTGGCACCTGCCTTCGGCCCAGGGCGTGATCCTGGAGTCCCGGGATCGAGTCCTGAGTCGGGCTCCTTGCATGGAGCCTGCTTCTCCCTCTGCTTGTGTCTCTGCCTCTCTCTCTCTCTCTCTCTCTCTCTCTCTCTCTCTCTCTCTCTGTCTCATAAATAAATAAAATCTTAAAAAAAATAAATTTAGATTTGATAGCCTGAAAACATTTGATGATACAAAAACACATCAAATGCAGATAGAAGAACTCAAGCTGAACTATGGCTGTTTGAAAAAGCCAGTAAGTCAGTTTCCAATACATTTGAAGTCACTTAAGGTAAAACTACAGCTCAGTGCAGTAACTTATTTGCAGGCACAATGCATGGAAGGCAGTAATTGACATAAACTTTTAAAATATCTGGGGGCATCAACCATTTTCCAGTGAATAGAATTACTGATGTCAGTTGACCAAGTTGTATATGATTTTTTGCATGTGTTAGAAAATAAGAACTTCAAAAATGTACACATTTTATTGCTCTCCATCAGTTCTATTTGCATAAATGATGGGCTTAAAAGTAACCCCCAATTTTTTGTTCTTATGAGCCATCCAGTTTTGGAAATTGTTTATTCTTAGAGGGGATGATATTTTCTTAATTTCATGTTTGGAAAGATTTAGATGTGTAGTTGCTATATTTATTTTAAAACACCAGCTGTGACTTTCAAATGTGTCAAACATGTTAAAAACTTGAGAAGTTGTAGCAAATCAGGGCTATCATCTTAAGACTGCTTGCTACTAATGGGATTTATCAAGCAAGAGTAAGTTTGCAATTTGAAAGTATATTAATATTCTTTTCAAACATAGTAAGTTAATAAATTCTCACTGAAGTCATATTAATTTTTTTAAAGATTTTATTTATTTATTCGAGAGAGAGAGAGGCAGAGACACAGGCAGAGGGAGAAACAGGCTCCATGCAGGGAGTGCGACGCGGGACTCGATTCCGGGTCCCCAGGACCACGCCCTGGGCTGAAGGCGGCGCTAAACCACTGAGCCACTGGCCTGCCCAGTCATACTAATTTCTGATAAGAAAACATGTTGAGCCTAAAAATACTTTCAGGATGCATGTAGGAAAAATGATTTTAAAAATTGTATTTTGGTGTTTGGGATGTTTAAAATAAGCATCATTTGAAAGTGCTAAATCCTAGGGCAATAGGGGTGATGTGCATATGAGATCATGCATGGGTATCACATATCTCATTTCGGGCTTAGGATAAGAAATAAATAAGCTTCGTCATATATTTTTCTTCCATGGTTTTCAGAAAGTCATTTAGCTATAGTGTTTAATTTGTTGCTTTTTCAAATGGTCTGAATTAGGCCTTTAGGGGGGAATCTATAAAAAAGATTTTTTCACAAAGTAATTATTTTTTCCATATATGCAAATTCCATAATAAATGAGCATTTCAACTAGGAAGAACTTCTGGTAAGTAAAATTCTTTGCTGATAAATTGTTGTGAACTTCTGGGGTTTTTTGCTTGTTTTGTTTCCCTTTTGATTCTTGGCTTCACTACTTTGTGGTCTAAAGTTTCTTTGATATGACTAGTCCATCAAAAGATATTGTTAATAGTTTCAAATTGCTAGAACTTTTTACTAGAAAAATATACAGAAATTCTCTGTCTTGGTATTTGGTCTCTGCTTAGTATTACATGAGTAGTTAGGTGATATTAGGGATATTGGAATCTATGAAATTTACATGAATTCATCATGACCATGTAAATTTGTCATGGAGCAGAATTGCATAGTGTTTAAGAATGCAAACTTTAAATGCCAGAGACCTCTACCACCTAACGTTTGGGAAAATTACTTAAATTTCAATGTCTTCTATTTGTAAGGTGGGTTTTTAAAGTGTCTACTTCGTAGGGTTGTTGTGTAGATTAAATATGATAATATGTGTAAAGTATATATAGTAAGTAGAATGAGGAAGAATACTGATATGATTAATAACTAAGAAGAGTCATGTGAGACCCAAAGAATATAAAAAAGAAAAGCAGCCCCTTACCCCCTTTCCCTACAAAATCCTATACCTATGAATTTTCTCTGCATGGGTTTGTTTTGTATTTTCAGGTTCTGGGCCACTGTCCTAGGGATATAAGCCTCTCTTCAACTGTGAATGCATTGGTATGTCTCAGTTGAGGCTCCTGGAGAAATTGTTTTCCCGCTCTAAACAGGGTGAAAAATGAGGATTTGCTCTAATTAGAAAATTAAATATTGCATTTCCCATATATTTGGAAAAGTCACCAAATAAGCTCAGACAAGAGCAATAGCTGCTCCCGTGGTTAACCTAGTAGTAAAATCGCATTCATTTACCAGCACCTTTTGATGTCACAGGCACTATCCTAGGTACTGGGGGTCAGCTGGGAGCAAAACAGACAAAACTTCACAAATACTCAAAGAAGACAAATTAATCATGTGGTATGTTAGGAGGTGATAAGTGCTAAGGAGAAAAATAAAGGAGAAAGAGGATGAAGAGTGCCTGGCCCAGGGTAAGAGGATGTGTGTTGGGGGTGCGAGGGAGTGGTTGCAATTTTATTTTATTTTTTTAAAGATTTTATTTATTTATCCATGAGAGACACACACAGAGAGAGAGAGGCAGAGATACAGGCTGAGGAAGAAGCAGGCTTAAAGTCAGTGGACAGGATAGGCTTTACCTGAGAAAGTGACATTTAAGTACTTAGTTCTCCTAATCTTGGTTTAAAGTTATTAAGGGAATTTTTGAACAACAATGTCCAAGCCAAGTTTTTTAGTATTTATTTTGTGATCATTTAACAAAATAAATTATAATTAGCTATATATTTTTCTTAGTGAATAGTAGGTATCTGTGAAGCAATACTGTCAGTGTAAATTATTTCTTAGCAGTGAAAGTGAACTGCAAGTATCATTTAAAAAGAATTAGAACTGTCCAAATCTTGGCAATTAAACTAGATTTGTAATAGAAGATAGGAAATGTAATTGATAAAACTGGAGTTAATATGTTAGAATATTGAACTCATTTACCTTTTTAATCATGAATTTTATGCATGCAGCAGTATGATCTTGTCAAAGGAAAGTAAAAAGATTTTTCTATTTGAAGCAATCCCACTGCAGTAATGAGAATTTATTTGAAAAGGTGTTAGAAGATTGGGAAATTAACTAGTTCTCCTGGGGAATTTAACTTCCAGAAAAATGGTGACTTTTATCCAATATATTTTAAAATATATGCTACTTTGTCTTTTCATACATTTTTAAATAATTTGAGGATGGATATAATGAAGTCAATACATTTAAGAATAAGCTGGATGTTATCTTTGAGGACCTGCAGTTTGTCATCATTACTGGCAATAATAACATTTAAAGCAAAGTGAAATCTTCAGAGCTCCCATGATAGAAACAGGAAAAACTGATTCAAAACACTGTGTTCTAATTGGAGTTAGTCTTATTCATAACTGATGAGGATATAGAGAGGTCATCAAGTAATAAAGAGCTTTTTTAGAAGATGGGTGTTAATAATTTTTGGGTATTATTAGCTAGAACTTAATTTGCACACAGGCTATTTTTGTGTGTGGGATAAGTTTATATTCAATCAATGCACAAGTATATTTATTATTCTAGGGCAAAGCTTAAATGTTGAGAAAAGTTTAACATATTTATATTTTTTCTTTGCCTAATTTATTTACTGAAGAAGATCCCAGGGATGCATTTAGGTATTTTTTATATTACAAAAGCAGGACATGCTCAACATAGGAAGTTCTGGACACACAGAAAATCACAAAGAAATAAACCCTATAATTTACCACCACTGACATTTTGTGTATTCCCATGTTTCAGAATATATGTACATGTTTTAAAATATGTAAGTATATATCTTTATTGTAGTTGGGGGATATATAATATTTTTTAAGATTTTATTTATTTATTCATGAGAGATACAGAGAGACAGAGACATAGGCAGAGGGAGAAGCAGTCTCCCTGTGGGGAGCCTGATGTGGGACTCAATCCCAGGACCCTGGGATCATGCCCTGAGCCAAAGGCAGATGCTCAACCACTGATCCACCCAGGCGTCCCTGGGATATATAATTTTGACAGCTATGTAGCCTAATGATTGAAAACATAGACCTTGGAATTAGACTTGAGTTTAAGTCTAACTCCCCATTTTTATTAATTATGTGGCCTGGGCAAGTTTCTGAGTCTCAGTTTCTTTATGTGTTAAGTGAGGAAGATGATGATAGTACTTTCCTCGCAGGTTGTTTGTAGGTAGGATTAAATAAAATTCTATGTATATAACAAATTTCTGCCCCATGGGTATATAGGAGATATGATGCATTATTGCTGTTTTATAGTAAATTTTTTTTTTACTTAAATATGTTGTAAGCAGTTTGACAAGCTCAATCTTTATTTTTCTGAAGGGTATTTCCTCCTTTTTTTTCCTACTGTATTAACAAATTTATTATATGAATATTTTATTTTTTCTTTTAACATTTTAATTAAAATAATGACATATAACTTTAGTTGTAACTATAAAAAAGGTTTATGTTCATATTTTGTTACTGCCAACAAAGTATATAATTCAGCAAGGATTACATAATTTTCTGAATTCCAGTTTCTCCACACCCATTCTTGTTATTGTTGATCTTTTGTTATTATAGCCATTCTAGTGGATATGAAATGGTATTTCAGTGTGGCTTATTTGCATTTCTTTGATAGCTAATGAGCTTGAGCATCTTTTCATGTGCTTATTGGCCATTTGTATATCTTTTTTGGAGAAAGATCTGTTCTTTGTCCACTTTTAAATTGGGTTTGTCTTTTTGTTATTGCATTCTAAGAGTTCTTTTTATACTCTGGGTACAAATTTCTTATCTGATACATAACTTATAAGTATTTTCTCACATTCTGTGGATTGTCTTCATCATCTTGAGATCCTTTGAAGAACAGACTTTAAATTTCGATGAAATCCAATTTATTTTTTTTATTTGGTTGTGTGTATTTTTGTTGTTATCTCAAAAACCATTGTCTAATTCAAGAGGATGGAAATTTACATCTACCTTTTCTAATAGGGGTTTTGTGGTTTTAGCTCTTAAATTTAGGTCTTTGAGTTAAATTTTGCATATGGTATGAGGTAGGGTTCAACTTGATTCTTTTGCATATAGATATTCAGTTCTCCAACATTTATGTAAAAGGCTGGTCTTTCTCCATTGAATTACTTGACAAAAGTCAGTTGGCCATAAATACACGAGTTTATATGTGAACCTTTAATTTTCTTCCATTGCTCTGTTTGTTTATCCTTCTACCAGTACCACCCAGCCTTAATTTATATTGCTTTATGGGGCAAGTTTTGAAATTAAGAAGTCTGAATCCTCCAGTTTTGTTCTTTTTTGAGATTGATATGGCAATTCTGAGGGCCTTGAATTTTTGTATGAATTTTAGAGTCAGTTTGCCAATTTCTGCAAAAAAGGCAAGTGGGATTTTTGATAGGGATTGCATTGAATCCCTATCCCTAGATCAATTTGTGGAGCATTGCCATCTGAACAATGTTGTATCTTCTGATTCATGAATATGAGATCCCTTTCCATATACTTAGATCTTCTTTTAATTTCTTTCAACAATATTTTATAGTTTTATTAAATCTATTCCTAAATGTTTTACTTTTTGATGATATTATAAAATTTTGTTGATTTTCAGGTTGTACATTGCTAATGTATAGAAATACTATTGATTTTTCCATATTGATCTCATACCCTGAAACTTTTGCTGAGCTAGTTTATTAGTTTTATTTATTATTTTTTTAAAAGATTTTATTTATTTATTCATAGAGACACAGAGAGAGGGAGAGAGAGAAAAAGAGAGAGAGAGAGAGAGGCAGAGACACAGGCAGAGGGAGAAGCAGGCTTCATGCAGGGAGCCTGACGTGGAACTCGATCCTGAATCTCCGGGATCATGCCCTGGACTGAAGGTGGTGTTAAACTGCTGAGCCACTCAGGCTGCCCTAGTTTATTAGTTTTAATTGTTTTTAGTATATTCCTTAAGATTTTTTCTATATAAGAAAGATCATGTCATCTGTGACCAAAGATAGTTTTACTTCTTTCTTTCCAATCTGGATGATTTTTAATTTCTTTTTATTTCCTATTTGCCCTGACTAGAACCTCTAGTATTATATTGAATAAAAATGATGAGAACAGACATCTTTGTCTTTTCCTTCCTTCCTTCTTTCCTTCCTTCCTTCCTTCCTTCCTTCCTTCCGTCCTTCCTTCCTTCCTTCCTTTTTTTAATTTATTTTTTATTTTTATTTTTTCCTTCCTTTTTTTAAAATTAAGTAGGCTCCACACCCAAGGTGGGGCTTGAACTCACAACCCTGAGATCAAGAGTCACTTGCTCTGTTGACTGAACTGGCCAGGTATCCATCCTTGTCTTTTGTTTTTGTTTTTGTATTAGGGGGGAAACATTTAGTGTTTCACCATTAACTATGATGTTAGCCATGGTTTTTCATAGAAATTCATAGAAGTCTAATATCAAGTTCAGGATGTTTCCATCTGTTCCTAGTTTTTAAAGTCTTTCTGTCTTGAAAGAATCTTGAATTTTGTAGAGTTTTATCTGCATCTATTGAAATAATCATGGGGTTTTTGTACTTTATTGATATGGTGTATGATTATAATCGACTTTTGGATGTTAAATCAGCCTTCCTTCCTAGGACACATCTCACTTGATCGTAGTGTATAATTCTTTTTATATGTTGCTGGATTCAGTTTGCTAGTTTTTGTTTTTTTGATGTTTCTTTTTTAGGTTTTTGCAGGCATATCCATAAAAGGTATGGTCTGTAGTTTCCTTGGGATGTCGTGTTTGATTTTGGTATTAGAATGATACTGGCTTCATAGAATAAATAGAAGTGTGTTTCTTCTTGCTTTATTTTTTTGGAATAGTTATGAAAAGTGGGTATATTATTATTCTTTAAATACTTGATAGAATTCAACTGTGATGGTGCCTGGGCCTGTGGGAAGTTCTGAACATCTTTTAAAGTGTAAGTTGGTTTCCTTTCCAACTTTTTAACTTACTTCAGGAACTCTTTTTCATTTCTTCTTGAATGGGTAAAAAAGTATGACCCTAATCTTATTTGACAAGAATAATAATATTATGCCACTTTCAAACCAAACAAAACAAAAACAAAATAAAAAGAAACAAAGGAGAGTGGGAACAAAGGAAGGAAACAAACCACACATTTTCAATGAAATGTTTTCGTGATTGGCCTGTGGATAATGTCATTTTATACCATTGTATCAGTTTTTGCTTCACAGAAAAAAAAATTCAGCCATTGAGGAAAGTATTCTCTGCATTTTAAGTATTCTCAATTCTTGTTATATTCTGTTTCTCTCTCTCTCTCTTTTTAAGATTTTATTTGTTCATGAAAGACACAGAGAGAAAGAGACAGAGACATAGGCAGAGAGAGAAGCAGGCTCCCTGCAGGGAGCCTGATGCAGGACTCATTTCTCCGACCCTGGGATCACAACCTGAGCCAAAGGCAGATGCTCAAAAGCTGAGCCACCCAGGCATCCCTATATTCTGTTTCTTATGTTTTAATTTTATAGCTAAAGTCTGTGCCACATTATGGTAATAATTTATTATAAGGTTATCTATGTAAAAATGATCTAACATAGCTTAATACTATTTCATATACTTTAAAGTAATACTAGATTTTCTAGGCATATTTTACTAATTACAATTTTAGATCATAATCATCAAAAGTAACATTTAAGAAAAAATTACTGGGCAGCCCCAGTGGCTCAGCGGTTTAGCGCCGCCTTCAGCCCAGGGCGGGATCCTGGAGACCCAGGATCGGGTCCCACGTCAGGTTCCCTGCATAGAGCCTGTTCTCCCTCTGCTTGTGTCTCTGCCTCTCTATGTCTCTCATGAATAAATAAATTAAAATCTTTTTGAAAAATTACTAAGAATGGAAAACTTTTGGCTAAATGTTTTTAAATGATATGTGTGAAGTTAAATGCAATTTATAATACTTCAGACTGATTTAACTTAGACCAACGTATACAACTTCTGGTATTGAGCCTGACAGTAACAATCCCACCTTGTAAATGCTAAGAGATGTTAGTAAGAAAAGCTGTGGCATAAAATTATGCGATTATTATTTTATAAATTAAGTTTTAAAAAGTAATAATATAAACAAAATAAAAGTAACAAAAATAAACATTTATCATGCAATACCATTACCCATTCCTGCTTTACACCCATTATAGGTAAGTATAATAAAGGGTACCCGGTATGTTCTGGTCTTTCACTGTATTGTCAATCTAGATACCAGATGTGTCTGAAATTTAATCATGGGCATCCTCCAAAAATCAATTGTATTATTATGCACTAATGAGTCCTACTAATAAGTAGTTATAAGCGAGAAACATAGTTTTAATGAAATTTTAATAAGACGTTATAGAGTATCTAGGTTAAAATAAACTGAAGAGAAACAATCTAGTCATCAAATGCCATCTTTGTTCTTTCTTGGAGTATATTCTTTCAAAAACAAGATGGCACTTCTTCCCATCAATAGCATATGAACTTGACTTATTTTTCTAGTACCTTGATGGATTTGCTTTGCTCATTCCATGCTTTCACAGGACTCATCTTCAGATAAACACATTTGTAAAAATGCTGGTTATGAAATATGTGTATATAGTCATGGGTAGGAGGAGGGTTTACCAACGTGAAACTTGATTTGGCTTATAAACATTAGTGCTAGGCTATAAGTGATCTAGTAAAGCTAAAATAATGGCTAGTGCATTCAACATCAATGTTTGGGTTTATCACCTTAGTGATAAGTAGTGATAAACCTTAGTGATAAATAACTAGAAAAAATTCATGGAAATTGAAAAAGTAATTGAATGTAGAATACACCAGTATAAACATAAAAGTCCAAATATGTGTGTGTTTGCCAAACTAGTAGTATATAAAATCAAATACCAAAATTCAACATAAAAGGTAATATGGTGACATGCAATTAATATAAGAGAAATTTAAATTTTCTATTCAAAACAAAATGAAACCATTAACTGCTCTTAAGAGGACAAAATAACATGAAAATATATGTAAACTATGTTTAGTTTTATAATCTTTACTTTTGTTCTCTAGGATTCAGGGTAGAAGCAGTCTTTTTTTCATCTACCTACCAAGAGGAAACCTATATGAAATATTATGAGAGTAAAGAGTCTAATTATAGGCAATCTATTTATAATCACACTAGATATAAAAAGCCTACTGATCAGTTCTTTGTATATATTCAGATATACCAAAGATCAATGTATTTTTTTTCATCTAACTTTAATGACAATCTGATATAATAACTAAACCCCCTATGAATAAGAGTTCATTTATTCACTAAATTACTTCTCACCACCCATTATGAATCAGGCAGTGGCTGATTCCAGTATTCTAGGATATTGGAGAGTATCATTTGGTTAAGTTTTGTATAACTTTCATTGACATTTTAATGCAATATTTAAGAAATTTAAAAAGATGAAAGTAAGCCAAAGTATCTTTGGCCAGCCATAAATATTGTAAATATTGCCGAAGGTCTCTGTATACATACCCTTTACCCTGGAAGATACAAGCAAGAGAGCCAATGAGGGTTTAAATTATATGTATTTGCGTTGACATATATACACACATACACATTTAAGTTTTTTTAAAATATTTTTTATTTTTTAAATTTATTTATTCATAAGAGACACAGAGAGAGAGAGGCAGAGACACAGGCAGAGGGAGAAGCAGGCTCCATGCAGGGAACCTGATGTGGGACTTGATCCCAGGTCTCCAGGATCATACCCTGGGCTGAAGGCAGCACTAAACTGCTGGGCCACCCAGGCTGCCCCACATTTAAGTTTTGAACTGTGTTATACTATGAAGTTCATTACACAAAGCAAAGACAGTATGGGCCACATTTGGGTTTAGCTCCAGAGGCTGCAGTAATACAGGTCACTGTGTCATTGGGATATAAATTTACAGAAACTGGGCTAGACTGAGTGATGTATTTTTTTTAAAGATTTATTTATTTGAGAAAGGGATGGGCAGAAGGAGAGGGAGAAGGAGGAAGCAGACTCCTGCTGAGCACAGAGCCAGATGTGGGGCTTGATCTTATTACCCTGAGATCATGACCTGAGCTGAAATCAAGAATCAGATGCTTAACTGACTGAGCCACCCAGCCACCCCCTGAGTGATGTATTTACAAAAGAAATTGAATAATGGTCAAGGAGGAATGCAAAAGAAAAAAACAGGAAAAGTGGTCATGAGTATGAGTTGAGGTGTGAATTAAAACCATGATATGATGAACTAGAAACAGGGTATCAACCTTTTTTGGGTAAGAGACCACTTTAAGAATTCAATGAAATCTCATAGTTTCTCTTCCTATAAAAATTACATACATGTACATATTTACACTTTACTCCAATTTCAGGGAATTTATAGATCCTCTGAAGTCTTGGATACCTATAAATGAGTATTGGCATAAGTTTGGGGTAGAAAATACAAAATGGACACTTGACGGGATGAGCACTGGGTGTTTTTCTGTATGTTGGTAAATTGAACACCAATAAAAATTAATTAAAAAAAAAAGAAATGATCAAAAAAATAAAAAAAAGAAAATACAAAATAGGTTAGAGAAAGTGGTTTGCGTCATAAAATGAGAGAAAACTAATGGCCTCAAAAAGCAATAGGCTTCAGATATCCCACAGAAGACTTTTATTTTCAGTCATACCTGAATAAAAGGCGGTGGGGGTGAGAGTTTAGTTACTGCTACAATTAGGTAGTAGAAATCTGGGAAACTGGGGTTTTTGGCCACAGTCTTCAATCAAATGAGCTTTCTCTACTTTTACTTGTTTATTTGGATTCTTTTAAAAATATTAATAGATGGGTTCTACTCATTGTAAAGATATTCATGTATCTTTTAAGACACTGCTTTCAATTATTTTGGGTATACACCCAGAAGTTGAAATTGTTGGTTGGACCTTATGGTAATTTGACTTAGTTTTTGAGGAATGACCATACGATTTTCCGTAGAGATTGCACAATTTTACGTTCCCACCAACAGTAATGCATAGGGGTTCCAATTTCTCCACATCCTCACCAACATTTGTTTTTTCTGTTTTTATTAATAATCATCTTAATGGCTGTGAGGTAGTATTTCACTGTAGCCTTGATTTTCATTTCCCTAATGATTAGTGATATTGATAATAGTTTTCATGTATTTATTGGCCACTTGTATATCTTCTGTGGAGAAATGTCTTTTCATGTCCTTTGTTCATTTTTGAAACAAGTTGTTTTGTTGTAGCTGAGTTTTGGAAGTTCTCTGTATGTTCTGCATATTAATCCCTTATCAGATACATGATTTACAAATATTTCCTACTATTCTGTGGGTTTTTTAATTCAGCTCATATGTTTTTTTGACTATATGACCTATATGTTTCTATTTTTATAAAAACGTAACTGGGATTTAGAGAAAGATTGCAGTGAATCTGTTGGACACTTGGGTAATATTGACATCTGAACAATATTAAGTGTTTCAATTCATAAACATGGGATGTTTCCATTTATTCATGTCTTCTTTAATTTTTTTTCAACAATGCCTTATAGTTTTCATTGGACAAGCCTTTCACTTCTTTGGTTAGTTCCTTTTTTTTTTTTTTCTTTTTTTTTCTTTGGTTAGTTCCTAAATATATTACTCTCTTTGATGCTATTGTAAATGGAATTTTTTATAATTTCCTTTTCAGATTTTCCATTGTTAGTGTATAGAAAGGCAACTGATTGTTGTGTATTGACTTTGTTTATCCTGCTACTTTTTTGAATGTATTAGCTCTAACAATTTTTTGTGTAATCTTTAGAATTTCTACATGTAAGATTATATGATCAGTGAACAGATAATTTTGCTTTTTCCTTTCCAGTTTAGATGCCTTTTATTTCTTGCTTAATTGCTCAGGCTATAACTTGTAATACTGTATTGAATAGAAGTGATAAAAGTGAGTACCCTTGTCTTGTTTCTAATCTTAGAGGAAAAGCTTCCAGTCTTTCAACAATGACTATGATGTTCATGTGGGTTTTTATATGGCTTTTATTATGTGGAGTTAGTTTCCTTCTATTCTTCTTTGTTTTTTTTTTTTTTTATCATGAAAGAATGTTAAATTTTGTCAAATGCTTTTCTGCATCTATTGAGATGATCAACTGAGTTTCTTTTTCCTTGATGGTATATGACATTGATCAATTTTCATATGTGAACCATCCTGGCATTCCAAGAATCACTCCACTTGGTCATAGTTTATAATCTATCTATCTATCTATCTGTCTGTCTATCTATCTATCTATCTAGTTATTTACTTTATTTTTTAAAAAGATTTTGTTTTTAAGTCATCTCTACACCCATCATAAGAGCTCAAATTTACAACCCCAAGATCAGGTGGTTGGTACATACTCTACTGACTGAGCCAGCCAGGCAGCTCTATAATCCTTTTAATATGCTGTTGAATTTGGTCAAAGATTTTTGCTTTTCACGTTCATATGACCTGTTAATTTGCAGTTTTCTTTTTTTGTGTCTTTGTCTTGCTTTGGTGTCAAGATACTGGCATCACAGATTAATTACAGAGTGTCTTCTCCTCTTCAGTTTTTTTGGGAACACTTTGAGAAGGGATTCGTGTTTTAAAATTTTGTGATAAAATTCATCAGTGAAGCCATCAGACCCAGGATTTTTTCTTTGTCCAGAGACTTTTTTCTTTAAGATTTTATTTATTTGAGAGAGAGCAGACAGCACAAAGCAGGAAATGGGGGGAGAGGGAGGCAGAGGGAGAAACCGACTCCCTGCTGAGCAGGGAGCACGATGTGGAGCTCAATATCACAAACTCAGGATCATGAGCTGAGTGAGCCAAAGGCAGACACTTCACTCACTGAGCCACCCAGGTGCCCCATGAATTTTTGATTATTGGTTCAATCTCCTTACCAGTTGTAGTTCTATTCATATTTTCTATTTCTTAGTGATTCAGTCTTGGTAGGTTTTGTGTTTCTAGGAATGTTTCCATTTCATCTAGGTTATCCAATCTGTTGGCATACAGTTTTTCATAGTACTCTTTTATTATCCTTTTTATTTCTGTAGAATTGGTTGTAATGTCCCCATTTTCATTTCTGATTCTGTAATTTGAATCCTTTTTTTCTCTTAGTCCCTCAGGCTAATGATTTGCCAATTTGTTAATCTTTTTGAAGAACTTGTGATTTCATTAATTTTTTTTCTATTGTTTCTCTATTCTCTCTATTTCACTTGTCTGTATTCTGATCTTTATTGTTTCTGTCCTCCTGCTAGCTTTGGATTTAGTTTGTTTTTTCTAGTTCCTTAAGTCTTAAAGTTAAGTTGTTGTTTTGGAATCTTTGTTTTCTTTAAAAAATGTGTTTATAACTTAAAATTTTCCCCTTACTGCTTTCACTGTGTGCCATACATTTTAGTGTATTGTGATTTTATTTTCATTTATTCAAAGTATTTTCTAATTTCCCTTGTGATTTTTCTTTGATTTACGAGTTAAGAGTGTGTTGTTTAATTTCCACAAATTTGTCAGTTTTCCATTTTTACTTTTTTTTTAATTGATTTCTAACTTTATCCCTTTGAGGTAGGAGAATATATTTTGTATGATATCTATCTGTTAAAATTTATTGAAACCTAATTTGTAGCCTAATTTATAATCTGTTCTGGAAAATGTCCCATGTGTGCTTGAGAAGAATGTTTGTGCTTTTGTTGTTAGATACAGTGTTCTATAAATGTTAGGTCCAGTTGGTTTATTTACTATATTAAATCCTCTATTTCCTTACTTATCTTCTATCTGGTTGTTCTACACATTACTGAAAATAGGGTGTTGAAATATCCCAAAATTTGTAGAACTGTTTCTTTCTCCTTTCAGTGTTGTCAATTTTTGCTTCATGTATTTTGATGGTCTGATATTATGTGCATGTTTATAATTGTTATATGTTCTTGTTATCTTGAACCTTTTATTGATGTATAATGTTCTTTTTCTCTTGTAATCTTTTTTTTTAATTTAAAGTCTATTTTGTCTGATATTAGTATAGATACCTTTTTCTCTTTTGGTTACTATTTGTGTGGAATATTTTTCCATCTTTTCATTTTCAATCTATTTGTATCTTTGGAGCTAAAGTGAGTCTCTTGTAAACAGTATGTATTTGGATCATATGTTTTTTCCATTCTATCACTATCATTTGATTGGAAAGTTTAAGCCATTTACATTTAAAATAATTACTGATGAGGAGGGACTTCTGTCATTTTGCTATTTGTTTTCTGTATGCCTTAATTGATTTTTGTGCATCTTTTTCTGCCTTACTGCCTTCTTTTGTGTTGATTTTTTGCAGTGAAATGTTTAAGTTCCTTTTTCATTTCCTTTCATGTATATTCTATAGATATTTCTTTGTGGTTATTTTGTGTATTTTAACCTCAAAAGTTATAAAACTCTAATTTGAATTTATGTCAGCCTACCTTCAATAACATGCAAGAACTCTGCTCCTTTATATTTCCATCCCCAATCCTTTTGGTTGTTGATGTATCAAAATTACATCTTTATAAGTGGTGTGCCCCAGGACATAGAGTAATAATTCTTTTAAATGCATTAGTCTCATGTAGAAAACAAAATGTGCAGTTACAAACCATAGTTACAATAATACTAGCTTCTAAAGAAATTGTTTTTTAATGTATTAATCTAGTGAATCATATAGAAAACAAAAAGTTGAGTTACAACTTGTTACTAGTTTTTATAATTACCCATGTATTTACCTTTGTTGAGATCTTTATTTTCTTCATCTGGCCTCAAGCTTTGTCTAGTGTCCTTTCATTTTACTTTGCAGAACTCCCTTGACCATTTCTTACAAGGCAAGTATAGTGGCAACAGAATCCTCAGCTTTTGTTTATCTGGGAATGCCTTAATTTCTCCCTCATTTTTTAAAAAGATTTTATTTATTTGAGAGAGAGAGAGCAAGCAAGCGAGAGAGCATGGATGAGAGGGGAGAGGAAGAGAGAGAAGCAGACACCCCACTGAGTAGAGAGCTGAATGCATGGCTCAATCCCAGGTCCCTGGGATAATGACCTGAGCTAAAATAAAGGCAGATGCTTAACTCACTGAGCCACCCAGGCTCCCCTTGCCCTCATTTTTGAAGTCTAATTTAGCCAATATAGGATTCTGAGTCAACCAATTTTTCTATTAGCCCTTTCAACCTATTAGCCCACTGCATTCTGGTCTGTTAAGTTTCTGATGAGAAATCTGCTTATATTCTTATTGAGGATCCTTGCATGTGACAAGTTGCTTCCCTGTTGTTCCCTTTAAGATTCTTTCTTGGTCTTTGTCTTTTGAAAGTTTGTGTGTCTTTTTGTGGTCCTCTTTGAGTTCATCTTGGAGTTTATCAAGCTTCTTGGATGTTAATATTCAGGTCTTTCATCAAAGTTGGGAAGTTTTCTGCCATTATTTCTTCAAATATTCTCTCTTCCTTCCCCCCTGTCTTTCTATGGGACTTCTACAATGTGTGTATTTACCCAACAATGTTGATAGTATCCAACAAGTCCCTTAGGCTCTGTCATTTTTCTTTGATCTTTTTTCTTTCTATTCCTCAGACTTGATAATTTCCATTGTCCTATACTCCAGTATAGGGACAGCTGCCTGCCATGGAACTTTTTGTCCACCTTCACCCATTTTATCCATCCTCCACCTTATCCTTCTGCTAAACATCAATACGTCCTTCTATCTATGGGCTTTTTTTTTTTTTTTTTTTTTAAGATTTCACATATGAGGGAGATTATGCAGTATATGTCTTTCTCTGTCTGACTTATTTCACTTAATATAATGCTGTTAAGGTCCATCCATGTTGTCACAAATGTCAAGATTTTCTTCTTTTTATGGCTGAGTAAAATTCCATTATACACACACACACACACACACACACACACACACACACATACACACCAGTTTTCTTTATCCATTCATTCATTGATGAACATGTAGACTGCTTCCATTTCTTGGTTATTATAAATAATGCCACAGTCCTTTTACCTTTTAAGCTCTCCTGGAACTGCATTTGCACTTCCCTTTTCTAATTTATTTTATTTTATTTCATTTTATTTTATTGAGTGAGAGGGAGAGAAAGAGAGAGAGAGAGAGAGAGAGAGGGTAAGCAGGGGTGCAGAGAAGGGGGAGAGATAATTCCAAACAGGTTCAACACCAAGCATGGAGCCCAATGCAGGGCTCAATCTCATGACCCTGAGACAATGACTGAGGTGAAAACAAGAGTCAGTTGCTTTAACTGAGCCACCCAGGCATCCCTTGTGCCTCCTTTTTCATCCTTAAGACTAAATTGCTTTTTTCTCCCTTTGATTAATCTTACCAGGGGTTTATGAATTTTATTAATCTTCTCAAATAACCAACTTCTAACTTTGTTGGTCCTGAATATGGTGTGTTTATGTTTCTTTGTTATCTTTTTGATTCTTTATGATTCCTTCCCTTTTACTTTTTGGATTTTTGTTCTGCTCTTCTTTTTCTAACTTCTTCAATTATGTAGTTAACTTTATAACTTTGCATTTTAGCTTTTTTTTTTTTTTTACAGTGAACATTTAATGGGAAATATCCCTTCAAATGCCATTTTTATATGTAGTTATTTTTTACTGTTATTCATTTCTATAGATTTCCATTACAAATTTTTCTATCCATGAATTTTTCAACATTTTAAAATTTCAAAAAAATTTTATTACTAATTTCAAAATTAATTGTATTATAGTCAAAGAATATGGACTATACATTAATAATGCTTTGAAATTTGTAGAGGCTATCCTGATGGCCTGGTTAATTTCTGTAAATATTCCATATGGTTTGAGAAGAATGTGTTTAATTTTTGAATGTAGTATTTTATTGGGCATTATTAATTGTGCTATTTATAACATATCTTTTTTTTTTTGGTTTGCTTGTTCTATCAACTACTGAGAAAGGTGTTTTAGTCTCTGATATAGATGGTGGGTTTGTCAGTTTGTCTATATTTGGACACTTTAAAATTTTTTCTCTACTTCTAATAATGTACAATTATATTAAATAAATCACATTTTGAGAACTTTCCAGCTCTTCTATCTCAACTTTTCTTTTTTGCATAAATCATGATAGTCTCATTGTCACATTCTAATCTTGAATAGTATACTGAGGGCCTCAGTGAAATGTATAAGATGATTTTGTTGTTGATTTGTGATAAAAATAAGAGCTGTCATTTACAAAATATTCACCAGGTGCCAGAGATTGTGCTAGGTGCTTTATTTACAATAAAAGTCTTTTTATTTAAGATAATTGGAACAAGCAGGCAGTTAGTTCATTGAAAAAGTTGGTTGAAGTAAGGAATCATTAAGAAATGATACATACATTAAACATTTTATTTGAACTTAAAATGCATGCTTATATACACAGCCATTCATGAATATTTATGTACAATTCTGTTTAGTGTATGATTATGCTTATTTTTTATGTATAAACCATGCTTGCAATGTATTGTCAAGAATTTCTAGTTTTTACTGATGTAATTTGGAGGGAGAACCCAAAGAAATCTTCAAATCTTCATACTGAGTTCAAAATTACAGGTTTTAATGATTTTGAGCCAAACTTCATAGTTATCCTGCTCACACCTCATTTGCTAACAACTATTTAATGCCTCCTCCTTATTGAGTCACTTACTTCAATTTTATTTTTTATAGAAACTTTCTAGTATTCTTAGTCCACTAGTTGATGTAATGTTACAG
The DNA here is from genome assembly GCF_048418805.1 of Vulpes vulpes. Taxonomy (NCBI): domain Eukaryota; kingdom Metazoa; phylum Chordata; class Mammalia; order Carnivora; family Canidae; genus Vulpes; species Vulpes vulpes. The sequence continues at coordinate 44,930,848 of NC_132788.1, read as the reverse complement.
GGTATTTAATCAAATCACATAGTTAGAGTAACAATTAAAATTAGTATAAACAGACTTGGGAACAAACTCATCTGTCTCCTTGTAAATATACAGCCCTAAATAATGGGAGTAGGAGGGTGTAGTTTTACTAGAAGGCAGCCATTTAGTTGGGAACATTTTTTTTTGTACCATTGGTATCAGCCATTATGTTGTACAGAGGCAATGGAGAGAATTATTAAATCTGCCGTATCAGTTAAGTAGAGGTCATTTAGGAGCATCTATATTAGTAAATTTTACAGCTCTGCAAGGAGGTAATGTTATCTCCATTTTAGAAGGGAGATCTGGTTTGCCCAAGATCCCAATACTAGTTATTACTGAACCAGGACTAGGATCTAGGCTGGGATTAGTTCAACTACAGTCATTCCAAAAAGCTGTGAGAGCCCTTTTTTATAATCTGTGTGTTTTAATTGAATTTTACTTCATTTATTGCTCATGCTTCATGAATTAGTATGTTGGCCTCTGCAATGGAAAATACCAGTTTTAGCCCCTTACTCATTATTTTCATGAAATTTAGGCACTTAGGATACTTTTTTTTTTTTCTCCCTAGTAGTTAGTTTTGGCTTTATCTGGATATTTTTCTCACCTCTGTCTTCAAGTCACAGCTTACTGGGTCAGGTTAGCTTGTTTCTGAACAAACACTCCTTTTCTCATTCTTAAGAGGTACACTCATTCCTACCCAGGAGCTTGGATTCTCAGCCATCATCTAGAAAACAAAATATTATTAATCAGAGATATGTTACTATTTGTTCATTTCTTACTCTTTTCTAAGCTACAGCCTGTGCTTCCAACGCTCCTGATTTCTTCTCCATGACTAACTTCTATGTAGTCATGTTTCTTTTCTTTTAATGGTGCCATTCATCCCTAAATGAATCAGCACAAATGAGATCAAGCTTAAAGAGCCTTGGCACAGGTTTGATGAGCCTCCCACACTTTATAAATACATCTACTATTGATTAGCCACCTTCCATGCCTATACATTCTAACTCAAATTATCATCATCATCCCTTTTCCTCTCTCCCAAGTGCTTCACAAGTCAGTTATTGGTTTGTGTTTCCTTTCTAGAAGGCCTGGTCCAAGTACCAGAACATGTATGGTAGCTGTAGAGAGCTTCATGGTACAGAACCAGTACAAGTTGCAGGCACACTTCTCTGTGGAGTCAGCCTTTTTGATTTTCATACTTCTTGGCATTGTGCTGTATTTTCAGTTGAAATTCCAATCCTTAGGTTCTCCTTTGGCTGACTCTTTTAGAAAACTACATTAATAAATGGCCTGATCTCTCAGACTTTGATAGTTTATTTTTTAAGCTATCTCATTCTTTCATGATCTATGTTAACTTCTCTACAAACATGAATTTTCATCATTAGCAGGTTTCTACTATTCTTTCTCTAAGTAGCTATCGGATTGTAATCCATTCAACAAACAAAAGAACGCTTGAGGTATATTGGCAAAGCCCTCATCTTCTCCACTTTCTAACCTCTGCTATAAGGACAGATTAACTTATTGGTTCAAATTCTGAACTGAATTTTGAGCCAACTGAGTTGTCAACCCTGTCTCTAAACCTATACCCTTCATAGGCTTCTTTCTATGTCTCAATAAATGGTCATTTTGTCCCTTCAATAGGCCCAAATCCTTTTGCTCATACTTGACCTTTTTCTAATACTCTATATCCAATTTATTTTCAAGACTTGCTTGCTTTTCCTTTAAAATATATCCAGAATGTGATCATTTCTCACTACTTCTACCCTGTGACAAATGAATTAACTCCAGAAGAAGACCCTTATGTCCATTATGCCTATCTGAGTTTTAGGCCATCTACCTAAAACTCATAGGGACCCTTGACATAAAGGCTGATTAGGGAGATGGGAATTGTTCTGCTCCACACCATTTCCTCTCAATTTCTGTTGCTGTTTATTATTTGCTTTGATTCAGAAGGAGAGAGGACAAGAGAAAAGTCTATAGTCACTACTAGGTGGTAATAGGAGTCAAGGCCCAATTGCTGTTTCCATTGGAAGGATTCAGCCCTTATCAACTGAATATCTCTGTGTTTATGTATATGTGACAATTCAAAGATGAAAGGAAGGAGAGAAGAAAGAGAAGGGAAGTGATTTTATAAAATTCTCTTTTTTTAAAATCAAGAGGCAGTTTTGCATGATAGTCAGAGTGTGGACTCTCAGAGACAGCTTTAGTCTGAATCCTGCTGGTAGCCATGTGACACTGGGCAAATTTTTTTCTTTTTCCAGTTCTATTGAGAAATAATTGGCATCTATCATCATATAAACTTAAGGTATATAGCATGTATAGTTTGATTTATATATGTTGTTAAATGGTTACCACAATAAGCTTTAGTTAGCATTTTATCATGTTATATAGATGCAATTAAAAAAAAAAAGAAAATCCTGTTTGTAATGAGAACTCTTGGGATCTGCTGTCTTCACAACTTCTCTGTATGCCATACAGCAGTGTTAGTAATAGTCATCATGTTGTACATTACATCCCTAGGACTTATTTATCTTATAACTGGAAGTTTGTGCCTTTTGACCACCTTCCTTTAATTCTTCCTCCACCAGGCCCCAACATCTGGTAACTACAACTCTGATCTCCTTATCTGTGACTGGGGGGTTTTGGTTTGGTTTGGTGTTTTTTTTTTTTTTTTTAAGATGTTATTTATTCATGAGAGATACACAGAGAGAAGCAGAGACATAGGCAAAAGGAAAAGCAGGCTTCCTGTGGTGAGCCTGATGTGAGACTTGATCCCAGGATTCTGGGATCACAACGAGAGCAGAAGGCAGATGCTCAACCACAGAGGCACCTAGGTGTCCCTGTTTTGTTTTGTTTTTTAAATGTCACATATAAGTAAGATCATATAGTATTTGCCTTTCTCTGTCTCACTTATTTCATTTGGCATAATGCCTTCAAGTTCCAACCATGTTGTTGCAAATGATAGGATTTCCTCATTTTTAGTGAGGAAATAATATTCCGTGTGTGTGTGTGTGTGTGTGTGTGTATATAAAAAGAAGTGGTATATATATACCACTTCTTTTTTTTTTAAGATTTTATTTATTTATTTATTCATGAAAGACACAGAGAGAGAGAGAGACAGAGAGAGAGAGAGAGACAGAGAGAGAGAGAGACAGAGACACAGACAGAAGGAGAAGCAGGCTCCATGCCGTGAGCCCGACAAGGGACTCAATCCCAGGACTCCAGGATCGCTCCCTGGGCCAAAGGCAGGTGCTAAACCACTGAGCCACCCAGGGATCCCCTATATACCGCTTCTTTATCTCTTCATCTCTCAATGGATACTCAGGTTGTTTCTGTCTTGGCTATTGTAAATAATGCTGCTATAAACATAGAGGTGCAGATATCTGAGTTAGTGTTTTTGTATCCTTCAGATACATTCTCAATATTCTCAGCAGTGGAATTACTGGATCATTTGATAGTTCTGTCCTTAATTTTTTGAGGAAACTCCATACTGTTTTCCACAGTCGCTGTAGCTGAGCAAACCCTTTAAATTCTTTTTTTCAATTGTCTTTTTGAGATGGGGATAAAACTAGCATTTGCCTTACTATTGTGAAGTAAGGCAAGTATCATTGCTGTGAAAATTATATGAGTTAATATGTGTAAAGCAACTAGTTTTAATACATAGCAAATATGCACTAGTTTGTTTTTTTGAGTCAGTTTTCAAAGTCACATTGTGGGCATTAGGATTCCTGATATCATAGAAAGTTATTAACATTTTTGTCATGAACCGTACATATCAGCATTGCTTAAGTGTCTTAGTTTGGGGCTTTTTTTTTTTTTTTTTTTGTTTATAAACCTATGTGTGTGTAGAGATTTTAGGCATCTTCTGATGTCTTCCCACCCCTATTCACTGGCTAAGAGGTCAGGAGTAGTTCCCTTTTTAAAATTTTCTATTGATACATACATTCTAGCTGTCAGATGCTGTCAGTCATCTTATCATTGATGACCTTTGTTTATGTAGTTCTTGCATCTCCAGAAGTTAAGCTACAGTGGATGTATCTGTTGTTCAATATTCTACAGTGGATGTATCTGTTGTTCAATATTCATTAAGTGGCATGCATTTGCAACTTGCAGTTTATTTTCACTTCTAATGTAGTGATAAAAAAATAAATATAATCCTTATGTTGAGAAAAAAAACTCCATTTACATGGATTAGGGCTCCCTTTTCCTTGTGCCATGGAAAGCTGTTTAAAAGTACAAGTTAAGTGCATTTATCTCCATAGAATCACCAGTCCTGACATGAGTTTAAGTCCTCAGTCTATTACCATTTATTTTAGTAAATAAGGCAACAATAAACTCTACCCATTATTTTCCTCCTTTACCTGCAACAGGATGGTTCATGTTTGGGCAAAGAGAGTGGAATTTGTTTTTAGAGTAACATCCTAGTCTATAGTATGAGTTTCATTAATTTATTGCACCTTAGGCTTCTGCTAAAGCTTTCACTGAATCAGCTTTTACTGACCATGATGAGTTACTGCCAATGTTGGCATTCTTTACTTGATATCTTTTTTACAGAAGTCCTATCACAACTTCTCCTCAGTAATTTAGCATTCCTTAATGCCTTAATGTTCTTTCTATGCTAACATCCAGGAATGTGGAAACAAGGGCAGTAGCAATTAGGTGACAAAGAACAAGGTGTTCAGGGCTCCTGTCTATTGAAAATTGCCTGACAGCATGGGATGAAATAAACCAGGCCAGAAGACAGGGGTAGATTCAACAAGTTCCTTTGTCCAACACCCAGCCAGTCAACTGAATTTTTCCTTCATTATTTCTTTTGGCTTCCATGTTTGTTTGCTTGTTTAATTGTTTGTTGTTTGTTGTTTTGTTTTGTTTCTGTTCTCTATCCTGGATTTTTTTTTTCTCAGCTGTGTCTATTGTCCTTCCCCCCACTGCATTTTACTATGTCTCTATCTGTACCTTATAGAAGATAACTAGATCTTTATGTTCTAAATTAGATAATGTTCTAAATCCTCTTTTATTTCTTTTAGAATCAAAAGATTATCTTCAATTAAGAAGAACTGTGAACTTTTAGTGTGGTCAATGGAAATACTATTATAGTAGGAATAAAGAACACTATATTCTTTTAGGTGGGATAATTTTTTACTGTGGTTTTGTCCCTGGCATTGCAGGAAGGTAAACACCCCTGGCCTCAGTACCAAGTGCCAGTAACACATCTCCAGTCATTGTGACTACCTACAATGCCTCTACAGACTTACAAACCTCATTAAGTAGTGGTAGAACCTCTGCCTTAGAACCACTGCGAGGTAGGCAATTAGAAGCATCTGCAAACCCTGGACTTTGCTGTTTGTCATCAAATGTGCTTTGTAATTTGTAAGTTACTGATTTGTGAAACAAGTATGTGAAAATGACTTGTAACTTCCTCAAAGTGTACTCATTTTTAGTTGAGAGAATTAAAGTTTTTCTCTTTTTAAAATTTTAAAACTATACTACAAAGTACACAATGCTTTAAAATCTCTTGTACTAGTGATTTGCACATTAAGAGTATGTTTTAGTTGCTAGTGTTATACAAATAATTAAGTGATAAATGTTCTTAATTCTTTTATATTTCAGAGAAAGAGATTTGAAGAAAACTGGGCACAGGCTCAGCAAAACCAAACAGAAGAGAAACAGAAAAAGAAATAAAAAGCAGAACAGTCATAGTAAACTCATGGGAGAAAACTCATTTGAAATCTTAAGTTACCATATACCAGGGGATCAGGACCCATCCCAGAGTGAAGAGGAAGACCTGGAAGACACCAAAAGAGAATTGGTGCATGACTTCACTGGTGGACTGGGAGATGAACTAAGAGATTTAGTAAATGGCCACAAAGATGAAGTGTGGAAAAGCATAAATCCTGAAGAGAGTTTTCCAAATGTTACATCTGAAATTGAGCTGGACAATGCACCAAAAAATTACCTCTCTAAAGAAAACAATGATTTGTTTCTAAATATGTCACTGATGTCAAATGAAAACTCTGTTACTTGCCTGACAATGACTCAGGATCTTTCCTGCATAGCAAGTGATGACTACACGAAGATAGGAAAGCATACTGGAAATAGGCAACCCATGGCATCAGACATCCAGGGTGGATCCACTGACATCTCCTGCTTATCTATGCAGAAGAGAGAGAAGGTAGATAAAAGACTCCCAAATGAAACAATTCTTTGCCATCAGTATGGGTCCAGAACCTCAGAGAAAGATTTAAGAAAGAAACAAGGAATAAATGCAACTAAAAACAACTATTGGGCTTTTTTCCCAAACAATCTATCTGATGAAGAATTATGGATGGGCTCTGAGAGACAACCCTGTTTAGGGAGCTGGCCTGAAGGACCTCATAAGTTTATATGTGAACAAAGACCAAAGAAAGATAGATGGCAAAAGCTGGTCTCTCCGGACAGCGGGGGACAATTGATTACATTGATCTCTGCTTGTGAAGAAACTTCAGTATCAAGGAGCTGTCCAGAAACATTGATAGAGGAGAAACTATTGATAGAAAATGAAGATTTGTCACCTCCAATTGAGAATACAGATTCATTCATAGAAAGTGAAACAAGCATCATTAGAATCTGCTTGCCTAAACTGGATATCCCAAAGAGTGACTTACACTCAACAAAGAATAAGAAAAGGAGAGAGAAAAGGATTTTCAATTTGGCACCAAATTTTAACTTACTGGAACAGAGATATATCAATGTAAAAGAAAGAGGGTCATGTGGCTTGTCAACAGAAAGCAAAGGACTAGAGATTATTTTGGAAGAAGAAAAAGATAGAATTTCAGAAATAAATCATAAAAAGGAGAATACACGAAAACTTATGACCTTGAATCATCATCATCATCCATCGTGGTTTTACTTTGATATTATCAAAGATCTTCCTCTAAATGTTGGTAGACAATCTTATTCTTATTACCTGCCATTTAATAGACTAAGTCACTCTGTATATTTTTACAAAAACCCTATTCCTTCTCTTGTGCTACAATATACAGCTAGCTTTCAGATGGTATCTTTTACAAGCAAGAAATCATTTTTGACTTTCAAATCTCAGACAAGAGTAGATAACCAACTAAGTGACCGAGGATTTAGTTCTTCAGAAATTTTAAGTAGCCAACCTGATCCTTTCTACTCTTTTAGGGTCACTTCTGATCTTCACTTTTTAAGTGAAAGTTTCGACAAAAGGCTGAAGATGTGGGAAGAACCTAAGCCCTTACAGTTCTTGCAAACTGAGGATGACCAAGATTTAACAAGCACTGGCTTTGATTCCCTTGAGCTGCAATTATCACAAGTGTTTGCCTTTCAACTAGTAAAGCTTTTTGGATCCCCCGGCGTTCCAATGGGTAAATTATGTTTATTCCCTCCAAAAAAAAAGTTAATCTTAACATATATGAGTAGTTTTTTGAAGTGTTTCTACCCTGTATTAGTGATTTCATGCAGTTAATTGATCTCCCTTCACTTTTCAGCAGTAGAAGTAGAGGACCCATAGCAAATGGTGCTTGATCTTCAGTCATGTGCCAGCCTCCACCTCAAGGACCAGCAGTCTTAAATGTCTTTGAGCACTTAGAATCCTTGGACTCTCTATATAAATAGACACTGAGAAGAACAAAGGATGAGGCAGGCAAACAGTAATGAAACAAATAGAGATGGGTTACCCTTTTTTTTTTTTTTTAATCTTCCTATTTTATACATTTCCCTTGTTTGGCAAATGGCCCTTTCCTTTCTCATTCGCAGTATGGCTCATAGATAACAGAATAGTAAAGAGGGTGGAAATGTGAAGGTTAAATGATGAAAAAATATCTGAAATAAGTTGAATTTTTAAAACTATCTGAAAAAGATACAAAGATTCCTTCTGGCTCTTGTTTTTGGAAATGAAAAATCCACCTATTATTAAAACACATTAAAATGTTTTTGTAATATCCTGAGTAAAATTCTAAGTAAACTTCTAAATAATAAATATATATATATATATTTTTAATTTTTATTTATTTATGATAGTCACACAGAGAGAGAGAGAGGCAGAGATACAGGCAGAGGGAGAAGCAAGCCCCATGAACCGGGAGCCCGATGTGGGATTCGATCCCGGGTCTCCAGGATCGCGCCCTGGGCCAAAGGCAGGCGCCAAACCGCTGCGCCACCCAGGGATCCCAATAAATATATTTAAGATGCCAAAAGTCTTAGGAAATTGAACACATATTCCAATTTTTCCTTACCTGTAAATCAGTTGCAGTGTTAGTGATTTAATTGAGTTGAATGTGTCCTCTTCCTTGGGGACAGAAACTGTAAGAGCCAGGAAGTCAAAGCTCCATTCCCCACAGTTCTCCTGTATCTTCTTGATATTCTTTCTTTTCTAAACATACCAGAAGTAGAGGACCCATACCAGGGTCTCTGGGTCCTGCTCTTCTCTCAGAGCTTATCTTCCAGAGGTTTTTACATTGCTCCTAAATTTCTGCTGTTCTGGACAAAATTGGGGCCCAGATCCCAGACCCAAGACTGGCTAAGTCTCAGGGTGAGGCATCAAGCAGTTATTAACCTGCTCTTGAGGGTCTAGCATTATGTTTATCATTTTTGTAAACTGTGAATAATCACTCCTTAAACTGTTTGCTGCAGTATGCTATCCTAGATACACTGGAGAAATATACCAATTTAAAAAATTAAAATGCATTTGCTTTAGGGAATTTTGAAAGATAAGTGAAGTCATTTTAGGTCAGGGGTCTTAGTCCAGGTCCATATTCTAAATGTATGCAAAATTTTTTGTGTCATTTTGAACCATTTTTCTGAGAAAGTTAATAGATTTTATCACTTTCTGGGGCAGGGGAGGGGGTGTCAGCGCATGACTTAAAGATTAACAATCACTGTCTTAAATTAACATCAGAAAACATGAAGGCACTGGTGTGAAAAGATTCTAAACCTCCTCCTCCCTTGAATGCACAATACCATCATAATCAACAGTAATGATCAAGCATCCATTAATTAAGCTTTGGAAAGCTTTCCAGAGGAAATAGACCTCATTCATCAAATAGCTTACCTTCTAAATGGGGAGCAAGACTAACACAAAACAAAATTATTGCACACAGAAAATATAAATGACAAACTTATGAATATTCTATGAGCAAGGTTAGCAGTGCTTAAGGGATTGTTGAAGAGAATATGGGGTTATGGTTTTTTGGGGGATGGCTTTAATGTGAAAATGAATTATAAGCAGTGCTTATACAAATGTAGCTTAAAAAATATATAGGGAAAGAATTTCACATTTGGATATTGTGGGTGCTTAAAAAAGGAGAGGAAAAACTTAAGTGGAAACTGTCAACTGATTTGTTTGGCCAAGTTGGAGAAGCAAAGCTTTGATGCATGTATGGCAGTGGCCTTATAAATGAAGCAGGGAGCTCAAATGAATCGTAGTATTTAGGAGGTATTATATAGTAAAGCCACACACAGGTCTGAAGAAACCAAACTACTCATATTGCCAGGGACATGTGTGTATAGGAAAAATATTTTGTGTGATTTGATATGGCTGATATGTATATATCAGTGTTTGGACTTATTTGTGAACATCTTAATTGTCTGTGAGGATTTTTCCCCAGACACTCTTAAGTGGAAGGAATAGTTTACAGTAAGACTAATCTTGCTATAGTTGTGCTGTTTCTACCTGTCACGGGAAAGGATAACTACCTGAATTTCTATGCCCTGTGACAATGCCACTTGAAGCAAATATATATATATATATATTATGTGTGTTATAATATATTTATTATTGATATATATTTTTACTTAATGAAAATTTGAACTATGATACATATCCCTTTACATGTATAAATAAGCATTTCCATTGTGTCAGGATAGTGTTTACTAATAAAGGCCTGAGATAAACTAACTCCTGCTCTAGCCATCAGTGAAATATCTTCCAAACCAGGTTCTTACCATTATGTCAGTCTAAATATCATGTTTGCATATCTTCACATTTAGGGTAAAAAATCTGTATGACATTGGAGATGAAATTTGTTCACTTTTATTTTCACAGAATCTTTGATGCCTGATGACTGTGTGGTTTCCCTTGACTGGAAGACACTGAAGATGATCTATTTGCAATGGAAGACTTCACTAGAGGTATATTTTTATGGCTTTCAAAGAAGAACTTCTCTAACTGATTTCTTAAAACAAAAACAAAAACACAACAAACAATTGGACAAAACCTGATCATTAAATGTAGTATGAAGGGCTACATCTCTTATATTAAATTAGAGAAAGACTGTATGTTGATGGGTGGCTAATATATGCTCTTTCAGTTAGTTCCAAAGAGAAAACTGTGTTTAATTCCCTAACTTTGCTGTAATGTAGGCTGGTATAAGAGCCTACTGTGGATTACTGAGGTGCCCATTTTAGGAGAGCCCTTTCTTCATTACATCTTCTGTCCAGCCCTCAATCTTATCCTGGTATGATAGAGTAATAGCTACAAATTAGATTCATATTTACTTGACTTGGAAGCACCTCATTATTGGTATTTTCTGTTGGTCCATAGTGAGAGACATGACCATTCTGACAGGCTGTTAATTTTCCAGGTAGGTGGAGGAACACTGGTGGGGAAGATTAGAAAGGTAATAGAAATTCTGGAAAAGGCAGCACACCGTATAATGTAATGGGGAGAGAGTTGACATTAGTTGATAGTTATTTGAATATTCCCAGAGGCAATGCTAGGGGTACATTGTGAGATAAATGGTAAAAGCAAGGTTTAGTGAAACATAAAATTATATAGTGCAGGATAGTAGGTATTTCTTAACGGTTCATATAAGCACAGCTGTGGGAAAAGTAGATTTTTTTTATGTGCCCAGTTAGTAAAACTAAGTAACATTTTTCTAAACTTCTTATTTCTTTTCAATCTCCATGGAGAATTTATTGCTGCCTAACACACCCACCCACACGCACACACACACACACTCTCTCTCTCTCTCATACACATTCACACATACACTTACACACTCATACACCAACCCCAATATTTATTTTTTAAGATTTTGTTTATTCATTAGAGAATGAGCATAAGCTGGTGGGGAGGGGCAGAGGGAGAAACAGGCTCTCCACTGAGCAGGGAGTCTAACTAGGGGCTTGATTCTAGGACCTCAGAATCATGACCTGATGACCTGAGCTGAAGGCAGATGCTTAACTGACTGAGCCACCCAGGCACCCCCACAACCCCAATATTTTAAATGTTTAAGTGGACATTTGTGGTTATAAGGTTTATTTTGCCATTTTGAGAATGTTCCTACATGAGTTTAATGATGAAAAATGATAAACTTAAACCCAATGCCAAATATTAATCATTATTTTATGTATTTTAATTATAATTTCTAGAAAAGACAGAAGAAGATTGGTTAAAAATGAGAATTTCTAGAACTGTAAGTACAACTTATTCCAGAGACTTCTGTATGATCAGAAGGAAGTGGATGTTGACATTATTTGGTTGTAATAGCTCCATGTACCAAAATCGAAGAGTAAATATAAAAAATGTAGTCTATTACCATAGCAACCCTGTGTGCTATTGCACATGTGATTTTCTATTTCCTTTAAATGTAGATCTTTTTGTGAAAAACAACAAAGCTTAGATTGTTGTTACCAAATTTATTTCTCAACTTTATTGGTTAGAACATATTTTAGAGCATTCTGTCAACACACAGTTTATGAGGGATTACCACCCCCGCCCCTCCACCCCAGATTGTTGTGTGATAAAAGCTGGGAGTTAGGGATAGAGGTTATATTTAAATATTAAAAAATTCTTTAGGAAAGGAGGTAAAACATGTAGACAGATTTACATCCTATTTTAAACTTGACATCAAGCTGACATTAAAATAAACACATTGCACTTTTTTTTCAAATGCCTAAATTAGGAAATAAACACAGCTGCTATGATTTGGGTATATATGTGCATGGTTTTGATAAGAAGAATTGAATGCACTCTGCATTTACCATATGTTTTCTTTCTTCCTTTTAATTTTATTTCTAAGAGTTTTCTGTGTTTCCATTTTTCAGCTAGAAATATACATATACCCAATAAAAATGTTTTTGTTTCTTTTAAACCTGGTTCTGCTGCGAGAAGGACTAAAGGTTTAGGAGAAGAGTTTGAGATTTGGGGGACTACTAGAAAATGTGGGATTAATGTAGTCTGAGAAGGGATAAGAGGCTAAGAGGAATTCCAGAGAAAGCAGATGAAGAAATTCATTTATTCGTTTAACAACTATTTATTGAGTAGCCTCAATCCAGACATTGTTTGATACCTGGGGGCTATAGCAGTGAAACAGTCCTGCCCTCCTGGAGTTTATGTTAGGACTGAAGTTAGGAAGAAGTGTTTTCCCTCCCTCCTTCACGAGGCAGCCCCAACGTGACACCAGTACAATACAAGCTGCATGCAGCTAGCATGGACATATTTGGCTGTGGCCAATTCACGAGTCATTTCCAACTGCTAAATTTGGATATATTGTGTCAAGGACACTTTCTGGAATATACTTTTGATTATTATATTCACCTTTCACATTCATGCTACACTGCTTTCTGGTCTTCTCCTACAGACCAGTCACCCCTAATTATTAATCTGTTCTTATGGGGAACTTTATGAGCTATGTACAGGTTTTTTTTTTTTAAACAATTATGATGAGAACATGCCTCCCTGTTTTGTGTTTGGCATAATGTACTGATTAGTGGGCCTCAAGGGGTAGATAGAAATGTATAAGGAGGGAAATAGCAAGAGAATGTGGTTGGCTCTAGGAGCCCCAAGTCCCTGCCTATTTCAAGATCCTCTTCCTGCTGCTGGTTGCTAGGGTGTTTTATTGTTGCTTGGGTAAAGAGGTGGGGCAGAGTGCTGGAATGAGGATGTGTTCCCATCTTGTAGCTCTTGCTGTCTGGCTGTGTGATCTTAAACAAGACACCCTCTCAGAGCCTCAATTTCTTCACCTGCAAAAAAGATTTATGATAGCAACCTGTCAAGGGAATATTAAATGAGGATTAGCGACATAACTTGTGCAAAGTACTTAACATAGTGCCTGAAAAATAATAGGCTCTTAGAAGGGTTAATTCCCCTTCTCTAAATACCCCTTGGGTGCCAGCATTGTCTTTGAAATGTCCCAGGCAGAACAGAAATTGTGTTATCTAGGAGAGCAACACATTGTCTCCACAAACTTGGTAACACATTTGCATGAATTAGTGTATTTATTATGAACTTTCTAGTGTAAATAGCTGGATCCTCAGGGAATGGGACAGAGGACAGGTGTGGATTTAAAGACAGGAGGTCAGGCACTGTCAGGGAGACTGCCTCTGTCTGTCACATGAGGTGGGACCAGGCAGGGTGTGGGGATTGTGGGGGAGAGTGAAGGTCTACATGCAGGGGAGTGGCATAAATAGGGAAATAGCCTGAGACACTGACAGCTGACTCCACGTAAGTCACTGTTTTGTCTGGACTTGTTTGGCCTGTGTTTTGTTTGTAGTTGAATTCTTCAGTCTTCTTGGTGCTGTTGAAGATCCTCACCATCAAGAAAGAGTGCTCAGTGCCCACCCAAAGGATTATTGTCAGCCATATACTCACAGGATACCAAAACTGGTTTGGATAATCTGTTCAACTGTTCTTGATTAGTTATTTGAATAATAAAAAACTCAACAAAAGAGGTAACAACTTGAACTTTTTATTATCTAATTGTGAAGATGTTTGCCCTACTTTAATTTGTTTTATGGAAGAAAATAAGGAACAGAAAACTTGAGTAATTTATTTTAAAAATCACATCAGGTTGGAAGGGTAGGCCTTATATTCAAGTATGGGTCTGTGATTCCATTTCTAAAATTCTGAAATCCAAAAAAGCTCTGAAAATCAAAAAGTTTTTGTTTTGTTTTGTTTCTTAAATGTTTGGCATTAAAGCTAAGTTGTGAGCAAAACTTGACTCAATCAACAAAACTTAGTTTTACTCTTTATTTATCCTACCTAGTGTGACTGTTCAGTCAACATTTCATTGCAGAAATATTAATGTGTTTAATTACCATGCCCTACCCAGCCCCCACTCAGAATGTAAGGTGTTATATATACACATACACACATACTGTATACAGACACACACACACACTCTTTTTGAATTCTGAAATTTATCTGACTTCAAGGATATGGATTAGCAATTGTGGGACTTCCACCATATGACAGGTAACCATCTTTTTCAATTGTTTTAGTTTAGTTGTGTTTAACAAACTTCTGATGTGAAAATTCATCTTTGAAAAACAGAAATTAGGGGTGATTACTCACTATCCAACATGTTTGAGTTTACTTAATCCTTCCATTTTCAGAAAGGGAGCCCTGACTGTCTGATCTTACTCCTACTCCTCCCTATCCTGCCTGATCTCCAGGGAATAAACCTTCCTGGCTTCTCTAGGAGATGGGCAACTGCCTGACTCTGGATATTTGTTTCTTAAACAGACTTCCAACTGACCTTCCTGTTTAGAGCCCCAGTTCCAGCCCCAGATCTTCTAGTTCCTGAAATTTAGGGGTTATGCAGGGTAAATTATGTTAACTCATGGCTTTCTATAATTCAGGGTTTTTTAGGGGAGAGGGTTGGGGTTTTGGGTTTGGGCTTTTTGTTTGTTTTTGCCAAATTAATTAACACTTGGTCTTTCCAGTTTTCAAATTTTTGGTGCTATTAATCTTCTCTCTTTTTTATTATGGTTTATGCTTAAAAAGATTAACAAAACAACTACCCCCCACCCAAAAAATTTAGTGAGGTTTCAAAGAGGGAGTAGAAATTAAATATTTGTGTTCCATCTTCCATCTTTATTGGAAATTGAGGGCTTTATTTAAAATAGCTCTATATTTTTCCTTATACTGATTTCATATAGCTTTAGAAGAAAGCTATCTTTCTCCTAGATGGTGAGTCTGTTCCAGATGGAGACCAGGGTCGTCAGTGTTTGCTTGAACTCCTCAAGAGTCTTGCTTTCTCTTCAGGCTCCTAGAGCCATTGTGAAACTGGCCTTGTTTTTGGTCCAGGATGGGATGATTCCAGGGAAGAACAACAGTATTAGCATCTAAGCACAGACAGCTGTGGAGCGGACTCTGGCATCTGGCAAATCCTTGTTTTCTTAGGGGGCCTTCACTGGCGGTATTTATGGATGTCTAATGAATACATAGAATTCACACTGCCATGCCTTCCCCAAGGGTAATATTGTGAATATTTAACAATTAGTAAGGTATGTGTAGTGACCAGTTCTGAAACACCTCCATGCTGTACTGATGCAAAGCAGGTGACCATCTATCCAGGCTTGTACTTGGGTTCCAGAATGTCTCCAGCTTACTCCAGCCCCTATCTTTATTATCTTGCCCTAATTTCCAAGATGGAACTTTAGAAAAATGGGCTGGGGCCACTTTCTCCTGCTCCCAGGCTTCCTCCTTAAAGCTTATAGTCCTCAAGTGCCCTTGTGGCTAGTGAAATATGTGCTGTGGAAAAGAAGATATGGTCCTCACCTTGGGGAAGGGGTATGGCACTAAAAAAATAAGGAATGGATTGTGGGAGGTAGAGGCAGGTGGGGTACAGTGAGCAAAATCAGGCTTGTCCACAGAACGTTCCACATGGCAGACTTCTCCTAGGCCACCAGAGTCCTGTGCATGTCCTGTTAATTCAACCAAGTAGACATATACCTGCTACATTGTTTCTCTTCCCTTGTCCCCCTTCCCCTAACTTCTAGCTTCCTGCAGCTTCCATCTGGCTTCTAAGGGAGGATGAGGGAAGAGCCAGGAGGGAGCAGTGTTAGTAGAGAGGGACAAAGTCCTATCTCTGACTGGTCAGACTGTGCAGAATCTGTGGCAGCAGGTGCAAGTGGAGGTGCTAGAGCAATCAGGAGTCCACCACAGAAACAGCTAAGCAGGCAAAGGTAAACTTCTTTCCAGTCCTTTCTATTTATACCAGTTATATATAACAGGAGGAGCATGTATGTGGATAAGACTAATTTATATTTTTGAGTAAAAACATCAGAAAATTTTTGGTAGGGAAAGAAAAGACATAGGATTAGAGAGGATTGGGATAGGTCCTGCCTACATATTTTAAATGGTTCTACTATGTTAAAAGGGTGTTTGGTTAAACTGCTTTGGAAGCTCCATCTTGGTTTCAGACTTCCTGCCATCTTGGCATCTCTGGGGTAGAAACCGGGGGCTGATTTACAAATAAGCATTCTAAATCCTGAGTTATTTGGAACGGTAGGTTTGAGGGTTACATTCCTGGTTTCCACTAGTTCTTGTTGTGTACCTCCTTATTTTTCCATGTTTTTAAAGCAGTAGTAATTAGAGGAATATTTGAAGGTTGCATTTGCCAAAAATTACTTATATAATTTTACTTACACCTGTCATGCTAATAGTTTCTAGTGCAGCAAAGTCAGATTGTGCTGGTCATCACATGAGCGAGACATGGAATGGAACCCTCAAGCTGAAAAGTTGGTTGGATGAAATGAGGGCACTAAGGAGTGTTATCGCAGGGATCCTCTGACTCGGGTGTAGCCCAGCTCTCTGGAAGCTGCCACCCAGAGAGAAACAGTAAAGATCTGAATGCAGCTAATAGCAAGCTGGATCTCGATCCGTCAACATGTTTACTTACAGTTTACTCTTTAGCTGACATTACCACGATCTTTGTTTATTCTTAATATTTAGTAAATCCCAAGCTCACACTTATCTATTGAGAAAGTGGCTCAGATCCACATACACTTACTGAGCACCTCCTGAATCCCAGGTGGTGGTGTTAGATCTTGGGGTGACAGGGGTGACACTGTTCCTACTTATACAGTCTAGTGGGGGGATACAGAAACACAGATAACTTTAAACAGTGTGGTTTAGAGGACTAAATCAGAAAAACAGCCAGAGCTTGTTGACTAGTTAAATGTGGGGCTTGAAAGAAAAGTGTGTAGGGTCACTTCCAGGTGTTACTGACCATCTTCTCCTCCTTGAAGCTTTTTTTCCCTGGGCCTCCATACATCTCTCTCTGTTATGTCTGCTTTGCTGATCATTCTCTTATACTCTCCTTTGGCAACTCCACTTCAAAGACACAGTACTTAAATACTGGTGTGTCCAGTGCCCCGTCTTCAGCTGTCTGCTCTATCATCTATCTTCTCACCTGGAAAGGATTCCCAAAGCTGTCTCTAGCTCAGACCTCTCTTCTGAGCAACACTCCTATTTCTCAGCCTCTACTAGGGTGTTCCATCTGCCACAGACACTGCAGACTCCATATGCCAAAACCTCTAGACCCCCAAATCTCTAGCACCCCCCCATGCCCTTTCCCACGTTGCCTGGGGCCGTCTCTGTAGAAGGAAATAGAAATAGATGGAGGTCTCATGCAGCACTAATAGAAATAAACCAGCCACATATGTAATTTAAACTTTTCTAGTAGCTGCATTAAAAAAGCTAAAAGAAACAAGTGAAATTAACTTTAATTCTGTATTAACACACCAACATACTACTATTTCAACACAGTCAATATACAAATTACTAAGATATTTTACATTTTTTTTCATGTGTGTGTATTTTAATCTCAATTTGCACTAGCCACATTTCAAGCGTTCAAAAGCGTGTATTGTACAGTGCAAGTCTAGAATGAAAAAGGTAGTAATTTGAGGGTGGGCAAAAACTCTTATAAGAAGTATATAGAATACATAGAAGTAGAGGATACCTATATTAAAGCATCACTATTTTTATGAGTCATGCGTGTTATCTGTTCCTTATGGTTTTCCCCTAATATATAGAGAAGCTTTTGAAATTCTAGTTTTCTCAGCAGTGCCAAGATCCTTCCTCTGATTCTGGGAAGGGATTTTCAAGGGAGAGCAGGTCATCTCCCTGCCCCACCTCTCCAGGGGAATCCCAGGGGGGAAGGTGCAATTCTCAGCACTCCCTCCCTACTTAAGCCCTTCTTTCCAAAGTTTATTGTGAAATCTCTGGATTTTGTTTCAGAAGGAGATTGCTTCTCTTCACAATTCCTTTTCAAAATGTTCATACCTTAGCTGCCAGAAACAAAATGTATTTACTTTACGGTTAATTATTACAGCCAAAGCCACCATATACGCTGGATTTTTCCAGCATGGTATTTTCAATATTGTCTCTTTCTGTCCATGCATCTTGAATTTTGGTTCAGAAAATAGGATCGCTCTATCACACCCTTGAGTGTGAAATATTGGAGAGTGCTATGGTGATCAACCAACTGGCGCTCATCAGTTCCTGGAACTTAGAACTTAATTCTGGATACTTCTCTATAAATGATTTTAGTAGACTGCTCTTTTCCCTGGGGAGCTGAAAGAGTTCCAGAGAGGCCGTATCTTTTCAGGTGGCAGCAGAGCAAGTACCTGGGCAGTATAGTTCTTCTCAGGAGACCTAGTTTCTGCAGCTGTGGCCAGATCAATCTGAGTTTTAAGGGGTGCATTTTTCTGATGATGAGATTTAAAGTTATGTAGAGGCAACAAAGCTTTCTAAGAATATTTTTGGCAGGCTAAAGAAGGATTAAAAAAAAAAAAAAGAAAGGAAAAGAAACGTTACAGGCCCTGGGACAGCGTGTTAGCCGCCGGGACACTGGCCAGATATTGGTGCTCATAAACTGGGGGAGACAATGGACTTTACTGTTACTGCTCAGAATGCTGTTCACGGTTGTTTAATCGTCGACCAAAATGATTTCACTTTCAAGGTCTGGGCCAGTCGGGGGTGGGGTGGAGAAGGGCCGTGGCAGAGGAGGCCCAGGGAAGCGTCCTAGGGTCCCACCGGGCAGGGCCTCTCCCCTGTGGGCGAAGGGCGCCCAGGGGCGAGGGGGCGGGGTCGCAGAGCGGGGCGGGGTGCGGGGCGCGGGGCGCGGGGCGCGGGGCGGGGGTGGGGGCGCGGGGCGCGGGGTGCGGGGCGCGCCCAGGCCCTCGCGGCGGGGGGTCTCCCAGCGTCCCCGGCTCTCCAGGTGGGGACGCCCCCTCCCACGCAGCGCGGCTCGGGCGGGCGGGAAGGAGGGGCTGGGCTCCGAGCGCCCGCCCCTCCATCTATCACATGGCCGGAGAGCCACAAAAACAACAGCTTGGGCCACGACCGTGACTTCAGGAAAGGGAACCGGGGCTCTCGCAGCCAGCCCCCGCCCCATGGAGGAGAGTTTCCTTGAATCCTTTGGGAGGCTGAGCCTCCGGCAGCAGCAGCAGCAGCCTCGGCCGCCAGCCCCGCCAGCCCCGCCGCCCCCGCGTGGGACACCTCCGCGCCGCCACAGCTTCAGGAAACACCTCTACCTCCTGCGAGGCCTCCCGGGCTCGGGGAAGACTACGCTGGCCAGGTAATGGCAACGGCCTGGGGCCGGCGCGGACCCCGGCCGAGCGACCCCGGCCCCGAGCCGCCCCAGCCCGCGCCCCGCCACCGCGTCCGCCACCGCGTCCGCCACCGCGTCCGCCCGGCCCCGGCCCCGGCCCCGGCCCCGGCCCCGGCCCCGGCCCCCGCCCGAGCCTGGCTGCGCGGGAGCCCGCGCCGCCCCCGGTGCCCGCGCGGCCGCGGCCCGTCCTGTGGGTTTCCACGCTGCGCTGTCCCGGGAGGACGGTGTCGGCGCTGCGCCTTGCGCAACCCCAGAGGGCAGCGGCCCCGGGCCCCCGGCCCCCGGCCAGCCGCGGAGGGAGCCGCCCCCGGCCCCGGCCCCCGCCCCCGGCCCCGGCCCCCGCCCCCAGCTGCCCGCCGGGCCCGGAGGCCCGCAGGGAGGCTTCTTCAGGAGCCCCGGCGGCGACTGCGGAGAGAGCCCGCTAGCGCAGGCGCCCGCCCCGGCGCGTCCACAGGCGCTTTAAACGGCGGAGAACCGAGGGGGCCGGGGCCGGGCGGGCGGGCGGGCGGGGCGGGGCGGGGCGGGGGGCGCGGCCCGCGTGCAGACTCTAGCGGGATCAAGCAGCCCCGCGCTTGCTCCGGCAGCCGCGAGGGCGCACAGGTGCGCGGGGAGGGGCTGGCGCGGCCGCGGCGGGAGGTGGTTAGCGGAGCCTCGCCCCGGGCGCCCAGATTCGCGAGTTGCGTTGCGTAAGCCGCGCTCCCGGCACGGTCAGCGGGAGAGAGGCGGGCCCGTGGCCTGCCCGTGGCCTGCCCGTCGCCTGCCCGTGGCCTGCCCGTGGCCTGCCCGTCGCCTCCCTGTGGCCCACCGCTGCAGCCCGACGCCCACAGTCCCCGCTTTGCACTAGACGCTACGTTGAACTGTTTCTCTCCTTGCTTTTGCTGACGCTGGCCCGCCTGCCCGGCTCGCCTCCCGCCTTCCTTTGCCCGACTGACTCCACTAGCCCTTTAAGACTCGGATCTGTCACTTTGCCCAGCAGCTACCCCTCCCCACCGGTAGGTGCTCGCCCTCTGGGCTCCTTGGCTTCCTCTTTACACCTCTGTGACTGCGCTGGGTTTTGCACAGGGTTTTGTGTGTCCTTCTTCCAGTCCTTGAAGCCAGGGGCCATAGGAGGAGCCTCTTGCCCTCAGAGAGCTTTCCATCTCATTAGAGAAGTAAGGCTAGCCCTAGAACATGGAGCTGCTACAGAACGATAAGGAGGCGAACATTCGGGAGCTGATCTGGGTGATGCACAGAGATGGTGGGAGCAGGGTCCGAATCCATTGGGGTCAGGGAACTGTGACAGCCCCGCTGATGTGCTGCCAGTTTAATTAGGATTCCTGGCTGATTGGTGGAGCCAAGCCTTTGGCAAAAACAGTATTGCTACACTTTTACAGGTTAAAGGGGTGGTGACTTCCAAAGGGTCATTGGCACCCTTTCCTAAAACACATGGATTTCAACAGGCCTCTCTGATTAGGGAGGGAGGGTGGAGAGTGGGGGAGCCTGATTAGAAATCAGCACAACTTGGGTATTTTGTGACACAGTCCTGGTGGGTACATCCGTTACAAACTGAGTATCTTCTGAATTCAAGTCCCATTTAGTTTCACTTTGATTTTGCTGATCCGTGGCCTGCGGCACGCTGAGTGTCAAAGAAGGAAGTAAAATCTTTGGCCAGATTTTGTTTTTAACTACTTAAAAGGGAAGTGATATGACAAGTGGAAGGAAAAGTGCATAGAATTGAACATCAAATCCGTGGGATGTTGAACCTTAAGATTCCTCATCTGTAAAGCAAGTGGGTTGGCCTGGGCGGTCTTTAAGGTCCCTTCTGGCTCTAACATTCTACACTTTTAGGATTTTAATTCCTGGTTGACATTTGGCTAACCGGAAGACACCGGATGAGAGACCAGCTTATTAAAGAACATCTCTCTAGGGATGACTGGAGTGAGCACTGGCCTGGGAATCTGAAGATTGTGCCTTTTAGATCCTCTTCATCACGAAAGCTGGTGACTTTCAGCAATCACCTAGCTTCTCTGGGACTTATTTTCCTTATCTATGGCTACTAAGAAGGGATTAGATAGGTGATTTATTGAAGATCCCTCTGGCTCTTAATTTCTACTTGTCAGTCTTAAGAATGGTTTGTTAGTAATGGCTAGGTCAAGAGCTCTCTGACATTGGAGTCAATTTATGGCTTCAAATCCAAGCTCTGCCACTCACTTCCTTTGGCCTTTTGCTCAGCTCCTCTGCACCTAAGTTTCCTTTTCTGTTACATGGGGATGTCTGCTCTGTCCACTTCAAAAGACTCTCGCAGAGGTTAAATGTGTGTGAGAGAACTTGCTAAAATTTAAATGTTTTATATATTTTACGAGGTATTTGTTGCTGCTTCAGATGTTGATCAGCGGAGATAAATCTTCAAGGTGTTACTGGGGAGAAGCCTGGCTCTGAAATGAAGCAGGCAGCTGGAGGTTGACTTTGTGAGTTCTCCTGTTGGGAGTTCTGGAGGCAGAGGAGCCTTGGCCCTGCTTTGGTGGTGATGGTGGGGATGGTGGCTTGTGCACTTGTGTAGCAATCTGGGAAGTAGGAAGGGAAACAGGGCGCAGCTCAGCAAGAAGGGAAGCCTTCAGCCAGGATGAAGTGGCGCGGCAAACGTCACCCGACCCGCCGTGACCCTCAAGGACCTGTCTTCCCCTTTTTTCCGGGGGTTTGGGTGAGGTGAGAAGAAAAATGGCTAATTGTTAAAAAGTACACCTGGAGAAAGTAGTAAAACTGTAAGGCTATCTGAAGTATTGTTGGATTCTGGGAAATTCTATTTTCCTTATTCTCTGTATTTTCCAAATTTTCTATAACGAATATGTATTTTTTGAATCAGAAAAATAAAAAAAAGTTTTTAAAAATTGGAGGAGATCGTTTTTACAAATGTGGGTTCATCTTTCTTCCTGCTTTTCTCATTTTATTAAAGATATAATAAAAATGTTACTGAAATTAGGATATGTTGTGTCTTCCAAATCAATGTTAGATTTCTGTGCTTTTTACCTATATGTTTTTATAGTTTGAAGGGGCTGGGATGTTGAAACCACCTATTTAAATTCTTTGGAAATATTTAAAAAACAGTTTTATCAGGTTTAAGAAAGTTTTGAGTACAACAGAATACTAAAAGCTTAGCATGCCCCCTAAATCTGTCTTATCACCTCTATTTCATGAAAAAAAAGTTCAAAAATAGTTTATCATTGACCTGTAAGTCCTACTTTTAGGAATTCATCCTGAGGCAATAACTGGACAAGTACATGAAGGGAGAGGAATGTTCATCACAGAGCTTTTTTATATGATAGAAGAAATGTGAGCCAACTTAAACATATAAAAATAGAGGATTAGCTTACAAGTCATGCTGTCATTAATGGGACCATAGATGTATTTGACATACAAATATATTAATTCCCATCATTAAGTTAAAAAGCCTATTAGCAAAGCTATCTATCTCTCTACACAAAAATTCCATTTTCTATTCAAAGAAAGGGGGTCTACATAGACTTAGAGACAAATGTGTGAAAAGATATCTGTTGGTAGTTGTTGACTTTAGATAGTGGGATTATGGACTTTCTCCCCCTGACTTATTTTCTCATTTTTCCATGACAAATATGTATTACTTGTTAACTTTTTAAAGGTGAAAATAACTTTTTAAAGTTGAAAATAGTTTTGTGAAATAAGATGGCTAAATGGACTCAGGTTGTGTGACAAAACATTTATTAAATAACAAAATAAATGTATCATTTTCTATATAAAAAGTCTTTTTTCCTATGTTTATTCTCAGTTGGACATATATTAGGAAATTTCTTAATACACAAGATTGATTCTAATTGTTATTAAATATAATATTAATTATTAACTTGTTAATTAGCATGTGAACTAGCGTGAGCCACTTGATTCTCCAACACCTCAGGTTCTTTTTCACTGAAATGGAGCTAATAGTTCATTAATAAGTTTGTTGTGGGGATTTAAGAGGCTGTGGTAAACAATGATCCCATAATTATATGTGTGAAAGTACTGTGGAATGCTTGGGCTACTTAACTACCAACAATTGTTAATTATTATTCACTAATCAACAATAATAGTATTTGCTGGGTACTTGAAAACTATTAGTACTTGCTTAGTAAATAAGATTAAGAGAAGGAGCCTACAAATGACTAGTAAGTGGAAAACAATAATTAATACACTGCTATGGGTAAGTTCTAACAAGGAAGAACATTTTATATGCTGTTGGTATTCAAGGCCAGCGAAGTCACTGAGAATGATTAGGGGGGTAGGAAAACTATGGAAGAGATAATGTCTTCCATGTGGAAATGGTTCTTGAACTGGCCTTGAAAATGGGAAGGATGTGGCTAAACAATGGAAAGCATTAGCAACATGAATAAGAAGATAGAGATGAGAGACAGCTGGGTGGTCTACTCAGCTGGTGAGGAGAATGGCTTGGCTGAAGTGGATGGTTTGAATTAGTGAATGTGTTGGTTAGATAAACTCAGGGCCAGATCACGGGAAACACCAAAACCTGCACAAAGAAGTACCAAGTTGGTAGAAGAAATAGGATTCCAACCTCAAGACCCTTTCACTCTCAGCAGATGATCCAGGAATATCTGTTTCCACAGCTGAACTGACAAACTCACCTGGATCTGCATCTGTCCTTTCCTCTTACATCAATGAAAGCTACTGTGGATGATCTGTTTACCTCTATGCTTTGCACCGTGTGTGTGTGTGTGTGTGTGTGTGTGTGTGTGTGAAAATGTCCCCCTTTTGAACCATTATAACCATTTTTTAGGTGTACAATTTAGTGGCATTAATTACATGATGTTGTGCAACCATCACCAGTATCTATTTCAAGAAACTACCCATGAAGCGATAACTCCTCATCCCCTGGTAACCTCTGATCTACTTTCCATCATTACGTATTTGACTACTCTAGATACCTCATGTAAGTGGAATCATACAGTATTTGTCTTTTTGTGTCTGGCTTATTTCACTTGGCCTAATGTTTTCAAAGTTCATCTATGTCGTAGCCTATATTAGAACCTCATTACTTTTTATGTCTGAATAATATTCCACTACATAGATTGTCCATTTGAAATGAAATGACAATAGAAGAGGGTAGTTTTTCCTTTTGTTTTTAAAGCCATATATGAAAAACGTTGTCAACTTTATGTCAGTACCCTGGAATTTCTTTGACTCTTTGACATCAACCAAAGTCTGAGAACCACACTCTAGTACATGTTGCATCCTTTGCAATGTTCCAGTTCCTTTTGGCACCATTGTTATATGGATTCAGTTAGGCTCAAAGGGTGCTTGCTGACAGCTGTCTTTTCTTTTATTCATGTCTCCACATAACATGAAATTTTCCATCAAGAGAAACAGCTTTCCGTTTTGTTTGTAGTATTCCAAGTCTCTGTATATGAAAATAAAGTATCAGGTAGGTGACATATCAGATCTTTATTCACTTAGGCCTACTTGGAGAAACTACTAGCCTTTTATATTTTTAATGATTTTCCTTAGGTGGGTTTTAAATCTCTCTTCATTGTGGAGAGTCCTTAACAATACCTCTCTCTGGAGGTTAGGATGAATACGGACTTATAAATGTTTCACAGAGAGTAAGAATATACAATGCAGTGTCTGTTTATAATTACTTGCTAGACAGGCTGTCCAACTATCCAGGAGATTCACCATCACCATGGTCCCAGAGCCATTGGGATAGTGGAAGAACACCCTGCTGAATTGGAGCGGTATAGTATTGCAGGTGTGGTTTATGATTAGAGAAGCAATAGAGGAAGAAGTGAAAGGGGAAGAATGTTTTCATAGAAGAATCTTAGGACATGCACAAGAAGTTCCCGTAGTCCAAGCCCGAGAAACCAAGCTCTGAGAAGTTAGACATCTTGATCAAGGTCACAGGGATGACTTATTTCTATTCCAGAGCCTTTACTTCTACATGGAATGAAGAGGCTAGTGGGAGTGACTCTGAAAGAGGAAGGTTGGTTTTGATCTGTTTGATGAAAAAAAAAAAAAAACCCAAAACACGTACATGGTCTTTATTAAAGGGGCTGAGTTTACCTTGATTTCAAGCCACATTTTATTATTTGTCAGTAATGATGATATGTTTCTTTTGATATATATATATATATATAATATATACACACACACCATGAGGGAATTTATTTTCTTTATTAATGTGGTACCACTGAGGACAATAGGAGGGGATGACTTAGATTTTTTTATTTTATTGATTGATTGAAGATTTTATTTATTTGAGACAGAGAGTGAGGGAGACCACAAGCAGGAGGGAGGAGCAGGCTCCCACAGAGCAGGGAGCCCGGTGTGGGACTCAATCCCAGGACCCTGAGATCATGACCTGAGCCAAAGGCAGACACTTAACTGACTGAGCCACCCAGGTGCTCAATTAGATTTTTTAGTAAGTATTCATATTTATCCTGATTATGATGTGTTGGAGAGAGATGTCATCAACACCCAACTCTGGAGGGTCTAAAGCCCCTTCTTCACCGGTTCTCATGATAGGACATTTGTAATTCAATCTAGTTCCTTCCCTCCCTCATGGCATTTCAATGAACTCTTTTCTATATTATGGCACCATTCTAGGCCCATTCAGACTCTAGAAGAACCCAATAAGAAATTGTCTTCACTCCAAATTGTTTAAAGAGATTAAAGGCTCTATGGATTGAGGAAATAGTACAATAAGGAAAAACTGATCTAATTTCTAATTGTTCTTTTGTAAGGATCTCTGTTGCATCATTATGGCTTGGGGAGAAGGCTGTTTTTATCAAGGTAAGAGCCTGGGAAAGGGGGAGAGAGAAAGGAAAGAAAGCCCACATTTATTAAGTGCTAACTGTATGCCTGGCACTTCTTATATGCTGGCTCATTGGATCTTTACAATAACTCTACGATACAGTTAATTTCATTTTATAAGTGAGGACGTTAGGATCAGAGGATTACACATTTGCTTCAAAGAGTCCAGATTTCATAATACACAAAGTGGTCTTACCTTACTAGGCATGTTCACACCTACAAACACACCTACATCCACTTTTCACGGTTAACTAGGGAATCTTGTTGAGGTATGATTATATAGCTAGGAGGTTTCAATGTTCTTTTTCCACACTTCTTAAGGGTATGATGAAGCAGCAGGTCTGAGAGGGGGTTTCTCTGCTTCCTAACGTTATGCCTTCCCAACATTCTTTGCTCTGTACTCTGGCTTTTTTTCTCCCTTACATTAGCACCACCTGACAGATGCTTACCTATTATCTATTTCTTTTACTAGGAGGTAAGCTCCGTGAGATGAGATGTGTTTTAAGTTCTGAAATGGGAAAATGTTTTCTCTTCAGCTTCTGAGAGAAGTTCTGGCACCTTGTAGGCCTACATCACTAAATATTTGCTGGATTTATTAATTCCAGGAGCTTTCTATGAGATGTCCGCTCAGTTGTCCTCTCAGTTGTCGGCATGGGTCTTGAGTAAGCACAAAAGCAAACAGAAGATTATTCACCTAAAGAGAGTTGTAAAACAATGAATGGGCTGTAGAAAATAGACAAGAGAAAAAAAGGGGTACAGCCACCCCCTCCAAAGTCCTCTTCCATCAGAGCACAAGAAAACCATTCCTGTGTTTTACATGTGAAGACATGGGATGTGCCATTTCCACCACCCAGTAGTTACACTAAAAAGAGGTTTAAAAATTAGAATCAAAGATGCAGTTGCTTTCACATAGAAGCAGCAGTCAAAAAAGAGCCTAAAGTGACAGTTTTCCTATTCAACCACTGTTCTGTTGTCTGTAACTGACTTATGACATGTTGGAAGACACAGCTGAAGACAAGTTAGCACAGAGGTAGGTGTGCTTCTGGTTCTTTTTCCCATTCTGAGCACCACAGAGGTGCTCAGTAGAAACAGAGGAAACCAGTACTGTGGCTAGATTCTACAGAAGGGAGCTATTCACATGCAAGAGGAAGGAAGTTCTTCCAGATAACGTGGAATGGGACCACACTGGCACTCGAGGGCTGAGTCTGGTTTTGGATCTGATGAACATGCCCTACTTCAGAGGCAGCAAGGGGAAGGGCAAGAGGGAGTGGTAGGACAGTCTGGGAACTCTTCGCTGGAGTCTTCTTAGCCACTGGGGCTTGATAGTGTCCATGGGGCTGGCAGAGGTTGAGCTCCATCTCTGCAAGGGCAAGGCTGAACCTTGGCACGGTGTTTGGCAGCGCCAAGAAGGTCAAGCCACACCAGACTTGGGGGAGAATGTCCCAGGTCATTTATTGCTGTGGCTCCCACCCCATTCTCTTCAGGCTGTTGATTCATAGAACTTGTTCCTTACCCACCCCCACACCCCACCCAAGTTTAAAGTCCTTGAGGAGAATACCAATAACAGAGAAAGTGCGGAATCCAAGAAGAATCCTCTCTTTCTGTCTCCTTTGGGAGGTAAATCCAAGGTTTGGGTAAAATTCTCAATGTACAAAGATGAGTAACTAGAAATTCTCCTCACACAGTTGGGGCTGTATAAAAGGAGTTTGCATAATTAAGGCAACGGAGCCTAATATTCAAGAATCATTCATATATATCCAGCAGATATTTATTGAATATCTCTCATGTGCTTGATATTCTTCTGTTTGCTCAGAATAGAGCAATGAACAAAACAAAAATTCCTGCCTTCATGGAACATATATTCTATCAGAGAAAAAAATTTTCTGCAGGGAAGAAGAAAAACTTTAAATAACATGGGCTCTGCTTTCAAAAAACAAACAAAAAAGAAGTCCATCACTATTGTACTTGATGTATATACCCTCAGGCGCTGTTGTATAAATGCAAAGGGAGATAGGCACACTGATGGTCTCCGAAACCTGTTCATGGTAGGGAAATTGCAAACAAACTAAATGTCACTAGAGAAAAGGACAAATAAATGTAGTTTTTTTATTTTATAGTCAGCTCTGGGACCGGAAGTCTAGGACTTAATCCAGCTGTGCAACTCATGAGTCTTTGTTTTTTCCAGCTTTAATGAAATGTCATTGACACATAACGTGTTTTGTTTTTTAGATTCCACATATAAGTGAAGTCATGTTGTGTTTGTCTTTCTCTGTTTGACTTATCTCACTTAGCATAATGCCCTCTGGTCCACCCACGTTGTCAAAATGGCAAGATTTTATTCTTCTTATGGCTAAGTCATATTTCATATATACAACACATCTTTGTTATCCATCTATTGATGCACACTTAGATTGCTTTCATATCTGGGCTATTGTAAATAATGCTGCAGTGAACACAGGGGTGCAGATATCTCTTCAAATTGGTATTTGTTTTCTTGAGATAAATACCCAGAAATGGAATGGCTGGATCATATGGTACTTCTATTTTTAATTTTTTGAGGAACCTCCATACTTTTTTTCCATAGTGGCTGCACCAATTTACATGGCAACCAGCAGTGTATGAGGGACCCTTTTATTCACATCCTTATCAACTCTTGTTTTTTTTTTTTATCTTTTTGATAATTGCCAGTCTGCCTAGTGTGAGCTGATGTCTCATTGTGGTTTTGATTTGCATTTCCTTGATGATTAGATATGACTGTTGGCCATCTGTATGTCTTCTTTAGAGAAATGTCTGTTCCTATCTTCTGCCCATTTTTAAATCGGATATTTTGGGCAGCCTGGGTGGCTCAGCGGTTTAGCACCACCTTCAGTCCAGGGCCCGATCCTGGAGACCTGGGATCGAGTTCCACGTGTAAGTTCTTAATATACTTTGGATATTAACCCTTTACTGGATGTATGACTTGAAAATAACTTCTCCCATTCAGTAGGTTGCCTTCTTACTTTGTTTCCTTCACTGTGCAAAACCTTTTTAGTTTGATGTAATTATATTTGTTTGTTCTAGCTTTTGTTGCCCTTGCCTTGGGAGACTAGTCCAAAAAAATATTACTAGGAGCAATGTCAAAGAGCTTACTACCTATATTTTCTTTTAGCAGTTTTATGGTTTCAGGTGTTACATTCAAGTTTTAAAATGTATTTGAGTTATTTTGATATTTTGAGTTTATTTTGTGTATGGTGTAGAAAGTGGCCCAGTTTCATTCTTTTGCATATGGCTGTCCGGTTTTTCCAGCACCATTTATTGAAGAGGCTGTCTTTTCTCCATTGTATGTCTAGCCTCCTTTGTTACAGGTTAATGGACCATATAAATGTGGGTTTATTTCTGGGCTCTCTTTCTATTTTCAAAATAGACCTATGTGTCTATTTTGTGCCAGTAATATACTGTCCTGATAACTATAGCTTGTAGTTTGAAATCAGGGAGCATATTACCTCCACATTGTTTTTCTTTCTCAAGATTGCTTTGGTTATTTGGGGTCTTTTGTTGTTCCATAGAAATTTTAGTATTTTTTGTTCAAATTCTGTGAAAAATGTTATTGGTATTTTGATGGGGAATGCATTGAATCTGGGTAGTATGGACATTTTGACAATATTGATTCTTCCAATCTGTGAGTATATGTTTCCATTTATTTGTGTTATCTTCAATTTCTTTCATCAAAAATATCCTTTTTAAAAAATGTTTATTTGGGGCAGCTCCGGTGGTGCAGCGGTTTAGCGCCGCCTGCAGCCCAGGGTGTGATCCTGGAGACCCTGGATCGAGTCCCACATCAGGCTCTCTGTATGATAATTGCTTCTCCCTCTGCCTGTGTCTCTGCCTCTCTCTCTCTTTCTCTCTATGAATAAATAAAATCTTTAAAAAATGTTTATTTATTTGACAGAGAGTGAGAGAGCACAAACGGGGAACAGCAGAGGGAGAGGGAGAAGGGGGCACCCCATTGAGCAGGGAGCTTGATGTAGGCTTGATCCCAGGACCCTGGGATTGTGACCTGAGCCGAAGGCAGATGCTTAACCAACTTAGCCACCCCGGTGCCCCGCCCCAATAAATATTCTTACAGTTTTCAGAGTACTGAAATCTACTTTAAACTTTTAACGTAGTAGTAAACCTACTACGTTAAATTTATCTCCAGTTTTTTTTTTGGTGGGGGGGGATGCAGTTTAATTAAATAAACTTTTTTCTTCCTTTCTCTTTCTGATAGCTCATTAGTATATAGAAATGCAAACCAAGTTCTATATATATTAATTTTGTATTCTGGAACTTTACTGAATTCATTTATTACTTCTAATACGTTTTTGGTGGAGTCTTTAGGGTTTTCTGTATATAGTGCCATGTCATCTGCAAATAATGACAGTTTTACTTCTTCCTTACCAATTTGAATCAAGCCTTTTCTTTTTCTTGTCTGATTGCTGTAGCTAGGGGTTTCAGTACTATGTTGAATAAAAATGGCAAGAGTAGGGATCCTTACCTTGTTCCTGATCTTAGAGGAAAGGCTTTTAGCTTTTCACCATTTAGCATGATGTTAGCTGTGGATTTGTCATATATAGCCTCTGTTAGGTTGATTGAGGTACATTCCTTTTTTTTTTTTTTTTTTTGAGGTACATTCCTTCTATATCCACTTTGTTGGGATTTTTTAATAAGTGGGTGTTGTACCACCCAGGGCAAGCGCTGGAGTGAGACAAGGGCCACCTACAGTTTGGTTCTCCTGCTATAAGCTCCCCCTGCCGCTCCCCTGAACCCCCCTTCCTTCCATGGGCCTGGACAATCCCACAGCATGATCTCCCTCCAGGACCTACATACAGGCCTCCACTTCCAGCTGAGTTCTTGGCCTCATGGCTAGGACCCCAAGGAGGGTTATCTAGACAAATGCCTGAAGGACCTTCCTTGGGCTATGCAGGCTAGCTGTCATGGTGCCTAGTGGCCAGGAGGGTAAAAATGGACATTGATTTTTGTTAAGTGCTTTTTCTGCAACTATTTAGATGTTCATATGATTTTTATCCTTTGTTTTGTTAATGTGATATATCACATTGACTGATCTGCAGGTGGTGTGCCATCGTTGCATCCCTGGAGTAAATCCCACATGATCATGCAATTTGATCCTTTATGTTGAATTTGGTTTGCTAATATTTTGTTGAGGATCTTTGCATGTATGTCCATCAAGGATATTGGCCTGAAATTTTATTTCTTTTGTGGTGTCTTTATCTGATTTTAGTATGAGGGTAATGCTGGCCTCATAAATTGAGTTTGGAATTGTTACTTCCCCTTCAGTTTTTTTTTTTTTCTTTTTTTTTCCCCTTCAGTTTTTTTTGGAATAATTTGAGAAGGGTAGGGATTAACTCTTCTTTAAATGTCTAGTAAAATTCACCTGTAAAGCTCTCTAGTCCTGGACTTTTGTTTTTTGGGAGTTCTAAAATTACTGAATCAATTTCATTACTTGTAATTGATCTATTCAGATTTCCTATTTTTTCATGTTTCAGTCTTGGAAGGTTGTGTGTTTCTAGGAATTTGTCCGTTTTCTTCTTGTGTGTTTCTAGGATTTGTTTTCTGGTTGTTTTTGTGTTCTCTATTTCTTTTTGGTCTCTTGTTGCTGATTGTTTTCTTTAGTGTTATGTTTGGGGGCCTTTCTCTTTATTTTTTATGTTTCTATTGTGGGTTTTTTGTTTAGTTATCAAGAGGTTCATATATATTGGCCTGTATATATAGCAATCTACTTTTTAAAAAAGATTTTATTTGTTTATTCATGAGAGACAGAGAGAGGGAGAGGCAGAGACATAGAGGGAGAAGCAGGCTCCCTAAGGGGGGGCCTGATGTGGGACTTGATCCTGGGACCCCAGGATCACACCCTGAGGTGAAGGCAGACACTCAACCACTGAGCCACCCAGGTGTCCTTAATCACTTAAGTTCTGACACAATCTAAAAGCAGTACATTTTTAGTCCCCCCACACACATTTTATGTTTTTGATGTCATGTTTTCATCTTTTTATTTTATGAATCTCTTAACTCCCTTATTATAGTCATAATTGGTTTTACTATTTTTGGCTTTTAACCTGTACTATTTTTTCCTTTTAACCTTTAGCTTTTAAAAGTGGCCTTTACCATATATTTGCCTTTACCAGTGAGAGGGTCTCCCCCCCCCCCCCATACATCTAGTTTTTACCTTTTCTTTTTGACTTAAGGAAGAGCCTATGCAATTTCTTGTAAGGACAGTTTAGTGGTGATAAACACCTTTAGTTTTTGCTGCTGTGGGAACTATTTCTGTTTCAATTCTGAATGGTCACCTTGCCAGGTAGAGTATTCTTGTTTATACGTTTTTCCTCTTCAACACTGTTTCCTGCAACTCTCTTCTGGTCTGCAAAATTTGTACTGAGAAATCAGCTGGTAGTCTTATGGCAGCTCCCTTGTATGTGACTGTTTTTCTCTTGCTGCTTTTAAGATGATCTCTTTAGCTTTTGCCATTTTCATTATGTCATGTCAT